>NC_142141.1:63085784-63712282 GCF_024610735.1 Ursus americanus | reverse complement strand
ATCAATGCACACCCAGAGCGGCACTCAGCCACGGAAACGTGCCCCCGACAGCTGCCCGTGCGTTGGGAGAGCTATTTTCCTTTCCCTTTCTTCCTTCCTTCCTTCCTTCCTTCCTTCCTTCCTTCCTTCCTTCCTTCCTTCCTTCCTTCCTTCCTTCCTCTCTCTCTCTCCCTTCCTTCCTTCCTTCCTTCCTTCCTTCCTTCCTTCCTTCCTTCCTTCCTTTCTTTCTTTCTTTCTTTCTTTCTTTCTTTCTTTCTTTCTTTCTTTCCTTCTTTTTAAAATGAAACATATTTAGTTTTTAAGAATTTTGCCTTGTAAACTTGGGAAATATTTTGGTTCTTGACAAATAAATTTGTGTAATTGGGGTACAGGGATAGAGGTTATTTTTTCCAGTCTTTCCAAGTGGTGTGTTTTGTCCTTTTGTTCCTAGGCTTGCGTTCTTGAGAATGCAGACTTTTCTTAGGGACACACAGGACGGTTGGTGCACTACAACCGCGGTCCAGAGGAGCCCTGCCTCATAGAAATGAACGCGAGCCACGTGCGGAATTTTACACTTTCTAGGGCTCACAGTGAGAAAAGGAAAAACGCGCAGAGGACACTGATTTTAATAGGTATTTTATCTAACCTGGAACAACCCAAATATTACTGTTTCACCATGTACCTGATACACACAACGTTGCGAGGAATCTCACAGCCCTTGGTGCTCATTCCTCGAAGTCTAACGTGTATTTCTATGCGTACCTCTCGTGCGCAGCAGTCCCATGGAACCCGCGGCTGGATGGCGTGGCCACGGCGAATGCATGACTGGGCCGTGGTCTTGTTCACTGTGACCCTCAAGTGAAGGACAGTTTTCACATTTTTAGGTGGTTAAAAAAAGAAACACAGAAGGTGCAGCAGGGACCCTACATTACGATGTGCAGATTTATTATAATTCCTTTTTAACGGCTAACATGCATATGTAATTTTTTCTCAGTTTTAACTTTAATAGCCGAAGAGATAGATAAAACCCCATAAACAAAAGCTCTATGGGCGTTTGAAAACCACAGGCTTGGTCGGATCCAGGTAAGGTGACAGCCTGCTCAAGGAGGTGCTCAACAATTAAGGCCACACTGCTTCGTGCCACTTCAGCTAATGCCACGTCACCTGGGGCCACATCACCTGGGGCCACATCACCTGGGGGCCACGTCACCTGGTGCCACATCCCTGGGGGGCCACGCCACCTGGTACTATGTCACCTGCGGCCACATCACCTGGTACCGTGTCACCTGGTACCACATTGCCCGAGGCCATGTTTCCTGGTGCCACATGACTCGGGGCCCTCGCATTCCCTATCACCCCTCTCCGTGCCCCTACTTGTCCACAGCATCTCTTGTTTGCAAAGGTCAAGTTAGTTTACTTCATTTTCACTTAAAATTGTTGCGAAGAATATTTTCTGTTTAGTCATGGATTATGGCTGTCCTCGCCCTCTTTAATAGGCTTCAGTTTAGCCTGAGAAATCCGCCAAGATAAAGCGGGCTGATGGGCTGATGGTGCCCTTTGGAGAAATTTCCCACAACTCAGAAAGGAGGCATTGTCTATATCTTCATTTTACAAGATTACTGGTTGTTATCGCTTGTGTCTTAGGTGATCTAATTTGAAAACCTGTTATTAATTTTCTCTTAAAATAATCCTGGCAGAACATGAGAATGTGCCCAGCACTGCAGCGGGAGGGCAGGCCAGGCGGCTCATGGCAGACCCGGGCAGGTTTCGATCTGAACAGCTCTCCTCCCAGTCAGTCAGGACTTACCCGGAGAATCCCAAGCTGGCTGAGTCTCCCACTTCTGGTGCTGTCGAGATGGCGGCTCCGAACCCCTCTGACGGGTCGCAGAAGGGAAGCCCGGCTTTTCAGGATGGCTGTGGGCACCAGGCTCTTGTGTGCCTCCCTCCCTCAGCTACACCAGACCCCCCAGAGCCCCTGGTTTCCCTTCGTCCCGGGTGGGGACCAGAGCCCTGAACATTGTCCTCAGCAGCCCAGTGTCCCCCAGATTCCCTGCTGGGACCGTGGAGGGCTCCGGGGAGCCTGTGAGCACCCTTGAAGTCCCACACATGTGTGCGTGGTGGGTGCTTCCTAGCACTCGGTCCCCTGCACATGCGGTATTTGGTATTTGGAAGCACTAGGCAGCCGGGCATTTTGTTTCCGTGCTATGCTCTCTGATGGGGTGCAGGCAGCCAACCCGAGCTAAGCAATCCCAGAGCAAAGAAGAGGCAGGTGAAACCTGTCAGTTAATGTGAGCAGTATCAGCACAGCCCCTTGGCGGCCCCCGCCGATGGAGCGGCTGGTGTCAGAGGTGGCCTGGTGTCCCGTCCAGGTCCTTTCCCCTGCCTGAGGCGCCCGGTCCCCTGGGCAGGGGGTGCCCTGCTGACAGTGCAGAGGTCTCCTTCAATAGAAAGTACGATTTCCTCGGAGCTGCCAGGAGCCGCCTTGCCCGGGAGCCACGCATCGCCACACACAGTCAGTGACTGCTTGGCCAGGTGCACAGACCTGACCCTTGACTCCAGGAGGGCTCTGCTCCAGGATGCTATTAATGCTCCAGACTGGTTTTCAAAGCGAACCCGACCTATGGCATCAGTATCGAGGCAGCATCTGGAAGCTTGCTGGAGATGCAGATTCTCAGCCCCACCCAGACCTACCGAATCGGACGCTCTAGGGTGGGGCCCAGCGATCCGTGTCTAACCAGCCCTCCTGGGCCGCAGGGCCTCCTCAGGATCAGGGTGGAGCTCTGTGCAGCCGGGGCCCCCAGCTTGCTCAGCTTTACCCCCGTGCCCCATCCCGCTCCCCTCCCTCCCTTCCCTGCAGTGTCTCCCCTGGTTGCTGCTTGTGCAAGCATCCTCACCCCGGGCTCTGCTTCCGGGACCTGAGGTGGCTCTTCTCACTGCGTCCGGTAATCTCCAAATCAGAAAAGTTGCTAAGTCCCCCGCCCCCAACACATACTTTTACCTTTATCAATAGCTAAATTGTGAAAGGAGCCGAGATGCCCTTCAACAGATGACTGGATTAAGAAGATGTGGTCCATATATACAATGGAATATTACTCAGCCATCAGAAAGAGCGATTACCCAACACTTGCGGCAACATGGACGGACTGGGGGATTATGCTAAGTGAAATAAGTCAAGCAGAGAAAGACAATTATCATATGGTTTCACTCATTTATGGAACATAAGAAATAGCAGGGAGATCGGTAGGAGAAGGAAGGGAAGAATGAAGGGGGCGGGAAACAGAGGGGGAGACGAACCATGAGAGACTATGAACTCTGAGAAACAAACTGAGGGCTTCAGAGGGGAGGGGGCTGGGGGAATGGGATAGGCTGGTGATGGGTAGTAAGGAGGGCACGTATTGCATGATGCACTGGGTGTTATACGCAACTAATGAATCATGGAACTTTACATCAAAAACTAGGGATGTACTGTATGGTGACTAACATAACATAATAAAAAATTATTTAAAAAATTCAATAAACTCAAAGGAAAAAAATCCCAGAAGGAAATAAATCTATTAATTGGAAGGTTTTTTTCAGATCATGTAAATATCAATTTTATACTAGAAATGAGATCACACGAGGGCATTTCGTCTTTGTGGAGAGTTAGCTCTCGGCCACGCACCGCTGCCGAACACTGAAGGTGCCACCGCACGGACCTGAGACACGCCCCACGGAGGAGCTCCATGACATCAGACTCAGTGCAAACAAAGAACGCAAAGCCCCTCATTAATAATCGTTCAGCATTGATTACACTTTGAAATGACAGTATCTTGGATATACTGGGTTAAATAAAATACGTCATTAAAATCACTTTCACCTGTTTCTTTTTATTTCTTTGCAATGTGGCCGTGGATAACTTACTAATACACATGTGGCTCATACCGGATTCCTGTCCTGGATTCCCATATCTTCCGCTGGTGTGCTGGACCCCGAGAAAGTGAAGCACTCGCCACTCTGCTGTCCTAGAGCCAGAGGAGGCTGAGTGAGAGGAGGCTTGTAAACCAGAGCGGACGAGACCCCAGTGCTGGGCATGTGGCTCCCTGGGTGAGAAGGAAGCTTCAGAGGGGAGGGGGGTGGGGGAATGGGATAGACTGGTGATGGGTAGTAAGAGGGCACGTATTGCACGGTGCACCGGGTGTTATACGCAACTAATGAATCACTGAACCTTGCATCAGAAACCAGGGATGTACTGTATGGTGACTAACATAATGTAATAAAAAAACATTAAAAAAAAAAAAAAAAAGGAAGGCTCCGGAACAGAGTTTCCCAGTTCCGCTCCTCTGAGCATTCTTCTCACTGGTCTCTGGCGGCGGGCTGCGGTGCCAGGAGCGCTGATGTCATTGGCAACCAGGGTGAGTCTAACCCCACACGACGCACATCTGGAAGACGTGGCTTGGGGACCATTGGCTCCGTCTGGACCGCGGCAGATCTTCGCAGGAGGAAATTCCACACCGTCCCGTGGGTACAGCATTGTAATGCTCAACAGCCCCGTTGGCAGGAAACTCCTCTTCGTATTTGCAGTTTAATCCGTTTCCTCCCGATCTTTCGGAAACGCAAAGGAAGAGCAGTTGGTTGCCATACTGAGCGTAAAGTCCTTTGGGTAAATCGAGGTGAAGCTTCTTTTCTCCCTTATGTTTCTGTTCCGTGAGCTAGATGACCCTGATTCCATGAATAAAGACAGTTGTGATTTTTTTTCCTATAAAAATCAAAACAAAGGCGATCTGCAAATGTCCATTTGATGAAGTAGTTAGATAAATCATGAGCTTTGGCCATCGAAGGGGATCTGAATTCCCACCATGTAATGGGATTGCGTTATCGACGAGATCGAAAGCTCAGGGCAGAGACATACTGAAGACGTGTCTGTTATTGTTGCTCATGATGTCCTTATATTTCCCTCAAAATACTGTGTGGGTACGATTAAGATCAAAGGGAGAGTTCATGTGACTTCGAGGTAACTCAGGATCCTTCAAAAAGTGATGGAGTCCTTGGGGTCACCGAGCCGGGCTCTCCGTCTACTTCACTAGCTGGTGCGCATGGGCAGGGCGCCATCTTGGTCTAACCGCGGGGAGCTCCTGTGGTTGTGCGGGCTCAGAGCGGGCCCTTTGTGGCGCTGGAAATGAACAGTGTGTGGCTGTTTCCTGGACCCGGGTGAGACGCACCTAGCCTCACATGAGACCAGCGATGGAATTTGTAGCGCTGAGTGAAAATCGAGAACTTGAGACTCCTTGTTCAAAGTTGGTTAAGAACTGGGGCACGGGTGGCTCAGCGGGTTAAGTGTCTGCTTTCAGCTCATGTCATGATCCTGGGGTCTTGGGATCGAGCCGGGTGTTGGGCTTCCTGCTTGGCGGGGAGTCGACTTCTCCCTCTGCTCCTCCTTAACCGCCACCCCCCCCCGCTTCTGCTTGTGTGCTCTCTCTCTCTCTCTCAAAAATAAATAAATACAATTTAAAAAAAGCTAGTTAAGAATTTCAAGATGGCTATAGCAAAACATTAAACCAAGAGCGAGGCCTTTCTATGCATGGCCTTGTGTGATGAGGGCCACATGTCCATGGCGCTGACCAGGGACTTACAGCACGGGTCAGCAAGTGGGTCCTCTCCTTGGCCAATCACAACACCGACCCCATGGGGAAAGTGTAATGATGCTGGGGGTCATTGGGGAAGGAGGGCTGAAGTACATGGACCAGGAGCACCCACCAAGAGGCTGGTCAGAAGTTTTCTCTAGGCTTTCTGACCAAAGAGAGAAGAAATGATTCTCATTTTTGGAGAGTATAAAGTGCCCTGGAAAGCAAATATCTTTGTTGTACTTAAATCCCCTCCCGTTTCTCTTGCCTTGATGACAGCTATGTTCCCACACGGGTTAGGAACATCACGTAGGGACACTGAGGTTTACTAGCCTTAAAACAACTATGTCAAAAGCATCCCCTTTTGCCGCATTGAAGTTGGAAAATATTAAGAACACAATTATATTTGACCCCTGAAAAATGTGGGGGTTGGAGGCACTGACCCCCCATGCAGTCAAAAGTCCACCTGTAACTTTTAAATCCCTCAAAAGGTAACTACAAACGGCTTGCTGTTGCCTGGAAGCCTTCCCAGACCACGGACAGTCAGTCGTCACATATTTTCTGTGCTTTATGTATCACAGGCTGTGTTCTCACAGCAAAGTCAGCTAGGGAAACAATGTGACTCAGAAAATCATAGGGAAGAGAAAATACATTTACAGTCCCGTCTGGTATTTATGGAAAACAACCCGCCCCGGGCAGGTCGAACCCACGCTGCCCAGGGCCAACTCTACACTCCGTGTCCGATCCCAAACAGCTGTTTTGAGTATTTTCCTCAATATTATGTTTCTCCAGGTGCGTTGGTGGCCCCATGTTTGCGCCGTCTTCTCCAGCCACTTCCCCGTTTCCACTGGCTGACGGATGAGCTAACCAGTGGCTCGGTCCGGACGGGTTGGTGTTTTAAACATGGCCAGGTTCTTACGGTCTGGAAGAGCCAGTCACTCGTTTTATTTTATTTTATTTATTTTTTATTTTTTATGTATTTTTTATTTTTTATTTTAATGATTTTTTATTATATTATGTTAGTCACCATACAGTACATCCCCGGTTTCCGATGTAAGGCTCGATGATTCATTAGTTGCGTATAACACCCAGTGCACCATGCAATACGTGCCCTCCTTACTACCCATCACCGGTCTATCACATTCCCCCACCCCCCTCCCCTCTGAAGCCCTCAGTTTGTTTCCCAGAGTCCATAGTCTCTCATGATCGGTAGGGGAAGAAAGGGATAAAGAAAGGGGGGGAATGAAACATGAAACATGACAGTCACTGGTTTTAGGCGTACAGACATAATCAGTATCTCCCTGAGCCATCTTGGTTTGAACTCTGGTTGAGGAAAACGCCCCCTCCTGCCGCCCCCACCCGAGGATAGGCGTTATCTGATTTCACATCAAGCTCCCCAAGGGTAGGCGCTGCCCATCGTGTGTGGGTGACAACTCTGTCTGCTTCTGTGTTTCTTCCGAGCGGGGACTCTTCCCTCTTGGTGGCTTCTGGCACCTGAAAGCAATGAGGAGTGATTATCTGATGCAGTGTCCTCCGTGCCCAGGTGCTGGTGACTCACCCCGTCTCCCCGCAAACCAATTCATTAGGTGTGCTTCATTTGGGACGAGCTGAGAGGAAGGGTATAGTTAAAGGTGGCTTGGCAGGAGCCATGTGATTTTACAACCAGGAGGGAGGGAGACGCGATTCAGTTGTGACTTGAACACCTGTCCACAGCAGCCAAGGAATGCGGCCCACGTCAGCATCCGGCGAAGGGGGTGTGCGATGCCCAGATCGTGTAATTTTCAAAATTAGGTTTGTAATTAACTGCACAATATCTCCAGGGAATTCTGGAAGGACAGCCAAAGAAAACCTTTTCTTGTCCTATCAGATACCACAAGGCATCTCATGAAGTTTCCCGAGGACAAAAAAGTCTCCCTGGAGGAAGCCTGGAGCTCTTCCGTGTTCTCCCGGGGGTGGCTGGGGGGTGGGCGCTCCTGTTGCCTCTGACGTTCTCCACACGGTCTTTGCCCCACTTTTGGGTTTGGCTCTCCTCCTGAAACATCCTCTTCATCAACGTTGAAGCCCATGAGCATTTTTAAGGCAAATCTAATCTACAGTATTTTGCGAGAACCACCTGAAGGTCAAAAACCATTGTCAGTTCCCTACTTACAACTCGTTTTACTGAGACTTCCTTCTTAGAACTGTGTCTGTACATTTCAATAAAATAGCCATAAAAACGATAAGCTGGAAAAGGACTCGGAGCCCCACGTGAAAAGCCCTGGGCCGTGCTAAGAATTAACCCCCTCAGGGTTTGAGGGTTGCGTCATTGGATATAATCGTGGGACAAATGGTATGAGAAGGACAATAGGAGCCCATTGAACAATTTCACGGCTGCGGACACCTTCGGAAGAGTGTTGGAGTGGATGGATGGGACCTGACATGTCCAAGAAGCAGCAGTGGCGCGAAGCACGGTAATGCACTCGCCGGGAACTGCCCTGGGAGCCCACGCCATCCACACCTATGAACTGCTTACTTGCTCCGGGCCACGCTGCGCCATGAAGAGTGTGCCTGGGACGGGGCGCCTGCTCGCCAACAGCTTACCGTCAGAGGAGATTTGGCCAGAGGGCAGAATCCAGCCACCGTTTCCAACATGGGACCCAAAAGCAGGTCCCACAGGCACCAGGAAGCCTCGCTGCAGGCACCCACATCCCACAGGCACCAGGAAGCCTCGCTGCAGGCACCCACATCCAGGACGTGGCCCTGGAGACTTGCTCTGTAGACTTCACTCCCATGGAGTCTGCTGGGAAGAACGGTAACTCACACTCAAGAACCAGAAGGGCGGGCCAGGGAAGGCGCCATGGACCCTGCAACCAGAGGAACCCCAGAAACGGCCATAGAAGAAATCACACCAGGTGTTTCCCCTTCAGATGCTGTCTCCCCCAGCTTCTCACTGGAGGAAGGAGGGGAGGCTGGAATGACCAGGCAGGGCATTCCCAAGTTTCTGCCATGTGTATTGGCACTTGGCCCAGTGTAGCTTTGGACTGAGCTACCCAGAGGAAGGCTCGGCACCCGCCCCTTCAGCGGTTAGGATAGGGCGTGGTGCTGGGGGATGCTGGTGCTCATAGTAGGTTTCTCCCTCCAGGGAACCCAGCTAGACTGCAGCTCCCGGTCCCCTTGCACCCACCCGTCCAAGACCTGCCCTGCAGTGTGGGGGTGGAGAGACGATGCCGTTGGCAGCCCTGGCCCAAGAAAGAAGCCATCCTCTACCAACTCAGGCCACGTATTACCGCTGGCGAGACCACGTGAAGCTGGGCACAAATGACTGCGTGGAGCAACTCTGCCCTGTGATTGAGAGAAGCAAACTTTGTGTTGTCCAAGCACTAGAGTCTTGTGTCTGTCGGGCCCAGACTGCGCTTCCCAAGGCACAGCGACGTTAGCGTGAGAAGGAAACGTCTTCTTAAAATACTTTGTCACTAAGACCGGATGGATACACGGAGTAGGTTGTCGGGAGAGCAGTAATACAGAAAAGCAGCAGAGGGTTAAGGTTTAAGGAGAGGTTTACACATCAACAGCGTGCTTGCTGTGGTAACGTCTCCTTTCCCGGCGTTTTGGACAGGAGCTAATCCGAAGGCCTCATGTTCCCTCCTGTCCCGGGCGTGGCTGCAGGTGTCTGTGGATTTGGCCGGCTGACAGCAGGGGCTCCCTGGGAGCACGCTCCTCCAGTGAACTGGCTTCTGTCACGAACCTTTAGGAACCCAAAAGAGAGAAAGGAAAGAATACCCATTTGTCATTCAATCCATAAATGCCTTCCTTCTACCTTTGGAAATACAGAAGAGGGCAAATTTTGCATCTGAACGGATCCAAGAGGTCTTAAAATAAACCACACAGCTGACATACAACTGGGGACATGGAAAGAACCCCGGGTTTTATTCCTAGAGCCTGGCAAGCTTCTCGGGCTGAGATCTGCTGCTGTGCCTGTGGTGACCAACCGATTTGCCCGGAACGGTGGGGACCGTTCCGTTTCCGGCATGCAGGGAGGCAGGTGCCTTGGTGTCTTCGTGCACCTGAGGTGATCGTGCACTGAGGAGGTGTGGCTGTGGTCTCCGTCCTGCACCGCACAGCTCCCATCACCATGACGGCCATGTGTCAACGCAGACCCGCAAGGCGAGTACTCTCTGCGTGCAGGTAGGGCTGGGGGCTGCGGGCTGCAGTGGAGCTGCCGGGTTCCCTGGGGTGCGTCTCCCCTGTTTTCGGATTTCCAGTTTCTCAGCTGCAAAGTGAGGCCAGTCTGGTGTCGTGAGGCCAGGTCCCGCTGTCTGGCAGGTAAGCCTCGCGTCTTCTTAGGGGCTGTGAGCAGCACTATCGCAGACACACCCTGACCATGGCTTTGCTGGAGTCCCACCATCTAGATGCTTCCAGCTCCTTCAGTCTTCCAACGTCCATGCCTTCCTCCAGCAACCTCACTCCGACCTCCGAGGAGCTAGTGTGGGAGCTGTCTCTGTCGTGCTGCCTGCTCGCTTGCCTGTGTTGGGGCTTTGGGAACGGCGAATGCAATGTCTTCCTCTGTACAGCTCCCTATCCTAGCATGTTCCCCGAATGAATGAAGGACGGGAGAGAGCAGGTGAATGACAGGCTATGCACTCTTCCTCTGGAACTGCCAACACGTCGTGGCAGCCATGCTTCCCGTGCGGACTTGAGCTCCTCCCCGTCAAAAGCACTGAGCCACCTAGGAGCCTGTCATGTGACTCGGTTTACCTCATCTGGACCCCAAGTGTCCAGACAGTGTTCAGAGCAGGACAAAACCTGGTTGGAGGGGTGCGTGAATGGGCTGTCCATTCAGTTTGGAAGCATGAGTTTTATGTCTACACCACCTTCCAAAGCCATCTTGCTCCAGCAAACCATCTCTCCCAGATAACCAATATCCCCGGGCACTCGCTGGCTCAGGAGGTTCTTACAACTGCATCAGCGTGCTGGAGTCCTTGTGTAGCTACGCAGCCTGGGGCTCTTCTGAAGGCTGGGTGGCGAATGTCAGACACTGAGCTTGTTTATCTAAATCGACAGCAGGATCCTCCTTCCCTGTTCATGTTATGTTGACAATTAAAACAAAATCCTGCTTTTAAAGAGTTCAGACCATGGTTTGCTGGAGACTGAGATCAAGGGAGTGTTTCCTTCACCCCCATCTTGGAAGTTTGATTTGATGACATGTTTCAGGCTGCCTCTAGTGGGACAACAGTGTTTTCGTTGAATGAAAGATGGGGGACAATGGGCATTAACTCAGTCCAATAGCTCAGAGTTTCTTTTGGAGCGAATTTCATCTGTGGCCGGAGCTGGCCCCCAGGAATCACAGGAGTGTGCAGATCAGTGGTGGGAGAGAAAACCAGTTCCGTGATGTTCCCGTGATCCAGAAGCTTAAAAGAGACAAGACTGTCGATTCTTCCAGGGCCTCTGGAGAAACTCTCCTGGGGTTCCTGAGAGCCTGCCCGCAGTACCAAGCATGATTTCTGGTGAGCCAGCAGCACGAGGAGACTGAGGCCACCTGGCTAGGAGCTCCACAGGGAGAATGTTCCCACAAGAGCATCTGGTCACCAAAGTCACCAATACCCACGTCTACTGGGACACTGTTCTGTCTTTGAATCGACTAGGTGAGGCATCGCTTCTGACTGGGCAGGTCTTAGGTGCCACCTTGCCCAGCGACGGGAGAGGCGGTCCTCTGGATGGGGCTGGAGACACTCATGAGACACTTTCTGTCCGGAGGCTAGGACTCCCTGCTGGGATCATCACTGAGCAAGAATACCAAACCCTGCATTCCTCAAGCTCTCTGGAAGCCAGCCTGCGGATGCTAAGTGTACCTGTCGGGTGCACCTGCCTGAGATCCCGCGGTAGCAGATCCTGTAGGGCAGGCCCTGCTGTGTCAGGCAGCCAACTCTGCAGTGGTCTTCAGATCAAAGGGTTCTCCGTCCCAGCTGTCTCCAATCACAGGAGTTTTGGGATGCCAGTCCCTCAGCCAGAGTTCTCTGAGAGCATAGGACAAGCTTCCTCAGCCTTCCAACATCAAAACCCTAATAATGTTCATTCTCCCCAACATATTCCCTGAAAATAAACCCTGCCCAGATAAGCCAAATGGTAGATAAAACAGAAAAAAAAATTAATTCCCAGAAGCTCAGCAGGGCTGTGCCTCATAACTAAGCTGGGAGCAACAGGGAGGGCCAGTGCTCTTGATCAGGTCTCTAAAATGTTGGTGTTTTCGTCATCATCAATTATCTGCATTAGTTTTTATTTCTTTAAAAGATTGCACTACAATACCGTCTACTGGATTACTGAATCTTATTGATGACCCCTAAACTGTTGAGCCCAGGCTAGCACCTCATCATCCTTGTCCTAATCACTGTGCTGGCTGTGGGAACCATAATGTGCTAGGAGAAAACCCCAATCAGAAGTGTGTAGGGTCTAGAAAACTAGAAACTTTACTGAGGCACACAAGCATTCCTTGAATAAATTGAAAGCAACATCATTTTTCAGTTTCTCTTCTTTCCTAATATATGAGTTCAAGCTTTCAAATATCTCCCTGTACATCAATTAACTGTATGCTGTGTATTTTAATACATAAGATACTCTTTACATTTAGTTAAAACTGTTGCAAACTTTGCTGCATTTCCATCATGACTTCTTTTTTGACCCATTGGCTACTTAGGACTCTACTTCTTAATTTCCAAACATATGGGAATGTTCTAGTTGTCTTACTATCATTATCTTCCAAGCTAACCATATTGTGATGAGACAACATTCTTTGGATGATTTCAGTCCTTTGAAATTTGTTGTGACCTAACTTATAACCTGGTCTATGAAGAATCATTGCACATCCAGTCCTGTGCTTGTAAGAAATAGATATTTACAGAGTCAGATGGAAACTCCTCCTCGTGTCAGTCAGGTCAGGCGGCTTATCGCATTGTTCCGATTTTCTCTATTCATATACCTTCTGGCATCACTGAGAATGTTGTGTTAAAATCTCTCATGAAAATTGTGGATTTAATTATTTATGCTTTTTAATTTTTTCAACTTTTACTTTATAAATTTGAAGCTGTGGTATAAGTGCATACTACTTTGGAATGCTATATTGTTTTAGTGGATTGACAGTTTTATCATTATAATGGGTGTAGCAGGACCACATGTTAAGCCATAAAACGAGTCTTAATACATTTAAAAAGATTGAAATCCTACCAAGTATTTTCTCCAGCCACAATGCAATAAAATGAAAAATCAATAACTGAAGGAAATCTAGAAAGCTCAGAAATATGTGGAAGTTAAGCAACACTCTTTTTTTTTTTATTAATAATGATTTTTTATTATATTATGTTAGTCACCATACAGTACATCCCCGGTTTTCGATGTAAGGCTCGATGATTCATTAGTTGTGTATAACACCCAGTGCACCATGCAATATGTGCCCTCCTTACTACCCATCACAGGTCTATCCCATTCCCCCACCCCCCTCCCCTCTGTAGCCCTCAGTTTGTTTCTCATAGTCCATAGTCTCTCATGTTTCATTCCCCCTTCTGATTACCCCCCCTTTCTTTATCCCTTTCTTCCCCTACTGATCATTCTAGTTCTTATAAGCAACACTCTCTTAAGCAACCAATGAATCAATAACGAAATCACTAGGGAATTTAGAAAATACTTTGTGATGAGTGAAATTGGAAACAATGTAGCAAGAATTTGGGACTCAGGAAAGCAGTGCTCAGTAGGACGCTCCTGGCTATGAATGCCTACACAAGAGGAGAAGATCCCAGATAAACAACCTCACCTCCCACCTGAAGGAACTAGAAAAAGAAGAGCAAATCAAAAGAGCAAGTGAAAGGAGGAAATAATAAAGATTAACCCAGAGATAAATGTGTCGTGGATTCAAAAGTAACAGAGAAAATCAATGAAAGCAGGAGTTTTTCTTTAAAAGGATAAACATATGGACAAACTTTTAGTTAGACTAACTGAGAAAAAAATTAGAGAGACAACTATAATTACTAAAAACAGGAATGAAAGTAAGGAGATTACCGACTTTACAGAAATAAGAACAATTATAAGAGGATACTATGAGCAATTTAATGTGGCAAAGAGGTAACCTAAATGAAACAGACAAACACCTAGAAACACACATAGTACAAAAAGCGACTTAGGAAGAAAGAGTAAATCTTAATAGAGCTCTACAAATGAAGAGATTGAACCAATAACAAAAAAACCTCCCAGTGAATAAAATCCCTGGACCAGATGACATCACTGCTGAATTCCATCGAACATTTAAAGAAGCAATGAACACTAATCATTCTCAAATTTTTCCAAAAATGGGAGAAAAGGGAACAGTACCTAACTCATTCCACGAAGCCAGTATTATTGTGATACCAAAGTCAGACAAAGACATCATAGGAAAAGAAAACTACAGGTTTGTATCCCCTATGAATATAGATACAAAAATCCTCCACAAAAATCCCGGCAACCCAAATCCAGAAGCATATTAAGAAGATTAAACACCATGAATAAATGGGATTTATCCCATGAATACAAGGATGTTTCAATATACAAAAATCAAACAGTGTAATACATCATATTAATAGAATGAAGGGGAAACATAATTTCAATTGATGCAAAAAAAAGCATTTGACAAAATCCAACACTTCTTCATGATAAAAACACCCAATAACTAGAAAAGGAAACTTTCTCAACTAGAGAGTATCTATGAATCCCCAGAGCTAACATCTCACTCAATAGTGAAGCCTGAAATCGACTCCTCAGATCAAAACTAAGACAATGATGCCCACTCTCACTGCTTCTCTCCAGCACTGTGCAGGGAAGTTAGACAAGGAGACGACAGAGGCACCCACACTGGAAATAAGAAGAAAAACTGTATTTGCTCATAGATTACGTAGTCTTGTAGAAACTCAGAAAGAGTCCATAAAAAAAGCTATTAGAGGTAATAAATGAGTCACCTAAGTTGCAGGAGACAAGATCAGCACACACAAATCAGTTGTATTTCTACTCATAAGCAAGGGACAATCAAAAAATGAGATTATAAATAGAGTTCTATTTAGCACCAATAAAGAAAAAATACTTAGGAATAAATTTAACTAAGGAGATGCAAGACCAATATACCAAAAATCACAAAACATCTTTGAAAGACACATTGTAAATGAACTAAATAAACGGAAAGACATCTCATGCTCATGAATTGGAGGGCTTAATATTGTAAAGGTCACAACATTCTCAAAAGCAATCAAGTCAATCCCTATCAAAATCCCAATGGCCTTTTTTTTTTCATAAATGAAAAGTCTGATCCTAAAATGCACAATTTGGAATTGCAGGGATCGCTGAATAACCAAACAATCTTTAAAAAGAAGAACACTACCGGGTATTTACCCCAAAGATACAGATGTAGTGAAGAGAAGGGCCATATGCACCCCAATGTTCATAGCAGCATTGTCCACAATAGCTAAATCGTGGAAGGAACCGAGATGCCCTTCAACAGATGACTGGATTAAGAAGATGTGGTCCATATATACAATGGAATATTACTCAGCTATCAAAAAGAACAATTTCTCAACATTTGCTGCAACATGGACAGCACTGGAGGAGATAATGCTAAGTGAAATAAGTCAAGGAGAGAAAGACAATTATATGGTTTCACTCATCTATGGAACATAAGAAGTAGGAAGATCGGTAGGAGAAGAAAGGGATAAAGAAAGGGAGGTAATCAGAAGGGGGAATGAAGCATGAGAGACTATGGACTATGAGAAACAAACTGAGGGCTTCAGAGGGGAGGAGGGTGGAGGAATGGGATAGGCTGGTGATGGGTATTAAGGAGGGCACGTATTGCATGGTACACTGGGTATTATACGCAACTAATGAATCATGGAACTTTACATAAAAAACCAGGGATGTACTGTATGGTGACTAACATAACATAATAAAAAATATTATTAAAAATAAAAAAAAAAACAAAAAGAAGAACAAAGGGACAGAAAAGATATACAGATTGGGAAGTAAGAAATAAAACTATCTTTGTTTGCAGGTGACATGATGATCTGTGTAGAAAGTCTGAGAGAATCAACAACACAAAACTCCTGGAACTAATAAGTGATCACAGAAAGGCTGCAGACACAAAGTTAATCCACAAAAGTTAATGACAAAAGTCAATTGCTTTCATAAATACCTGCAATGAACAAGAGGAATCTGAAATTAAGAATATATTATCACTAATGTTAGTATCCCCACAAATGAAATACTTAGATGTAAATCTAACAAATATGTACAAGACACATACAGGGAAAACTACAAAACTCCCATGAATGGAACTGAAGGACTATGTTAATGGAGGAGTGTCCCATGTTCATGGATAGGGAAGTCAGTATTGTCGTCAGCTTTGCTCAAATTGATTTACAGATTCAAGTAACGCAAATTAAAATCCCAGAAAATTATTTTGTGCATATTGATGAGCTGATTCTGAATTTTATATTGAGAGGTAAAAACCCAGTATAGCTAACACAATATTGAAAGAGAAGAACAAAGAACTCAACTTCAAGACTTACTGTAAAGCTACAGTAATCAAGACAGTGTGTTATTGGTGAAGAAAAGGACAAATATATCAACAGAACAGTAAGAGCCCAGAGACAGACCCCCATAGATACAGTCAACTGATCATTGACAAAGGAGCAAAGACAAAATGATGTTTTTTTTCAACAAATGTTGTTATGTGTATGCTATGAAATTGGGTAAATTTATAATGATACATATCCATGATTTTATTATTATTATTATTATTATTATTATTATTATTACTATTACTATTACTGTACCAAGTTAAACACAGAGCAGCCACATGATCCAGCAATTCCACCCCTTGGGTGCATGTGCACATGGGTGTGTGGCAGCATTATTCACAATAGACAAAAGGAGGAAACAACCCAAATATTCATCAGCAGATGAGTGGATAAACAAAATGTGATATACGATAGATACACACAATGGAATATTATTTGGTCACAAAAAGGAACAAGGTATTGACACCTGTTACAACAGGGATGAACCTTGAAAACATTATGCTAAGTGAAAGGAGCCAGACACAATAGGCACATATTGTATGGTTCCACTTACAGAAATGTCTTAAAAAGGTACCCCTTTGAGGCAAAAAGCAGATAAGTGGTAGTGAGGGTCTGGGAGACAGGGAAATGAGGTGTGACTGCTTAATGGATATGGGGTTCCTCTTTGGGGTAATAAAATGTTCTGTGATTAGATGGTGATGATCGTTGTAGTACGATGTGAGTGTACTAAAAGCCACTGAATTATACACTTTAAAATGGTTAACATGGTTAATTTAATGTTATGTGAATTTTATAAAAGACCAATTTAATGATCCCCACATGTACAAAAATATTAACTGGAATGTTATTTTAAACAGTGAAACAACCTAAATACCCAATAATGACGTATGGTTAAAACATTGTGGAACTATACTCCTTGTAAAGATTATTATAAATATGTAGCAAGTGTAACAACTATGTTCAGAAAAAAAGAAACAGTACAAAGTGGCACATATTCTCTAATAGCAACTTTTAAAACAGTATATACATGAGCAAAGACTGAAAAGGAAAAGATGAAATTAGTTCTGTGTGGTTATAGGTGATTTTAAATTTTTGTTTCAATTTGTTTATTTTATGGTAGAAAAGGTGTTATTGCCACTCACTTAATAAACACTTAACATTTATTTGTGCCATCAGAACACTTAAGTTTGAGATAAAAAACAATACTAACAGATAAATTGGCTGTACACATTTTGAATTATTGCCAAATGCTGAAAAAGCCTTTGATTTCCTTGGGATTCCTAGTTACAGCAGATTTAAAATCTTTCATTCTAATGACTATTTTAATGAGGAAAGAAACTTATTTATTTTGATTTATCTTAAAATTTCTAAGAGCACCAATATTAATATAATATGTTTTAAAGAAACCAATGTCTCTTCATTCATTTGTTATTTTGCTTATTCATACATATATTTATTTATCATCAACAATATGTTAGACAATTTTGGGAAGAAAAAAAAGCAAAATGTAAATATTTCCCTCAAGACCTTTGGTTTAATAAGGGAGATAGCATATACAGAGAACCAGGTCTTTTAAAATAGGTGTTTCATTTGAATTTCAACACTAATGTAGAGAATATTTGTTCCAGATAAGTACATTAAAGAAAATGGAATTATACTTGTGGATTTCTTTTTCTAGTTCAGGGTACTCAGACTTTATCCTTAGCCAAAATTCTGTCAATCCTCATTTTAATAGGTGCCACCTGATACCTCTACTGTGACGCTGCCTTGTTCAGCTGAGGACGTTAGTTTTGTGGCTTTACTGAAATCTACTTTAAACAGTTAGCTAATGTGATCATTGCTGAAATTAGGAAAAGAGGAATCCTTGTTGCATATTGAGTATTAGACTCAACTGCGAGGAAATCCCTAGAAGTGGATTCCTGCAACGGCAGACACAATTCCATATTGAGGGATGTGCGGTGAAGACTCCCACGTGCCACCAACGTGTGTGACAAGTCAGCCTTCCGTCTGCTTTCTCTAATCTTGTGAATCCAAACCTTTTGTTTCTTGTCCCCGATCCTGGCTTGTAGTGGTTGCAAAAGGGGGGGTAAACACAAGCCCAAACTCCGGTGACAGCGTTTAGTTTGGAAAGGACCAGGTGGCTGTCCTGGAGTGGACTCCGGCGGGACATCACCCCATCCCCGGAGATGTGTGCAGGTGCACGGGGGCCCCATGTTCATCACCAGCCCCAGGTAACTCTTCAGTCACCGTGCATGCCCTGTGGAGATGTGAATGTGACTAGGAAAGCATCTTGCTGTTGTGAAAGAAGACAAACCACTTAAAACTAATTTCAGGGAAAACTAAAATCTTTTCCCCCCAAAGATTTATTTATTTATTTATTTGAGAGATAGATAGAGAGGCAGAGAGAGAGGTACGGGAGGTGCAGGGAGAGAGAGAATCCTCAAGCCGACTCCCCATTGAGTGTGGAGCCCGACGTGGGGCTCGATCCCACGACCCTGAGATCATGCCTGAGCTGAAACCAAGAGCTGGCCGCTTAACCGGTGTAGCCACCCAGGGGCCCCAAAACAAAAATCTTCGTTACATTTAAATTGTTAGGTACCTTAGCAATTTTAGTTCCATTTTTAGTTTATTAAATACAACATATATATAGATTCTCATGTGTCTTAATGTGATTTCAGTAGCTTAAACAAAACTGTATTCTAGTAACAGTTAAAAATTAATAAGTGCCATTTCCATTTAATGCGAGATGTCATAAAGTGTTGAGCTTCAGCATTTTACCAGTATTTCAGAATATTATAAAAATTAATATGAAAAATTAATATGATACATTGTAGAAAAAAGGAAACTAGGTTTTTTATAATTAATGTTTTTAATACGATGAAACAGAAGTAGAAATCTCTCAGATGCCTGGGTGGCTCAGTTGGTTGAGCTTCGGAC
The DNA here is from genome assembly GCF_024610735.1 of Ursus americanus. Taxonomy (NCBI): domain Eukaryota; kingdom Metazoa; phylum Chordata; class Mammalia; order Carnivora; family Ursidae; genus Ursus; species Ursus americanus. The sequence goes on along the minus strand of NC_142141.1, from coordinate 63,693,204 downwards.
TCTTGGTTTTGGCTCAGGTCGTGATCTCAGGGTCATGGAACCGAGCCCCCCACTGGGCCCCATGCTCAGTGTGGACTCTGCTTCAGCGTCCTCTCCCTCTGCCCCTCCCCTCAATTGCTCGCACTCTCTCTCTGAAATAAATCAATAAATCTTAAAAAAAAAAGTAGATATCTCTCAATTTAGAAAATAAATAGGAAGAAATGCGGAAAACATCCGATTCACTGAATATACAAGGGCAGCCACATGGAACGTTATCCAGGAAGTTTTGGCTGTGAAGGGCTTTCCCTCCATCCCCAGCAGAGAACTGCAGTTGTACTGGTGGAAGGGTCAACGCACTGGGGTGGATCCTTCTGCGGGAGAGCCTGAAAACTTCCAGCGTGTGATTCCTGCACAGTGACAACAGAGGTGCCGGAGCCTGGGTCAACCCACCTTGTGCAGGAACTCCGCGGACACGCCAGTCAACACTCAGAATTCCCGCAGCCCCCAACCTCATGCAGGAACCCCACGGACACGGTCATCAACACTCAGAATTCCCGCAGCCCCCAACCTCGTGCAGGAACCCCGCGGACATACCAGTCAACACTCAGAATTCCCGCAGCCCCCAACCTCGTGCAGGGACCCCGCGACACGCTCATCAACACTGCAGAATTCCCGCAGCCCCCAACCTCATGCAGGAACCCCGCGACACGCTGGCCAACACTGCAGAACTCCTTTTGTTTGTGATGAGAGAACACAGCTTTTGCCTCCTCCATGTCACCCTAAGTGTTCGATTTATATTGAACTTCCATGACCCGCTCCCCGTCCAGGGGAGTTTGCTGCACATCACGGCAGCAGTTTTGATCAAGGAAGGATTCCCCCATCAGTGGGCATCATGTTTTCTTTCCCACTGTTTGTCCTTCTGAGTCTCAGGTGGTAGAGGCAGCTTCCAGCTTCAGTTCCCCGTGGGGAACCCCCTGACCTTCCTGTCATCATCTCTATTGAGGCGCTGAGCAGACAGGGCATTGTGCTTCCTGCCCCGGTCACTCCTGAGTAATGCCCCTCACCATTGTCCTCTTTCGCCCGGTCAGTGGTCAGCCAAGAGGCCACCTTCACAACAGGGCCTCATCTGCCACTTTGCCAGCCGGCAGGTGCCACACTGTGTTCAGTCTCTTATTGCCCTGTGCGATATTGACAGGATTTCCATGAAAAAGGTCCTTATTAATGATATTCCTATACCTGATGGCTTTTGTAAATATCAGTATTTGCTTTAAGCAGTAGTAATGGCATTACAGGTGACAGACCCTCCTCGCAGGAACTGGTGGGGTCAAGACAGTAACAGTTTGATGATGAGTGTGGGGAATGTATTCACAGATCTTCCTAGATCATATTGTTTGAGAGGAAAAAAGCTGTAAGGAACCTAATTTTCACATGTTCAACCTACAGATAACTTGAATTTTGATCATTATAGATTAAAATCCTAAAATATATAACACAAGCAAAATTTGGACTTTTCTACAGTGACCAACGAGCAAAATGCAAATTGTCCGTTGTTGTGACTGTGGTCTAGTCAAGACCTTGTGAGTGGGGGGCATTCATACAGCTGAGGTGGTGAAGGCGTCTGGATGAGAATTATGCTTTTATCTTTACTGCTGTATAAAAATAAAGAAGGAGTGGAAGGAAAAACTAGTATCAATTTTAAGTAAGGATAGGATCCTTAGCTCATGGGCAACCTGGGTGGGGCTCGTGCCACATCCCTACAGCCAAGGGCAGAGCCCCGTGCGTGACCACCGGGCCCTCTCGTTACCTCTCGCGTGGCTAACTGCCATCCATGCCTGGAACTTACCAAGCGGCTTTAGAGCAAACTGTGGCTGTTATGAAACATGGTAACTATCAGAGCAAGCTCCCATGTGTTGTGATTGTCTGGAGGAGAGTGGCCAGCATCCAGCTGCTGCCACAAATGGGATGCCACATGTATGCACTGATTTCACTTACACTGCTGGTCCAGGTTGGAGCCACAGGATTCTTTCTTTCCCCTTCATCTCCCAAATGTATGGTTGGGTGGAGCGGACTGTATCTTCGGTCGTGTTTCGGGCTCTGGTGTGCAGCAGTCGTGGGTCTTTGTTGCTAACGAGGTGGTGCATGCAGCTGGACATGCCATCAGGCACACCTCCGCTTACACGGTGGGGCAGCAGAAGTCTGAGGACTGGTGATTTATCTTCTGTCCTCCATGTGGCAGACCAGCTGCTCCACATGGACATCCATCGATGCCATTAGCTTTCCTCGATGCTCCGAGTTTTCCTCTGGGGCCACTAACTAGGTATACTGTGGGCAGTGGGCACACTTGCGGTGTCCTTCACCTGTGCTTGGGTGACTCTGGTGTCCTCCCCTGAAAGTATGGCATCTGGCTCTCAGCTGCTCCTGCCTTGCTGGTGGCTGGTCACCTGCCACGGTCAGATGCTGGACTCTTCCTTTGCACCAAATCCTTCAGTACTTTTTCCGTAGCTGTCATGAGAGAAAAATCCATTTTTCTGTGAAAAATACCTGCCCAATTTGTATGATTAGAGTGGCCAATGTTTTAATAAAATGAGGAACGTTTTAATAAGATAATGGATGCTCTACTAAAATAAGAGTTTTATTGAAATTGTCAAAAACCCAACCTCGCACATTGAATAAAATAAGGCAGAAAGATAAGTTTATTGCAAAGCTTTGTTCTATAAGCCTGGAAACTCAGGGCTATGGGAGCAATGAGTTCTGAGTTGCTCACAGACTGAGGGGTTTTTAATGGGGTAAATGGGGAGGTTATTTGGCTTTTCCAGCTGATTGGTTGCCTAGTGCTCTTCTTTCCTATTTGAATCAGGGTAGCTGGCTGAGTAGGGGAGCAAGGGATTGCTGATTTCTGAGAGCAGCTATAAAGTCCCGTAAGGTTAGGTACTTCCCTTACACACCTGTGTTGACCGTCTCCGTCTTCTTCTTGACATAAGTGACTCCATTTTGGTCTTGTTTTTACAAAATATATACATTAATTTAAACTATTTTAACACAACATTGTTGTTATGGATTGAAATGTATCCTGTGCCTTGAAAAAAGATATGTTGCTCCTTCTGTGGAGGGGTTTATAACAAAGACAGCATTCACTCAGTGTGGATGCCACACACCAGCCAGCAAAGCTTTGTTGGTTTGGGTATAACCCAGTCACTGCAGCGACTTGCATGATAATATATATGTAAGCTACCATTAGCTTATTTCTATGACTTATACTGTAATAAAAAATTATATTCTATGTGAATATTTAAGTTATTGAATACTGATCCAGCCTCCAGCCCCTCTCTACTCTCCAGAGGTAGTAGGGTGTGGGGACTGAAAGTTCCAGGTCTTTAATCACATGGCTGGTTCTCCTGGATCTCCTGGGATGGGGACCCCAAAGCCACCCTATTAACAGAACAAAAGTATATATTCAAAAGTATATATTCTGATGACAGTGAAATTTACCAAGAACTCAGTAACAAAAAGATGTTCAGAATATCTCCAAATATTTGGAAATTAGATAATAAAACCCCCAGATAATCCATGGGTCAGATAAGAATTCAAAAGAGGAATTAGGAGGTACATCTAAGGGTGGTTCAACACTCAAATCAATCAATGTGGTAGAGCACATTAATAAAAGAAAAGACAAGAACCATATGATCCTCTCAATTGATGCAAAAAAAGCATTTTTCAAAATACATCCTTTCCTGATTAAAACGCTTCGGAGTGTACGGATAGAGGGAATATTCCTCAATATCACAAAAACCATCTATGAAAAGCCCACAGCGAATATCATTCTCAATGGGGAAAAGCTGAGAGCTTTTCCCTTAAGGTCAGGAACACGGAAGGGATGCCCACTCTCACCACTATTGTTCAACATAGTACTAGAAGTCCTAGCCTCAGCAATCAGACAACCAAAAGAAATAAAAGGCATCTGAATAGGCAAAGAAGTCAAACTCTCTTTCTTCACAGATGACATGATACTTGACGTGGAAAACCCAAAAGATTCCACCCTCAAATTACTAGAACTCATACAGCAATTCAGTAATGTGGCAGTATATAAAATCAATGCACAGAAATCATTGCTTTTTTATATGCTAACAATGAGACTGAAGAAAGAAAAATTAAGGAATCAAATCTATTTACAATAGCACCAAAACCCATAAGATACCTAGGAATAAACCTAACTAAAGAGGTAAAGGATCTATACTCTAGAAACTACAGAACACTTATAAAAGAAATTGAGGAAGACACAAAAAGATGGAAAAACCTTCCATGCTCATGGATTGGAAGAATAAACATTGTTAAAATGTCTATGTTGCCCAGAGCAATCTACACTTTCAATGCCATCCCTATTAAAATACCTCTGGGAAACAAACTGAGGGCTTCAGAGGGGAGGGGGGTGGGGGATTGGGATAGGCCAGTGATGGGTATTAAGGAGGGCACGTACTGTATGGACCACTCGGTGTTATATGCAAATAATGAATTATGGAACACTACATCAAAAACTAAGGATGTACTGTATGGTGACTAACACAACATAATAAAAAAATATTGTTAAAAAAATACCACTGGCATTTTTCAAGAAGCTGGAACAAACTATCCTAAAATTTATATGGAACCAGAAAGGACCCTGAATCACCAAGGGAATGTTGAAAAAGAAAAACAAAGCTGGGGGCATCATGTTACCTGACTTCAAGCTATACTACAAAGCTGTGACCACCAAGACAGCATGGTATTGGCACAAAAATAGACACATAGACCAATGGAACAGAATCGAGAACCCAGAAATGGACCCTCAACTCTATGGTCAACTAATCTTTGACAGATCAGGAAAAAATATCCAATGGGAAAAAGACAGTCTCTTCAATAAATGGTGCTGGGAAAATTGGACAGCTACATGCAAAAGAATGAAACTTGACCACTCTCTCACACCATACACAAAGATAAACTCTAAATGGATGAAAGACCTCGATGTGAGACAGGAATCCATCAAAATCCTAGAGGAGAACATAGGCTGCAACCTCTTTGACATCGGCCACAGCAACTTTTTTTATGACACATCTCCAAAGGCAAGAGAAACAAAAGAAAAAATGAACTTGTGGGACTTCATCAAGATAAAAAGCTTCTGCACAGCCAAGGAAACAGTCAACAAAACTAAGAGGCAGCCCACGGAATGGGAGAGGATATTTGCAAATGAGATTACAGATTAAGGGCTGGTATCCAAGATCTATAAAGAACTTATGAAACTCAACACCCAAAAAACAAATAATCCAGTCAAAAAATGGGCAGAAGACATGAACAGACACTTTTCCAAAGAAGACATACAAACGGCTAACAGCCACATGAAAAAAATGTCAATATCACTAGCCATCAGGGAAATTCATATCAAAACCACAATGAAATACCACCCTATACCAGTTAAAATGGCTAAAATTAACAAAACAGGAAACAACAAATGTTGGCGAGGATGTGGAGCAAAGGGAACCCTCTTACACTGTTGGTGGGAATGCAAGTTGGTGCAGCCATTTTGGAAAACAGTATGGAGGTTCCTCAAGACATTAAAAATAGAGCTACCCTATGACCCAGCAATTGTGCTACTAGGCATTTACCCCAAAGATACAGATGTAGTGAAAAGAAGGGGCACCTGCACCCCAATGTTCATAGCAACAATGTCCACAATAGCCAAACTGTGGAAGGAGATGAGATGTCCTTCACCAGATGAATGGATAAAGAAGATGTGGTTCATATATGCAATGGAATATTACTCAGCCATCAGAAAGGATGAATACCCACCATTTGCATTTACATGGATGGAATTGGAGGGGATTATGCTAAGTGAAATAAGTCAAGCAGAGAAAGAAAATTATCATATGGTTTCACTCCTATGTAGAATATAAGGACTAGCACAGAGGATCATAGGGACAGGAAGGGAAAACTGAGGGGGGAACCAGAGGGGGAGATGAACTATGAGATACTATGGACTTCAGGAAACAAACTGAGGGTTTCAGAGGGGAGCGGGTTGGGGGAATTGGGTAACAGGGTGATGGGTATTAAGGAGGGCACGAGTTGTGATGAGCACTAGGTGTTATATGCAACTAATGACTCATGGATCACTACATCAAGAACTAATGCTGTACTATACAGTGGCTAACTGAACATCGTAAAAAAGGTAGAAGGTGCATCTAAAGCAGTGTTTACAGGAAATTTTATAGCACTAAATTCCTGTATTATTAGAAGAGAAGAAAAGTCTGAAATCAACGATGTCAGAGTCCACTTTAGAAAAACAAGAGCAGATGAAATCCAAAGCAAGAGAAGAAAAGAAACACAAGCCCATCTCCAAGATATTGCAGGTCCATTCCAGACCTCTGCAATAGAGCCAATATCATAATTAAGGGAGTCAGATGAGTTTTTTTGGTTCTCTAGTGCCTATAATAGCTGTGTTCACACTACACTGTGATCCACTGAGGGTGCATAGCATCATGTTTAGAAAATGCACACACTTTATTGCTAAAAAATGCTTACCCAATGTTCATAGCAGCAATGTCCACAATAGCCAAGTAATGGAAGGAGCCCAGATGCCCACTGACAGATGACTGGATAAAGACGATGTGGTGTATACGTACAATGGAATACTACTCAGCTATCAAAAAATGAAATCTTGCCATTTGCAATGACGGGGATGGAGCTAGAGGGTATTTTGCTGAGCAAAATAAGTCATCAGCGGGAAGACAATTATATAATCTCACTCATGTGGAATTTAAGAAACAGAACAGGGGATCATAGGGGAAGGGAGGGAAAATAAAACAAGATGAAACCAGAGAGGGAGACAAACCACGAGAGACTCTTACTTATAGGAAACAAACTGAGGGTTGCTGGAGGGGGGTGGGTGGGAGGATGGGGTGACTGGGGGATGGGCATGAAGGAGGCACGTGGCGGAATGAGCTCCAGTATTATATACATCCGATGAATCACTGACCTCTACCTCTGAAGCTGATAATAGAGTATATGTTAATTAATTAAATTTAAATAAAATAAAATTTAAAGAAGTGCCAAGCATCATCTGAGCTTTCAGCAAGTTGTAGTCACTGATCACAGATCACCGTAACAAATAGAAAAATAAGGGAAAAGTTTGAAATAATGGGAGAGTGACCAAAACATGACACAGATACACTAAGTGAGCAGATACTGTGGGAAAAATGGTGCCGATAGACTTTCCTGAAGCGGGTTTGCTGCAAACCTTCAATCTGTAAAAACCGTGCTGTGTGTGACGCGTCATAAAGCGAAACCCAATAAAGCAGGCGTGTGCCTGTAATCAGCATCGGCACAGAGATCAGGAAGTGGAGAACGCAGAGCGTGTTGGGAAAGCCGTGAAGGCCTAAGCTGGTTCTCGGGGAAGATCAGTGAGGTTGATAGACCTCAAGTCGACTCAAGGGGGGAGAGAGAGAGCTCGTGAGCACCAACCTCAGGACCGACAGAAACAGCATCCCAGCCGGTGCTACAGACGTTCAAATTATAATAAGGAAAGAGTGTGAGTAAATTGTATGCCAGCAAACTTTAGGACGTAGATAGGATGGACTTTCCCCCAAAGGCAGAAACACCAGAGCTCATTCCAGAAGAGAGACATCGGCCGAGGCGCCCTCACTGTGTCGAGGCACCGAACAGGCAGTGAGTGTTTGCACAGGGCTGCAGGCCCACGTGGCCTCTCTGCCACCACACGCCTAGAGCAGCAGCAGCCGTGGCTCACGTGGCACGCAGCAGCTAAAGACCGTACGTGTCCCCATGAGCCCAGGGCTCGGTGTCCTTAGCGCGTCCACTTAGCACCGCAGGAGCCTCCAGCCTGGGGAATAAGTTTCGCAAGAAAACTACGGAACACGTCAGATTGTTCCGTCACAATCCGCAGACAGCACACTTAGGAAAGCCCACACGGCTCCAGAGGTCTGGAGCGCGCAGCGTGGCCCTAGGGGCGTCTACACTGCCCGGGAGACTCTCCCTGTTTTCAGCAGGGGGTTGTGCATTCGCTAGTGAACAGTCAGATCTCCTGCAGCGAGAGCCGTCACTCTGTCTTTACGGTATGTTTTCCTGTGACTCCCTCCCGGCTTACCCCTCGGTCTTTGGGTGGGCCAGGATTCCGAGCAGAGGGCGAGCCTACGGAGAGCTTCCGCGGACACGCACGTGGAAAGCCTGTCTCCTGTCGGTCACGTCCTTCTCTGTCTGTATTACGGCTGGGGCGGGGCGGGGGAGTCAATGCAGGACAGAGTCCAGGGAGAATTTACGCCCGCCAGACCCCATCGAATCCCTGGCGGCCCTCGCGCTGGGACCGAGGAATGCAAACCCCCCCACACGTCTACCTCTTCCCCCGCCTCGGTGGATTCTCTCCCTCGGCAGACCCCGACTCACCCGCACAGCTTCTCCGGGGCCGTCGGCAAGCCCCTGCTTGAACTGACTCACTTGGCACTGTCTGCATGATTGACGCCCGTTCTGATCGATGGCTCCCACGCGGTGACTGCCCATTCATCCCTGCCTTACGGCACTGGCCGGGAGGGACCACAGCCGCGGGGGGCGCCGGCATCATCCGACTGGCCCCAACACGTCCCCGCCCACGCGATGTCTGTGCTGGGCTCCCTGCGTGTGTGCGCGCGTCTGCATGGGACCGAGAGTGCAGGCGGGTGTTTGTGACCAAGTTAGTGCTGTGGCCCCAGGCTGGGACGACTCACCCAGGTCACCTCTGTGGCCTGTAACCGCGCTGCTCTATGGGAGAAAACTAATTTCTGTGCTCCTCCAGGAAACTGCTTTCTATCACGTCAAGCCGGTCAGTTGTGTATTGAAATCCTTGTTTTGTCTGTCAGTTCCTAAAAGCGTGTCAGTAGTTCCCCTGGTGTTGTGGGTCTGTCCATTTCTCCCTGTATTTATAGCAATTTCTGCGACGTATCTTGGTGCGTCTCTCTGTTCTGAAGGGAAGAAAGCCCACGGCTCCCACGTTCTGCAAGGATGAGAACTTCCCTTTAGAACACAGCCAGCTGCTCCCGTCGTGGGCTCCCAGCCTAGCTTCTCTTCACCCCATATGCACAGGGGCCTCTGTTCTCATTTGTATTGGCCTCTTGGGTATTCCCCAAATCTTCAGTTTATATTTTTTCATTTTGTCATTTAATTTTTGGAAAAACAAATATAAGTGAATTCTATTTTTAAATGAAATCTAGGAGATTCTCTTGGTAGCTAAATTCACTCCAGAAAACCCTTATATTGACCATATTCACAGTTTAATTTTTCGTGTACCACTTGTAGCTTGATTGTGGCGGCTCATGCCTCTGACGGTTGTATTTCCACGTGGGTGTGTGTGTGTGTGTATGTGTATATATATATATATATATATATATATATATATATATATATATATATATGGTTTTATTTATTCATTTGAGGGAGAGAGAGAGAGAGAGACAGAGCACACAAGCAGGTGGAGAAGCAGGCTCTTCGCTGAGCAGGGAGCTTGATGGGGGGCTTGATCCCAGGACCCTGAGATCATGACCCGAGCCGAAGGCAGACGCTTAACCATCTGAGCCACCCAGGCGGCCCTCCACTCAGATTTAAAGACACAGTGCGTTTAAGGGGGCGGTCCTCCCCAGAACGGGGCGCTGGTCTTCCCGCCCGCCAGCCTGTCTCAGGTGCTCCTGGCTGTGGAACGCCGTCTTCCTGCGTGGGCACCGCTCTGATGGAAGGCTGGGAACTGAGTCACTTGGGGGCGGAGGTCGCGGTGCCTGGCAGGCCCCAGAGTTCCCTCCCCCTGTTCCGGAGTGCGGAACCTCAGGCTCTGGGCAGCAGCGGGAGGGGGTCCCTCCAAAGAGAGCGGGACAGCAGCTTCCTAGGAATCCAGCGGAAATGTCCAGGGAGTCCCTGGCTGAGCTGGTTTTTTATCGCAAAAGCAGATAACTTCACATGCACTTGGAATACGTGGCCAAGGGCCAGGGTGTGGGGACAAGTCAGGGGGGACGGATGTTCTAACAAATCAGAGTTAATTCATGACTGTACGACTACTTAAAAACCCATTTTGAAATCCTCTCTGATGTCTGGAACCTGAGTAAACTTTTTGGGTTTCCAGTGGAGGAAATTTAAACAACGTTTTTTCTGCAGAAATTCAAGGTCCTGGACAAGCAAGTAATTTCCTAACATTAAAGAAATGCTTTATGTGTTTGGAACATCGGTTCTCACCGTTTAAGTCCGGACAGGAAAGGACTTCATTGCTGTAACGCTACCAAACGCAAGAGCCCGAAGGAACGCTCAGAACGCATGACATTACGGTAATTGTCCGCATTATCTTTGATACCGAAGCCTGCTCAGGCACACCAAATGGGTTAATGACGGCGCTGTAAATAAATGGGGAGCGTTTAAGGCGGTATTAATTGAAATGCATTCAAGCAATTACGAATCCCTGTGTCAGGCCGCGGGCCTCCAGTGCCCACTCCTCCTGAAATGGTTTGCGCGGCGGCTGCAGGCTGTGTGAGCCCTTTCCTCATGCGTCTCCAGCACATCGTGCCTCGGAAGCAACCGTCCTCGGCGGCGCCCAGGCTGTGCACCCACCCCACGCACTGGCCCGGGCGCTGGGACACAGCTGGGGAGTGACCGTTGGGCCTCACGCTGGGGGCATCGTTGCGGGGCCCACACGGGCAGGACAGCGGCTCTCTGCTCACACAGTCCCACGAGCGCGGCATTTACCCTTTCCGAAGCTGCGACCTAAACCCATTGCTGAGCTCCCTCGGGCCGGCTGCCACTCTGCCTACACCCCCAGGGAGCAGCGTCCCGGCGGGGTCGGGGGAAGAAAAGGTACATCAGAGAGTGGGCGAGACCTGACCATCGCAGAGAGCGCTAAGTAAGCCGCACTGTGTGCGTGCACATCTGTGAGTCTCGTGACAGCCCCGGGAGTCAGCCCGCTGCATGGTCATCCCTGCGTTCCTAACCAGCGGCTGAGCTGAGACCAGGAGCCTTGTCCCTGCTGCCCTGGCGGGTGGCCTGTGGTTCCGTCAAGGATGAGGTCTTCCCTTACCGTCTGCCCCACAACATCCCCCTGCACAACCAGCTGAGGGGGCCGGGGGTGTTGGAGACACTCAGCTGTGGATGCCCCTTGAGGCCTCTGGCTTTCTTTCTGTGAGTGCACAGCTTCCTTGGGAAAACCGTCCTGGGCTGGGAGGGCCGGGCAGCGTGCAAGGAACACCCATCACTAGGCACGCACTCAGCTCTCAGGAGACTAAGGAGGCCCGAGTCATGCAGCGGGGGTCGCATGTCCCGTGGGCGAGTTGTTCCAACCTTGTCCTGTTGCTTGGCACTGTCCTTCAGCCTGGAGGGGAAGGAAGGGCTGGCAGCAGCCGCTGCGGGAACAGCAGTCCGCACGCGCCCCACAACTGCTCTGTCGGCCTTTGGCCTGACAATCTGTGTTCTGGAGGTGCGGCCGGGCCCGCCGCGGGCCTTCCTAGAGGGGCCGTCTGCGCAGGGCATGGCGTGGGGGACGACACGCCACGGGCCCGAGTCTCCACCGGCGTGCCGGCCACAGAAGGACACACCGACCATAGTCTCAGCGCGTTCGGGGCGGGCGACGCACCTCGGAGGGAACAAAGGGAAGGTTGTTTGATTTCCAGGGGAAGGAATTCCACAGGGAAAATAGAGGGACTTCTGTAGCCGACACTATCAGTTCTAAAAAGGCAATTTCCGGGTTAATAACAAAGGCACTATTCTAGCTCGCTAGCTCCTTTAGGACGCGTGCTTGTGACCCACGAACATATTGTGCCCTGCGGCTCCCGGCTGAGTCGTGACTCGACAGTCCTCCCCGTTTCAATGTGCGACGTCTATTAAAACGAGCCGCTGCTTGTCGGGGGCCCCGTGGAGATGAGGCTCACCCGCTGGACTGGCCACTGGTTAAATATTAAAGCTGTGTCTTTAATATGTGAGCGTCTCCACGCCGCATTGAGAGAGAGACCTCCAATATCCAAGGCATTCTGACTTATTTCTTCCTCCTTAAAGTTTTTACACCAAGGGACTGTCTGGACACGACAAGACGTGTGAATCACACACACACACACACACACACACACACACACTACGTGCACACGTGCGTGTCCCCACAGATGTCCACATACACGTGCATATTGATACACACACGAAGGTATTTATTAATATGCTAATTTTAGACTATTTCACCACTTGTATCTCATCAGCCACCTTTCAGCCGAGTGGGAGGAGAGCAGGTGGGCTTAATTTAAAACAGAGACTCATCAATTAAATAAGAAGTTAAACTTCTTCTTGGGGAAGTAATCACACTCCAGGCAGATGACGAATGATGACCAACCGAGTGAGGAAAGGGGAGAGGGCCGCACGTGAGCCTCGGCAGCTGGTCCACCTGCCTTCGTGGGTGGACGAGAGGGAACGGGCTCAAAAATCAGACCTGCCAGGCAGATGAGAGGCTGGGGGCTTCGAAGGACGAGGAGGGCAGATCTCGCCTCCGAGAGCGGGCTGTTGAAATCTGAACACAAGGTTAACATTGCCCACCTGCTAGCACTGGTTGTGGTGTTGAGTGGGTAGAAACCGAGTCTGTGTGTTTTAAAAAGGACAGAACACATACAAATATTCCTGGCGACTGCTGTCCTTGTTACGCGGGCTAACGTAGGCACGTGGGTCCCGTATCCCCTCATGGTCTAGTCAGGTGTGGCACACGGATTAATAAATAGTATTTCTTGGGACACTCATATATTGTGAATTGAACCTAATTTGCTTAAGGAAACTGCCCAACAGATTCTGAATGTCACAGTGAACTGAGGCAAATGTGCTCAGGGAGGAGGTTGTGCCCAGGCTCCTGGGTCCACTGGCCAGATGCACGCACGCCTGGGCCAAGCCCACTCGCTGACGAATGGCACAGCCTCGGCACCAGGCTCTTGGGGGGCGCCCAAGAGCTGCAGGGCATGAGAAGAGAGCAGGTGGCTATGCAGGCGGCTGGTTTGGGGTCTGGGCACCTGGCCCAGGTGAAGTGTTTGCATCGATTTTCTCTCCAAGAACGATGGTGTTCCGGATCCCACCTCGGTCCTGTGTCCTGACCTCTGCCCCTGGAACTCCAAGTGGAGGAACTTGAGATCCAGCAGGCAATTCTGCAGTCTGGGTCAGAGGTCATGGGTGATGCAGCGAGAGGTCATAGTGAAGGTCATGGGCAGTGGCTGGAAGGGAATGTCAGAGGCACCGTCAGGGGCATGGTGTTCATGGACGAAGGTTGTGAGGATGCCTTCAGAGAAAGGCAACAAGGCACAGTCGTCTGGACCACGGGTGGATCTGGTCTCATCCAGGACCGGTTCTGTCGTGCAAACGTCTCAGACTGAGTTTCCAGGGAGGATGTGGTGAAGCCAAGGGGCTTGGAGGGAACTGTGTGCAATATGGAGGCGTGAGTGAGCCCACTCGCAAAGAGCAAAGGCAGTTCAAGTGCCAGTGAGTTAAATCCAGAAAAAAGGATGGGATGCAGATTTGCAATCTTGTTGGATTTCTTCTGTGGGTTCTGTGCCAAAGTTCAGGGAGACAGACCCGGAGGCGCGTCTGGCGGCCGCCGTGAGGTCCACACGCTCGTCTGCACGTGAGGCAGAGAAGGACAGCACAGAACACGATCACGGGACATACGGTGGGACCGGGGGCCGAGAGGAGGCGGGGGACGGGCAAGCTGGCTCAGGAGGGGCAGGGGTGCAGGCTTGGTCGTTCTCCCAGCTCTCCGGGAACCTTGACATAGTCGGGACGCCTGGATGTGAATCCTAAGCTCCTGAGCCTCCGTCCTCGGCTTCCTCTGCAAATACGAAACCTGGCCACTGTCTTCAGGTCTCCGAAGTCAGCTGTGTCCGAGAACACACACGGCCCGCGCGGTGCCCTCGGATAAAAGCCCTGAAGCATCGGGCCGCCCTCGGGAGCAGCGTCATGAGGACTGATCTCCCAATAGTTCGAGATACTTCCGTGAGGGATTGGATCAGATGATCAGACAGTCTCCACAACTTACCCGATCTGTGGTTTCCTCTCCGAATGCTGGACCCGACGGCGTTTGGACCGCAGGAAGGGACTTTCTGGGGACCGTGAGTGGGCGTTTCTTAATTTCCCTCTGTTTCTTTGCTCCGTCCTGAGCAAGAGCCAAACAGACGAGCAGTTTCACTGAAACTTTCCGAACAAACTCACCTTTGTGCTGAGGGAATTATGGAAGATTTCCATCTCGACTATGAGCTTTGGAAATGGAGGCCAGTGCCCGGAAGCCGCTGGGCACCCCTGGCAGCTCCCAACCCGCACCTCTCTCGCGCACTAATGTGCCGACGTGCAGGCCAATTTCACAGCTGGCGTGCTTCCCGCTGACCTGAGACCGCGGCGGGAACAGCAGCACATGGGCAGAGCACACCGCGTCTACGGGACTTGGACAAAAGGATGTGCATGAATCGGCAGATGGAATCTGGTGGACTGGAAACCAGCCGCGTTCCGTGAGATGGGAGCCCAGAAAGTTCCGTTTGGAGGAGCAGAAATAAAATCAGCTCGATAAACAGCAGAGCAGGCATTTCTCCAAAACAGTATTTCCAAATCATACGTTTCACTCAGGCAGTTCTGCTCGTTTAAGATGGTGTTGAGGTGGGTTCCAGGCTTAGGTGCTAGTCCTGGCTGTCTTCAGGGGCGTTCGTCGGTGGAAGAAAGGAAACAAACTTGGTCACGGCAGATGGCTGGAGTCCCGGAGGGCGCGGAAGCCTGGGGCAGGTCCCCGTCCATGCCACAGTGTCCTGGGAGCAGGTCCGCACTGGCCACCCTCACACCAGAGAGGAAGCCACCCGAGGGACATGTGGGGACACTCTCCTGCCACCAGCCTCCCTGGGCCAGCCACATCCTGCTGCTGCCATGCTTCTGGGAGGCTCTGCACACGGGGATCCACCCCAGGCAGGCCAGGACCACCTCCTGGGAGAGGGGACAGTCGGCCCCCAGCAGACAATCACGGTGGCTTACCTGATTTCCACTGTGCTCTCCTGGGGGCTGGTCTGCTCGGCCTTCACCTGCCGGTGTGCTTCAGAGAGTCACGGCCTTCCTGTGGTTTGACGGGCGTGGCAAGGTGGTGTGGGTGCTGGTGTCCGTGACCCCTGTGCCTCATGAGCCCTTGTCGTGGGGACGGCGTGGGATTAGACAATGGGGTGGGCCGGCTTCTTCATGGGGAAGGGACAGCGAGATGAGAAATACAACTTGGGGTTATTTTGAGGACCAAACACAGAACCTAGAAGAAAACTTAAGAAGCATTCGGAGGAGATGGTTGGGAATTGGGGCAGAAGAGGTGAGACTGGCCCCGGGATGCGGGTGGACACAAAGGACCCGCTGGGCTGGCAGTGAGTTGGCAGTTTCCAACAAGGGAGGATGGGGCAGCCTCTTGCCTCCGCGGGGCTGTCCTCAGCCGGCGGCCATACCGCGGGGGACGTCGAAGAAAGCCAAGGGTTTTGTGGTCACATCTTGGGGTCCCTGCTTCTCTGAGTGACTGGCCCCGTGCTGCCTCTCCTCTGAGGAGCAGTGGTGTCTCCGGCGTCACGAACCAAGCTGCCTGATGCCTGGAGGTGCTTGTCCGGAGAGCCGGGCAGCGGAGGCGAAGGGGCCGCGTCTGCACAGAAGTGCGGTGATGGGCACGGAGCAGGCTGCCGTGCGCCCGTGGGGGGAGGACCTGCTGTCCAGGGACACCCCGGACATCCGCGGGCACTGGCTACCACCGCGTGTCAGCCATCCCCGACTTGGGGGTTAAAAGGACAATCACTATTTGATGCACAATTCTGTGGGTCAGCGGTGCGATGTCGGCTCAGCTGGACCCACTTGGGGCCACAGACAGCTGCCCGCTGACTGCAGGCTGGTCCCGGGTGCGGCTGGGACGCCTCGTCTCTGCTCCGGGGCATGTCCCATCCTCCAGCTGGCTCTCCCAGACTTGCTCATGGGGCAGGGGAGTGTGTGTTGCTTCCTGTGGGTGGTCAAAGCAGGTCACAGGGCCACCCGGCACGGAAGGGTGGGGACAAAGCCCACCTGTCAGAGGGGGCAATTGTGAGGTAACATGGCCAAGCACGAGGACACGGGGAGCAGGGAAACGGCCACTTTTGCAATTATCGAAAGTCCCCTTCTGTTGCAGCACAGCGTGCCCTTCCGAGGAGGACTCCACGCGGTGTCGAATGGTTCAGAGACAGGGCGTGGAATCGCGTCATGGAGGGTAGCCCGGTGGGGGGAGGAGGGCGGGGGCCTCAGCTCCAGCCTCAGACCACCGTTCACTCTCTGTTGCTCCAGTCCCTCCCAGCTCCTGTGCCCGGGGACACCGTACCCGAGTGGACGGTGGAGGGAGGACCCCGCCAGGAGTGGACGTGCCTCCCACAATCCTACCCGTGCAGGAGCCTCCGAGGACTCGCGTGTCACCAGGGAGGAAGCGTAACAGAGACACGTTTCTGAGGTACGATGCACGTGCAGGAAAATGCCCCCCTGGGTGCTCTCGACGGAGCCACCAGCAGGCCAGCACACGGAGCGCGTCTATGACCCTGCGGTGCTCGCGCCCCTTCCCAGCCCGCAGCACCCCCGTCCGGCCTCCACGCCCTGTTCTTCACTGTGGGTTGGATTGGGGAACCTCCATTTGAGGGATGTTATTGACTTATTCTTCTTCAAATTTTCTTTAATTCACCCTTTCCCCATTTAGTCCAAGGTATTTGTTATTGTCGTAAAAATCTTTAAGGCAACAATGCAAGGAAAAAGTCAATTTTCAGGTTTTTACTTCCAAAATAGTAATAACATGTAACATTTTACAGCAAGACATCAGGGATTATTACCGTGATGAACGAAGAGGGCTTCCCAAATACCAGACGCCCCCTCACAGAGGAGAACAGACAGGCGGAATCACTCCGTCCCAGGGGTCTTCTGCCGTGGGGAGGAGAGGACAGAGGCCAGGATGCAGGACAGGGTGCGCGCTGCTGACAACCCCCCCACCTGCACCGTCCTGGCCTCTGCCGGCGTCGGTGTGAGTGTGAGTGTGCGTGAGCGTGTGTGGACGAGCACCAGGGCAAGCGGTCCTGGGCACCCCGGTACCAGGGGTTGTGCTGGGAGGAAGGCCCCGGAGGAAGAAAGACCCAGGCTGCTGCAGAGCTCTGGGCAGATGGCCCAGCCCCACGGACAGAACACGCCTGCCACATGGGCTGCACTGAATGTGGACACACAGGACAGGGTCAGAATCACCCACGTGGTGGAGACCAGCGTGGACCCAGAACTCTGTGTGGACCAGAGCCGTCCCACACTGCCGTGAGGCCGTGCCCCTGGGACAGGCGCCCGCTGGGAGGAAGTGGCGGGGAGCAGCCGGGGTGCAGCGTTTGGACTTGGAAATAGTTGAATCTGCACCCGAAAGATCCGAGTCGGCCCACAGGAGGCGTCTTCAAACCCGCACGGCCTCTGGCGTGTTAGCCTGCAGCCAGACAGCAGGGCGGGGTGAGCTGCGGGGCGAGGGCCTTGACATGTCTGAGTGCCATGGGCTGTTCGCCCCTCGCAAGTGTGGGTGTGTAGAGGACATAACCAGCCACATTCAGTCCCGGGGCGCGAGCCGCAGCAGGGCAGGGCGAAGGTCTCCGTGACACCCTGCTTGTCCTGTGGACGTGACCAGGAGAAGGCAACGCCCCCCGCACCATGGGGTCAGGTGTGGGGTGGTCTCCTCTAGATCCTGGGGGGCCGGGTGGGGGACATGGTGCCAGGGTCTGGGGCCTCCGTGCTCACCCCCGGAGCCCAGCCGTGCTGGTTTCTTTCTCCGTGGGGACACCCGAGGAAGGAGCTGACGTCCTTCACAGGCGTGTCCTTGCAAGCCCATCACTCCAGAAGTCAGCACACTGAGAGGCGGAGGCTGGCTCCTGGCTGTGCTTTGGGTCACAGCAGGAGTTTGGCAGTCTCCTGGCCTTGCCCCCACCACCGACCCCCCACGTCCCCCGTGTTCCCTGGGCAGACTGGCACCAGTGTCTCTCCGCCCAGCGTCTGTCCCATCCCACCTCCCCTCCGTCCACACTCAGAAGCCACGGGGGCTGCGGTTCTGTGCTATCACCCCAGCACTGAGGGGTGGCTGGCCCCCTTCCTCCCATTCTCTACCCCCTCCCCTGTGCTCTGGACAGCCATAGCCATTCTGTCCACACCGCACGCTCCACGGCTCTTTCCTCCTGTATGTAATGAGCCATTCTCGACAGTGCACTACAACGCCACTAAGAGAAAGTTCTGGTGAATAAAAGAAACATGCTTGTCTTGGACCATTTTTTAAAATAAAGGAAACCACCTCATGGATTTGCAAAGCCCCATGAAGACAGAAGCCTGATTTCCTAGCTTGCTCAATGGAGACCAGAGCTGGAGAGGATCCGTGTGTGTCTGGACGTCCTGTCCCGTGAGGATGGGAGCTGGGAGCTGGGATTGTCCGGGTGTGCACATGAACACGGACCCCACAGACACGGCCAGCAAGACCAGATTCCTCGTGTCTTCCTGAAAGTGCGTCACCGAACATGCATGGAGCCGGAGGGGAGCTGGCAGCAGAGTGGCCGCTCCTGCCCAGGAGGGTCTCGGGCCCCGTGCAGCTTGGGAAGCCCCAGAGCACCGTGGGCCACCGCACCAGCCCCCTCAGCAGCCCCCGCTTCCCACTTGGGGAGCTGCGTGCAGGCAGGACATCGCCCCAACCCTTCTGTGCGGCTAAAAGACGGCTGCTGCACAGAGCTCAAAATCATCTAGAAGGATGCATTTTTCCATCTTCAGGACGTAGGCCTCAAAATTAATGACAAACCAGAAGGAAATTAGCTGTGATCTGGGTAACTTACGAAGGCAAAGAAAAAGAAATCAGTACAAAGAAAGACAAAATTATCTTGAATGTGAAACAGTTCAATGATATTGCCCACCAGCATTGAGTCATTAGTTGTGCCCCAATTCCCGGAGATTTGCCCCCGTAGTGTCCTCCAGGTTCGCCCTGCCACTGCCTGTGGTGGGACATCGTCCTCGGAGGGGGACCGGTACTCTGTTACACACACACGTTCTCTTCGTCCATTCATCTGACGGTGGGTGCAGGCGGCTTCCGTGTCGTGGCCACTGGGAACGTGGGTGCAGAGCACTCCAACATCCGGACTCAGGGCAGTCACGGAAGGACAAGCACTGCGTGATTCCGCAGACACGAGGCTCCTGAGATGCTCAAACTCACAGAACCGGTGCCGGCGGGGGTTGCTGCCCATCGGGGACGGTGTTCGAGTTCTCAAGGAGATCGAGTTCTAGGGACCTGCCCTACAGCGCCATGTCTGTAATTAGCAACACTGCACGTGCACATAGAGCTTGTTAAGGCGGTGGATCTCTGGTAAGCGTCCTCACCCCAATAACACATGTGCACGTGTCTCTGTAGGCAGGTTCCCATTCAGCTGAATCTGCCCCAGGCTCTCCTCCTGGCGTAGTGACCGAGGGTGTCCACCCCAAGGGCCTGGCGTCTGGAAGGCAGGAGGGGTTTGCACCCCAGTCAGGACTTGGCACTGGCACGTGCCTTTTGTTCTGTGAGGGACTTGTTTACCCCGAATGTCCTTGACTCGAAAACCCTGCCGCTAAAGCCTTGGGCGTCTGGAGTGCAGGAGATCCCTGCAGGTCCTAGGATCACCCTGCAAGGAACTGGGACCTATGAGCACCTCGGTGTACCCCAGAGCCATGTGGTGAGGGGCCTGCAGGGGTGTGCAGGGGACGGCTGGAGTACAGGCTTCTGAGGAGGCAGGCGGGGGGCTCTGCAGGGGGAGTGGAAGACACTCAGACAGCAGCTTTCCCAGACATGGGGAGAGAAACAGGATGGGATGTCTAAAATTGGAGCGTGGTGGTAATTTTGGAATTCCTTCCAGATGCATCCAGCCATCCAGTGACAGCTTCCAGCGAAGACAGCCCCTCTCCCAGAGCCGGTGCCCTGGGATGTCTCAGGGCCAGAACCGGGGCCAGGAGGCACAGCCCCCTCTTGGCCCCTTTGCTTCCGGACGGCTGTCACTGCTGGATCTCGAGGAAGGTCAAGTGCCCTCTTGGCCAGGCTGTTGGGTGAGGACCACAGCATTTCGTGTGAACTCAGCTCCCTGCGTGGATGCGGCTGCCTCTGGACTCTGTGTCCCCGGGAATGGCCGGGCTCTGTTGCGCCGCCACAGTCTGCTTCTAGGTGCTCATTCCTGGTGGGACAAGCCTCCCTGGTGTCTCCCGGCTGCAGGATCAGTGCATACATTTCTCACATTCCACCAGCCTCCTTGCTCCCCTTTGGACCCTGTCATTTCCTGGACTCAGGAACACAGTGAACTTCTGGGAACGAGAAAGAGGAAAAAGGGGTCTTCTCCGCATGGATGAAAAGATCCCATGGAAAAAAGTCACACTGAAATGTGAATTGTAGAACCACGGAGAGACAACGTGTGGACTACACCACCTGCTTCGTTTACCGTTTAAAAAGAGTATTTTTATGTCTTGACTGCTTCTTGTCAGCCAGGACCAGACAGCACTGGGAGACCCCATGAAGAAACCCCACCGAGGGCAGGCAGTCATGGGACCTTGAACCCATGCGTCCCTGTGTCCTCAGGAGCCGACAGCCTGCAGTGACCTGGAATCACATGACGGCTCTGCAAACCGTTCCAAGAACTAATTCCACGTTAACACTCATCTAATTCATTATTTATGTAGCAAATTATCTTCCTCCACAGCAAGCAGAGAATTTGCCAAATAGGCCACCACTGTGTCTTCCTGATTTTCTTTTTTTCGGAAGGTGGAGGGGGCTGGGAGTTGGGCACACAGCGGACTGAAGACCTGGGCCGCGGGCACTCTGGCCACTGTCAGTCCTAAGGGCCCAGCTCCTCCGCGCACTGCTGCCCGCTCCGCAGACCTGCTTCACGGCAGATCCTGCACTTTGCTCGGCTTTGTGCCTGGTGGAGTCAGCCCTCTGGCTCCCAGGGGACCTCCCTGCTGCCTCCCCCTGCCCCAGTCAGGGGATGTACTGGCCATCTTCCAAGCAGCAGAGAAATAATGAAAACCCAAGGCTGATGGGCCTCATGAACACCTCAAGAGAGCTTTTTGGTGCAGAACACTTTATTATTTGGGGAAAGACATGGTTTTAAATCTGTGTTATTTAGCGGCAAAGAACGATGGTGGACGTATGTGAGGCTGCAGCTGTGTGGCCAGGGTCGGTGGGAGGGAAATGCTTTGTGCCTTTGTGCCCCTCTCTGAGGGTGTTTTGGCCAGCTACAGGGTACGGGGAGGGAAACACTGAATGCGCACGGGGGTGTTGCAAGCATGGCTTGCTAGAAGGACGCACTTGCCCGGGGCCCTTGCTATAACTGTCTTCCTTGTTCCCATGGAAGTTAACTTATGTAATGGTAGCATTAACTTAGCCTAGTGGCTTGGCCGCTGGTGCACCTGCTTGTCCCACTGTCTTTGGAAGGGTACGAGGTTCATCTCCAGTTTGGCTTGTGACTCAGGCTGTTGTAGGAAAAAAGAAAAGCCAATAGGCCTTACAGTATGTAAATGTTCTGTAATTTTAAAATCACCTTTGAAAACCTCTTCCAGCTTTATGGGGGTAAGTCTGTATGAATAAATTAACACCAGGATGGTTCCCCTCTTTTGTTGAATGATTTGTTTATGGCCCTTTTTCTGTGGATAGGACATTTCAAGAAAACCAGGAATGAGTTGAATTTCTAAGTTAAAATTGAACAGAAAATGATGTTTTTCACTCCTCGAGGCCATCCTGGTACTATTTAGTGACATTGAGGTCCAGAACATTCAACATGATCTCCAGTCCTAACGCTGGATTCAGTGACGTGGGTCTGGTGCAGAGGAGGGGTGGTTTGGATGGGCAGCCTTGTCCAGCTTGACGGACTGCTGGTAAATGCCTGCTCTGAATGGCTTCTCGGCCAGGTGCTGAGATGCAGGGATCCTCATGCTTCTAGAAAACAGTCTTCCTGAAGGAAGATGGCGGCAGGGTCATCAGAAGAGGCTGCATGGAGCACGTGCACACCTCAGTGGGGCTGGGCGCTCACGCTCACGGGTGGCCGTGTGTCTAAACCATCTCATCAGTGATCATTCTCTGCTCTGATTACCCAATCTGCAGGTTCCCCAGGCCCTGCTGCTGTTGGTGCTGGGGCTGCTGATTGGGGTCTGCTTTAGCACCTCTGGAGAGGACGGGGTGGGAGCCATGGATTCTGGGACAAGGTCCTGGTGACGAGTTTATCATCCATCTGTGATGGTTTGCTTTGTGTCGCTTGGCTGGGCCATGGAGCCCAGCTTTGGGTCAACCATCATTCTGGGAATAGAATAGAGAGCCCCGAAATAAAGCCACGTATATATGGCCAATTCATTTACCACCAACGAGCCAAGAATACTCAGTGGGGAAAGGACAGTCTCTTCCACGAATGCTGCTGGAAAAACTGGACAGCCACATGCAAAAGAATGAAACTAGGCCACTATCTTAGAACATCCATGAAATTAACTCAAAATGGATTAAGGACTTAGTGAAGATCTGAATCCATATCAGTCCCAGAAGACACAGGCAGTGAGCTCCCCAACATGGGTCCTGATGTTGGTTTTTAAGGATCTGACACAAAAAGCAAAAGTAACACAAGCAAAAATAAACTATTAGGACTACAAAGCTTCTGTACGGGGCAGGAAACCATCAACAAAAGGGAAAGACAACCTACTAAACGGAGGAAGATAATTGCAAATCGTATCTGAGAAGGGGCTAATATCTAAAATATATAAAGAACTGATACAACTCAATAACAAGAAAATCCAATTGAAAAGTAGGCAGAAGATAGGCACAGACACTTCTCCAAAGACACACAGACGGCCAACAGACAGATGAGAAGATCTGAAGACAGATGAGGCTGCACATCACTCAGCCTCAGGAAATGCCAATCAAACCTACAATGAGATACCAGTTCACACCTGTTAGATTGACTAAAATCATCAAAACAAGAAACAACAAGGATGCGGAGAAAGGGGAGCCCTCTTACGCTGCTGGTGGGAATGCAGACTGGTGCAGCCACTCTGGAGAACAGTGTGGAGGGTCCTCAAGATGTTAAAAAGAGAGCTACCCTATGATCCAGCAATCACACTACTGGGTGTTCATCCCTCACTATTTCAAAAGGATACGTGCACCCATATGTTTACTGCAGCATTATTTACAATAGCCAAGATATGGAAAGAACCTCAGAGTCCACTGATGGATGAATGGATTAAAAATTATCAGTCATATAGATAGATAGATCTAGACGCAGATACAAATACAGATATGGATATGGATCAGTCATAAAAAGGAATGAAATCTGCCATTTGTGACAACACGAATGGACCTGGCAGGCATCGTGCTCAGTGAAACAAGTCAGACAGAGAAAGACAAATACAGAATCTCTCTGGCACGTGACGTCGGGCTGCTGAGATGGGTGGTGGAGAATGTCAGCCATGGTGCAGGGAGGACGCGGCTCGCAGCCTCTCCTCGGGCCTGACGTGCCCTCAAGTGCGCTGGACCTGGGCGCCAGGGCTCAGGGCGGGAGCCTGCACTGCCGTGCGCCCCCAGTGACGCACGCAGAGGAGCCGACTCGGGGTGCATCTCAGCTGGGGAGCATGGCGGCAGGGAGCAGGAGAGTTGAGGAGGAAACGTGGAAGCTGCCTGCATGTCTCTCTTGCTCTGTCGTGGAACCCTTGACCTTGGTGGCACACTCCCTGGCTTCTGCTCCAGCTTCTTCCTGAGGGTCTTTGCGAGCCGGGCCTGAGATGGTGACTAGCGATGAAGGCGAAGACTGTGAACAGAGCGCAGTGCGGTGGTCCCTTCGACCGTTCTGCAAGGACCGCAGGCGGGACACATGCTGACACAACTCCACGTGGCCATGGACCAGCCACTGGAACTCTGACCAGAGCAGACAAGACAAAACAGAACGTAACAGGCACAGTTTTACTGTGAAACAAGAGGAGGCAGTTTAAGGAAACGGTCACGTGTTGAACTGTCTCCCAAAAAGATACGTTGACTCCTAAGCTCCAGGGCCTGAGCATGGGGCCTCGCCTCCAAGCAAGGTCAGTGCCGGTGCCTTCCGGAGCTCTGAACGGGGCTCTGCTGGGCCGTCAGCCACTCTCGCAGGTCTCCCTGAGAAAGCGATTCTAGACACAAGAAGATGATTCTAGGTTTCAAGAAGGTGGTGGCCCACAGGCCCAACCTGCACGCACCTAACGTTCGGTCCAGGTCGTGGTGCAGTGTGCCCGAGAACAGGATGTGTCCCAGCCCTTTGTATCGAGCGGGGACCATTTATAACCTGACACACCCAAGGAGGCTCGATGTGGGTGAAGGTGAGCATCACGGTCCCAGTAAACAGCAAACGTTAGCTGCTGCTAACCGTCCTTTGTGCTAAAGGGACTTGGGCAGCGGTGGTCTGGGCGTGCAGGCGCCAGACAGGGCGTGAACGGTGCTGAGCCCGTGAGCTGTTCCAACACGGCCCATGTGCAGTTATCCGCCCGGCCGTGCCTCGGTCTCTCTTTCTGTAACACGGAGCTGACAGCTGCCTCCACTTCTCAGGTGGCTGTGAGGGACTGATGCCCACAGAAGGCTTTGCTGAAAACAAAAGAAGGAGGAGAAGAAGTCTGGGTGGAAAAAAGTCAAATCTGCCAGTGCTCATGGTGGGATAAGTGCGTTAGCTGGGGTTCTCCAGGGTGAAGCAGTATAAACAGATCTATTATGGGGAATTAGCTCAGGACGCTGAGGAGACCAAAGTTCCCACGGTCTGCTGTCCATGAGCAGGGGGCGCGGTTCTGGTCTGAGTCTGAGGGCAGGAGACACTGCCGTCCCAGCTCTCAGGCAGAAGGCGGGTGAATGCCTCCTGCACCCCTGCTCTATCCCGGGCCTCGAGGATGGGAAGACGCCTACTCCCCGAGTCCCTGGATTCGGGTTCGAATGTCACTTGGGAATACCGTCTCAGACACACCCGAGGCAGCTTAACACACAAAATCTACCATTATGAGGTTGCAGGACCGTTGTTTTCTTCTCTGTTTTCCAAAATTTTAATGAGTCTCTAGTATTTTCCTTTTATGATAATGAAAAAATTCCAAGCTCTGAATTTATGCTTTCCCCACCTGGTCAATGTCTAGCAAGGCCGTGCCCGGTGCGGGGCCCCCGGATCTGTCAGAGCACAGGCTGAGCGAGACATGCGGGGTCATCTCCTTATTTGGGCAAGTCGCCTGATGTCTTTGGGCCTGCGTCTCCTCTTCTGTAAAGTGGGCTGCCAGGGAACCCCAGGAAAGCCGTCTGCCGTTTTCAGGAGAAAGGCACAGCGGGAACGAATGAGCGATGGAGCCCAAGGAGCAGATGACACCGTGCGGGAGACTCCTCTCTGGGCACCTCCCAGTGCGTGCAAGAGTGAATTGAGGAAGACTTGTGGAAATAGCGACATCAACGGTATGTTTGCTTTGATGCCCCACATGCCAAACACCATGAAAAACACAACAAAATGTAGGACATAAAAAATAAAAAGCAGAATTCTCAGGCACAGGAAATAGCAGAACACAGCAGTGAACGGGTCGTGGCACAGGGGGTGGTCTCCAGTGGAACAGCCAGGAGGAGAGACCAAAGGGAAGGTCAGGGAAGTGAAGTATGCAAAAACTACCTTATTTAAAAATAACCCTAGTAAGTCGACCTTGGCTTTTCCCAGGTCATCTCACACGCACCTGGACATAACTGGGTCTCAGCACCAGTGCGTGGTCCTCAGGCTGGTCAGTTTGTGCACCGAGCGGCCAGCCCCTTGCACCTGCCCCTGAGTCACTGAAAGTGTGCTTCGTGCCTGCGTCTCCCCGCGGGGATCCGCTGCCCCAGCTCTTGTGTGGGTGGCGGGTGTGACGTTCCAGGAGTTCAGAAGAGACGCCCCCGCACCAGGCACCAGGCACCGTCGGGGATCCCGAAAGCTGTTGCCTCGCAACTTCTAATGTAACGCACAGACTCGGAGGGGCAACCGCACCCCAGGTTTGTAGCAGCAGTGTCCGCAACGGCCCAAATACGGAAGCAGCCCGAGGGTCCACGGACTGAGGGAGGAACAAGGAAGATACGGTACACGTGCACAAACACACACACAGACACACGCATGCACACACATGCACGCACACACGCACGCACACACACGCACGCACACACGCACACTGAAATATTACTCAGCCATCAGAAGGATGGAATCTTGTCATTTGCAGTGACGTGGGTGGAACTAGAGGGTATTATGCTAAGGAAATAAGTCAATCAGAGAAAGACAAATACTCCAGGATTTCACTCATGTGTGGAATTTAAGAAACAGAACAGATGGACACACAGAAAGGGGGAAAATAGGAGAGAGGGAGACAAGCCATGAGAGACTCTTAACTCCAGGGAACACACTGAGGGTTGCTGGAGGGGCTGGGGGGTGACTGGTGATGGGCACTGGGGACGGCACGTGATGCGATGAGCACTGGGTGTCATACACAACTGAGGAATCACTAAATTCGACTCCTGAGACCGACATGGCACTGTTTGTTAACTAATGAGAATTTAAATAAAAAAATAAATTCCAATTCTGCTGGTTACTAACATGGACCTGTTTACGTACACATTTTTGTGCCCCTGTTTTCTTGCCTGTATAACGGGGGTATTAGTGGCCTCGGCCCTCACCTCATCATGGGGACCTGCATAGCAGTGACAACCTCTGAATTCAGGACTCTGTCCTTACAGAGCAAGCACTGAACAGCTCGTGGCAGGTGTCCTCCCGCCAATCAGCTTAAATTAGCTCTTTCACAAGAGGCTGACTTCCCCAAATGCAGCTGGAGTGGCTCTCGAGAGCAGTGCGATTCTTCGGAGCTTCTGTAAGTGTCAAAGGAAACCTCTCTGGAGGCATCTTGGACTCACATTGTCCCAAATCCACAGACCTGGGGGCAAACCAGACAGGCCCACGAGCACCAGCATTTGGAAAGAGCACCATGATTCATCCCCAGAAATGGTTATGAAACATGAAAACTTTGTTCCCTTAGTGAGAGTTTTGCACTCCGCACACCGCCTGGCTATGCCCTTGCAGGAACGGAGTCGGAGCTGGGTCTTCGGCCACACTGCTGGGCGTCTGCCGCGGCTCGGCTCCCTCAGCACCGAGGCTGCGTGCGCTGCTCCGCGAGAGCGGACGCCTCTGTCGGGATGCCTGCGGGAGGGTGCGGAGGGCTGGTGACGGCCCAAGATGCCCCCTCCTTCGACGCAGGCGGGCATCTGCCTTGCGTTTGGAGACAGCACGGTCTTGTTGAGGCAGGAGCCATGGAAAGCCAGTCTGCGGCGGGTTTTCTGGGGCGGCGGAGGCTGAAGGTCAGGACTCGCATGAAAATTGATGACCAAATTTGGAATGAAGACAGGAGGAGATAAATGATGAGCTTGTCGATATAACTGGCCTGACCATTAATTATGAAAGTCACCGGGTGGCTGCATCTCACAGGCAAGTTGCCGGACACCGGTCACTTGGTCGGTCCATCTCTGGCTCTGAACTGCGTCTCCTGAGGTTCGCGGAGGAGGGGGAGGGGTTCCAGGGCTCCGGATCAGAAGGATGGTGGACACAGCGATGCTTGCATGGGCGTTCTCAGGCTCGCACTCTGGTCTTCATGTCCCTGAAACAAACCCAGTTAACCTCTTCCCTTGTCTCTCCCTCCCAGCCTGGCTCCTCCGGTGCTCCTGCAGCCCATCCACGGCGTGAGTGAGGACCGCCCCGGGCCCGGCTGTGTGACAGGTGCCGACGGCCCTGACTTCACACTCACTGTTGAGGAGGCCAGGCAGAGGCCCGGGCACTTAGGGAAGCCCGGAGCTCGGCGCCGCCCCAGCGATTTCACGGGTCAGCAGGAAGCTCCCTCTCCCGTGGCTGCCCCAAGCAGAACCCTGCTCCCCAGCGTGCTCGTGGGGCACTCACGGGAAGCCCCCGGGCAGCCCCTTACTCGGGGTTGCTGTCAGCCCGGCAGACGCGGCCTCAGGGGGGCGGGGGGAGGGAGACACAGGCGGAGAGGCCGAGGGGCTCAAGCTGTTCAGAGCAACAGCATCGGATGCAGCAGTCATTCCGAGACCAGACTTCGGCCTGGCCAGCAACGCACGAGACGTCGTCTGCTCAATCCTGAATTTTCCGCATTTTCCATTGCAAGAGCTTGGTTCTCTGGGCTGTTACTCAGGGTGAAAGTCATGTGCACGTTCTTGGTACGCTGCAAAACGCGCCCGACACTCACTGGTAGCCAGCGCTGGGCTGGGGGGCTTCTGCATGTGGGCCCGTAAAGAAGAGTAAGAAAGGACGCGCGGAGCTGCGGGATCCGGGTCCCCCCGGATTCTGACGCGATGGGCAGGTCATTGGGCCTGATTCTCTCTGGAGGAAGACGTCAAGCAGTCTCTCTCCCATTCAAGCAATTATCAAGGAATCTACCAGAATTTCTGGATTGTTAAGGCACTCTGTGCTTACCCCTCCCCCCCAGAAAGAGTGTTGCTGAAAAGTTACCGAATGCGATTCCTGGCGGCAGGTCTGACTTGTTTGTGATACACGGAATCCCACACACGCGTGTGCGTGCCGAGCCACGCACGCCTCTTCCTTTGTTCCCTTCCAGCGTGGTGCCCCTGGTCTTCCTGCAGTTGTTGGCAGCTTCAAGGAACAGGTCTCTTTAAAGATCTCCTATAGAGAAATCAGGTTTTTAAAAAACTATTATTTTAAGCACTGGTTTATTTACAGCAAATAGTCATAGAATATTTACGCAGTCGTTTCTCCTAATCTGAATCTCATTCCACTCAAACGTCACCAGTATTGGGGAGTGTGAGCTAGTTATTAAAAAACACAACCCCTTTGCACACAGGGCTGAGTTGTATTTTAGGCATTTTAAGTAACAGGCACAAGGTGACAAGTGAAAGGCAAAGCCAAACTCCACACCGGTCCTGCCTGAGCCCAGCATCTGGGGTGGGGACACACCTGTAGGCTGCCCTTTGCATATCTGTAATGACTTCTTTGTCCAGAATCCCTTCCCATCTCCGGGCACAAGCTAACCTCCTTCCTCTGAGGACCTGCCCTCTTGGCTACAGGCTGGCTACGCCTACCTGCCAAAAGCAGCCAGTTCTCAGCTGGAGCTGGGACAGGGGACCGAGGCAGAGAGAAGTGCTGGTGGCTGAGGTTGCAGACCATGGGACACAGCTAGTGGCTGGGGTGGGTGGGTGGGGAACTGGGTTCTGCGCTCTCCGGACTGGCATGAGAGCAAATGCACTCTTCCCCTTCCTGCTGTTATTCCTGTGCGAGCTCAGGCTGGGTTTCTGTCTCCCAGAGCTCGAAGGTTTATGCAGGTTCTCAGATGGCAGCTAGCCTCGGGGAGCGCGCACATCCTGGGCCGTGACCAGGCGTCACTCCAGCATTAGCACTTGTGAAGACAATGACGGGCGCTGGCTCCATCGCCGGGGGACTGTTGGCAAGGCAGGCACAGCGGGGCTCCTTGCTGCTCTTGCCGGTGCATTTCTTTCCAGACATCCTCCCTGGGGAACAGCTGCAAGACTGCCTCACCACCCAGCTCCTCCTCCACGTCTCCGCAGATCCGGAAGGCCCTGTTCACCCACCTTTAGGAAACCATCCCTTTTTTGGAAAGAGAGCAGACGTGCTTGGTCCTCAAGTTTCAGACAAGCTGGCATTCCCTCCTGGGTCCTTGTGAGTCTGCAGAAACCACGTGTTTACTTCCAGAAAGTGCCCTTGTCCTTCTGCCTTAGGCACCCTCCCCTCCCTGCCTGGAAGTTCTCAGACTCACCTGGACCCCTCAAAGGGCAGGGACTTACCCCTCAAAGGAGGGATGGTGACATTGGCTAAAGAAAAGAAACGTTCTCGGGTAATGGAAAGCAACTTGTGTGCATTTTTAAAACAGTCTAAACAAATTCCGTTGAAGAGCTTGCAGACCCATCAATGCACAGAAAAGATGGGCTCAATTGGGCAGCCAGCCGCCAGCCTCCCCTGACTTCAGGGGAGGGCCTGGCACCTCCGTTGGGCTGGTGACTTAAGAGAGCCACCCACTTATCAGAAGAAACTGAACACCCTGGAAATGCAAAGTCCACAGGAAACAAGAGGCCTCCGCCTCCCTGGGCACGTTAGGAATTTCATTTCTAACAAGGCAATTAAACGCTAGCATATTACTTGCCATTATTAATGGTAAGAGTGGTATTAATACTTCACAGTTATATAGTGTTTTCTTCTTTTCGAGCTGTTTTTATGAGAGCCCCCGGATCATGAGAATCGTGCGACGTAAGGTGGCAGATGCGTCATATTTTGTAAAATGCTCTTCTTTTAAAAAGTGGGAAAACTTAGAAGTTTATTTTGTGAATGCCGTAAAATAAGACAGGGAATTACTAATTATTTTAAGGCCACTGTGTAGAGAAACTGCTTAAATATACATAAAAATAGATCTTAATAGAGAATTCGAGTAATTTCATAAAAACTCTTGCAAGTATATGGAAATTAAAAGTGGGGTTGGATTAATAGTTGTAGAGTTACATGCTCTGGGGCTTTTAATCTTGATTTTCTTCTTCCTTCTGTGTAATTACACTGCAACATGAAGATAAAATACACCAATTTCGGTTATGATTATCCACCTCAAAGGGAGCGGTATACAACAGCTTCCAGAGTGTAATCTTCTAGTTCGTGCAGTGATTTTTATTAAGAAAGGTCTACGATGCTGTGCCCTTCCCTGTACAGTCAGCGCTCCAACGCCGACACGTTTCAGAACACAGAATTACTCCAGAGAGTTGACACGCGCACCCGTGAAATACATATGGGTAAGACAGCACATTTCTGAGTCAGTTCAACCCTAAACACTTCTTTACGGGCACTTTCCATAAAAAATAGGAGTTTTAAACAACAGCTCTAGGTTAAACCCTGCGTTAATAACACGCCTGTGCGGGAGGCGCCCCGGAGCCGCGCGGCTGCCGCGGGCCTGCAAGCATCGGAAATCGACAGTGTGATCGCCACCGCGGAACTGGACAGGCGGTGATAGCTATTGACGGGCAGGACAGGTGCGGGCGCTCATCAGGCCGCAGTCCGAGGCTGAGAAGTCGGTGCTGGAGGACGGGGGAGGCCCGAGCACAGGCAGGGGCGCGGGGAGGGGGCGCGGGGCGCAGTGGGGCTGGGGCCCTCCCATCCCTGGGCCAAGGCCGCAGGACACACGCGGAGAAGAGCTTTCAGGAGCGGCCCCTGGTTTCCATTTTCAAGGTCCTTTTCTAGTCCTCTGTTTCGTTTGTTTTCCGATGGAAACTTCAATGTTAGGAAAACAATCCGGAGGGGGTCCAGATGGGGCTCGTGGGAGGGGCTGGCTGGGGATCCGGACTCTGGCAGCACTGGCCCCGTGACCACCGCGCGCGGGGATGCTGACCCATCAGGAGGCCTGTCCAGCGGTAAGCAGAACTTCTGACGGCACGAGTCGGGGCCCCTGGTCTCGTGGCTGGTGCAGCGCACACGGGACCTGAACTCTCCGCATCGCTCCCGACGTGGCCGAGCTCAGCCGCGCACTGGAGCGTGAGGCCGGCGCGTGGGCCGTGCGCTCTTCCCTCCCCGCTCCGCGCGGCCGCACAGAAGCGCGTCTGTCCTGGCGGAGAGCGAGCGAGCCCGCCTGAGCCTCAGCTTGCCCCGGCCTGTGCGCCATCAGGACCCGGGGCGCATTTCGTGCTGAAATGGGCAATTGACTCTTAACAGTTCTTTTTTCTAGCATTCAAAACATTTTCTCTCTTTCGAATTTATTCATTCTACAGGGAACTGAAAGTTGGTAAGCTTGGGTTTTTTGTCGTTTAGCTTTTTTTCTTCTGTCAGTTTACTTTAGCTTCTGAATAAACAGAAGATTGTCACAACTATAACCCAGAACATAAACACACGCTGAACTGACCGACAAGTACAAGATGATTTGATTGTGTGAAAAAAAGAATGTTTAATAATGTGGGAGAGTGTAAGACAATTCAGGTGCCTATGTTCAGAAGTTTTCCTTTATCTGAAGAACGAGCACGTTTTTCAGCATCTGTGATGACAACAGTGACATAGTCTCTTCTCCAGACTCTAGCTGACCTTGGAGTCTCAGTCGCTCTGTGGCGAGGGTGGCTGGGGACCTGCGTGGGCACGTGGCCTGGCACGACTTTCTCTGAGGACAGCGAGGGGTCCTCGGCCCCACGTTCAGCATGAGGTGTACCCGAGCCCAGGGCTGGTAAGGTCGACCTCACGGGGGGGGGGGGGGCGGGGGGGGTTCCCCAGGAGGCAGGGAGCTGTCCCCAGCCTGCCGCAGGCTTCTACCTGCTCCCGGACCTTAGGGAGGACAGGCTCCGCCCGCCGAGCTGGGCCTGCAGAGCCGAAGCCAGGGTGAACCAGGCCCAGGCAGTTCGCACTTTGCCCTGTGAGGCGGCGCGGGGTCCCAGAGAGCCTGAGCTGTGCTTTGCACCTCCGTAAGAAACTTCCTGCCCAAAGCAGAAAGTAGCACGTGAGCCAGTCAGAGCAACACTGTGAGAGGGCACCCAGGCAGGAACACACCTGGGACACGCTGGATCCTTGGGCAGTAAGGCAGGAAGCCCTTCCCGGCGTCAGGCTGGACAGTAAGAACAGGGACCTGGTGACACACTGGGAAATCCCACCAGGCCACAGGAGGAAGGAAGAAGATGGGGAGATGCTGAGAGGAAGGGAGGACTGTCCAGAGGGCTGGTTCAGCTTGTAAATAAAGAGAATATTCCAGAAAGAGGAAATGGAGCAGATGGACTACAGGCTACAGGAAAAGTGGGAGAACGCCTTACCAGTCCAGCCTGGGTGGGGAGCCTCACCTGAGGTTGGGCTGTGTCCTGCTGCCCGGCCTGCACACTGCACACTCCCTCCTCCATCCCCACACCCTGCCTGCTGGCTGCTGGCCCTCTCCAACCGGTCGCCTGGAAACAATGCTCATTGTGCAGGCCTTGGACTCTGCACCCTTTTCCAGGAAGGCCCCGTGCCCGCTGCTGGGCGCTAGCTTCCCGGCAAAGACACTTGCTTGGTCGGACCAGGAGAAATTGATTGTGGGTGATCACGTTTGTCGAGCAGTTGCGTATTGGCAATTTCGTAGCGGATTCCCCTCTGGGCCACACTGCTGGGTCCTGGGAATATCAGACGCTGCTGACTTCCACATATAAACTGCAGAGGACTGTGGAGACACCTCAGTTTGTGCTCGGGTGTTCCCAAACACCTGGATTCTCTCTGGGCTAATGATTTATCAAATGAGTAGGTATTGATTAAGACAGTTTCTTGAAACCGCCTGAAAAATCCTGTGCAAGCTGCCAGTCAGGGACTGCAGGACTGTTGGCGTTTAGGTGGGCCCCCACGACGGATGCCACATGTGGGAGATGGGAGAAGGCCGCACAGGCTGCTTCCAGGCTTGGTCTGTGGCCTCCGCGGCTCTCCCTTCTCCCTTTCTGGAGCAGAACTTGAAATATGGCGGACTTCCCCTCTGAAGGATGCGGATCTCAGTGGGGTTATGCATACAAAGGGTTTGGCAGACACAGAGCTGGAACAGAACAAAACAGAAGGCTTTAAAGACAATGCCGAGCAGCCACCTGATCAAAAGAGAAACAGCGATTGCGACATCCAGGGGTTCAAGGCTAAAGCTCTTTCTCCATCTGCCCACTGGTCGATGGACATTTGGGTAGTCTCCAGTGTTTGGCTTCTGTGGCTGGTGTTCTGGGCATTTGGGCAGGTGTCCGTGTGGTCACTCTTTCCCCTCCCTTGAGTAATTACCTAGCAGTGGACTTGCTGGGTTCTGCAGTGAATGTTATACTTTGCTTTTGAAGAACGTAGCAAACGGTTCCTGCTCCCCCACGAGTGGTGCGTGTGGGTTCCATCTTCCTGGGCCCCTGGACACACGTGTCACTGCCCGTCTTCCTGGTCGTAGCCGTTCTAGTGTGTGTGAGGTGGTATCTCACTGCGGTTCTGATTTGCAATTCCCCGATGACTAATGATGCTGAGTATCTCTCTATGAACTTAGCAAGCTCGTATGTTTTCTTTGGTGAAAATATCTTTTCTTTGGTGAAATCTCTATTTAAACATTTTGCTCATTTTAATTGAGTTTTCGTCTCGGTTATTCCACTGGAATCGTTCTTTATATACCCTGAATACAAATCCCGCATTGTATATATGGTTCCCCTCAGCAGTGGGATGACTTTTCATTTCCTTGATAGCATCTTTCAATGGGTTTAACTTCCATAAGTCCAACTTACTGTGTTTTTCTTTTATGTGTCATGATTCTGGTGTCAGGTCTAAGAACTCCACCTAATACACCTCTGTTTTCTTCTAAAAATTTCATACTTTCAGCTCTTACATGTAGGTCTGGGATCGGTTGGCAGTCAATTTTTGTATGCGTACAAGGTATGGGTTTAAGTTCATCTCATTGCATGTGAATATCTGGTAGTCTCAAATCATCTATTAAGACTCGTCACTTCCTGAATTGGTTAGCCCCATTGCTGAAGATAAATTACCCATGAACGTAAAGGTTTATTTCTAGGCTCTTAATCCTATTTCGTTGATCTGCATGACCACCTCTATGCAAGTCCCACACTATTTTGATTACCTTTGATTTACACTAAATTTTGAAATGCTGGCATGGACGTCTTCCCACTTTGCTTTGGCTGTTCTGGATCCTTTGCATTTCCATATAAAATTCAAGATCAGGGGCGCCTGGGTGGCACAGCGGTTAAGCGCCTGCCTTTGGCTCAGGGCGTGATCCCGGCGTTATGGGATCGAGCCCCACATCAGGCTCTTCCGCTATGAGCCTGCTTCTTCCTCTCCCACTCCCCCTGCTTGTGTTCCCTCTCTCGCTGGCTGTCTCTATCTCTGTCAAATAAATAAATAAAATCTTAAAAAAAATAAAATAAAATAAAATTCAAGATCAGGTGTCCATTTCTGCATCAACAGTCAGCTGGGATTTTATGGGGCCTGCAGCCCTCCAGGCTGATTTCAGGAGAAATGCCTTCCTAACAGGGCTGAGCTGTCTAATCCGTGGGCATGGAATGCTACCCCGTGCTTTTAAGATCTTTACATTCTCTCAGCAATATTTTGTTATTTTCAGTATACAAATATAAACCTTCTACTCCTTTCGTTGAATTTCTCCTGAGTATGTTATTCTTTTTGATGCAATCATGAAAGGAGCTATTTTCTGAACTTTTATTTTTGGTGGGTTCATAACTACTGTATGGAAACACAATTGATTTTCTACATTGATTAAGGGTCCTGCTACCATTCTGATCTCATTTATTAGTTCTACTAGACTTTTTTGGTGACCTTAGAATTTCCCACATACAGCATTATGTCATCTGTGAATAAAGGTATTTTTTTCCTTTTCCTTTCCTGATGAATGTCTTTATCTCCTTTTCTTGTCTGATTGCACTGGCTAGAACCTCTGCTACAACGTTGACTAGAAATGGCAAGAATGCACACCTTGCTCCCCACTGTAGAGAAAAAAGTATTCAGCCTTTCACCATTGAATTCAGGTTAGTGAATTTTTTTGCAGGAGTCCTTTATTAGTTGAGTTTCCTTTCACTTCTAATACATTGATTATTTTTATCATGAATGGGTGCTGAATTTTTTGAAACGTGTTTCTACATCTAAGGTGATGATATATTTTCTTCCTCTTCGTGTTATTAATAGAGTTCATTAAATTAATTTTGAATATGAAACCATGTTGTATTTCTGGACGAATTCTACTTGCCCTGGGTGGCTAATCCTTTCTATATTGATGAGCTTGGTATGCTGACATTTTGCTGAGGATCTCTGAGTCTATATTCATGAGAGATGCTGGTCTGCAGCTTTCTTTCCTTGTGATGTCATTATCTGGCTTTGGGTTTAGGTTAATACTGCTTTCATAGAATGAGTTGAGAAATTTCCCTCTATCTTCTCTTTTATGGAAGAATTTGGAAAGATTGGTATTATTTCTTCTGTATTGGTTTGATACAATTACCGAGTAAGCCATCTAAACGGCCTTCCTTTTCATGAAGGTTTTTTTTTTTTTAGGCTTTTTTTTTAAGAGCAGTTTTAGCTTTACAGCAAAATTAAGAAAAAGATACAGAGATTTCTCACATACCCCATGATCTTACTCATGCACAGCTTCCCCCTTATCAATATCCCCCTCCACGTGGTACATTTATGATAGTTGATGAACCAGCATGGGCGCATCCACAGTTTCCCTTAGGGTTCAGCTTCGATGTTGTACACTTTATGGGTTTGGATTAATGCATGAGGACATGTATTCACCACTATAGTATCATATTATGCCATATATCATACATATCCACTACCCTAAACAGCCTCTGTGAGCCTCCCATTTGTCTCTCCATCTCCCATCCCCTGGCAACCACTGATCTTCTTACTGTTTCTGTAGTTTTACTTCTTCAAGTTGGAATCACATAGTACGTAACCTTTTCAGACTGGTTTCTTTCACTGAGTAATATGTATTTAAGGTTCTTCCATGTCTTTTCATGGCTTCATTCATAGCTCATTTCTGTTTAGTGCTGAGTAATATCCCATTGTCTGGGCGCACCAGTTTGCCTAGTTACCCATTGAAGAACATTTTGGTTGTTGCCAGGTTTAAACAATTATGAATAAAGCCCCTATAAACATCTGCGTGCAGGTTTTTGTATGGACACATGGTTTTACTCCATTGGGTAAATACTAAGAGGTATGATTGTTGAATCAAATGGCAAGAATATGTTTAGTTTTGGAAGAAACTGCCAAACTCTCAAAGTGGCTGCACCATGTTACATTCCCGCGAGCAATGAATAAGAGTTTCTGTGGTTCCACATCCTCACCACCATTTGGTGTTGTCTGTGTTCCAGATTTTGGTCATTTTGATAGGTGCATAGTGGGAGCTTATTGTTTTTTTTAATAATAATTTTTTATTATGTTACATTAGTCACCATACAGTACATCCTTAGTTTTTGATGTAGTGTTCCATGATTCATTGTTTGCGTGTAACACCCAGTGCTCCATGCAATATTATTTATTTATTTTTAATTTTTTAAATTATTTTTTTAATTTAAATTCAAGTTAGTTAACATATAGTGTATTTTTAGTTTCAGGGGTAGAATTTAGTGATTCTTCGGTTGCATATAACACCCAGTGCTCATTCCATCAAGTGCCTCCTTAATGCCCGTCCCCCAATATTGTTTTAAAACACGTTTCCCTGATGATATACAATGTGGAGCTACTCTTCATATGCTAATTAACCACCTGTATATCTTCTTTGGTTACGTGTCAGTGTCTTCAGACCATTTTTAAGTCAAGTTGTGTGTTTTCTTAGTGTTGAGTTTTAAGAGCTCTTTGTATATTTTGGAGACAGTCCTTTATCAGATGTGTCTTTTGCAAATATTTTCTCCCAGTCTGACTTGTATTCTCATTCTTTGACATTGTCTTTCAGAGAAAGAAATTTTCAGTTTTAGCGAGGTCCAGCTTCCCAGTTCTTTCATAGATCACATCTTTGGTGCCACATCTAAAAAGTCATCTCCGTATCCAAGGTCTACAGTCCATTTTGAGTTCATTTTTGTGAAGGGCAAAATGTCTGTGTCTAGATTCAATTTTTTGCATGTGGATATCCAGTTGTTCCTGCACCACTCATTTTTTAAAATAAAGATTTATTTATTTGAAAGAGAGAATGAGAGAGAGAGAATGAGAGAGAGAGAGCAAACATGCATGAGTGGGGGGTGGGGGAGAGGGGGAGAAAATCTCAAGCAGACTCCCCACTGAGCACAAAGCCGGACCTGGGGCTCAATCTCACAACCCTGAGATCATGACCTGAGTGGAAACCAAGAGCTGGACGCTCAACCAACTGAGCCACCCAGGTGCTCCCCAGCACCCCTTGTTGAAGAGATGAGCTTTGCTACATTGTGTTGCCTTTGCTCTTTGTCAAAGATCTAGTTGAGTGTATTTATGTCTGTTTGGGGCTCTCTATTCTGTTCCAGCGATCTGTTTGTCTGTTCTTTCATCAATACTGTGTTGTCTTGATTACTGTAGATTTATAGTGAGTCTTAACACAGGGTAGTGTCAGTCCTCCAGCTTTGTTTTTCTCCATCAATATTGTGCTGACTATTCTAAGTCTTAAGAGAAAATGTTTAATTACTAATTAAATTACTAATCAATA
The DNA here is from genome assembly GCF_024610735.1 of Ursus americanus. NCBI lineage: Eukaryota > Metazoa > Chordata > Mammalia > Carnivora > Ursidae > Ursus > Ursus americanus. The sequence continues at coordinate 63,655,050 of NC_142141.1, read as the reverse complement.
TCTCTGTTTGTAATATGTTTACTCATATTTTCTCTTTCTTTTTGAGACTTTTGATAATTTGTGTTTTTCTAAGAATTTGTTTCTTGTAGGTTGTCTAATTTGTTAGCATAAAGTTGTTCATAGTATTCCCCTTATAATCATTTAAATTTCTATGAAATTCCTGGTGATGTGCTCTCTTTTATTCCTTATTTTGGTAATTTATGTTCTTTTTCCCCCTCTGCATCAGTGTAACTAAAGATTTGTTAAATTTCTTGATCATTATAAGGAAATAATGTTTGCTTTCATTGACTATTACTCCATTTTTTCCTGTTTTTTTTATTTGATTGGTTTCTACTCTTATCTTTATTATTTGCTTTCTTCTGGTTACTTTGGTTTAATTTGCTCTCTCTCTTTTTTTTAATTTTGTTAATGGAAAGTTCGGCTAACTGGTTTGGGATTTTTTTTCCTTTTCTAACACAGACTGCTAAAGCTAGAAATTTCCCTGTGAGCACTGGTTTAGCTGCATTCTGTGAATTTTGATATGTTGTGTTTTCATTTTTATTCATTTAAAAAATATTTTCTAAATTCTGTTGTGATTCCTTCTTTGATCCATGAGTTATTTAAAAGTGTGTTATTTAATTTCCAAATATTTTGTATTTCATAAATTGCTTTTGTTGATTTCTAATGAAATTCACAATTGTATTATGGTCAGAGAACACACTCTGATTTTAGTACTTGCAAACTTATTATGTTTTTTGGTCTAGTATATGATTTACATCAAAGATTATTCTATATGCATTCAAAAATTATATATTCTGCTATTGCTCAGGGAAGTGTTTGCTAGACGTTAGTTGGGTCAAGTCGGTTGATGATGTCCAAGTCTTCTGTATCCTTGTTGATTGACTATCTAGTTTTCTGTAGTTATCTACAGTGGGATATTAACTACTATTACAGAATTGTCTATTTGTCGTTTCAGTCTTCTTAGTTTTGCATCATGTATTTTGGGGCTCTGTTGTTAGTTGTGTATATGTCTATAATTGTTGCATCTTTTTAGTAAATTGACCTTTTTATTGTCATAAAAATCTTTTTTCTTTAGTAATGTGTTTTGTCTTGAAGTTTATTTAATCTGGTGTTAGTATGACTCCTCTAGTTCTTGCACGGTTCCTATTTGCATGGTATATTTTTAAATCATCTACTTTTAAATATTTTTGGATGTCTTTGAATCTAAAGTGTATTTCTTACAAAGAGCATAATATTGGATCTTATTTTTCTTGTCATTTGCTTTTAACCCGGCCAATCTCTCGTTTCTGACTGGAGTGTTTAATCCATTCATGTTTAATGCATTTGTTAACATGGTCAGATTTATTTCTCCCCCTTTGCTAATTGTTGTCTTTATGTTCATGTCTTTTTGTTCCCCTGCTCCTCCTTTAATGCTTTACTTTGTGTTAAATAGTAGTTTTCTAATGTACTATTTTTATTCCTTTTTAATGTCATTTCCTTAGGGAAACACTGCTTGAGGGATTACAGTATACATATTTACTTATCACAATCTGCTTTATGTTGACAGTAGCTTAATTTTGGCAAAATATGGACACTTTGCTCCGATATAGCTTCATGCCATCCCCCTTTATGCTCTGATTGTCCTGCATATTACATTTACATATATTATAAGGCCACCAACACAGTTTTGTAGTTATTACCTACAGTCATTGTATTTTAAATGACTTCAGACACAATACAAAAATAGATATTTAAAAAAAATTTCATTTATTTATTTGAGAGAGAGATCGAGCGAGAGAGGGAGCACAAGCCGGGGGAGAGGCAGAGGAAGAAGCAGGCTCCCCGTTGAGCAGAGAGCCTGCTGTAGGGCTCGATCCTAGGACCCTGGGATCGTGACCTGAGCTGAAGCTGGGTGCTTAACCGACTGAGCCATCCAGGCACCCCAATGAAATAATATATTTATATTGTCTTTACATTTATGTATATAAGAACTTTTTGTCATTCTTTATTTCTTCATGTTACCATCTGGTGTCATTGCCTTCCAGCATGAAGGATTTCCTTCAGTTATTTCTTGTAAAACAGGTGTATTAGCAGCAAATATTCTCAATATTTTTTTACCTAAGAAAGGCTTTTTTAAGTCTTTGAAGCATATTTTTGCTTATTATAGAAATCTTGGTTGACAGGCTTTTTTTTTTTTTTTTCTTTTAGTACTATTAATGTTATCTCAATAGCTTCTTGCAAGCACTCTTCCTTATGGGAAGTCAACTGTTAATCTCATTGAAGTTTTCTTGTATGTAGTGAGTTGCTTTTCTCTTGCTCCTTTCCAGATTTTCTCTTTAGTTTTGGTTATTAATGGTTTGCCTATGATGTGTCTAGGTGTGGATCTCTTTGTGTTTATCTTATTTTTAATCTGTTGAGCTTCTTGGGCATGCAGATTTTTCATCAAATTTGGGAAGTTTCCAGCTATTACTTTTTCAATAATATTTCAATATTTCCTCAATGATTTTTAATTATTTCTTCAATGTTTTCTGCTACTTTCTATCCTTTCTGTGAGTCCTGTTAAACATATATTGATATATGTGATGGTGTCCTATAGGTCTCAGAATCTTTGTTTATTTTCTTTACTCTTTTATACTTTGGCTTTTCAAATTGCATATTTCCTTTTGAAGTATTTTTAAGTTTGCTGATTATTTGACCAGAAAAAATACTCTATTGAGTGAATTTTTCATTTTGGTTATTGTGCTCTTCAACTCCAGATAATTTCTTCTAATTTGTCTTTTTAAGAATCTCTACCTCTTTGTTGATGACTCATTATCATTATATTTGTTTTTAATTCTTTGAATATGATTTCCTCAGTTCTTTGAACATATTTGTAATAGCTGCTTCGAGGTTTTTTCTGCTAGTTTCAACACCTGGGTCCTCTCACAGAGCCTTCCCACCCCATGTATGGATCACATGCTCCCATTGTCTTGCATGTCTTGTGATGGGTGCAGGAATGTGTGTTAAAAACTTGATATTTTAGGTCTGCTATTTTAACAACTCTGGGTTATGATTTCCCTTCTTCCTGGTATTTGTTGCTGTTCCTGGTTTTGTTTCTCGTTTGTTCAGTGACTTAGACTAATTCTGCAAATTCTGTCACCCCTGAAGTTTGTTACTTCTTCTATCTGTGTTCAGTTTTTAAAAGCTCTTGCTTTTATATTGAAGCTGGGATTTGTAGGGGTCACTTCTGGCTGCTGCAGCTTAGTGGTCAGACAAGGATTGGTGAGAAGTTGGTCTCAAAATACCTTGAGCTAATGAAGTTTTCATCCTCAGCCAGCGAATCTGTGTGTGGATTGGGTTGTGCATTTAAACGTTGGACAGTTTATAGGACTTGCTGCAATGTTTGTCTTTTGGGGTTTTTGTTGTTGTTGTTGTTGGTGGTGGTGGTTGGTTTTGTTGCAGGGATGGCTATTCTATTCAACACCACACACCACTCCAAATGAAGTCAGCTCCCCCAACAGCCAAGATGCTGGTCTCCACTGCCCACCCTGTGCTGGGAGAACTATGAGCCACCATGCTTTGGGAGCTGGTGGTATGTGGGATTAGGAAAGCCCTATAAAGACACCATATGCTGCAATTTTCTCACCTGAGGTACAGCAGTGTTTCTTGAATGCATGCTTCTCATTTTTGATATGCTTTTATTTAATTTCTAGAGTTCTGAAGCAATTTTTGACAATACTGCCCAGTTTTGTCATTGTTTTTGGGGGAGATTTATTTAGCGTCTCACTCCATCTTGCCAGATGTCCCACCTACCTAGGATAAAATTCAAGATTAAAAATATGTGTTAGTATTTGATGGTTGATATCACCATCACAACAGAGAGTTGGGGAGAAATATTGATACATTCTTGTTTATTCTGAACCATCTTATGACTTCTTGATGTTATTTCTCTAAGAAGTCCAGTTTTATCCAAGACCAGTCCTGGAAATGTGATGTCATGTCTTAAAGCACCAAGACATAGACTACACACAGTTCAGAATTCCTCAGGTATCACTACTATTTCTTGGAGAATGTGGCATTATTAGAAGCATTGCCGTGGAAACAGGACATCAAGTAGAAGTTCTTACCAACCATCTCCAACATTCTCAAGATGTGCTCTAAGAATCCCCCAGCATTATTTCAAAACCCGATGACCTCAGCATTGCCAAGACAATTCCCAGCTGGAAGAGCTGCTACTGTGTGTCCCGTGACGGCTGCATTTGCCTACAGGTAATACACTTCTGTCATTTAATCATCCACATACCTGATGCAGAATTCATTGTCACACTCAAAGTTACGTACAGATGCATTCCTCAGACCTACAGGTGCAGAGTGGGAAGAGCTGAGTCAGTTGTTCATTTCATCAGGAGACAACCTGAAGTCCTTGGATTGCTCAGGAGGGTCTTCTAGGTCACATGACACAGCAGGCCCTTACCCTCTCTCCACTGACACACGGACTTGTAAGCAAAAGCTATTTTAAAACAGACGCTTTGTAGAAGTATGATTCTCCTTGTTGATTTTACATCTGAATTCAAAATGTGGAAAATCAACTCTTGAATATTTAGAAATAGAAAAACAGGTGTTAATGTTTTCATTTCAACTTAACCCTTTTACTATATTTTTGTTTTCCTTATTTCAGAAATATTTTGCGTATAAAAAATGCTGAAATTACAAATGAGGAAAAATGAAACATAAGGTCAACGCTCAGGTCACCCCCAGAGGTACTTCCTGCTGATAGGTTAGTGCATTTCCATAAGGCATTATAATGAGGTGTCAACAACGTTTTCTTCTGTTGTTCAGCTTTATCCCAAACTTGACTCACAACATTGTTTTCCTAAGAATCTATCACAATCTCCTACTGTTGCGTTTTTGTTTGTTTAGCTTCTATTTGTTCTGTTTCAACAACACTTTTGTCCATGGTAGTTTTCAGGACTTATGAACATGTTTTAGACTAGATACCCGAAGTGGGGAGTTTCTGGGTGGAAAGACAGTAAAATCGGCAATTCTGGTGGGTGTGGTCCCGTTGCCCTCTTGAGAGGGTGTCCCCATCTGCTCTCTGCTTGCTTGTAGCAGCACGGTTAGTGCTCACTGTTTTAAAAATAAACTTTACTTTTTAAAATGGTTTCGATTTGTGGGAAAATTGTGAAGTTGGTATAGAGAGCCCCCATATACTTTGCACTCCTTCCCCTATTATTAACATTTCTATTAGAATGCTACTTCTGTTACACTTAGTGAATTAACACTGACACATTATTATTAACTAAAGCCCGTACTTGATTCAGATTTCCTTAGTTTTTAAAAATTTAGTTAATTAACATATAGTGTATTATTAGTTTCAGAGGTAGAATTCAGTGATTCATCAGTTACATACAACACCTAGTGCTCATTACATCACATGTCCTCCTTAATGCCCATCCCCCAGTTACCCCATCCCCCACCCACCTCCCTCCTTAGTTTTTATATAACGTTCTTGCTGTTCTAGAATCCCGACCAACATTCCAGAGCACATTAGTGAGCATGTCTTAGCTCATGTCATGAGGGATGAAATAGTTTCATTGACAAGTGAAAAGCTTACGGGAAGTTTTAGGAAAAGGTCATAGATATATATTTAGAAAAGTGGTGTTAAATAAGATGTCTGGGTAGTCTGCAGTAGTCTGAGCACGCACACTCGGGCTGGTTTCCAGCGTCTGTCCCGTGTGCCGTGGGACCATCCTGCTGGCCTCTACACCTGCGACAGGGTCCCTTGGAATCCACCCGCCCAAGGCCTTGAGGTGACAGGGACACTCAGCTCTCATGTCACAGCCTGGGGGAGACCAGAGGGTGGTGACACTGTGCGGCGTAACGTGTGGGGACCTGGAGTCATGGGTCAGGACGGAAGCCTTTTGGGGCAGGTGGCTGTGGGGTGGCCCCAGGGAAGCCACCTCACATCTCTGAGGCTCATCCCCTTTCTCCAGAAGAGGCAGGTGTGGGGCAGGCACCACCCTTTTTAAGCTTCATTCTCACATGGACCCAAATTCTTGGGCACAGGTCAACGTTTGCTGATGGTTTTACAACTTTCCAAAGGAGACGGGACTGTGAGCAAACACGATGTCAGCCTGGAGGTGCATCTTCTGCCGCTTTTGTGTGTCCGGCCATCACTGTGAGAGTCCTGTCTCCCGCTTGCCTTTATCTTGGTGGTTCGACGCTCTTTCATATTTGAAAACAAAACAGAGGAAAGTTTTGATTTCTAGAAATGACTCTTGCAAACTTGTTTTGGGTGGTACTTTATCCTTGATGTTCATCCAGGTAATAGCAGATGTTTGTGCTAGGATTTGTACTAATAAGTTACCAGGCACTGATAGTAAGTGACCAGTGAAGATGTAACAAGGTTTGCTCAAAAAGAAAAATAAAAAGTATTGTACTGTCCCTTTAGCTAACATCTTGGATTTTATCTGTCATGAGGATTTTCCAAAAATACTATTTAGAAGTGGTGTAATGACATAAGCTCATTCCTAAAGGATTCTTGAATCGGAGATTAAGACGTTAATAAAAAAAGTAGCCAGGAAATGTTTGTCCTATTGCTAAGATACACATAGCCTGTTTCTTCTCCCATCTGCCAACCACTGAGAATTGTCCTCTGTTAAGGTCTTGACAGACAATTCCTGGCACACTTTCTTACCTCTGGGAAGGGGAAGGAAAAGGAGCAATGATCTTTACGGAGGTCATGGAAGATTTTCAGTCCCTTGGAAGTGCTGGGAAGAATTCATGCCCTTACACAGGAGAAGTGTAATGTGGCTTCTCCTTATTCTCTCTACCTCCTGGCTCATCTCAAGTCGTTGGAAATGACTTTGAACTGTTAAAACTGCTTCTCTCCCACACGACAGCTGCTCCACATGTGCCCATTGCCCTCTGAACATGCCGTTTCCTGGAATGCCCTTTCTTCCAACCATGCCTGGGGTCTTCCAGTTTTCTGCACAGGGTCATCCCATCCATAAATCTGCCATCGTGCCTCCTGCATACACTCATGAACCAATTGGCTTCTTGTTCCCAGGTTCCAGCACGGTGCGTGGCACATAGTAGGGCCCTGTTCTTTCACACTGACCCGCAGTGGCACATAATGTGTCACTGTACCAGACATGTGAGCCCGTGGTGTGAGACAGCATATTATTAAATCCTCCTGCATCCCAAATCACCACTTGCACTTTGCAGAGGGGAAGTGGAGGCTTTACAAAAATTCTGCCCCAGTCCACCTCGAGTATGAGCCGGACTGGATGTAGTGAAGCCCCGAGGCAGGACACATCATACTCTGCTCCCGGCTCCGGGATGATCTGCTCCTGTTCTTTGTAGACATCTGGGTCTTCACTCACATGCCCCAAGAGCAAACCATTCCTTGGGGCTCCCACTCCCACCTCTTTCCCTCAGGTGACCATCATATGCATCTGGTTCAGGGTTACCCTCCACCGCACTGTCCTCCATCCTGGACCAGGTCAGCATCCACGTGTCCTAGCCTCCTCAAACTGCACATCTGAGAGTTATTGTTTCATGACTTGAAGATGACTCTCGATCTTAGTGGACCTCCCCATTTTCCCAGACTGTTCTCTATTTCTTTCTTAACCAGCCTAGATTCCATGTTCTGGGGTCAACAACACTCCTGGTCATGTGTCACATTCCCAGGTGCTGTTTATGTTCACCCCATCACCTGAAAAAGCCTGGGACTGGACAGACCCTACTACTTTTTTAATTTTTTTAATTTGGAATTGGAATTTTCTTCTGTCACAGACCACTTAGCACTGTCCTTCTGTCCTTCTCCTACAGCCCACTAAGATCAGCTCTTCCAGAGGAAGGTTCCGAAAGTCACAGTGCATACTGGGAAAAACCAGGTTTTAAGATGCTCTGAAAAAAGAATGGATTTGGAAGGTAGTATGGGATTTAGGAAATGCTGAATTCTATTGTCAGAAGAATGAATTGAGGCTAGTATAATTAGAATACCCTTAGAAATGAATACATTTTAAAAAGCATTCAAAATGAAAAGCCGCGTATCTGCAGGTGTTCCAGTGCTGACGGCTCACTTTGGTGTCTTTCCAGGGTGTAGTTTTAATAGTGGTATTGAAGACACTCAGTGGGCGTTCAGCCGTGGCCTGCTCCTCTAAGCTAATAGGCCCTCAGGCCTTCTAGAAGATGGATCTAGGTCCACCGAAGAAGCCGCATGCTCTTGAAGAGTCCCACAGCAGGATGGCTGGGTTCCCTTCTGTGTTCAGGACCCCTGCCTCAAATAGGCCTCCAGGCTGCCCAGTGTTCCCCTCTGTGCTCGTGACTGTTTGTCCCCCACTCTGCTATTTCCAACCTTCCTGCTCTCAGAGCCTCCTCCTCACAGCACCCAGCATTGGCCTCGTTTCCCAGAGTCAGAGAAGACAGAGGCTGCCAGAGATCATCATCCTTTAACTCCAAGCAACCATGCTGCCCTCTGCTTTGTTCCTATTCCTGCAGAGAAGCTGTACCTTTCCCCACAGAAGTATTCTCCCCACCTGGTTGCAGATCCCACTCTCCCTTATTTGGGAGCTTTGTCCTGTGGATCATCCCCTTGACTGCACAGCCTGCCACTCTTCATGGTAGCTTTCCGATTATGCTCAGATCATTCCCACAGTGATGGTGTTGAGGGATGCTCCTTGGACCCACACCTATTTCCTATCCTATCTCCCTCTCTTTCACAGAAAATTTCTAAAAGATATGCATGCACTAACTCTTTCCATTTTCTTATTTCACATTTGCTTCTCCAATGAACTACAAGTCTTTTCACTTTTAGCATTTTAAATTAGTTCTTAACATCCAGATGTCCTTGATTTATGTTGGCCTTTTAGTTCCATAATCTTCCTGTTTGGTCTTCTTTTTTTTATGTTAAACATACTAATTTTAAAGTTCTCTTTAGGTTGTTTTATTATTTCTACTTCCTTAGGAGAGAGTTCTCCCATTTGCTGACTCTGTTTTAATGGCATTTCTTCTTAGTGTGTTTATGATTTCGTTTTCAAGACTGTCCCTCTTTTCTACCCCTCCATGAAGATTTGTCTTGTGATTGGCTTCTCCCTTCTTCGCAAGACCTCCAGTTCAAAGCCCATGTTTCAAGTGTACTTTCTCTTGGTCAAAGGCCTCTAATCTGAACAGATCTCCTGCCGCACCCCCAGCACATAGCAGTGACACTGAGTGAGGAATGCTGATAAACCTTCCCGCTCCAAAAAGGGAGAAGGAGGCGCTGGAGACAGTGTTCCTGAGTCCTGCCAGGCACATGTCATCACTTCCACAGTGAGTTCCCAGTCCTGCCCCTGGGAAGGAGCCTCCACAGCTCTTGTCAGTCAACTGTGTTAATTCACTTAAAAACCCCATGGAGTTTTATGTGTCAATTTATAATCCATTCTGTTAGACCAAAGCACAAATTATAATCCATTCCATTAGACCAAAGCACATTCACAGATCTATTTGAGATAAACCCTTCTCTGCCACCTGTGAGGCTGCACAGAGCCATGTCCTGTCTTTGAAGCACTATTGTCCCTAGGGTTATTTTTATTTAATGGAGGTCTTCTGGTTTAGTGGAGGGGGTGCATGATATTTTACCTTGAATCATTCTAATACCCTTTTGAAGGGTCTCTCAGCTATGCCCTGAATTCCACGAGGTGATATTCTCCTGGAGCTGCCTTCACTTGATCTTTGCTCTGAGGCCAGCTCTTCATTGTGAACGCTTTGTGGCTGAAAAGACTATCCTGGACCCTTTACATTTCATGCTCACTCTGCTGAAAAACTAAGTACATTGTCTTCATTCCATCTCCCCCCAACCCCATCTTTTCACAGGCGGCAAGAATGTGCAGGATTCTTCCAATATTCCCCCTAGAGATTTCCTTAGCAGAAGCACAGTAATTGTTAGGTACATTTTCTACATCCTGTGTTACCACAGACAACAGTGTTGCCAAGTCTGTGCCACCACATAATGGGGGTTCCTTTTCTCTGGCTTCCAGTCCCACCTTCCTCACCTCCCTCAAGGTGTTCCAGCAGCTTCATCACAAGACCATTCTGTCAGTGGCTGGGCTCAAAACCAATGCTACGTGATATGTCTTGTTCTGGCAGCATCCCCCCAACCATATTCTGTCCTAGTTCTCTATGACTGTGTAGCAAAATGCCCAACATTTAATGCATTTAGAGCAACAACCAGTTACTATGGCCATGGAGTCTATAGGCCATGAGTTTTGGAAGGGCTTGGCCTCATGCTTCTCACTCTGGGCTGCTTGTGTGCTGTGGGCAGGTGCAGGCTGGGCTGCAGGCAACTGAAAGCTCAGTTGGGTTGGGTCTCCATGGTGGCTCGAGGTTGGAAGGTGATGCTGGCTGCTCTCTGGGAGCCAGGCTCGTCTGGTGGCTGGAGTATCCTCAGTGATGAGCTTGACAGCTCTCAGCATGGTGGCTGAGTCCAAGAGGAAGCATCCAGAGCAGAAGCCCCTGGGAATGGGTGAATCTAGAGACAGAGGCAGCAGCTGCAGCCTTTCCTCACCTGGACGTGGGCGTCACGTGGTCGTTAACACTGCAGGTACTTTTCTGTTGTGGTGAGAGCCTGGGGCTACACCAAATCGGGGGGAGAAGAACTAGATCGACTATCTTGATAGAGTTTGTGGCCATCTTTAATCCATCCGTCATAGCTCAGCTCAGCTGCCCCTTCCTAGGGTAGAGTCCCCCATGATGTGCCCAGTACTGCACACACTCCCGAGCCACCAAAGAGCTGGGGTGTAATCTTACATGCATTTGTGTGATGGATGACCCCTTCAGCGTCCTCACCAGACTACCTCCTTGAAGGCCACAACCTTTACTTTCCCCTAACATTTGTGGTCTGCGCTCCCAGCAGCGTGCTCAGCAAGTGTTAAACATGTAAGAAGCAGTTGTGGAAGATGGTTGGATGTGCTTGGAAATCTGTAGAAAAAGTTCTGAAAATGTTCCTTTGCTCCACTGTACTTGACTCCTGTCTCTGCAACCACTTCCTGCTTTGAGTGATCGCTGACCCACATCTTAGCTATTTCTGTCCTTCTGGTTCCTAGCACTGCACCCGAAACCTTCAGCAGACACTGGCTGAACATACACCTGAAAAGGGCTGCATAATTACATCTCCGTAGGCTGTGTAATCTGTGGAGCATTCTCTAAAGAGCAGTGCCCTTTCTTCACGCTACCTGCGTTTGGTTTCCCTATTTGCCTTTGGGTAGGTTAAAACCTTAACTCCTCTTTCCTGTGGGTACAAAGACCCTACGTCGTGGTGCCCACACAGTCCACTTTGCGTGTCCATCCTGCTTCCTACCTGCCTGTGCCTGCATACACACCCACAGAGTCCAGAACAGACCCGCTGTTCTGTGCACATCCTATCTCGACTCAACGGATACAGGGCCAGGGAGCTGCCCTGAGGGCCCCAGTATTTTTAAACTATTTCACTGTGAACTCCCGTAGTTTCATCCCAATTAATAATCTCTTAAAAATACTTCATTGTGATTACTTCTCTCTTTGCAGTGACTTCTTTTTCTTGGCATATGAATGTTATCTTTGTATATCCACTTTTACTAAGATTTCTAGCTATCTGTAGAATATCTGTTTATTCCAAATATTAGAAACCCTAGGCTATAGATGGAAATTTTCTTCTGTTCTCCTTGCACTGTCCTAGGAAATGTGCAGTAACCATATCATCCAGGGCTGGGCTCTTTCATAGTCTTCCACCACCAGATTCTGACCCATTGCTCTGTTAGGAGGGCTAGAAGGGCTTGTCCCCTCTACTTGTTTGGAGGGTGGGGGAGATGCTATTAAGGACGCCATGGTATTCATTAATTGTTGTTGACACTTAAAACCTGATGCTATCTGTAGGATCCAGTGAAATCACTGAAATTGAGCCCCGTATGGAGGTCCTGCTAATAAGAAATAATGTTCCCTTTTCCCTGTTCTATCTCATTCTAGCCTTGAACTTCAGCTATCCTTTTTATACCCTAATTTTGTATCCGTAATATTATGCTATATATAATACACAGTATATATTTTGTTCTTATCTATATATAATATGAAATGTATATATTCTGTTAACAGCCCTACTTATTATACCTATCATCTGAAATACATATAATCCCTAGTTTTTTAACCTATATATCTATAGATAATATATATAAAATTATATGCAATTATAAATAATAAAATTACATGTGCAATTATATATTAATATAATTAGTATTATATTAGTATTATATATTATGTATCCGTATACTGAAAACAGTAGAATTTCTCCTGCTTTTCTGCATTCCCCACATTTGTGCAGCCAAGGGGTCTTCTGATTCATTGGTGTGTTACAACTGGAGTGTGTTTTCACATTAAAGAGCTAGAGGGGGTAGCTCATGTATACAACGTTGAATAAACAAAAAATATACCAGTAAACATGAACTACTGGAGAATATTTGCTGATCGTGGGGAGAGGTATGGCCCTGTAATACAAACCTGCTTTTCTTAGTGGCGGGAAGGGAAGGCTGTGTGTCACACGGAGGGCAAGAGAGTGAGACGGAGCTGTCATTTGCCGTAAATGAAAGGTGTGCTGTGGCGTTTTGTGTCTGTACATTTAAAACATTTATCTCCTGTTTCTATTAATAGGATGTCAACAGCTGTAATTAGAGCCTTCTTTCATGTTTTGTGGTGCACACATTTCATGATAAAACATGTTTATATGGGTGTGTGTGTACACATATATATACGTATACATATGTATTTATTTATTTTCCCCCTGGAGAATGAATGCTAGAAAACCCCCAAATCGCATCCATCACACATCCAGGGAGTTGAGGTCGGGACCCACGTTGCTCCACGTTTTGTGTGGGTCCTGGGCCTCCGTTTAATTAGAACCTGCGAGCTGACTTGTGAGCAGAACCGTGCCTCCCTGTCCCTCCCTGTCCCTCCCTGTCCCTCCCTGTCACCCTCCGAGGCATTCAGGAGGCAGGGTTAAGACAAGGACACAAAGTTGAGACCAAATTCCACCTACCTTCAAACAAGCCTCTGGTTGGAGACAAACCATATGTCTGAGGGAAGGGTGACATCTGGCAAAATTAGTTATAAAAAGTATTGTTTGTAAATCAGAATTCCAAGTACTGCTTCATATCTATGACCAACCCGAGTAGTTGACACAAATATCTTGTAGCTTATACGTTTTTTTAACAGATGCATTCATTAAAAAGATTAAAAATAAATGTGCATAGGAAAAAATGAGACACATGTTAGTATTTATAAGTTATTTCTTCCCCATGAAAATAATGAATGCTAGTCAAAACTTGGACTGGAGGAAAACACCAACTAATCTAATCCAAATATTAAATTAAGAAAAAATTAGGTTTAGAAATACTGCAATATTAAAATTAGGGAGCATGCAGCGTGGTTCCCCTCCCGGGGCAGGCGCAGACTGGACCCCGCCCCATGCATCCCCCCCTCGGGGCAGGGTGGACCCGCCCCACGCCATGCATCCCCCTGCCCCCACCCCGCAGGCTTGAACTACGCCTCCACCCCGGCGTCCCCCTCCCGTGGGCAAGCTAGAACCAGGCCCCCGCCCCGCCTGGGCGACCCCCTCCTCCGGGCAGCGCGGACCCGGCCCCGCGCCCCTCTCCCGGCGCGTGCAGTGCGGGCGCGGCGCCAACAGGTGGCACAAACGCATTTGGCTCGCGCAGCGCGCCGCTCCCGCCCGCCCCGCCCGGAATCCCGGACCCTCGGACCCTCGGACTCCCGGCGCGGCCACGCTCCCTTTCGCTCCGGCTGGGTCCGGGTCCGGGTCCGCGTCCAGGGCTGGGGTCTGGGTCTGGGCCCGGGGGAGGGGATCGGGGCGGGCCGTAGAGTCCAGGAGCGGCTCCGGGAGGCGCGCCCTCTGCTGGCCGCCCGTGGACTCCGCGGCCTCCGCGGGCGCCACTCTCCTTGCCTTCGGGGCTGAGCAGGGCCAGGCTGGGCAGGGGAGGCTGAGCAGGGCCAGGCTGGGCAGATGCACGCTGGGCAGGTGCGGGGCTGGACGGGGCTGGGGCTGAGGAGGGCCAGGCTGGGCAGGTGAGGGGCTGGGCAGGTGCTGGGCTGAGGAGTCAAGACTGGGCAGGGCCGGGAGTGAGCAGGACTAGTCTGGGCAGGTGCGGGGCTGGGTGAGGCTGGGACTGAGCAGGGCTAGGCTGCACAGCTGCGGGGCTGGGTGGGGCTAGGGCTCAGCAGGTGCGGGGCTGGGCAGGTGCCAGGGCTGGGAGGGCCAGGCTGGGCAGGTACAGACTGGGCAGTTGAGGGGCTGGGTGAGGATGGGGCTGAGCAGAGCTAGGCTGGGCAGGTGTGGGGCTGGGTGGGGCTGGGTTTCTGCAGGTGCAGGGCTGGGCGGTCACTAAGGCTGGGGAGGGCCAGACTGGGGTTGGGAAGGATTGATCATGGGCTGGGGCTGGTCTGGACAGTGGCTCTGTGGCTCTGGGCAGGGCCTGTATCCCAGGAATTCCCTGTAGGAGCCCTACCACTGACCGAGGATCCAGAATCAGAAGCTCCTCCTCATTATTCTTGTAAGTAATTATCTGAGGATTCAGTTAAACAACTGTCCCATCCTCTCTGGGTAGTATAGGGAGCATTGAGCATACAGCATTCCAGGAAAGCCCCCCACCTGCCCCTCCCTGTCTCCTCTTTCTGGAAGGCTCCTGTCTGAGCCAGCATGTGCAGGAGGGAAGGCAGGCCTGTCACTTCAGACGTTCCAACTCACTGGAGAGGAGCCTCGCTTGAACCTGTTTTTAATGTGTCAAATCACAAAGTCACTTCCCAGCAATAAGGTGGGAAGGGGTTACAGCCTCCCTGGGGTCCTCCAGGCAGCTGTGCCGCTGGAGTGACAGGTTTGTTCCAGCACACCAGGCAGCCGCCGTCGGCCTGGGTTACCCCCATCTTTGTCACTGTTAGCAGGCCTCCCGTTTGGAGGGCACCTCCCAGCTCATGGTGTCCCCTCCTCTGCCTGCCCCGAAAGCCTGCCTTACTGAGGGGTGTTCTGGAGCCTTTGAGTACCCGGAGTTACGCACCCCTCCCCCCAGCTCATGCCCAGCAGGCTACGGCTGGTCCTGTGGTGTTCTCACAAAGCAGGACCTGAATTTAGACCTGGTTCATTTTCTGGCTCTTACAGTCAGAAACAGATTTGCCCCTTAGTGGAACGGCACCGCCACTCACGGTGGGGGGGGGGGGGCAGCG
The DNA here is from genome assembly GCF_024610735.1 of Ursus americanus. Classification (NCBI taxonomy): domain Eukaryota; kingdom Metazoa; phylum Chordata; class Mammalia; order Carnivora; family Ursidae; genus Ursus; species Ursus americanus. The sequence goes on along the minus strand of NC_142141.1, from coordinate 63,639,849 downwards.
AGCACTGCGTGGTCCTGAGGAAAGAGACGGAGAGACGGCTCATACGGATAACCCAACCCTTCGTAGCTAATAACACACTTCTATTGCTGCCCCAGCCTGTGCGTGAGGAAATTGAGTCTTCAAGGAACTAGTTTATCTGGAGCTGAGTGCGGCGGCCAGTGTGGGTGTGTCCACAGCAGGTCCTGGGCACGTCAGCAGGCTGGATGTGCTCCCTGGAGAAGAGATGGGTCAGCCCTCACCAGCCTCATGCTGGGTGCACAGGACCCAGGACACTTCAATTCCATCCTGTGGCCAGAAATGAACGCCCACCGTCTCCAGTGGACTGACCTGGAGACGAGTCCCCAGGGCCCCTTGGTTTCCCTTTGGTCTCCATCTTGTGGGCTTCCCAGCCCGACCAGGGTCAGGGCCTGGGAGCGGAGGACCTTCAAAGGAAGCATAGGTCTCACAGCCCCTGATTCCAAGGCACGGATGGAGGTATTTATTTTAGGAAGAAAGATCTATTCTGGGCATCTATTAAATAGAACTTCAGAGACTAAAAAATCATCTTGATTCTACCTGCACCAAAATTATAAGTGCTTTTAATATTTTTAAAGCTGAATTACTGGATTTTGGGGGGGGAAAGTGGATGGTAGAATTTACAGAGGGCAAAGACAAAATTTGAAATTTCTTCATTGCATCTAAATACAGACAAGTTTGTGGGACCACAGCTCAAGGCCCCGAACGTCATCTCGGCTAAGTGAGTATCTGTCGAGTGGTGATCGGTGCCTGGTTTTGGCTGAGGGGGTGAATTTATGAGCTTGACATTTGAAGAAGTCAAACTTTTAGTGCATTTCAACACCGGTGGAACATATCTAAAACCGTATTGCCGTCCGGTGGCGGTCCGCTCAGACTGAAGTCTGACTTTGAAGTAACACTGACCTTTGAAACGTCTCTGGAAAATGCAACGTGTGAGGCCCGGGGAAAAGCACAGAGTCAAATCTTTTCCCTCTTTAATTGAGACCATTTCAAAAATGTTATGCAAGGACTAGAACATTAATTCCAATTATTTTCATAGAAATTGGTAAGAAAAACATGAGAACCAAACGGAAGAGGTAGGAACATTCTAATGAAGAAAAGAAGCTCAGAACACCCAGTACGCTTTGGAAAAATGTCCAGACTCATGGTGAGCAAAGACATACACGTTAATACAATTAAAAAAAAAAAAAAGAAAAGAAAAGAGCAGTTTTCACCCATTCTTTTGACAGGCACCGAGCTTTGTGGTGGCGGCCAGTGCTGGCGACAGGGCCGTGGGCCGGTGGGCGGTGGACGCGGAGGAGGGTCCGGCTTCCCTGGAGAGCACTTTGGCAGCACTCACCCAGAGCCTTCTGTTGCGTTGCTTTGACCTTGTGATTCCACTTCTAGAAAAAGAAAAGAGTCCCAAGGGAGCCAGAAAGTGGCACAAACGTTTATGTAACTCCAACCCTAGTATAATGTGAGTCGGGGGGATCCTAGGGAAGACCCACCCTGTAAGCGCAGGCGGTGCGAAACCAGGCAGGGCCGTGCGCCAGCTGACGGGCTGGGCTGGGGCACCGCGGTCGTGCTTTAGCGGCTGTTCAAAGACGGGAGACGATGCGATGCTGGGATGTTCCATGAGAAAAACAAGACAGTAAGCTGTATAAACAGGACACTAAAAGGACTACCAAAACCATATACACACATCTGTACTTACCTACATAAACATATTTATTTATGGTTTTTGTAAATTTATGTGTTCTATTTACATATAAGATAAAAATACATATACACATATGTACACATTTTCAGAGGCTGAGAAGGAAATAAGACAGTGTGGCAGGTGCAGCAGCAGGGGAACCTTCCTGAAGAGGCTCAGTGGTCAGTTCAGGAAGATTTGTTATTTGTCATGTTTCACATTTTCTAGAGATCCGTTTTGCCTTCATAATCACAAAACGTAATAAAGGTGTTTAGCCAAAAAGCAACCTGCCCCCCCATTGCCCCTGCCCTGACAGTGTTATTATGAACAGGTGTGTCTCAATATTGCGACACCCAGCCTCCCTTCTCCCTGACAGCAGCGCGACTGGCACCGCCCAGAGCCCCTGAAGGGCTCCTGCCCAGACAGCCGCCTTTCCAGGATGCACTCGGGGGGCCGTGACGGGAAGGTCCCCGCCAGCTGACACGGTTCAGAGAGTGCCTCTGTCGGCACAGGAGCACCTGGAAATTGGCCGGATCAATCACAGAGCTGCGGTCCCTTGTAACATTTCGGAGAGTCCCGACTTCAAGAGAGGGAAAGAACAATGGTGGCCACGGCTTGGTCGCCTGTGTGCAAAGGTTGACCAAGAGGTCACCTTGGAGGGAGGAAGACAAGCACATGGATTTAGCTGACCTGCTGGAGCGGGCCTATTTTAACATGTTGGGGGTCATATGTCCACCTGTTGGGGTGCGCTGTTTGTGTGTGCCAGGGTAGACAGTGTGCTGAGACTTCTGAGCCCTGAAACAGAGAATAAGCAGCCAGAGAGAGATGGTCCTCACCCCGCCCCCGAAGGAGAAATCACTGATGTGGTTCATCTCCACCCAGGGTGCTCACGTGTGCGCAGAAGGAAGGAAGATGGCGGGCATGGGGCTTCCTCAGTTGGGTCTTTGCTGACACCCATCTGTATCTACCTGAAAGTTGTTGATGTTATCTGTGCCTTGTGCTGCCTGCGGGACCTGAATGAGAGAATGTTCACAAGGATGGAGCCCAGCACCCGGGCCCCCCTCCAGGTCCCATGCACACCCCATGGCTGCCCCTGTACTGTAGTCTACTGTCATTGGCTTACATTCCAGTTTCTCTGGTGGCCTGTAAGATCCAGCAGGGCAGTGTTCATGTCCCATGTGACCAGCACTCTCATGTCGTACTGTAATATCTGAACACACTCAGGAGGGACCCCATGAGTGTTTTCTGGCAGCCCTGGGAGAGGAGGGGCCCTGTCCTGGGATTCATTGAGACTACAAGGGTCTAGAACCATCCCAGACACAGGCAGATGCCCCATTCTATCTGCTGCATGCTCCACGTCAGAGTAAATGAATGGGTAAGTCTGTGTCTTCCCGGGTAAGAAGTACTGGAGATTCCCCGAAAGTTCTGTGGGAAACTGAAATATGAGCCAGGATAAGAAAACCAAGCATGGGGCTTGGAAAGAGAATTGAGACACAATTAAAGAAAGATTGATGTCTGTTTGTGTTAACGTTTAACCATGCTCTTTGTTTCACAGATGGTGACTCCTGAGATTTCCCCGGGCCAGTTACGCGTCCCTCCATGAGTCAACTTGCTTCCCACTGGAGGGATCAGCACTCATGCCCTGAAATTAAACTGCCCAGGCTCAAGCCTGCCTCAGTCACCTGTAGCACATACCCACCTTTTGGTGACATCTGGGCTGGTATCTGGAGTCAATTGAATACAGCTAAGGAGTAGAACTATAATAACAAATACCTTAAACATTTCATTTCCATTTTAAACAAATGTTTGGCACCAACCCACTAATCTTTCAGTGTGGAGCCCAGGATTTTTCTCAGAGAATAACTCTACTACCTGGAGTCGAGCAGATTTCTCTTCCTTCTTTTATACATATGTATAGTGTATTGACCTCCGTTCAGAGGCTGGGTTTCCTTCCATCGGGTCAAGAACATGAAAACATTTTGTACAGCAACTTGAGTGAAGAATCCTTCTAGATTCCTAAGAGACTGTTGCAGTCTTTTATGGCTATTTTATCCAATACTAATTTCATAGGAATTGTTGTAAGTCACTTTTCTTGCTAGCAACTATTTCCCTCACATTTAACTTGGTTTTCACTTTCGTCAGGTTGCATAACATCTAATTACCTTATATATTTATTATAGAAATATGAGTGGCATAAGCAAATTTTGGAAAAATTAAATATTGTTTTTGGAAAGTGCACAAGGCAAGTAGTGGTAGCAGATGGACACATGCACGACAAGCAGCCTTTCAGCTAAGACACAGTCCTGGGTGGGATTGCAGAGTATGAGTGACTAGAACTGAGATCTGGTATGAGGAAATGAGCCAAGAGGGTATCATGGTTGAATTGTGTTCCCCCAAAATACATGTTGAAGTCCTAACCCCCACTACCTCAGAACGTGACCTTATTTGATAATAGGGTCTTTACAGAGGTAGTTAAGATGAAGTCAGTAGGGTGAGCCCTAATCCAATATGAGGCATATCCTCATAAGAAGGGGACATTTAGACACAGAGACAGACACACAGAGAAAGGACAATGTGAAGAGACACAGAGAATGCCTCGTGAGCGAGGATGGAACATTTGCGGGGGAGCCCTGGGTACATCTGCGACACCAGATTGTCAGCAGATGACCAGAGGCTATGAGAGAGACCTGGGGCTGACTCTCCCTCATGGCCACAGAAGAAACCAACCCTGCAGATGCCTTCAGCTAAGATTTCTGCTCCAGGACTGGGAGTGAATAAATTTCTGTTATTTTCAGCTGCCCAATCTCACTGGTTCCTCTTTAGTCCTCAAGGCTCAGTTCTTAGATCTCTTTGTCTATACTCTTCCTCTCTCAAAAGATCTCATTTGGCCTCGGGACTTAAATCATGTCTACAGACCAATAACCCAGACAGTCATGCCTCCAGTTTAGACCTTGCTCCAAAACAAGACCCATATAACCAATTGCCCATTTGACACCCTTATTTGGAGTCCCCCTCCCCTGGCTTGGAGTTCTCATAAGCATCTCACTGAACATGACCAGCTTTGAGTAGATTTCTCCCTCAAACCCACTCTTCCAAAAAGAATTAAGGGAAGTATCGGGGGTTAATTAGAACCAGAACTCAAATGTGTGGAAATTGGTGTCTAATAGCAAAGCTGTGTTCACTCTGCACTTTGGAGTTTCCTAATGGAAGGACTGGTTCACAACCAACTCAGCCTAATGTGAAATTTGCTGGTTGGTGAGCTCCGCCTGTGTGACCATAATCCAGGAAATAGAACAGCCTGGCTCTGGGGAAGAGAAACAATCTAGGGAACACAAGAAAACATTGACAATAGCTCTAATATTCTCAGAGAAAATGAAAGAAGGTATTGCATCTTTTAAATAATGAAGAAGCAGGAAACTTATGCTAGAACAGTGACCACGAACTTCAAATTTCCAAGAAAATGTTTTCCCTCTAGAATTATTTACCTGTGGAGGCAGACACTCCTGGGGCCTCCTATACTCCCCTGCAATGAACTTCCCTGAGCAGATTGATGCTTCCCAGTATGACACTTGCGAATCTTTGCCAAAGGGCTTTCTCTGGTTGAAGGAACCAACCTGCAGGTTGGAAGTTCTAGGCACTTAACACTCTTGGGAGAAGCCCTCTCACTATGCCTGATGGGGTTCTTTTGGCTAATTACTCTGATTGAGATAATTTGGGGGATGTACCTATCAAACAGTCTCCCAGAGGTGCTCACTTGCTAACCTACACATTAACACACACGGTGCCTTACCTACCAGAGCTTCTTGGGAGCACCTCCTGAACAAACTGCTTGAAGTTAATGCCTTGTCTCAGGCTCCAAGTCTTAGGTAGAAATCAAACTATGAGAATAGTATAAAGAAAGTGTGGATGTGTAAGCATCATCGCTTACGTCCCTGCATTAATCCTTTGTTAAGATATTACTTGAGGAGGTACTCTAATACAATAACGTGGAAATCAAGAAGACCAGAAGACATGGATCAGCAAGAACAGCAGACATCACTCAGAACACTGAGAAATTTAAGTCCTAGGATAATAGACCAAGAGAGCAATAAGCCCCAGAGAACAGAGATCTCCAGGAGGGAAGGCCCTGGGGAGAAAAAAGTCATGATGGTGGGAGATTTCATTGATTTGATACTGCCGTTAAAATATTACATTTTAAGGACAAGGCAAAAGCAAATGATGCAGAAAAACAAGGCAATTAGAAACTCCAGAGAAACCAAAAAGCTATAAAAGGAAGAGAATATAATTATAACATATGGTTTCACTTTACAATTCATAATGTACAAAGTTCATAATGTAATGTGGTTCAGTGATCTTCCAAGCTTTGGAATCAAACAGACAGAAATCAGAGAATATTTAATTATGATTATGGAATAGAATGCCAATGCTATCAAACTTGACAATATAAAAGTAAAATATAAAGAGAATTTAGGACGTGAAAGGGAGGGATGATGGTAAATGGAAACATAGGAGGTGTTACAATCTCCTATTATGAGGTAAGGAAGCATATTTCTCCATATTTAATGGAACAGGAAGTAAAATTCCAATTATATAGTTTAAAGTGACAAAAAGTAATTAACATTGGAGCTGAAAATAGATACAGAGAGGGAAAGGCAGGGTGAGGGAGCGAAAATCCTAACTCCCACAATGGGAAGTCAGTAGATAACACCAAAAATGAATATTTCAATAAATATGCTGTAAACATATTATTAAGAGATATGGAGGTATAAATAGCCAGAGAAACTAATAACAGAAATAATTAGAAGTGGCGTTTTTCAGGGCATGTGTGGTTAGGCTGTGGAGTGAGAGCGTTGTTGCCTCTTAACTAATTAATTTAAAAATCAGCATATTTGAATGTTGTTTTTGAAACAGTTTACAAAAACAATTTAAAATTTTGGTAATTTAATAACCTACAAGGTCCTTTTTCCCTGTTTTCACAGTGCAGTTCATTTTAAAGCTAAATGTACATTGTTTTAATTGCCTGTCAGTCGGGTTCGCTCCTGCCACTGACCTTCTCTTGTGATGGATAATTGAGAACTGAGTCTGTAAAGGGACAGAGAGCTTAAAATAACCGCTGTACAAGTGAATGGCACAGCGTCGTGACGGGATAACTAATTCCCAATGCAGAATACTTTCCCAATGACATTTCCCCCCTGACACCTGCTTTTCAATGACAAGGAGGTATCTAAAAGGGGAGTAAGTGGCTCCTGGAGTGGTTGGTGACATGTCCTGCCCCGTCTGCTGTCACTGAAAGCCACCCCCCACCCCCCGTGCCGGAGCCTGCCTGCTGTGTGGACCATGCCTCCCCGCTGCACAACTTTACATCATTAAACCTGACCAGAATTACCCTCATTATGACCCATCTCCTGATAACGTCCAAGCTACTTGGATCCCGGGATCCTGTTGTAACAAGGAGGTCCTGTTCTATATTTGGCTTTTAACAAACGAGGCACTTTTCCCAAACTGCAGAAACAGACAAATAAAAGGCACAGGCGCAAATCAGTCCAAAAGTAGAGACCAGAAAAGGTAATTTGAGAAAAGCCATGTGCTTTTCATTGTGTGACATGAAACTGAAGGACGCGCACCGGCACCCAGGCAACTTTGTCATCGGAGTTAGCGCCATCTCCGAGGTACTCACCTGGTGGAAGTAACCATTTTTCATCACTGATAGGAAAGTGCCGGAAATAACTTTGAGTTCCTCACTCCGCACCCCAGTTTCTGAAGGAGACTTCAGGGCCCCCAGGCTCCAGTAAGCTGGTCTTCCAACACGTCCGCGGTTGCTGATCAAGTTCCTTGCATTAGGTCCCTGCAGCTGCTTGGGACTTTATTACTTGTTTAAAAATTGTGTTGTTAGAAAGTCAGAGAAGAAGAATGGAGATGGTTTAGGCTTTCAGCTGTGCTCTTCCAAGTAGCTGAGTAACCGCGACTGCTATAAACGCCGGGAGCAGAGGGTTCTTTCCCCTCCGCAACATGGTGCTTTGTATAAAAATAGTGAACAGCACATTGGACACTTCGTAGTCAGAGAATGCATTTGTGGAGAGGCAGCATGACCACGTTATGACATCCGCAGAGCTGGAAGCCAGACAGACCCACCGCCGACCTGCATTTGGTTCGGGCGGGTGTCCCTCTGTGAGTCTCACACACGAGCCTGACGTCACAGCTTTGCTGTGAGGACGGCATCAGCAGGTGCTGGAAGACACCCCTCTGGTCCCAGCACTTCAGGGACCTACAGAAGCGCTGGTTGAATGTCGGAGACTTCGGTGCATGTGTAAGTAGAGTGTATTGCCCGCATGTTTGCCCAGAGCACACTGCCCCAGGGAAAGCTGAGCCTGACCACGGACAGGCTTGGACAGACACGGGGCCTCGGATGCGAAGGTCTTGCTAGGTGCCCTGCTGAAAACCACCCCCGGCATCTACACTCGCTGCGGCCTGGAAAATGTGCACATGGGGCGTCACTGCTGGGGGCTGGCCGGGCATCCTGGAGCTGATTCTGGGAGGGCTGAGGCTGGGGCCGGGCACTGTTCCACTCCTGCCACATGGGTGAGTGCAGGGCAGGCCGTGTCCGCTGCCAGCGTGTGCTCCCAGTGAGGGGCTGGCCTTGCTGGGCTGCCCTTCTTCCTGAACACAAGCACGGGACTTCTGTGTTCCTTAAAACTTGGAATAAGGCAACAGCGTAAAACCCACAATTTCTTTCTTTTTTAAAAAAATCAAAGCACTTAAATATTTATATTCTCCCTGAATTCAGCTATTGCCGCATCGTTGATTTCATGTGTTGGGCTCATTTCACTTTTTAAATCAGTCTTTAATTTCTCTTTGAGTAGTGATTCGGATTTTATTCTTCAAGTTGCATAATTGGTTTTTATTTTAAACTCCTGTTATTTGTTTTTGATTTTCTTTTATTGTCCTTAAACTGTGGTACAAATGCATCATCCAATAAAATCATCAGTGATTTCTTTGAGAACTGGCATACGATGATTTTCTACAAATGTTTGGTTATTATTCTGAGTGACAGGGAGGTCTTTGTCTCAGGAAGAAGTTTGCTATATAGCTATTAATTTACAATTTATTTATTACGTTTCACAGACCCTGTTGTTTTTCTCCGCTTGATCTGTCCAAGGCTGAGAGATGTGCTCACCTCTGATAATTCTCAATGCACATTTAAACCTCTCCTTGTATTTCTGACCGTTTCTTTGCTGTAAGATCTCGCTAACTGAGGTTGATGACGACTGTTTCTTCAGTGCACGCCACAGATCTCGTCAGTTTCAAAGACCCTCCTTGGTTATTGGATGCTTTTCGGTCCTGCATCTGGGCCTGGTGACGGTAGTGACATCTGCCCCTGGTTCTCCACGCCCTCGCTGTTATGGACTTGCTCCTTCCACACCCGTGGCAGCGTCCCTTCCCAGGGTTCCCACAGGGTCAGTGGAGACACTTCCCGGCTCAATGACGGGTTCTGATGGGCTTGGCCCATGACGAGCTCTGGACACCGGAGGTTACAGTTGAACTGCACGGAGCGGACTGGTCTCGACCCGCATCCTGAAGGACAGCCCCCAGCTGAACTTCCGACCCTAAGCAAGAGGCCGGTGCTTAGTGGTTTGCACTGCTGAAACTTTAAGGTTGTTCAAGCAGCATTACGTCAGCGGATGTCGAGGGCGTGGTGCTCTCGTACCGTTGGAAAGACTTTGCAGCAGACTGCCCACATACCTAGGTCAGTTCGCTTGTTAGGAGAGTAAATTTCCCCATATTCAGAGTTTGTACGAGAGAGCCCCAGACACACTGAATTTTTAGATGTGCTGTTTCGTTTTTGTTTTTTTTTTAAACTCATTAGCTACTTTATAAATGAAATTGGTGTTTAAGAAAATCAGTTGGCTTAACTTGGGTTACATCAACTGATAGAAGAACAACAAAAGGATGACTGACTTTACAGGACGCACCCGTGGAATCATGGTGCCTGCAAATCAGACTTGAATCCACGGGGAAATTTAGGATTTTATTTTATTTTCTTAATGATTTTATTTATTTATTTGAGAGAGAGTGAGTGGCGGTCCCTGCGGCTCGGCGGGTGAGGGGCCAGCAGTAGGGACTCTGACACTCCCGTCATAAACACACGGATTTTATTTTAACTCCAAAACCATTTTCATGAATTCCTCTAATTCGTTTTAGGTTTGACAAAACATTTTACAGATCAAATAATTTGTTTGCTTTCCTCCCTGCAAACGACCCTCCTGTCCCAGGCACACATCTCCCCACCTTCCTTCCTGTCACACGGTGCTGAACGCGTAAGCCCGTCTTCACAAAGAAAAGAAAGATGTTCCACTGACGTGAGTGGGCCGTGCCATTTATCACCCAACTTGGGAGAGACTGCGAACGTGCTGGGGGCACAGGATGCGTCTCATGGCAGACAGCAGACATGGGTCCGGCAGGGCGCTCTCCACACCCGGGGTGCCCCTTGATGCTGCGGGTGGGGGGCAGGCATGAATGTGTCATTGGGTTCCTGACTGTCTCAGCAACGCGTTCCGGCTGATTAAGGGGGCAGGGGCCCTGGAGAAGGGTTGGGATGGGCTGCATTGTCTGCTGAGACATGGTAATCCACGGGTTCTGGGCTCCACCGAGCCCGTGGCACCCTCGCCAGCCTCGTGGCTGTGGACGGCAACAGTGGTCAGAGTGTCTGCAAGCAGTCGGATGGAATCGTCAGTCAGATGGGGCCCGAGGGCCCTTTTTAAAGTAAGATAAATACTGTCTGATGGGGAAGAGCTTGTTATGTTTCTCTGATGTGAAAATTATCAGCAGATAGTCACCAGGTCCCCTCTAGGAATCCCTGTGTCCAGCCAGGCTTTGGGTCAGATCAGCGGCTGGTTTGGAGGTGAGAGGTGCTTATTCTTTCCCAGCCCAGTTCTGAGTCTGTGGTGGTGACCCAACGGAGATAAGCCACTTGGAGAAAGCACCTTCTTTCCTCCCTCCCATACTTTACATCGCTACTCCCCCCGACCCTGTGGTTGAGGTTGGCGGTTAGATCCCAGATGTTTCCCGCGGGACTCAGCAGCAGGACGACGAAGAAGAAGGAGTGTAGTGCAGAACCACCAAAGGGAAGGCTTGGCTGGTTTCCGTTTGTTCAGAAAATATTTTTAGGCTACTCTCATGGCCTTATCCAACCAGTGCTTATGAAAGCAAAAGCAGCAGTCTGCCATGACGTATGAACAAAAGGCTGAATTCTAGCATAATTTCACGTAACTAATTTTAAGTGGGTGCTTGTAATCCCCCGCATTTAGCTAAATTTTCTACTGCTTCCAGCAGGTGTGGCCAAGTCCCTGTCCCAGGGCCGAACAATGTCATCTCAAGGTTGTTTTTCTCCTTCATCTTACAACTGGAGGTGGGTCTGGAACACAGGCTGGGAAGTCCACTGTAGGACAGGGTGAGCCTCCCCTCCCTGCGGCCCCTTTCCCTCCCCAGGACTCCCACACTCCAAACACTTGACACTGGGCACATGGGTTTTCCCACACCCAGCACTCCTGCCACACCAGCTGGAGCTCCTACGATTTAACTCATTTCCGACACTGTCTTCCTGGAGCTGGGGTCGGATCCCACAGATTCGGGCTCAGTCCCAGGAGACACCCCCACTTCAGACACCAGTCATAAGTAGCAGTTCCCCCAGGTACCTGAGACTTGGTTACAAATCGAAGTTCCCAGGACCCCTTCCCAGGTTCCATTCATTTGCTGGACTGGCTCACAGAGCACAGAGGGACAGTCACTCACATTTACCAGTTTAGTAAAGGACGTGATAAGGGACAGAGAAGAGCAGCCAGAAGAGACGCACAGGGTGACTCTGCGAGGGTTCCGAGCGCAGGAGCTTCTGTCCCGTGGAGCTGGGGTGCGTGACCATCTCAGTGTGGATGCATTCACCCCCAGAAGCTCCCAGAACCCTGTGCCATCGGGACTTTATGGAAACTTCCTCATGGAGGCGTGATCATTACCAACTCCATTTCCAGCCCCGTCTTCTCTCTGGAGTTTGGGGGTTGGTGCTGGAGAGTCCAAGCTTCGAATCATGGTTTGGCCAGCAGCCCCATCCAGGAGCCACGCAGGAGCCCACCCAGAGTCCGCTCTAGAACACAAGACGCTCCTAGTGCTGTCATCTCTTGGGGGACTTCAAGGGGTTCAGGAGCCCCGTGCTGGGAGCCAGGGTATGCATTCTGTCCCCCGTCCACTTTCAGAAAGAGTCTGCTCATCCCGGAGCCTCAGCCACTGTGAGTAACGGGTCCCACGGATCCCCTGGGTCCTCACAATGGCTTTCGTGTTACAAGTCTTGCTTCTGCTTTTTAAAGCATTTCTCCCAAATGCTTATCAAAAATTCCCTTTGACTATGTAGACCACTGAGCAAAACAACTTCCCGGCCACAAGAATAAATCACTGCCTCTTAGCAAAAGTCAGTGAAAAAACAAATTTGAGGCGTTAATAACACAAGCCTAATTCAGACAGTGGTATGAAAATTATAATCACTGACACGTTTTGAAGGACTAATAATATAAAAGATACAAAATATTAAAACAGATATGTCATAGTCAAGTAAGGGGCAGGGAAAAGGGAAGAATAATTATCTTACCAGTGTTATTTTGAGGAATAGATTCAAAGTGAAGGCTTTCCTCTTAATAAACCTGCCGTTATGGAAAAATGCTGACAGATGCTAGGCCTCAGTCTCCGCATGTAAGACACAGAAATTGCATGCAGGTTTCTGGAGGTTTTGTTATAATCTCTCATCTGGGATAAGCATTAAATAATGCAGGAAGTGCAGTATTTTGTGCAAATCATCCAATGATTGGTGTTCATAACACAAACGAAACCCCATGAACCAATACGGCACGCGTTCTCCCTTGCGGCAGACGTCCACGTGCGGTGTTTAATTCCGACACGAGGGAGCGGGGCAAGCTGTGCTCCGGGAGACACGACGCAGGGCCTGGGAAGAGAGAGAAGCTGGGAGACTCATCCCCAGGAGCCTAAGCGGCGTCCCGACCGGTTTCTGTGAAGGTTCTTGGCCTCCCCTCGTCAGCAGGGGGGCATTTAACTCCCATTACAGGGAACAAATAATTCCACCTCTTGTCCTTCAGCGATTCCACTAAAGACCTGTAAAAAGGTCACGAGAAGGAAATATCCTCCGTCCACTGTTCTAACCAACAGTATGTTGCAAGCGCTACACTTTGGAGCAAACGTCATTGGAAAAACTTACAATCCAGTTGTCCGAGTCCCTGGTGAACTCCAGCGTCCAGCAAGAGGTTCGAGGACAGACGCTGGGTGGCAGAGGGACCCTCACTGTCTGTTTTCGTAGCATGTGTGCTTCCCCCCAGAATGAAATGAAAATGTCCAGTTGTCAAAGGAAGTGGGTGGGGTCACAAGAAATAGGTTTATCCTCCCACACATGTTTCAGGTGAAATTCTACTTCCAATAAACCCAGGAGAGATCATCCATTCTTCAAAAAGCCGCAGTTCTTCCTTCTAAGTATTACATGCGGGTTGATCAAGTAGATAAGGTTTCTTATCTGTCGGGTTTTTCCTCCGTCCCCCCCGATCTTCTCTCTGCTCAGATGGGGACAGGCATCCCTGTTGTAAGCCAAGATGAAGGGATGCACGGTGCACCTGTCTGGGGCCAGCCCTCCCCGAACATGCCGTCTGCAGGAAGGACCATGTTGTGTCGAATCCTCTGCCCCTCAGCCCTTCGGGGCCGCTGCCCGCCGCTCCTAATCCGTGCCCACCACTCCCCGGGATCCCTGCTCACTGTCATCTCTTCCCTCAGCACCTCCCTGCGAGCGTCAACTTCCAAAAGAGAAAGTCGGGGTTGATGTTGTGAGTGGGTCGAGTTCAAATGACACATTTCGGTTTTAACCGCGGCTTATGAAGCCACGTGTGTTCCTCTCTGGGGCTCTGGGAGCATCCGTGCTCCTGGTGTTGGCAGGGTCTAGTCCCTGTGGGGCAGGATGGGGCTCGCCCTGCTCTTGCTGGCTGTCAAACAGGGTCCGCCGCGGCTCCCAGAGGCCTGCCCGCATTCCATGGCTCAGGACACTCGTCCTTCACCTCCAACCCAGCAATGGTGGGTGAAGATCCTCTTCTGTTTTGAATCCCCCTTCTTCTTCCATGTCGTCTCTGACTCCTTCTCCACACTCAGAGACTCGTGCACCAAGGTCACATGAGGCCGAGCCAGAAAGTCCCGGGTGAGGTCCTGTTCAGATCAGCGACCCTACATCCGTCTGCACACAGACCACGTGGCATAAGCGTCCGCAGGTCCTGGGACTGGGGTCAGGATGAGGACATCTTTGAGCCAGCACTGTTCTGCCTGCCACGATATGCGACCCTCAGGCGAGAGATGGGATAGATGAAAATGCATTCAGATCCAGAAAAGGGAACCAGAAGACACCGGAACAGTACCTTTTTGTACACGACTTTGGCTTCTGTTCCCTGTTTTCATGAAGGAAACCGCTATGTGACCTTCAGCAAGTTGCTTCTTGATTTTTCTCTATTGTTCTTCTGTTTTTAGTTTCATTGATTTCTACTCTCTATGATTTCCTTCCTTCTGTTTGCTTTGGACTTGTTTTGCTTTTCCTTCCCTGGTTGTTGAAGTGAGGAGACCTTTCTTCTTTCCTGGTGGATGCCTTAGCGCTACAAATTTTCCCCTCGGCACTGCTGTAACTGTTTTCCATGAATTTGGTTACTTGCATTTTTATTTTTATTCAGTTCAATGCTCCTTTTATGTGTGTATATATATGCATACATCTATATTATTTATTTAAATCGTACTTCGTTAACATAGAGTGACATATTGGTTACTGGAGTGGAATTTAGTGATTCATCGCTTACATACAACACCCAGTGCTCATCACAGCAAGTGTCCTCCTTAATGCCCATCCCCCACCTAGCCCATCCCCCCCATCAACTCTCAGTTTGTTCTCTGTCATTAAGAGTCTCTTATGGCTTGTTTCCCTCTTTCCTCTTTTTCTTTTCCCCCTTCCGTATGTTCCTCTATTTTCTTTCTTAAATTCCACATATGAGTGAGGTTTATGGTATTTGTCTTTCTCTGACTGACTTACTTCACTTAACATGATACACCCTAGCCCCGTCCATGTCATTGCAAATGAGAAGATTTGGCTGAGTAATGGCTAATATTCCATTGTACTTTTACACCACATCTTCTTTATCTATCCATCTGTCAATGGACATCTGGGCTCTTTCCACAGTTTGGCTATTGTGGACAATGCTGCTATGAACATTGGGGTGCAGGTGTCCCTTCGGATCACTACAGTTGTATCTTTGGGGTAAATACTTAGTAGTGCAACTGCTGGGTCATAGGATAGCTCTATTTTTCACTTTTTGAGGCACCTCCATACTGTTTTCCAGAGTGGCTGCCCCAGTTTGCATTCCCACCAACAGTGCAAGAGGGTTCCCCTTTCTCCGCATCCTCACCAACATCTAGTAATCTGTTAATTTTAGCCATTCTGCCAGGTGTGAGGTGGGCTCTCACTGTGGTTCTGATCTGCATTTCCCTGAGGCTGAGTGATGTGGAGCGTCTCATCTCTCTGTTGGCTGTCTGCATGTCTTCTTTGGGTGTTGAGTTTGGTAAGTTCTTTATAGATTTTGGATACTAGTCCTTTATCTGATAAGACATTTGTAAATATCTTCCCCCATTTTGTAGTCTCCCTTTTAGTTTTGTTGACTGTTTCCTTTGTTGTGAAGAAGCTTTTTATCTTGATGAAGTTCCGGCTGTTCTTTTTTGCTTTTGTTTCCCTTGCCTCTAGGGACATGTCTAGTAAGTTTCTGCAGCCAAGGTGGAAGAGTTCTCCTCTAAGATTTTGATGGTTTCCTATCTCACTTTTAGGTCTGTCATCCATTTTGAATGTATTTTTGTTTATGGTGTAAGAAAGTATCCAGTTCTTTCTTCTGCATGTTGCTGTCCAGTTTTCCCAACACCGTTTGTTGAAGACAAATTTCCATTGAATGTTCTTTCCTGCTTTGTTGAAGATGAGTTGACCATAGAGTTGTGGGTCCATTTCTGGGTTCTCTATTCTGTTCCATTGATCTATGTGTCTGTTTTTGTGCCAGTACCATGCTGTCTTTATGATCACAACTTTGTAATAGAGCTTGGAATCTGGAAACTAAAGACACCTGCAGATTGGAAGTGAGGGGATGGAGAACCATCTATCATGCAAATGGACATCCAAAGAAAGCCAGAGTAGCCATACTTATATCAGATAAACTAGATTTTAAAACAAAGACTGTAACAAGAGATGAAGAAGGGCACTCTATCATAATTAAGAGGTCTATCCATCAGGAACATCTAACGGTTGTAAATATTTATGTCCCCAGCTTGGGAGGACCCAAATATATGAATCAGTTAATAATAAACATAAAGAAACTCATTGATAACAGGAGGGACTTTAACACTGCACTCACAGCAACGGACAGATCATCTAAGCAGAAAATCAACAAAGAAACAATGGCTTTGAATGACACGCTGGACCAGATGGACTTCACAGATATATTCAGAGCATTCCACCTAAAGCAACAAAATACACATTTTTCTCCAGTGCACATGGAACATTCTCCAGAACAGACCATATACTGGGTCACAAATCAGGTCTCAACAAGTACAGAAAGACTGAGATCATACCGTGCATCTTTTCTGACCACAACACTGTGAAAGTGGAAGTCAACCACAAGAAAAAATCTGGAAAGACCACAAATACATGGAGGTTAAAGAATATCCTACTAAAGAATGAATAGGTTAACCAGGAAATTTAAAAAATACATGGAAGAATTTAAAAAATACATGGAAACAAATGAAAATGAAAACACAACAGTACAGAAACCTCGGGATGCAGCAAAGGTGGTCACAAGAGGAAACTATCGAGCAATACAAGCCTTTCTCAAGAAACAAGAAAGGTAAAAATTAAAAAAAAAAAACAACCAAATACAAGGAAAGCTGACTGAGCTAATTACAAGTAAAGGATTAAAAAATTAACCTATTGAATAGTTTTTGATATAAAAAAAAAACAAACAAGAAAGGTCTCAAATACGTAACTTAACCTTATACCTAAAGGAGCTAGAAAAGAAACAGCAAATAAAGCCTAAACCCAGCAGAAGAACATTAGAGCAGAAATAAACAATACAGAAACAAACAAATAGAAAAGATCAATGAAACGAAGAGCTGGTTCTTCAAAAGAATCAGTAAAATTGACAACCCCCTAGCTTGATTTATCAAAAAGAAAAGAGAAAGCACCCACATAGGTAAAATCAAGAATGAAAGAGGACAGATCACAACTGACACCACAGAAATACAAATAATTGTAAGAGAATGTTACGAGCAATTATATACCAACAAACTGGGCAATGTGGAAGAAATGGATAAATTCCTAGAAACCTACAAACTACCAAAACTGAAACAGGAAGAAATAGAAAATTCGAACGACCGACAACCAGCAAAGAAATTGAATCAGTAATCAAAACACTCCCGAGAAACCAAAGTCGAGGGTTGGACGGCTCCCAGGGGAAGTCTACCAGACACTTAAGAAAGGGTTAATACCTATTCTTCTCAAACTGTTAAAAAAACAAACACACAGAAATGGAAAGAAAACTTCCAAACTCATTTTATGAAGCAAGTTCCATTTTTCAAAGAGAATTCTCTCGAGCAATTTATGAAAAACATGAAGCAACATGACCACCGAGTTTAACCCAATAACACAAAGTTGGTTTTTACTTGAAAACCAGTTAATATAATTCACTATCTTAACAGAATAAAGATCACGAAGAAAATGATCTTCTCCATAGATGCAGAAAAGACCTTCGACGAACCTCGGCACCTTTTCTTGTGATAAGCAGCCAGCAAGCGAAGACTAGAAAGGAGCTTCCTCAGCCTGCTGAAGGGCATCGGAAAATAAACACGCACCATGATGGAGGCGGAACAGGAGTTGCTGATGCTCCGAAGCTGGGAACGGGGCCTGTCTGCCCTCAGCACTGCTTGCACTGCTGGATTCTGAGTGTGCAGAGACCAGACACAGCAGTCCGCAAGCATGGAATCCGCAGGACGGACAAAGGAAACAGCGCAACACAGCGGCGAGCCAGAACAGACACACTCACAGAGCCAACTTACTAGTTGACAAAGGTGCTACAGTAATTCAGTGGCACCGAACTGAGGGCCCGTCTGCAGGGATAAAGGTGAAACTTGAACTCCACTTCACATCATTCTCAAATATTAATTGAGATTGATCGTAGACCTAAACTTAGAAGCTATATAATTTCCAGAGGAAATCTCAAGAGAGCATCTTCATGACCTGAATGTATACAAAAATTTCCTAGAAAAGACACCAAAATAAGAAACAAAAGATTATGCAGAATTACAATACACCAAAAAAAAAAAAACCCACAAAACAGACCAAGGTCATCAAAATACATCAAACAGAATCAGTAGGGCAGAGACCAGGAAAATACTTGCATGACATACATCTGATAAGAGGCTGGTATCCATAACATGGAAGGGATTTCACAACATAGCAATAAAAAACAAACAATCTAATACAAAAAATAAAACAACTTGAAATGACACTTTACAATCATCACTTGGCCAACAATTCCACGGAAAGATGTTCAACACCATTTTTTAAAAAATCAGGGACACGCGAATTACAACTATAATGAGCACACCACACGGACTTTAGAATCGCAAGAAAAGAAAAAAGACCAGCGTTCGAGCAGGTGCAACGACGGCTCTCCCGCTCCGCTCTGGGGAGGAGAGAATGGGAGAAGACATGCGGCCGACACACTCAGCAGCGACCCTGCTGCATATTTACCCACAGAAGGACACATCTGTTTTGGCAAAAGGGCTTGCACAAAGTTCACAGCAGGTGATTCATAAGAGCCTCTAACAGAAACAGCCCAAACGTTCCCAAAGAGAGCAGCGGGCAGACCGACTGTGTGCGTTCACAGGACGGAGTGAGGAAGGGGCAGCAGTGCAACAACCCCCTTCTCCAGTGGGGACGCGGGCGGAGCGGACCTCGCGGGAGGACTCCCACCACGGACCCATCACGTGGTTCTCCAACAGGTGAGGCTAATCTACAGTCACAAAACCCAGAGCAGTTTGCTGGGGGTTTGAGGGCTGGCTGTGAGGCGTGGAAGGGGACTTTCGGAGGCACCGGGAATGGTCGATATATTTATGGGTTCGTGGGTACGTGCAGCTGTCAAACTCCATCAGATTATACACGTAGGATTTGTGCATCTCCCTGTATGTAAATTGTAAGCAAAAACGAAGAAAGCCTGCAAATATTGAACTCTGAGCACACGCTCGCTTTCATCACCTCTACGGGTGAAATCTCTGAAACTTTTTTGCGTACATTCTAGGCCTCAGCAAAGGAACAGCCGTCCGGAGGATGGTGGAAGCTAGTGCCTCCCTGTTGGACTGGAGCTACAGAAATTGAAGAGGAAAACACTAGGACGTTTCCTGTGTTTTCAGACTGGAATCAGAGGCGTCATCAGCAAACTCATGATTCTGGTTTTACAGCTGGAGAAATGCAGATACGGATTTATGCACCTGTTTCTTCGTCCTGTGTGCTTCTTTCCTGGCTTTGTCTGCCGAGAGAGTCTGAGGGTGGTGATGCGTCTGTGGTGATGACACTCCTGCCATTAGGTCTCAATTTTCGATCACTTTCTCCCCTGAAAAGAAACAGGGAGCTTGTAGAACAGACGGATCCAGCCTGAGGCCAGGAAAGCCCAGAGCACCTTGTTTTCCAGAAAGTCTGAAATGGCCCCCAAATTAGAAGGACTCCTCCAATCGTGCACTTTGTAACGAATCACCTTAAAACGTAGTTGCCTGGAGCAACCACTGGTTATCATGTCCCGTGTTCTGTGGGTGACTGGCTGGATTGGAAGATTCTCATTTGGGGTCTTTGATGAGACAGCAATTAGTTGCCAAGTGGGGGTTGGAGATGCTTTGTTCCCAAATTGCACAAACACTGCCTTAGATTTCATTCTCATGCTGGTGGGACTGATGGCCAGTAGACAGTGGCCAAAGCTGAGGACTTACATTCATGTTCAAGGGGAAGGGGCGGGGAAGGGACATGCCTGTGAGCTTGGGCCTGTCCCTTTTGTCAGAAGCAGTGAGGCACCTGGAAAGCCCCAACGGCACTCGTCTGGCATAGATCGGCTGGAGCTGCTGTCTCGGAGAATTGTAGCTGCAGGCAATGTGGGGTCTGCAGAGTTTTCTCTGTAACGGGCCAGGGAAGGGAGAAGGAAGACCCATCGGTGGCATGGGGGGTAACCGACCAACCGGGGCCTGCCTCGCCCGATAGTCGAAGAAGCTGGTAATATTCCTAACATTTGTGACAACATGGATGAGCCTGGAGGACAGTATGTTGAGTGAAAGAATCCAGACACAGAAGGACAAATACCACACGATCCCACTTCTATGAGGAAACGAAACTAGTTGGGCCGGGAAACAGACAGTGGGATGGTCACCAGGGCCGGGGGCGGGGAGACGGGAGGTGCTCGGGGACACAGAGGCGCCGTCGTGCGAGACGAAGGAGTCTCGCAGACCCGCTGCTCACATACCCTGCACTTCGCAACACTGTTTCCTGTGCTCAAAGGTTGGCCGCGGGGGTAGATTCCACACCAGATAGTAACAGTAAGGGCAACAGTGTGGCGGGAGGAAACTCACGTGGGTGACGGATGTGTTCCTGGAGTAGCTTATGGTGACTTTCACGGTGTGTGTCTACCTCCAACCTGACCAGTCGCATACCTTAAATGTGTGCGGCTTTTTGATGTCAACTGTACTTCAATAAAATGGTTTTACAAAGCCTCGTGGTTTTCTAAGATGACAATACGGATAATGTCAGTGTGTGCTTCACACGGCTTCTGCGGGTGTGGACGCAGGCTTCAGCTGAGGGAGCCCGCCTGCTCAGAGAGCTGAAGGAGGACACGTTTCAGACCGCTGGCATCCTCGGACAGCCGGCCGCTGCGTGGACGGTCTGTAATCTGTCTCTCTCACTGGAGTCCAGTCCGACAACAGCCAGCGCCTCTCATCTGAACACAGAGCAGCCGAAAGACGGCCGAAATCCCGTCCACACGCCGCTCGGCACTCCCCGCCCCCAGCTGCTCTTTGTTTTGCTGCCTGGCAAACTGTCACCGTTGACATTAAAAAGTCTTGTTAGAACACGTCATGAATTAAAAACAAAAACAAGAAGGCACATTTAAGAGAAGTGTGGACTCCTCTCTCCCAGCATTTCCTCTGGGGTCTTGCAGGGGGAAGCATTCCTTGGGTTTTGACTATTACTGACTCTAATGCCGTTCGTCTGACACAGACTTGGCCGTCCTTCTGTCTATGACCCTCCAGATACGCTGAACTGCCTGGAAGGAGGTTTCGTGGAAATGAGGAGAAGCTGGGGCCGGCGAGGGGAGCGGGGCGTCCGTCTGTCGCACTCTGGTTGTCCCTTGGTTTGGGCTCCACACCTGCCTGGAGTCAGGAAGCTGAGCCAGCCACTCTGTGAGTGACCCCGAGAAGGTGTGAGACCCACCAGCTCCCCTCGCGGCACTTTTCTTGATGCGACGCGGAGGCCTCCGGATTGTCCTACAGCTTGGCTCAGAGCTTGCGACGGGTGCTTTGCCCTGTTGTCTCTCGGCGCGTGCGGTGGGGCCCAGAGCTCGGTTCTGTGCACTTGGCGCGTAGGCGCACCTGTCTGGATGAGGGTGAGTTGAGAGTAACAGCAACAGGGAGTGTGTGCAGGTGGAGAAAGCCACATTTAAAAGTAATAGTGATTTAACAAGGATTAGTTTTCTTTTGTTTATCCAAGTGGAAAGCTTTTCCACTAGGACATATTTTTAGGTATCATGTTTTCCTTTTTCAAAAGAAAAATCTGTTATGTGGAATTTGCAGTTTAATGAGTTTTTCTGCTTACACCAAGCAGCTTGCCAGAGATGGGCCCAGAAGCCAGCCCCCAGCGCAGGGCCCCTGCCGAGGCAGCCCGAGAGGGATTGTCGGGTTTCCCACCCCATCTGAGCTAAGCTCGGTGATTTCCCAGACTGATAGCTCTGCAAAAGGTCCCAGGGCCCTGCTCCCAGGGAGCCCCTGCTGGCCGGCTCTGCCAGGAGTGACGTGTGTCAGCCAGCTCTGGGGCTTCCTGACCTCCTGCGGCCACGTGCACACTCTGCTTGCCAGGGCAGCTGGGGAGAGGGAGGGTCTGTGCGTGCAAGCGCCTGGATGCGCCAATCCGGGATTCTCTCCAATGGCCTCCGCTGGGTTTTCTGTCGGGAGCGAGTTTCTTTTCCCTTCTCAGGTCGGCAGCACACGTACCTCCCGCACATACAAGTTCAATAGACTTTGGGGTGAATGCGGGCTTGCTCTTTCCAGACGTCTTCAAGGATATCTGGAGAGGCCTCGTTTCTTCTTTGTTTTATTTATTTTTTCTCTGCCCATAAAAGGACGACAAAAGAAAAAAGAAAAGCAGAAGAGAGGCTTCTCTTCAGTGACCATTGAGCTGCTTCCCTGGTGTGGGGACATCGGTGGCAGGTGGCCCTGAGCTGGTCCCAGGGTGGGGCTTCCCCTCCCACCCTGGCCTCTGTCTGAGGGTCCCTCTGAACTCAGGCCCCCACTAGGGACCCCTCCCCATGCTCCCTGCCAAAAGAGATTTTTGGGCCAAACAAAAAGGAAGATTCAACCCTATGCTATCTGCAGTAAACACTTTTTTTTTTTAAACATAAAGACATTGATAAGTTGAAAATACACCAGTAGAACTTCTTCCTGTATACTTCCAAAAGACTGTGCATATCTTATTTTAGAATTATCATTTTGGCTTGAAGTGATTTTATAAAAGATGTCTGAAGAAATTCTTTGTTAATTGTCTGCTGTTTTCTAGTTTTCCCGTTGACATTGATTTCTTTTTTTTAATAATAATTTTTTATTATGTTATGTTCCCATGGCAGAACCCACAGGGCCACTAAATGCTGTCGATTCAATACCATGTTTAGAAGTATAGATAGATAGATGATAGATGAGAATATGAAATATTTTTTGAAAATAAAAACAAGACTGCTTAACTTAAAATTCAACAAGGTAATAAATAGCAGAATGGACAATTAAAAAAAAAAAGAAAATACACCAGTAGAAACACACATGAAATATGAAAATACTAATCTTACGGTAGGTGGTGTGGTGATGACGATACAACAGAAATTAAGCTACAGAACACGGTCAGGACAAGGAGGGGCAGCTGACCAAGGGGACCGCACGACCCCAATGTGTACACACTTCACAACAGAGCTCCACGACGCAGGACCCCCGAGCTGACAGAGTTGAAGGAGAAACACACAAGTCCACGTTTCTATGCGGGAATGTTGACATCCTTCTCTCAGGAATTAGTGGAACCCGTGTACAGGAGTCAGTGTGGAGGTGGAAGCCTGAGCACTGCTGTTAGCCGACCCGGTCCCCCCGACAGACGGACACCCCCACAGCAGAGCCGTGACCGTTCCTGTGCGATGCTGGCCACGAGAGACCACCCTGGGCCACAGAACAGGTCTCACTGAACGCGAGAGGGTCAGATGGCCTAGAATCCGTGCTCGGACTCCACGGACATCAGTTAGAGATTCTTACGACGCAGTAAGATGACAAAAGCAAAGCCCTCCAGAATGAGCAAATAGCCGCAAAGGTATTTTACAAAAGACGTGTGATCGGCCGCGTGTGCACAGAGGGTAAGATCATCGGCCATTCAGAAGTGTAAACGCAAGAAAGAATGAGCCAGCACTAGACGTCCGGTGCAGTGTCACACGGCGGAGCGACTGCAGCGCGAGCCGTGAGGGCGCAGAGCGGGAGGCGTGGTGAGCACGTGCAGACCCGTTTCGCGGGCTCCGGCCACCGCTAAGCACACGCTTACCAGACGACGCAGTGATTCTGTCGTGGATACGTACCTGAAACGATGCAAACACAGGTCCTCACAAAGGCTTATGCACGGATCTTCCTAAAACTTTCAGCTGTTATAACCAAAACCTGGACACAACTCAAATGTGGGTCAAGAGACGAGTGAACAAATGATGGTAGAGGAATATGATGAAATACTCTTTCGCGATAAAATGAAATCAACTGCTAATACAGGCAGGAGAATGGATTAATCTCAAAGTTGTTACGTTGAGTGGAAGAAGCCAGCCACAAAAATGTACATAAAAAATTCGGGAAAATGCAGTGTAGTTGTGGGACATCAATCAGTGGACGGTTTCCTTGGGCTGGGGGAGGGGAGCAGGCGGAGAAAGGGCTCAGGGAGTTTTTGGGGTGGCGGGGGCAGGGGGGGTAGGTAGTGTATCTCTGTCTGCAGTGTGTGCACAACTGTTAAAACTTACCATCTCCACACCTAAAATTGGACACTTTGTAGTATGCAAATTATACCTCCATCAGTTGTAAGCCCGGTAAAGTTTTGTTGCTTGAATCAGCAGCAAGAACACGAGGCAGGCAGGCAGGTGGTCCTCAGTGCAGGGGGTGCGCGTGATCCAGCTCCAGCAGCAATCGGGGGGTTGGAGAACTTCTCTAGCCCTCGTCCTGGGCGATCGGTTCTTCTGTGCAGTTCCGTCTACACCTCAGAACTTGAAGAAGCCAAACGAGAGTTGTAACACCTTTCTTTATATTTTCCTCCTAAGAAACATCAGGTCATCAGGAGCCATCCCCCAGCTTGCTCTCACTTCTGTGGGTGAGTGTCTGTCCTTGATTCCGAAGCCCTGAGAGGACAGACCCCTGGCTAATAGGTGACGGGGCCCAGACCTTGGCTGCCAGCGCTTGAAGGTCTCACTTTCTGGAATGAAGGGTCAGTATATGACAAATGGACACGAGTTCAGGCTTTCCAGGGCAGGTGGGTGCACCCGACACGGGACGTGGGGAAGTGCCGGCAGGAGGAGTGTGGCCAGGCCCGGGGCGAGCCGGCTCCAGAGGCAGCTCAGGACGCCGGGTGCTGAGCAGGGCCTGTCTGTACTGAGAGTCCTCCGGGCTCTGACCCGCGTTGCTGACCAGGTGGCGCCTGACACACCCGCCTGCTCCCTGCCCGTGTGTCCACTGCTGCGCCCACACAGGGGTGGGCCACGTTCCCAGTGGTCTGGCGGTAGGTTTGCCACAGTCCCCTGAGGGGCACCAAGCCTGTACCAGGTTCAGGGGTTCTGGATGTAAGAACTCACCCTCCAGCCAAACTTGGGGGAGTCCCAAATAATGACCGTTTACTTTGAATTTCCCAGTGGGTTAAATGGCACGGTGACCATGGGGGCTCTCTCTGATTATTTCTTACAACTGCAGGATGAATTTGTAAGGATGTCAACAAGGTGTCAGTTAAACACCGATATGGACTTAAAAAAGGCTGGGAAGTCTGCCCTTCGGCACCCCCTCGGCCCTCCTGCCCACCGCTCTGTGCCCCCAGCAACCAGGCTTCCACCTGGACCCACCTTCCCAGGGAGGCTGCTGGCTGCCCGCCTCAGTCCTGGGGGAGGAACGGGAGCTGTTTGACCAAGGAACTGGAGCAGGTCCCCAGGAAGCTTATTTGGACAGTGGGCTTCCTTTCCTCCTTGCGGTCTCATCTCATTAACTTCCCTGTGTTCCGACAATGTCATTTAAGAAGCTCTCTTGGAACAGTGGTGCCATGACTGAGGCACACACCTTCTGGCCACGGCCTTGTTGACACTTCCCCGTAAGGCATCTGAGCAGGAAACGTGGGAAACCCAGAAAATTCTTGTGTGGCCGCTGGACCCGGAAGCCGGCGCAGCCAGGGGCTATCCCCCGGGAACACCACGGAGAGCCGTGAACACACTTTACGGGAAGGTGATGGTTCATCTTCTCAGAGCTCGCGGGGAACGGTAGAGAACCAGCCCCTGAAGTGGCGGTATTGACAGTGCTCTCTGGTGGTCCCGAAATGCTGCTGCCCCCGAAGCAAGGCTGGGCGGCATCGGGAGTGTCGGCAAGGCAGACCTCACACCTCGCCGAGACTCCACTTAGCATCCAGCGGCAGCCTCCCCGGCCCCCTCCACAGGCAGACCTTCGGGGAGTCCCAGAGGTTCCCTCCTGGCTGTTACCTGCCCATGATTGATGGCCTCCGTCTGGATGACCTGAGGTCATCTTGTTAGGACCCAAAAGCTGGAGTTGCTGCACCACACAGAGATTGGAGCTGTCCTGGGGTCAACAGACACAACTGCCCCCCATTTATCTCCCAGGACTGACCTGTCATCCAGCTGCCGTGGCTTCGAGCGTGTCCGCCCAGGCCGTAGTGTGCAAGAACAGGGAAACTTCACCCGTTTCTGCGGTGCATCCCCGCTGCCCCTCACCCCGGCATGCTTCGGAATGCCTCCTCCAGCCTCTTGCTCGTTCCCTAATTCTTCAAGTTCCTAACCTGCCACTTAGCTAAGAATAGCTGCTGGACAAGCAGTGATTGCTTAGAATTGGGTGTTTGTGTTCAGAGCAATATTAGACTCCAACTTTTTTGTGGGACCACCATTTTTTAAAAAGATATTTATTCATTCATTCATTCATTCATTCATTTATTCATTTATTTACTTATTTGAGAGAGAGAGACCTGAGATCATGACCTGAGCTGAAGGCAGATGCTTCACTGACTGAGCCACCCAGGCGCCCCAGGACCATAATTGTATGGTGATCAGTTGCTCTGGCTTTTCCAGAGAGAGTGGTCCCTGCCTCCGTGCTGTGCGTCCTCAAGTCATTGAAGATCCCAGGATAAGCCACAGCCCTGCAGCCCCTGCTGTGTGAGCCCTGCAGCCCCTGCTCACCTCCGTGTGGGTCTGGCCGTGCTCGCCTCCCTGCTTGCCCCACATTACAGGAGCTCACTTGCTGCCTTCCCTCCCACATGTCAGCCACTAGCCCGGGAGGCAGCTGGTTTTCTCGAAATGTCCATAACGGCCAAATCCAGTGAGTGTTGAGAGCTCAGTGCCTCGCCTCTTGCTGCTCTGATCACTCTCGGCCTGGCCGCCACTGGGTACCGGACACAGGCTCAGCCCACTCTGGTGTTCCGTGGACTCTCATCACATCTCACTGAAGTCCGGGCACCCACGCTTCCAGAAACGGGGAAAGGTTGGCCATTCACGAGGAGACGTGCTCGGTAATGTCAGTGAGGCAGCAGAAGTACCCAGGCGTCCGAGGTCCAGGCCACAGCCTGCCAGGTCTTAGCCGGGACGCGGGACACATTTCTAATCTCCTGTCCCAGCTCTTCAGGCTGCAGAACGGGCACGCTGATGTCGTGCCCCTCACCGTGGCTGTGAGGGTGGTGGGAGTCCCCGGACGAAGGGCCCGGAACAGTAAGCGCTCGGGGAGCCCTGCGATGAGCGAGTCCCTGCGCGGAGGGGGTCCCCGAGGAGGAGAGACCATCTGCCGGTCGTGGAGCAGCTCTGGCTACACCAGGAATTCACACAAGCACACCTGAGGGGTTTTGGACGGTGGCTGAATCACAGCTGGAGCCAGTGGGCGTGCAGCGGGAACGTGCTTTTAGGGGAAGGCACGCACACGGTGCCTCAGCGTCTCCCTGAGAGAGGACGCGTGCGGGCCGGAGGGCAGCGGACAAGGCGGAATTAGAACCCGCTTCTCTGCTCCCCTCTGCCACAGGGCTGCCTGGATGCCTCCCACCGCGGTCGGACAGAGGCTTCTGGGGAGAAATTCAGCCGCAGGTATGTCCTGTTTCCGGCTGATATCAGGTCCTCCCCTAGACGGGGTCTGGGGGGTGAGGGCGCTGGCCGCCGCCGAGGGCGGGGTCCCGGGGGCGCCCAGCCTGGGCTCAGGGAAGGCCGGCAGCCAGAGGCAGACTGATGAGCAGAGAGGAAACACGGGCAGGACTGCAGCTAACTGGAAATCTCTAGACCGCAGACACGTTCCCCTGGGCAGCGTGTTCTAGTTCCGGGGATCTGAGGTCATGACCTCTTCTGTCCAAACGGCCTCAGGCTTAGATTGTTCTCTCCTGCCCCCAAAAGCTGTGGCTACGATAAGGACACGGTTCCTTATACCCTGACCCCTTCCTCCAGCTCCGGGAAGATAGGCCATCAGCTGTCCTGGGTCCCTGCCTACCCGGTGCACAGCTGGCATGGAGGTGCCGGGCACCCCACCACCGCCAGCCGCCCCTTCTCCGCAAAGCCGCCCCCGCCTGTACTTACTGCTCCACTGTCCACGTAGAGCCTCGGCCTGGGCCCATGTGTGCGTCCGTGCTGGGCCTCCGTGGCCCCGTCTGCATGGCCCAGTGGAGGCTCTTACAGCTTTCCCACCGGTGGGCCGGGTGCCACGCCCTGGGTCTGCCATAGGGTGAGCCTGCGTGCCTCCACGGCTGTCCCTCAGCAGCTGGAGTTTGCCCATTCCTTCTTCTAGCAATGGGCACACAGGCACATTTGTTATGAAAACGTCACAATTCACAAAACTCCACAATTTAGTCTTAGTTTTGAGTGCATAAAACTATGTTTAATAAAATACAGTCACACATTATTTTTGGTGGCCAACATCCTAACCCTAAATTAAATCTCCGTAAGATAACTTCGTACTGACCGGCCATGTAGAACAGGAATGTGGATGGTCTCTCCCAGTCCTAAACCCTCAGAGAAACAGTGTGTTAACTACAAGAGTGTTCTCTTCCCCTTGTGGTTAAAACAACTTAAGATGGTATACTGGTTTTGGAATACCACCTTCATAGTGTTTCAGAGAAGCATGGCTACTTTTTATTTTTTATATTATGTTAGTCACCATACAGTACGTCCCTGGTTTCTGATGTAAAGTTCCATGATTCATTAGTTGCGTATAACACCCAGTGCACCATGCAATACGTGCCCTCCTTACTACCCATCACCAGCCTATCCCAGTCCCCCACCGCCCTCCCCTCTGAAGCCCTCAGTTTGTTTCCCAGAGTCCATAGTCTGTCATGCTTCATTCCCCCTTCTGATTACCCCCCTTTCTTGATCCCTTTCTTCTCCTACCGATCTTCCTACTTCTTATGTTCCATAGATGAGAGAAACAATATGCTCATTGTCTTTCTTTGCTTGACTTATTTCACTTAGCATATCTGCTCCAGTGTCATCCATGTTGCAGTGAATGTTGAGATATCGTTCTTTTTGATGGCTGAGTAATATTCCATTGTTTATATGGACCACAACTTCTTAATCCAGTCATCTGTTGAAGGGCATCTTGGCTCCTTCCATGATTTAGCTATTGTGGACAATGCTGCTATGAACATTGGGGTGCATATGACCCTTCTCTTCACTACGTCTGTATCTTTGGGGTAAATACCCAGTAGTGCAATTGCTGGATCAAAGGGTAGCTCAATTTTTAACTTTTTAAGGGACCTCCACACTGTTTTCCAGAGTGGCTGTACTAACTTGCATTCCCACCAACAGTGTAGGAGGGATCCCCTTTCTCCACACCCTCTCCAGCAATTGTTTCTTGCCTTGTCAATTTTTGCCATTCTAACTGGTGTAAGGTGGTATCTCAATGTGGTTTTGATTTGAATTTCCCTGATGGCTAATGATTTTGAACATTTTTTCATGTGTCTGTTAGCCATTTATATGTCATCATTGGAAAAGTGTCTGTTCATATCTTCTGCCCATTTTATGATTTGTTTATTTGTTTCTTGCGTATTGAGTTTGAGAAGTTCTTTGTAGATCTTGGATACCAGTCTTTTATCTGTAGTGTCATTTGCAAATATCTTCTCCATTCCGTGGACTGCCTCTTAGTTTTTTTGACTGTTTCCTTGGCTGTGCAGAAGCTTTTTATCTTGATGAAGTCCCACAAGTTCATTTTTTCTTTTGTTTCTCTTGCCTTTGGAAATGTGTCATGAAAAATGTTGCTGTGGCCGATGTCGTAGAGGTTGCTGCCTATGCTCTCCTCTAGGATTTTGATGGATTCCTGTCTCACATCGAGGTCTTTCATCCATTTGGAGTTTATCTTTGTGTATGGTGTGAGATATTGGTCAAGTTTCATTCTTTTGCATGTAGCTGTCCCATTTCCCCAGCACCATTTATTGAAGAGACTGTCTTTTTTCCACTGGATGTTTTTTCCTGCTTTATCAAAGATTAGTTGCCCAAAGAGCCGAGGGTCCATTTCTGGGTTCTCTATTCTGTTCCATTGGTCTATGTGTCTGTTTTTGTGCCAATACCATGCTGTCTTTGTGATCACAGCTTTGTAGTACAGCTTGAAATCTGGCATTGTGATGCCCCACCTTTGTTTTTCCTTTTCAACAGTTCCTTGGAGATTCGGGGCCTTTTCTGGTTCCACACAAATTTAAGGGCTGTTTGTTCCAGTTCTTTGAAAAATGTCATTGGTATTCTCATCGGGATGGCATGGAAAGTGTAGATTGCTCTGGGTAGCATGGACATTTTAACTATGTTAATTCTTCCAATCCATGAGCATGGAATATTTTCCCTTCTTTTTATGTCTTCCTCAATGTCTTTCAAGAGCGATTTATAGTTTCTAGAATATAGATCTTTTACGTCTCTGGTTAAGTTAATTCCGAGATAATGTATGATTTTTGGTGCTATTGTAAATGGGATGGATTCCCTAATTTCTCTTTCTTCAGTCTCATTGTTTGTGTATAGAAATGCAACTGATTTCTGAGCTTTGATTTTGTATCCCGCCACATTACCGAATTGCTCTATAAGTTCTAGTAGTAGCATGGTTACTTTTTAATCAAATTCTATTTTTTAAATTCCGTGTTTAAAAAGCGATATATACTTTTTTTCTGTTAAAAATACGCTCTTTAAAAGTGGAACTTTGCTGGGCTGGCTTTCTAACCTGATTACAGGGGACAGTAAGCCTCAAAGTGTTGACCAGTCTCTCCTGTGCTTGGGGCAGGGGACACCCTCCTGGTTTCTCTGGATGCGAAGGAGTCATGTTGAGGGGCCGCACGTGCGGAGGTGATGCAGGCCACAAAATCATGTAGAGGAGACTCTGGGGTCTGGGGCTCTGGTGTGTCTCCCACTCAGCCAGGGGAACGTTGTATTCTAGCCCCCAGTGAATTGTGCCTGGGGGATCCAGGCCCTGAGAGCCCCCCCCCCCGCCCACCCTAGGGGACTCTGGGCTTGTCACTCACTTGCTTTGGGCAGAAGGCCATCAGCAAACACCGTGAGAGCAGGTGCTGGTGAGCCCCTGTGCATCGGCTTGCCTGCCTTCAGTGCGGCCCTGAGAAACTGCAGGAGCATAATCCTGGTCAGCCTCCAGGGGACGGAAGGCCACATGGAGAAGGCCTGGCCTGCCCAGGGTCCATGGCAGCTGGCATAAGCCCCATGTGGCAGCCCAAGAGAGACCAGCAGGAGAATGGTCCAGCCGAATCATGACCCCACGGGAGATCTGTGTTTTGCTTTGAGCACCAGGCTCCATGGACTCATTACGCAGGATAACCGAGACTGTGGACATTAACACTCTCTAGTGGTTTCCATAAGGTCTATTGAATCAGTTTTGATAATTTTTTTGTGTCCATATTCAACGGGATAAATACTTTAAGAGATCTGAATGACTTCCCCAAAATGAACCTACCTCCTGATTGAGTGATGGCCACTTTGGTTTTTATACGATTTTGGCCACAAAACGTAATAAGGAGCAAAGTAAGTTTGGATTGTTGTGTCAATGCTTTGGGAATGCCTGAGTCCTCGTATCTTGAACCACCCCAAACCCGAGGGCTTAGAAGCTGTTACTGACATTAGAAAGACAGAGACCTGTCACAGAGATGGGTTGGCTTTGATAGCAGGCCATATTTATAGCCAAGAAGATGAGAAAATCTTCGCCGACATCATGTATGCATAGACTGTTAATGACACCATTGTCCTAAAGACATGGTGACGTTTGTTTCTCTCAATGATGACTGGCTCAGCAACAACCAAGAGAATCAAAAATATCTACTTGTCCTACGTTCCGACCTGTTGCCGTGCCGAGGGAGAGTGGGAAAGCTCTTTAGTCTCTGGCAATTTTTAATGCCTGCCTAAGGTGTACTCATCAATTTGTACCTTCCAATTGATATAAAAATTATACAGTTAAGCTACTAATTTATTTGCATTTCTTGCTCCATCCCAATCAGTCCAATTGAAACAGAAATCCACCATGGGAGCCGCTGAGGGTGGAAGAGTATTGTTCTGCAAAATGCGGCATCTCAGGTGAGGCTGATCGGAGCTCAGGTGGGTCCAGGTGATGGAGAGACACAAGATGAATGCCAGCTAAGCACAGAAGGTCTCCTGTGTCCTTTGCTGAGTCATCTCCACAACCACCTGATGCTGGAGAGAAAGCAATCACCAAAAGGAAACAGTCAGAGAGAGAGCCTGGAATCCACAGTTGGAGCAATTTCAAGCGTGTCCAAATGTTCCGGAAACAGCAGGAGGACAGGTAGCTCATGCACCTCACTCAGGGAGGTGCATGTTACAAGCAGAAGTCTCAAGCAGAATGAGAAGATATAACAGTATCCGAGGCGGAAAATGCATGGGGCAGTGCTAATAGCACAGTGGCAACAAGAACTAGGGGAAGGAAAGTTTACTGAACTTGAAAGAGGCAACAGAAAGTATTTTTACCAAAAACAAAACAAAACAAAACCCAAACAAACCCAAAATCAAAACCCAGCATCACTAAGCTGCAGAAAATATCACATAGCTTAAAATGCATACATGATGATCATGGGGGGGGGTCACTAAATATTTCAAAAATTATGGCTGTAAATTTTCCAAATTTGACAAAAGGTATAAACCTAGAGATGAGAGCAGTTCAGTAAATGACAAGCACAAGAAACATGAAAAAGACTTCCCCTGTCACATGGTACCAAGTTGCTGATCCACGGGTAGGAGACAGTCTCCAAAGCAGCCAGTGACAGAGATGCACTGTGTGAGGAAGAACACGGGGGGAGTGATGGAGAAAACACGCCAGTCAGAAGTCAATGGAAGGCTATCCTCCATATGCTCAAAGGAAAGCTGTCAACTGAGAAAGCTTATTCCCAAAATGGAGGAGATGTGTTGTAAATGTATGGAGTGACCTCATGAGAGAGGGAGTGGAAAAAGGAGCTGACCTGAGCAACTTTGGAAATGAGTATCTGAGCAGCTAAAACCAAACAGACCATGCACAGCCCTGTTCTCTAGGTGATAAGGTTGTCCCCACAGGAGCGCCAGTTAGCAATTCTGATGCTACCACATGTGTGTGCTGGAATTTAACAACTAGTTAAATGGTTAGCAGATGGTGGGAGCCACATTCTCCTGGAGTAGGAGTTTATGGATACAGGAGGCTAGGATGATCCACTCAGCAATCAATTAGAGGTGGAGATACAGTGTGAACTGGTGGTTAGCTTAATACAGATATGTACGGTCACATGTAGAAGCATTTAAAGATATGTGTACATAAATGCGTTAGTACATACCAGTAAATTTCCTTTTTTTTGTCC
Source organism: Ursus americanus (assembly GCF_024610735.1). Classification (NCBI taxonomy): domain Eukaryota; kingdom Metazoa; phylum Chordata; class Mammalia; order Carnivora; family Ursidae; genus Ursus; species Ursus americanus. The sequence continues at coordinate 63,606,751 of NC_142141.1, read as the reverse complement.
GTTGAGAGGGCCTAGAAGCAAGGACAACCCAGGAGTAATGAGCACAACTCAAGCCCAGATCTTTATTTATAATATCATTCTCCAGTGAAAGGAACCACAGCTTCTTGGAGAAGTGGCTGATTCATGCACTGTGCACAAAATGTACTGCAAGATGAGCCTGGAGCATCCTGTAGTCCCAGAGAGCAAGGCAGTGCTTCAAACCCCAAAACCCTACAATGATGGGAATATGTCAAAGAGACATAGGAACCAACAGAATGAGCCCCCAGTGGACAAACTGGAACATTTTGAGCAATAAAATAAAGTAGCATTGCATTTAACTCAAAGTACAAAATAAATATCCATGAGTCTATATTGATATAAGTAAATGATGGCATCAATGAATAAATAATGCGAGAGGAGATGAATCTCCATGCAGAAGAATTGTAGCCACTTTCCCTCATGAAGGGGAAGCACAACCCCCGCTCCTTAAGTGTGGGCAGTGTGTAGTGACCTACTTCTAAAGACTACGTTATGGAAAGGGGAAAGTCAAGTAACTTTACAGTGCAGGGGTTATACAAACTCCACTTCGGCTGGATGGTCAAGGTCAACAGCAGCAGCGATAAGCTATGTGAGATTGTGCATACTTGATGCAATTGGTAGAAATGGCCACTTTCCTTTGCGGTCTTCCCTCCCAAAATACTTACCCTAGTTTAATTACGAAAACTCAAAACCCCAACAGATCCTAATAAAAGGACAATCCATAAAGTACCTGCCAAGTACTTCTCAAGACTGTCAAGTTCATCAAAAACAAGGAAAGTTTGAGAAACCATCACAGGAGGTCGAGGAGCCTGAGGAGAGATAACAACTAAATGTATATGGCATCCTAAAGGGATCCTGGAACAGTAAAAAGTCATTGTTTAAAAAATGAGGAAATCTAGAAAAGCATGGAGTTTAGTTAGTATCAGTGTGTCAATATTGGTTCATGAGTGAAGATGAATGTACCACGCTAATGTTTGATGCTCTTAATATGAGTACCTAGGTATGAGGCATAGGAGAACTCTGTGTTGTCTTTATAATTCTCTATTAGTCTAAAATTGTTTTAAAATAAGACATTTATTTTTAAAAAGGAAGGGGGGCTCCCACTTCTTGCCAAGTAGGAATGACATAAACTAGATCTATCTTTATCTCTGGAAAAAAAACAGACAAAATATATGAAATAGATGTTTTCTTTTTTTTTATAATAATATTTTTTTATTATATTATGTTAGTCACCATACAGTACATCCCTGGTTTTTGATGTAAAGTTCCATGATTCATTAGTTGCGTATAACACCCAGTGCACCATGTAATACATGCTCTCCTTAATACCCATCACCAGCCTATCCCATTCCCCCACCCCCCTCCCCTCTGAAGCCCTCAGTTTGTTTCCCAGAGTCCATAGTCTCTCATGCTTCATTCCCCCTTCTGATTACCCCCCCTTTCTTCTCCTACCAATCTTCCTAGTTCTTATGTTCCATAGATGAGAGAAACCATATGATAATTGCTTGACTTATTTTACTTAGCATTATCTCCTCCAGTGCCGTCCATGTTGCAGCAAATGTTGAGAAATCATTCTTTCTGATGGCTGAGTAATATTCCATTGTATATATGGACCACAACTTCTTAATCCAGTCATCGGTTGAAGGGCATCTCAGCTCCTTCCATGATTTAGCTATTGTGGACAATGCTGCTATGAACATTGGGGTGCATATGGCCCTTCTCTTCACTACGTCTGTATCTTTGGGTAGATATCCAGTAGTGCAATTGCTGGATCATAGGGTAGCTCAATTTTTAACTTTTTAAGGGACCTCCACATGTTTTCCAGAGTGGCTGTACCAACTTGCATTCCCACCAACAGTGTAGGAGGGATCCCCTTTCTCCACATCCTCTCCAACAATTGTTGTTTCTTGCCTTGTCAATTTTTGCCATTCTAACTGGTGTAAGGTGGTATCTCAGTGTGGTTTTGATTTGAATTTCCCTGATGGCTAATGATTTTGAACATTTTTTCATGTGTCTATTAGCCATTTGTATGTCATCATTGGAAAAGTGTCTGTTCATATCTTCTGCCCATTTTATGATTTGTTTATTTGTTTCTTGCGTATTGAGTTTGAGAAGTTCTTTGTAGATCTTGGATACCAATCTTTTATCTGTAGTGTCATTTGCAAATATATTCTCCGTTCCGTGGGCTGCCTCTTAGTTTTTTTGATGGTTTCCTTGGCTGTGCAGAAGCTTTTTTTATCTTGATGAAGTCCCACAGGTGCATTTTTTCTTTTGTTTCTTTTACCTTTGGAGATGTGTCATGAAAAAGGTTGCTGTGGCCGATGTCATAGAGGTTGCTGCCTATGCTCTCCTCTAGGATTTTGATGGATTCCTGTCTCACATTGAGGTCTTTCATTCATTTGGAGTTTATCTTTGTGTATGGTGTGAGAGAGTGGTCAAGTTTCATTCTTTTGCATGTAGCTGTCCAATTATCCAGCACCATTTATTGAAGAGACTGTCTTTTTACCACTGGATGTTTTTTCCTGCTTTATCAAAGATTAGTTGCCCAAAGAGCCGAGGGTCCATTTCTGGGTTCTCTATTCTGTTCCATTGGTCTATGTGTCTGTTTTTGTGCCAGTACCATGCTGTCTTTGTGATCACAGCTTTGTAGTACAGCTCGAAATCCGGCACTGTGATGCCCCCAGCTTTGTTTTTCCTTTTCAACACTTCCTGGCGATTCGGGGTCTTTTCTGGTTCCACACAAATGCAAGGGCTGTTTGTTCCAAGTCTTTGAAAAATGTCATTGGTATTTTGATCGGGATAGCACTGAAAGTGTAGATTGCTTTGGGTAGCATGGACATTTTAACTATGTTAATTCTTCCAATCCATGAGCATGGAATATTTTCCCTTCTTTTTGTGTCTTCTTCAATGTCTTTCAAGAGTGATTTATAGTTTCTAGAATATAGATTTTTTACGTCTCTGGTTAAGTTAATTCCAAGATAACGTATGATTTTTGATGCTATTTTAAATGGGATAGATTCCCTAATTTCTCTTTCTTCAGTCTCATTGTTCGTGTATAGAAATGCAACTGATTTCTGAGCATTGATTTTGTATCCTGCCACATTACTGAATTGCTCTATAACTTCTAATAGTTTGGGAGTGGATTCTTTTGGGTTTTCCATATAGAGTATCATGTCATCTGCGAAGAGAGACATTTTGACTTCTTCTTTGCCAATTTGGATACCTTTTATCCCTTTTTGTTGTCTGATTGCTGTTGCAAGGACTTCTAGTACTATGTTGAATAATAGTGGCGAGAGTGGGCATCCTTGTCGTGTTCCTGATCTTAAGGGAAAGGCTTCCAGCTTTTCCCCATTGAGAATGATATTTGCTGTAGGCTTTTCATAGATGGTTTTTATGAGATTGAGGAATGTACCCTCTATCCCTACACTCTGAAGGGTTTTAATCAGGAAAGGATGCTGTGTTTTGTCAAATGCTTTTTCTGCATCTTTGAGAGAATCATATGATTTTTGGCTTTTTTCTTGTTGATGTAATCTATCACTCTGATAGATTTGCGAATGTTGAACCACCCTTGCATCCCAGGGATGAATCCCACTTGGTCATGATGGATAATCTTTTTAATGTACTGTTGGATCCTAATAGCAAGGATCTTGTTGAGGATTTTGGCATCCATATTCATGAGGGAAATCAGTCTGTAATTCTCCTTTTTGAGGGGGTCTTTGCCTGGTTTGGGGATCAAGGTAATATTGGCCTCATGGAATGAGTTTGGTAGCTTTCCTTCTGTTTCTATTTTTTGAAATAGCTTTAGGAGAATAGGTATTATTTCTTCTTTGAATGTTTGGTAGAATTCCCCAGGAAAACCATCCAGGCCTGGAGTTTTATTTTTTGGAAGGTTTTTAATCACTGTTTCAATCTCTTCATAATTAATTGGTCTGCTTAAAAAATCAATTTCTTCCTGTTTCAGTCTTGGTAGTTTATAGGTTTCCAGGAAGGCCTCCATCTCTTCCAGATTGCTTAATTTATTGGCATAAAGCTGTTGATAAAAGTTTCTAATAATCCTTCCAATTTCATTGGTGTTGGTTGTGACCTCTCTCTTTTCATTCATAATTTTATTAATTTGGGTCATTTCTCTATTCTTTTGGATAAGTGTTGCCAGTGATTTGTCTATTTATTCTTTCAGAGAACCAGCTTCTAGTTCTGTTGATCTGCTCTACTGTGCTCCTGGTTTCTAATTCATTGATCTCTGCTCTAATCTTGATCAACTGCTTTCTCGTGCGTGGATTAGGCCTGTTCTTCTGTTGCTGTTCCAGCTTCTTGAGGTGAGAATATAAAAACTGCATTTTAGATTTTTCTATTCTTTTGAGTGAGGCTTGGATGGCTATGTATTTCTCCCTTAGGACTGCCTTTGCAGTGTCCCATAGGTTTTGGACCATTGTGTTTTCATTCTCGTTGGTCTCCATAAATTGTTTAAATTGATTTTTGATTTTCTGGTTTATCAAATCATTCTTGAGCAGGATGGTTCTTAGTCTCCAAGTGTTTGAGTTTCTTCCAAATTTTTCCTTGTGGTTGAGTTCCAATTTCAAAGCATTGTGGTCTGAGAATATGCAGGGAATAATTTCAATCTTTTGGTATCAGTTGAGACCTGTTTTGTGACCCAAAGCATGGTCTATTCTTGAGAATGTTCCATGTTTTCAAAGCACAGTGAAGAACATTGGCCCTGGGATATGAGAAACAGATGATGGAGCCTGTGCTTGCCTTTGCTTACTGTATGGACAGTTCCTGTTGTGTGGCACCTGGAGGAAGACAAGGCAGAGCTCATTAGACTTGCCAGGTGGAGGGGATGGAGATGAGGGTTTAGCAGCTAGAGATTGAAGGACAGAGTATCAGATAGATAGATAGATAGATAGATAGATAGATAGATAGATGATAGGTGGATAGGGAATGAAAGAAAGAGAGAGGGAGAGTCAGAGGGAGAGTAGAGGGAGAAAAGAAGGGAAAGAAGGGGAGATGGAGGAAGAAGGAGAGAAAGACAAAACTATGCAGATAGTGAGAGTGACCCCTGAGTAATGATAGTAAGCAGAATAATGATAACATATATGGACATGTGTAAGGATATTATTGAAGACTAGGTGAAAAGTGCCGAGAGAGTTAGAGGAGAAAATGATCCTTGAGATATGGGATGTTCCCACCAGGCAGAGAGCAAAGCCTAATTTCACAAGACATGGAGTATAAGACTCAGTGTCTTGTACTCCCACCAGTGGGGAATAGTAACACTTAGAGTGCTCCAGTCCTGCTTAACATAGCTTAAAAGAAGGCCTAAAAGGATGAAACTTTCAAAGGAATTTAATATGGTCCCAGAGTGAAGTCCAAGAGTATTTTTAGCAATACAGAAATATTCAGCACCCAACAAACTGAAATTCACAATAGTTGGCTTCCGGTAAGAAAATGACCAAGTAGGTGCCTGGGTGGCTCAGTTGTTAAGCATCTGCCTTTGGTTCAGGGCGTGATCCCTGCAATCTGGGATGGAGCCCCACATCAGGCTCTTCTGCTGGTAATCTGCTTCTTCCTCTCCCACTCCCCCTGCCTGTGTTCCCTCTCTCGCTGGCTGTCTCTGTGTCAAATAAATAAATAAAATCTTAAAAAAAAAAAAGAAAATGACCAAGCATACAAAGAAGAAGAAAAAAAAACCCATAATGAGGAGAGAAATCATTTGAAACCAACACAGGGCAGACACAGTTGTCAGAATTAGCAAACAAGGATATTAAGGAGTTAATACTGTATACCAACTGTTCAAAAGTCAAGTAGAGACATGGATACTACTAAAAAGATTCAAATGAATCTTCTAGATATGAAAAATGCATTGTCTAAATTGAAAAATACATTACAGTGGAATCAACATCAGATTAGGCATTTCAGAAGAAAAGATTAGGGGCGCCTGGGTGGCTCAGTCGTTAAGCGCCTTCCTTCGGCTCAGGGCGTGATCCCAGGGTCCTGAGTTCAAGCCCTGCGTCAGGCTCCCTGCTCTGCTGGGAGCCTGCTTCTTCCTCTCCCACTCCCCCTGCTTGTGTTCCTTCTCTCACTGGCTGTCTCTTTCTCTGTCAAATAAATAAATAAAATCTTAAAAAAAAGAAGAAAAGATTAGTAAACTTGAAGACAGCAATTAAAACTATCTAAAATAAAAGAAAATAAAACAAAAACTTGAAAACAGTGAAAGTGACAGAGCATTAGTGAACTCTAGAACAAATTCAAGCAGCCTAATATAGATAGATATTAGCCTAGTATACAAGTCTATGAAGTAGGGAAAAATGGGGGGCAGAAATGTTAAGAATGTTAAGAAATTGCTACCAAAATTTTCCAAATGTAAAGAAAATTATAAGCGTACAGTATTAAGCTCAGCAGACTATTATTACAAAAAACATCAATATAACTGTACAGAAACACATCAAAATAAAAATGTTCAAAGCAGTCATAAAAAGAAAATCTTAAAAATGGCAAATGAAAAAGAAACATCATGTAAAAAGAAGCCATGATAATGAAGACTGCAGACTTCTCAGCAACAATGCAAACAGGAAGCAACATCTTTAACATTCTGAAAGAAAAACAAATCAATCTAGAATTCTATACCAAGTAAAAATATCTATCAAAATAAGGTGAAATAAAGTTTTGGTTATGAAAGTTGAAAAAATTTTATCATCAGCTGACTTGAAATGAGAAAAAAAGTTAAAATAGGTCCTTTCAACAGTAGAAAATGGTATCAGCTGGCAATATGTATCCACGCAAAAGGAAAAAAAGGGATGAAGGGACATGGTAATATATTGCTAAACATGTAAGATCTTTTCTTATTTAAATCTCTTGAAAAAATGATCATTTATATAAAACAAAATAATGGCAATGTGTGTGGGTTAATATATGTGAGTAAAATACATGTAACAACAGAACAAAGCTTGAAAGACAAGAAACAAAGCTATACTACATAAGATTCTTATATTATACACTTAATGGTATAATAAATTCTGGAAGGTAGACTTTAATAAAGTCAACTGCATACTGAAAGCCCATTGACCGGAACCAAAACCCAAACTAAATACTAAAAGGTATAACTAATAAGCAAGTGGGGAGGTAAAATAGATCATAAAAAGTTTTGATTAATCCAAAAGAAGGCATTGAAAGAGATGAGAAGGAACACAGATGGGACAAATAGAAACCAAGTTGAAGAGGATAGACTTAAGCTTAATGATGTGAATAATCACTAATAACCCAATTAAAATGCAATGTTTATATGATTGGATAAAAAAGAAACACTCAAGTCCACGCTCCCTAGAAGAAACCATTTCAAATATCAAGACACATATAGGTTTAAAGTTAAAGTATGTAAAATATATACCACAATAATCATTTAAAGAATTAACAATGCTTCTGTAGCTATAGGACATCAGACAGTAGATTTCAGAGCAAAGAACATTACGACTTCATAATGATAAGAGGTATCGCTTCATCAGATGGTCACAATGATCCTAAACCAGTGTGCTTATAATAACAGTGCTTCAAAATAGATGAAGCAAAAGCTAATAGAACTGAAAGAACAAGTAGAAAAATCCACAAATACAGGCAATGATTTCAGTGCCTCTGTCTAAATAATTGATAGTAACAGCAGACAGATTATCTATAAGGATATAGAAGACTTGAAAATTTCTTTTTTTTTTTGACTTAAGAATTTGCAGCCATTTCTTCCTTATTCTGTAATTTTTTATTTTTTATTATGTTAAGTTAGCCACCATACAGTACATCATTAGTTTTGGATGTAGTGTTCCATGATTCATTAATGAGAGACTATGGGCTCTGGGAAACAAACTCAGGGTTTCAGAGGGGAGGGGTGTGAGGGGATGGGGTAGCCAGATGATGGGAAAAATACTTTCATTTAATGTACTTAATTTACATTTGCAGAGCACTCCACAAAGCAATAACAGGGTACACATTCTTCTCAAGCACACTAGAAATTTACGAAGGCGGGTCATGCTCTGAGCTATAAAGCAAGTGTCAGTAACTTAGAGATGTTTCTAGTCATACAAAATATCTTCTCTGTCCACTATGGAATGAAATTAGAAACTTATAGCAGAATCAACTCTTGAAAATCCCCCAAATATTTAGAAAGTAAATGACACACTTTGGTATAGCCCAGGGGTTAAAGAAGAAATCAAAAGGGGATTTAGAAAGTATCATGAATTGGAAGAAAGTGGAAGAAAGTGCCAATGAGTTGGAAGAAAGTGGAAATGCAACATGTCAAAAGGTGTGAGATGAAACAAAAATTGTACTATCTGGATATATATAACATTAGATGCTGATGTGGGAAAAGAAAAAGTCTCAAATCAATGAGATCAGCCTTTCTGGTAAGAAACTGGAAAAAGATGAGCAAGTTAAAGACCAAGTTAAATCAAAAGTAAGTAGGAAAAGGAAAAAACAAGTAGAGAAAATCAATGTAATAAAAAACAGAAAAGCAATAGAGAATTTTAAATGAAACCAAGAAGATCAATAAAATTGATAAATTTTGCCAGACTGTTTAGGGGTAAAAGAGAGAAGACAGACATGTTTAATATCAGGAATGAGAAAGATTGCATCACTATAGATCCTACAGATATTAACAGAACAAGAAGGGACTATTATAAAACGATTTCTTCCAATAAATTTTACCACTTGAATGAAATGGGAGAAGGTCTTGAAAGTCAAAACTACCAAATCTCACTCAAGAATAATAGAGCCTGGGTGGCTCAGTTGGTTAAGTGTCTGACTCTTGATTTTGGAGCAGGTCATGAACTCAGGGTTGTGGGATTGAGCCCCATGTCAGGCTCATGCACTGGGTGTAGAGGCTGCTTACGATTCTCTCTCTCTCTCTCTCAAGAAAGGCTCATAGCACTATGACTCTTGAAAAAGTAATAAGCCAAGAGCCCTAAAAAAAGTAAATTCCTTATCCAGATGGCTTCATATTCAAATTCTACCGAAGTTGTAAGGAGGAAATAGTACCAAGTCTACACTAACTCTTACAGAAAACTGAAGAGGAGGAAATACATTTGAATTTGTTCTGTGAGGCCCGTCTTATGCTGACCACGAAACCTGACAAAGATGTTATGAGCCCAGGTGACCCTTGAACAACACAGGTGTAAGGGGTGCTGACCCTGTGCGTTTGAAAACTCGCATGGAGCTTTGACTTTCGCAAACCTTAGCTACTAAGGGTCCACTGTTGGCCAGAAGCCTTACCATAAACAATCGATTAACACATATTTTGTAGGTCCTGTGTATTATTTACTGTATTCTCACAATAGAGCAAGCTAGAGAAAATATGATGTTATTAAGAAAATCGTAAGGAAAATACAGTTACAGTCCTGTACTGTATTTATCAAAAAAAAATTCACACACATATGGACCCACGGGGTTCAAACCCATGTTGTTAAGGGCCAACCATAAACGGAACTGCAGATCCACAGCCTCCGTGAACACTGTAAGCACAGTTTCGGCACATTACACCCACAATGTGTCAAAAGTATAATACATTACAGCAGAATAGCGCTTATTCCAGGAACTCAAAGTTGACTTAACATTAGAAAGTTAATAGATGTAATTTGCCCTATTGATATACTATAAAAGAAAAAAAATATGATCACCTCAGTGCATGCCCAACTTTTTTTCATTATCATAAAAACCTACAGCAACTCCTGAAGAAAGTCTCAGCAAACCAGGGATGATAGCACACCTCAAACTGATAAAGGAAACACTGATATACAGAAAAACCAACCAGAGGAAACTCTGTTTGTATTTAATGATGGAATAATAAACATTGCCTGCCTGATACCAGTAGTCAGAGTAGTATGTTCTCTTTCGCCACTTCTGTTCACACTCTGTAGCACGGGCTGACCGCGGCAGGGAGCAACAAAACAAAACAAAAGCAGGTAGCAGTTATCCACATCGGAAATGTTGGAAGTGATGGAGTAAAACTCTTTGTATCATCAGATGACATCATCATCTGTGTAAGAAATCCTATGGACTGTACAAAAATGCTACATAAACTCATGAGTTTAGCAGATGGCAGGATACAATGTCCATATACAAATATCAATAATTTTTTCTGAATACTTGCAATAAACTATTGTAAATTAAAATTAAAAATTACTATTTACATAGCATTGGACCAAAATATTGGGAGAGACTTATATACTTATATACTAAGCATTAAAACATTTCTAAGAGAAATTAAGGAATACTGAAACAAATGGGTAGATACGTATGGTCACAGATCCCAGGATCCAATATTGTTAAAGTGTCATTTGTTTCCGAAATGATCTCAGTGCTATCCCAAGGAACACCAGCAGGCTTTCGTTTTTGAACAAACTGAGAAACTCATTCTAAAATTAATTTGCAATTGCAAACGGCTTTGAATTGCTAAAATGATTTTAAAAGTGAAAAACAAAGTTGGGGGACAAACACTGTCTTTTTTCCTGACCAAAAGCTGCCATAATCCAGACAGTGTGATTGGCAGCAAATTAGACAAGATCAGTAGAACAGTGTCCGGAAAATGACAACTGCATATGTGAAGAGCCGACTTCCAACATACAAAGAATTTAGCAGAGAAAGGGTAGCCTTCTTAAGAAATGGTGCTGGAACAACTGGATAGTTCATGCAAAAGATGAAGTTTGATCTATACATCATACAGAAATGGATTATAGACGGAAATATAAAGCCCAAGACTATGAAAAATTTCAGAAGGAATCATAGGAGAAAATCTTTGTGACTTTGAGTTAGGCAAAGATTTCCTAAATATGACATCAAAAGTATGGTCTATAAAAGTGAAAATTTGATAAATTTGACTTCATAAAAATTAAAACTTCTGTTCTTTGAAAGATACTGATAGGATAATGAAAAGGCAAGCCATTGACTGGGGAAAAATTGCTAATCTTATATTGACGAAGGACTTGTATCCAGAATATATAAAGAATGCTCAAAACTCTGTGAAATGAAAACGAGCAGTCCAATTAAAAATGGACAAAATTTAAACAGATAATTCGCCATAGAAGACGAGTTAATGCAAAGAAGCCCGTGCAAGACGGCCAACCTCAGGGACTCCCGGGGAGGTGCACAGTAGGACCACATCAAGGACCCACCACGCAGCTGGCAGATGACCATGACTGAACAGGGGCGAGTGTGGGTCTGGAGGTGCCCTGGTTTATATTTACACCATGGGCATATGCTGGGGAAACGGTTGTATGTGTTTTTGAGTTTTGTATTATTTGTTTTGTATTTAACATCCCTTAAAATATATTTTTGAGTTTATTGATGATAAAGGGTTATCGAAAATTATAAAAACATTTTCCAGCAGACTATAAAGAGGTGGGTAATGCAATGATGGACAAGTCATAGTGTCCTACGAGTGTGTAAGTGTCATACCGGCTGGGCATTCGGGGCAGTTCTGTTCCGCCCCTTCCTGCTGCACATTTCCCACGCACTTCATATATGATTTCCCTCTTTGCCCCTGACCTACTCCACTGGCAGCTTGTGTCTCTGTCTTTAGCACAAGCCACGCTTCCACACTAAGTGGCCAGCGGGCAATCATGTCCCTAGACACTCCTGTCCAAAGCGCACTTTCAAAGTGAGCAGCCACATCCTGTCCTTGAAAGAAAAATGTAATAACATCACGTCAGAAAAGACTAGAGAAAGAAAAACAAATGTTAGCAGGTGTTCAAGTGCTTCAAATAAATGAGTCTTGCAGGTGGCAGAAGCTGGAGATGGTGAAGCTCCTAATATGATGCTTGGAAGTTATTAGTCACAACCTGATATTTTGTGCTTTTGTCAAAATTTAAGTTAGTTTATCTTTTGTTTTCTATTAACCAGGTGAAATTTCCTTAAAGGTCTGATATGATATATAAACTTCCTTTTTGTGTTATGTGACACATAGTTATTCATTCATGAAATAATTAAGTGAAGAGAGGTTTTTTTTTTTCTATTTATTTAAATGCTTGGTCATGCTGTGATTAAAAAACAAACTAACAAACTAACCCCCCAAAACTGAGTATATGCTCATAGACAAAGAAATTCAGATGAGTCAGCCATTCCATGCTACGTACCCGCCCCGGAGAAGAGACAGAACACGTTATCACAAGGATGCGAACAGAAACGTTCACGGCAATTTGTCTGCAATAGCCAGTAACCAGACCCGATCCAAATTGCCATCAACACACGAATGGATAAACCTTGGTATATCTTTTCAATGGAACCCTACGTAGTGACATTAAGGGGAAAGACCAGCTATTAAGGACTGCATTTGTGATGAGCACCGGGTGACGTACGGAAGTGGGAATCACTATATTGCACACCTGAAACTGACATAATACTCGATGTTAGCTAACTGGGATTTAAAGAAACACTTTTTAAAAAGAGGGCAGGGCAACCAACTATTGAGACTCATGACAGCATGGGTGGATCTCAACAGTATAACGCCCATGGAAGAGGCCAGGCAAGGGTTGATACCTCATGCACTGTCCTACTTAAAGAACCATTTACACACCTAGTGATAACAAATAGTGACTTACGGATCATAGAAAATGCCAGCGCATCTGTAGAGACAGAGAGCAGATTGCTGACGGTCTGGGGCGAAGGCCAGGGGGCAGGAGGGAGCGATCCAACAGGAAACTGCAAAGGAAAACTTGGAGAATGGTATAGTCACTATTTCGATAGATTTGGTGGTTTTAAGTGAATGATGTATATTATAAACTAGAGAATCCATTTTGAAAAAGAGCTAATGGGACCCATATGCTCGTTGGAAAACTAACACAAACGTAATATGTGAACATGTGTACTGTGTTTGAGTGAAATTTGAGGGACACTGAATCTTGAATAATGACTTGATGGGAATGAGCCTTTTGGGAGTGCTCTTCAGCCCGCCTGTCCGAGGAGCTCCCTCGGCTCTGGTAGACAACAGATTCCCGGGAGTGTGGGCGCAGGTGGTGCTGTGACTCCGTGTGGCCTTTGGGAACGGTACGGGACCTCCCTCCAGGGACAGAGCGTGTCTGCGACACTCAGACCTAGAGAGAGGCTCTGACCCGGGAGGACAGGTGCGTGTGGGGATGGGCCCGAAGCGGCCCAAACGCGGCTGTGACCACGTCCTGTCTGTGTGGGTGGCCCTGCCTGCTCACAGTTTGGGGGCACACGCCTGTGGGGGGGGCGTGCCTGGATCTGGGTGGCTGTTGTGCCTGCGTGTCCCATCGTTACTGTTTTCCTCAACAGTCACGACACTTCCTGGACATCTTCAGGGACCTGGCTTATTTTAGTTTAGCTTGTTCCTTACTCATGAAATTCCTTAGTCATGAAATATTGTCTGTGCAATAAAACCGTACTTTGTTCCCACTGTCAGGGCAAAATGTTTTCCCCTGTTCTAAGGAGCCCCCACTTCCAAAGAACCCCAGACTGCCCAGGAGGTGGAGACAGTCGGTGAGGAGGGCGACGTCCTTGGGCTGAGCCACAGAGATGCTAAGAGTGATGGAAAGAAGTGCGTGGTACTTACAAGAGGTCCCAACCGCAGTGCACTTTCCAGAGTGCAGGTCTGGGGAGTGAGCCACGGATGTGTGAGCCGCAGAGGCTGGGTGGGCACATCGGTCCCAGAGCCTCAGCTGGGCCACGGTGCTGGTCTGCCCGCTCACTGGGCTGCAGCGTCTGGACTTAGTCCGACCCTCCGCGTTCCTTCTACAGCTGAGCACAGACCGCCCCAGGACCCCCGAGCTCTTTAGCGCAGAGCTGGTGGTCCATGACCCTGGGGCCCCTCTCTTGCCACCTTCAACCATAAGACCCTGAGCACGTTTCCCAGCCGTGGGTGGAACTGTTTCTCAGAGGACTTGGGACACGGGTGGCAGAAGGTTCACCCATGCTTGCCACTCAGGAACCTAGTCACAGGGTCACTGACAGCCACGTTCAGGGGATCCTGTGTTCTGTGTCATAGGTCACAGAGGTGCCAGCAGGTCTGGTGTCTGTGCGGACCTGCTTCCAGGCTGCAGCCTGCCCATATCTCTGCGTCCTCGCGTGGCGGAGAGAGTGGACAGTAGAAGAAGAGCTTGGTTCCCATTTATGGGGCTCCACTGTCAAGATTGCATTGTTCCTCCCCCCACCCCACCCCGACACCATCACAATGGGGCTAACACTCCAACATACGGATCTGGGGACACACAGACATTCAGTCCATAACATGGATGTTTTAGAAACTTAAAAGACCCACCTGAGCACATGGGAAAGGTGACCACCTCACTATGATAAGTACAAAGTACGTGTAACCCTCATGCTTTCAGAGACTTTTATTTTAGGAGGAGAAGCCCCATGTTTTATAGTTCCCAACTATCACCCCACATCTGCAACTCTTTACTAAGTAGAAACCATGAATGGGAACATGAAGTTACATGGCTCCATTTGACTCGCCAAGCTCAAGTAAAACAATAAACACAAAACACGAGGACACTCTTTCCTGGGTCTCAGAGCAGCCTTCCAAACCTTTCCTGGGGCTCGCATCGCTAACGCTCATGTTCTGAATGTGGGAGCCTCTTGGACACCAGCTGAGTCCCAGACACCACGGGGCGCGTCAGGCGAGCTCAGCACTCTATCAGGCAAACAGACGGGTTTATGTGGGAAGGAATCTGCAGGTGGAACCTACAGGGAATGCTCTTCGTAGTGGAGCTAGATGTCCGAAAATGGGATTGATAAACATGCCCCTTCCCTGTCGGACCCAGGCTCCCTCTGGGTGCTCAGACGTCCCCCTGGTGGGGGCAGGAATGGGACGCGACCGCCAATTAAACTCTGGGCCCTTGATACCTGGGATGTCGGAGCAACTCATTCCCGGTCAGATGAAACAGTAACCCTTAATAATCGGCTCAGATTACGTTCTGTCGGGTGAGGGACAAAAGCGTGCTCCAGTGGGTTCTCTCTGGAATCTAAACTGTCCATCGGCCCTGTGGTCTGCCAACTGAGCAAGCGACCTTCCCGTGACCCCAGCGCTGGGAGCACCTCCTGCAGCTTCCAAGGTGACAGGTGACTGTGGCCGGGACCACGGAGTCCCCCTCTTGCCCGGGATGTGCTGGATGCATTTCCTCCCCGATGCCCTGCCTTAGTTCCTAACTCTGCCGCGGCGGGGCTGACCACGTGTCCTCCTTTAGGACAGCTGAGAGCCATCCCGAGCCAGCGTGGAAAACGTGCCCCAATGCTGCCTTTGCTCCTGGTCGCACTTGGTGGGCGTTCAGCCTGCGGCTTTGCGATTGCTGGCCACCGAGGATCTGGGGGGTTGACATCTCTATTCTTTTGTCTGACAAACCTGTGCACTGGCCTGTAAAATAAATCAATACTGCTTCTCCCTGGTACTTTCTCCACAGGTGAGTTGATGGGTTATCTTGGCTCTTCCCAAGCCCACCCCCGTTTCATCAGTTTGTTTCTCTTGCTTCAGGGTCGAGCGTCGGATAACATCTCCAGTGGGATGACACCGAAAGAGCTTCCACGGCCTTACCCCCTGGCGATGGTGTCCCTGGTGACCGAGTGCTGGCCGAGGCTATAAAACAGCGTCCGTGTCCCCCACGGTCCCTCGCCAATTTACGATGTGTTGCTGAAGGCGCCCCGGAGCCAGCACGCGGAAGCCTCTGTGGCCACGCTTTCCTGCCGAGGCGGCCCTGCGCCCTGACTGCTCTATTATCCGTGTTTAAGGAGATGTTCCTCCATTACATCGAGCCCTCTCCTGCGACGGCACGGGAGGGGGTGCGCGGAAGCCACGAAGCTGCAGGAATCGGCCACAAAAGGAGCCTGCTTCCCTGGCAGGAAGATCATATCGCTTAGGAAAATTGGGGTTTTCCTGCTCTGGGTAACTTGTGACCATCTGACGGAGTTCAGGCCCCACTCCGGAGGCGGTAGTGGGTTTTCAGCGGCGCCCTGGATGGCTTTGTGGCTCCTGACAACCTCTTCGCAGCAGCGGGGCCCGGGCGGGAGGGCCTCTGAAACCAGCAGGGGTCTGCTGACCAGAAGTGGGTGCTTTCCCTTCCCCAGATGATAAAATCCATTCCCACCTTCCAGATGATGTAAGGGGGGCAGACCTGGGGGGGCGGGTGGTGTGGGGCAACAAGGCACCCGCCACTCAAGCCCAGGCTCCCACGTTCATGCCTCTGTGGCTGGAGGGTCAGATCACAGCACTGGCAGTGGCCTCTCCCCTTTGTCTCCCTGTCCTTCTGTTCCTCTGTCCTTCCCCCTCCCTCCCTCTGTCCCCCCTCTCTCTCTTTCCCTCCCTCCCCTCCGTCTATCTCTATCCCTCTCCCCCATCTCCTTCTATCTCCCTCCCTCTGCCCCTCGCTATCTCCCCGTCTCTCCTTTCTGTCTTCTCCTCTCTCTCCTCCTCTCTCTCCCTCTCGCTGACTCTTGCTGTCTTGCTCACTTTCCTTCACTCTCACTATAAACATTTGAGATTCAACCACTGACCACATGTTGAATTTCATGGGATATTTGACTATAGAGAAATTTAGGGTTCTTAGTAGAAATTATAAACAGTCTTGAAGGTTTTAGGTGTATTTAAAATCTGACAATTTTCACCCAAGATGCTGTTCTTTCTGGTCACGTGTCAGCCTTTGGTAACAGTCACAAGATGAGCTGTCCCTTGGGCTCTCCTAACTGACCTCAGCCTCCCTTCTGCTGGCCACACCACCAGAGAGGGGGTCCCATGTGCACCCACACTCGAACGCCTTTCCCAGGACAGTCCCACAGCCCTGTGTCTTTCCCTGTAATTTTCACAAATGCTTTCCTTTTCAAAGCAGAATCCTCCAGATTAATCTCACTCATTCATTTACTAAATAAATTAAATAAATATAAAAAATAAAAATAAGTGAAAAATCAGTGTTCGCTGTATGCTTACTGGGTGAGACCCAGCAATGTGAATTGCCCCTCGCTTACAAAGGAGCCGTATGCTGTACTCCGTATTTTAACTGCTAAATATCTTAAGTGTGTCCTAAATTACATTAAGATTTTCTTTGCATCTCACATTATTTTGGTTGGGTTGCATGCCTTAAGATTCCTGTGTTTTTGCTCTGAATCCACAGAGACAGAATGATGGCATTGCCCTGGGCAGAGCCCTGCCCTCTCCGCCGGCTCGGCGTGGCCCGAGTGTGGGAAGGTGGCCCAGGCTGGTTTCCACTAATGTCTCCTCATCCAAAGTGAACCCTTCTGTCAAGCGGCGCCTTCCTTAAGGGGCAACAGGTGCTCCCTTTCTGACACCCAGTATAGCTGAGGTCTCTGGGCCGAGTGGGGCCCCCTTCTCCTGACTCCCACCTAGCTGTGGGCCCTAATCCCTCTTTGTGCATAGACCTCTTGTTCTGCCCAGCTGGGAGCTCTGGTCCTTGCCCAGTGACGGGAGAATGTGCTCGAAGATTGCCGAGGACTATTGTTAATTGCCAAAGTATGGAAAGAGCCCAGATATTCATCCACAGATAAATGGATAAAGAAGAGGTGGCATATGTGTGTATGTATATATATATGAAATGGAATACTACTCAGCCATCAAAAATAATGTAATCTTGCCATTTGCAGTGAAATGGATGGAACTAGAGGGTTTTATGCTGAAGCAAATAAGTCAATCAGAGAAAGACAATTACATGATCTCACTCATATGTGGAATTTAAGAAACAAAACAGAGGATCATAGGGGAAGGGAGGGAAAAATAAAACAAGATGAAACCAGAGAGGGAGACAAACCATGAGAGAGTCTTAAGGAAACAAACTCAGGGTTGCTGGAGGAGAGGGGGTGGGGGGATGGGGTGACTGGGGGACGGGCATGAAGGAGGCATGTGATGTGATGAGCACTGGGTGTTATATGCAACTGATCAATCACTGACCTCAACTTGTGAAATTAATAATACACTATATGCTAATTAATTGAATTTAAATTAAAAAATTAAGAAAAAAGATTGCTGATGAGCCCAAATCCGCACTGCCATTGCACTAGAAGTCAAACCGAGCCCCAGAGAAAGAAGTGCCGGGTCACCAGGAGGTGGTGACGGGCGGGGGGAGGTCTCCCCTCCCAAGCTGTGCCAACGATTCTCATCCCTCCGTAAGATGTGGTTCATACGTGTCCCCAGGTAAAAATCCCCAAGTCAGGAGAAAAGGTCCCACCCGTCAGGCCCTCTTCCATGTTAAAAGAGCACACGTAATAGTAAATTTCCGGAGCTCCCCAGATTGCAAACTGCCTTGGAGCTGGGCTTGTCGTGTCTGCCCGGGCCCAGCCGGAGGGGTGGGGCGTGGCCTCGGGGCACATCTGTGGGAGACCTAGGACCAGCTCCCCGTGAGTCTCCACGGAAGGAGCTTTAACTTTTGTGATTTGTTTTACTTCTTACTCCCTTACTTAGGGCTGGCTTGACGCAGAGGAACCCACGGTAAACAAATGGTTAATGTATAATGATTTTAAAATCATCTACTTCCCATACATTTCATTGTTGGCTGGAGCATTTGTGAGTTTTAAAAATCTTCTTTTATTTCGTTTTGGCGTGGCCTTAAGTCCCGGGTACCTTTGCCTAGTGCTTCAACACGTTTCTCAGTAACCCGACGCTAGCTGGTGAGGGGTAGGGCCCAGAGTCCCCCAAACAAAGGATAAATTCCAATAAAAGTGAACGTCGAGCAGCATCTGTGAAAGACAGCACTTCCCCAAAGAGTTAAAGACAGAAGTCCTGTGCGGTCCAGCACTGCCACTCCTGGTACGTCCCCCACGGACTCGAGCACGGGGACTCAGGCGGACACCGTGCATCCGTGTGCACAGCGGTGGAGGGACAACCCCCGTGTCTGCAGCGGCCAGCTGGACAACCGTGTGTCACCTGCACAAACACGGATGTCCCTGAGCCACTGACGGGAATGACATTTTGCTACAACATGGATGCACCGTGAAAACACGAATGCGATAGGCCAGACACGGGACAGGTGCTGCATGAGTCCACTGGCACGGGATGCCTGGAACAGGCCGATGCGCAGAGGTGTGGGGTGGAGTAGCATCACCCGGGCTGGGGGAGGGAGGACAGGACTTGCTGCTTCACGGTGGGGAGGCTGAAAGGGTTGGAGGCCCAGGCAGAGACACAGTATCGTGGCTCGATTCAGCGCCATCCGGCTGCCCGATTAAACATGGTTAAAATGGTAACATCTGTTACATATGATTTATCACAATAAACGATAACCTCCTAGAGTTTTTTTTTTTTTAAGATTTTATTATTTATTTGAGAGAGAGAGCGCGCACGCGGGGTGGGGAGCAGAGGGAGAGGGACAAGCAGCCTCTGTGCTGAGCTCAGAACCCAATTCGGGGCTCAACCCCATGACCCCGAGATCATAACCTGAGCTGAAACAAGCAGTTGGACACCCAGCTGATTGAGCCCCCCAGGTGCCTCCACCTCGTAGGATTTGTATGTGCTCTGAGCTCACTTGCAACTCACAATCCTAGTGTTTTACAGATCATTTCTGGTTGCTTGCAGAGAGCAGAGAAGGGCTCCCTGTTTATTTAGTAAGCGTGCCATCGTTGCCACCGAGTCCTGCAAGGTGGGTTTAGGGCTGTAGCTCTTACGGGGACAGCAGGGCAGCCCACAGATGCCCCAGCCACCCACTTGCTCACGTGTCTCCCTGTGTACAGAGAGCAAGGGCGACGGTCAGTTGCTGAAGCAGCAGAGGCCAGCCGGGAGACTGGGAAACAGCGGGAGGCATGTGCAGGTCTGCCACCTGCTTGGCAATCTAGCCGTGCTTTCTGAGGCTTCAGGATCTCTTGTTGGTGGGCATTCCAGAGGGCTTCCATCCCCCAGGTGTGTGCTGTGTGTGAGAGCGCCCTCATTCCTTGCTGTCACCTTAGAATGGATGTTAAATCTATTTTACAGATAAGAAAACCACGTTTTAGAGCAGTTTCCCCAGGCTGCAAGGCCGCGTGGGGAGGCAGCCTCATGTGCACCTGGACTTACCTAACCCCAAAGCCAGGCTGAGAACCCTTGCAAGGCATGGCTCCCGTGCACAGCACATCTGAGGCCACCGTCGTGCTGGGGGAGACATCAGGACTCTGTGCTGCTGTGTCCTGAGCACTGGGACAGCTCCGGCTCCTGGAACACAGGCCAAACTTGCTGGTCACATAAAGGAGTACACAGATACATGAATGAAGGCAAGCATGCATTCAAAACTTAACGCAGATCAGATCAAAAAAAGATAAATAAATCACTGGGGAACAGAAATTGGGCCTTCGTATTCCACCAAATACTTCTGTGCTTATGTTAACAAAAATGCCATATTCAAATGACCAACTTGGTGTCAAGATATACTTCTTTAAAAGCTAATTTAATAGTTCAACGTTGGAAATCTTTCTGCATTTTCGGCATCTCTGCAGCATGAGACACAAAGGACGTGCGTTCCTGGCTCCAACGATTTAACGGCTGTATGTCACTTTCAGGCAGGAAACCGATCTGAGTCTGCGGCCTCCCCTTGTCTGTCTGAGCGTCGATAATTCACCATTCTAGGGCAATGGGCCCATTAACACCGAACAGCTTGAGAATACACTCTTCATTGATCAGATAAACAAGTCATGAGATATTTTATTACAAAATGATGGACCAATTTAGCCATCTTTTCACCAACAATGGACTTATATTGAATGTGAAATGGCAAGAAATTTGCTTCCTCAGGGAGCTATCATAAGAAATACAAAGTGAAAGCTTATCATGAAGATGCTTCATCTAACTGGATTTATATTGAATTCAACCCCAATTTAAGTCAGACCTCTGATCAACCGAAGTTTTACGGAATGTGGCTTGTTTTTTTCTTGGTTAACCTTGCTCCACATCATTTGCAGTGTTTTGCTTTATAGCTATGTCATAATTTTGGCTTTTTCTGGGTGTTTCTTATTGAAATACATTAAGTATTACATTACTGACTTAGATAAGCATTATTTGTTATAATTCTGAATTCATCTTAGGTAAATGATCAAGTTGATTTTAAATCCATTTCATGAAGATTTTAAATTATTTTTAACTTAGAAACGTAACAGTTTTCATGGTAGCAAAGATGTATTTATACAGGGCTAAATTTGGGCATGTTATGGCAACAGCCCACAGGACTAACAAAAACTCTGCAGAAGCCAGGTAGGATCAAGGAGGCTGTGGGATTGGTCTTTCTAACATTATTTCTGAATAAGTATTCAGAGAAATCCGTCTCCTACAGAGAAGAGGTGGAGCTGAGGTACACTTGCGAAAGCTCGCGAGTGCAGAGTGACAAGCGAGC
The DNA here is from genome assembly GCF_024610735.1 of Ursus americanus. Taxonomy (NCBI): domain Eukaryota; kingdom Metazoa; phylum Chordata; class Mammalia; order Carnivora; family Ursidae; genus Ursus; species Ursus americanus. The sequence continues at coordinate 63,585,455 of NC_142141.1, read as the reverse complement.
ACGGGGCCGCTTTGGCTGTTGTGTGGTTCTGGGGACGCCGACTGGAGCAATCAGTTACAGCACAGCACGTGCTCATGGCTGTCCTTGGAATGTCCTTGGAGTGCCCTACAGAGTCTACGGGACTGTGTGGCACTCCCACTTCTCCAGGGGGAGCCATTCCAGGAGCGGTATTTTCCTGAGGATGACTGCTGATGTCCCATGGGTCAGAACCTGTGTGCTCAGGGCCCTATGTGGGGGAGCAGGAGACAAGGCCTGGGTAGGCTGAGGGTTGCTATTAAAGGTTCCTGCAAAGTCAGGACTTCCGAGGAATGGGAGCTTCCATGGAAGGTTGGGGGAAACATGTCGCCTTGGAGCAGGTTGCCCCTCATGGTTTTGACTCTGGTGGACACAGTCAAAGGAAAAGTCGTATTCATTTGGCTACACTCAAGCAGAAGCAAACACAGGTCTTTTCTGAAGGAATACACTTTAAACAATAACAACGACTTCTAAGAGTTTCGCAGATGAAGTTCCATGAAACATGAGCTCAGAGTGAAATTTCCATAAACAAAAAAAATGAGTTGTCACAGCCAAGAAGAAGCAGAAGCCACACACACTTCAGATGTTGGAATCATAAAATAGATTAAAAAATGCATATATGTAATACATTTAAAAAGACAAAAAAGGAAATTTATAATATGAAGTAGCAAAAACTGACACATTGAGTTGACAACCAAATAAAACTTCCAGAAATGAAAAATACCATAATCAAAACAACCAGGGGGTGGGTCACGTAGAAGTTCAGAGACTGAATTGGAGCTGAAGTTATTACACATGAAATCTGGAGGACAGATTTTAGGAAATGCCCCAGATTTCACCACCAAGTCAGAAAGAGGTGAAAGATGAACAGGAGTTGAAAGGACACAGCGCAAAGACTAGGGATGGGGTAAAGGTGATATGCAAAGAGGCACACTAGGGATTTTTCAGAATTAATAGCAGACACCAGATCTCAAATTCATGAAGCTCAGTGAGTCCCAAGCAAGATAAACAAACAGAAATTCTCACCTGCGCACAGTAAAGTTAATGAAAAGCACCAATGAGAAAAATAGAATTGGTCTTCTCAAGACAGAAATAAAGGTTTACTGCAAAGGGGAGGACTATCAGACAGCAGTAAGCTGAGGACCTCTCAGAACTTACACAGATGTGGGACCAGTCCGTATTCCAGCCGGCCAGGGTGGGGAAGCCTCATGCTGCATGAGGCACTGGGTAGAGTGTGTGGGAGGCCATCACTTCGGTAGTGCAGCTAAAGGAACCCGAGGCTGTGCACCACTCAGTCCCTTACAAAGCTTCAAAGTAATTCTCAAAAGAGCTTATTCCAAAAACTTAAATGTAAGCCAAAAAAAAGTACAGTATTTTTTAAAGGAATACAACAAAATCTAGTATCCAACAATGTAAAATTAACAATTTCTAACACCCAGGAGAAATATATCAGGCATGCACGGAAGTGGGACTGTGTGTCCAGGACCAGGAGAAAAATCAGTCTAGGTGATAGCTATTCAAAAGCTGGCTTCTTGTTAGCAACTGCGGAGGCCAGAATAGAGTGACCCAACATCTTCAGAGGACTGGAAGAAAATAACTGCTCAGCCTCAAATATTATATCAAGTGAAAATATTATTCCAGAATAGAGGCAAATACAGGCATTTTCAGGTATAACTAAAAGAACTTGTGGCCAGCAGACGTCCTGTGCTACAGGAAGTGCTGAAAGTGGCTCTTCAGGATGCAGAACGGCACCGATGGAAACCAGGACACGAGAAAAAATAGAGTAGCTGAAATGGTGAATATCTGAATAAATTCAAAATACTCTTTTCCTTTTTGCTTTTCCCTCTTGATTTTCTATAAACCATAAAACTACTTAAAGGAAAACCTGTAAAATTGTCTCATGGGTTTATGATGTATGTAGCTATATTTTACATAATAATAATAACAAAAAGGTAGGAAATATGGGCATGATTATGGCAAGGTTTTGATATTTTACATGAAAATGGACCCATTAAAAGTTAAGAATGTATATTTTAAACTCTATGGCAACCATGAAAAGAAATTGAATTCTGTAAAATCTGTAGTAGTGTGATGTGTGACAACAATAGGCCAAGGGACAGGAACGAAGGAGAGATAGATGCTAGATAGATGGATGATAGGTACATGATAGACCTAGATAGATAGATAGATAGATAGATAGATAGATAGATAATAGATAGATAATGATAGATAGATGGTAGATCATAGATAGATGATAGATGATAAATAGATGATAGAAGATAGATGGTAGAGAGGGATGGCAAGTAGATGATAGCAGATGATAGATGATATAGATGAAAGATAAATGATAGATAGATAGATGGCTATTGAGCTATTGAGTCAATAGAAGAGATATGATTATCATAAAAACATTAAATGAATCCAAAATAAAGCAGAAATGAGGAAAACAAAGATCAAATGGAAAATATGGAAAACACCTTGCAAGATGGCAGATTTAAATCTAAGTCATCAATAATGACATTACATGGAAATAGTCTGAAAACTGGTTAAAAGGCAGATGTTGTAAGTATAGATAAGAAAGCAAGATCCAACTAAATCCGTGCACAAGAAACTCACTTTAAAAGTAAAAACGCACATAAATTAAAAGTAAAGGATGGGTAATTATGTATCATGCACATGCTAACCAAAGGAAAGCTGAATTGGCTGATTGAATATCAGAAGAACCAAATTCCAGAATAAGGAATATCACCTCAATAAAGGGGAACAATTTGCCAACAATAAGGGAGTCGATTCATGAGGGGAACACAACAATCCAAAATGCATATGGCACCACAACGGGGTTTCAGAGGACATGGAGCAAGAACTGATAGGAAAGACAAGAGAAATGGAATAATCCACAATTATAATTACAAATGTCACCACTCCTCTCTTAGAAATTGGTAGGACAAAGTTGATAGAATATTAGTAAATGAAAAGTTTGAACAGCACTATCAACCAACTTAATTTTCAAAAACACAGACAAGTTCACAAGATAAATCATATCCTGGGCCTTAAGTTAGACTCCACAAATTCAAAAGGATTGACATAATAAAAACTTTGTCTTTGGTTGTTAATGAAATTAATGTAGAAATCATTAACAAGATGTTTGAAATTTCTTCACATACCTGGAAGTTAAACATCCCAGTTCTAAGTAGGTTATGCATCTCACCTCCACCCCCAACATGAGAAATTAGCAAGTGTTCTGATCCGAATGAAAATGAAAACACAACACATCAATGTGCAGCCAAAGCCATGCATAGGGGAACATTTATAGCATTAAAAGCTCTCATTAAATAAAAAGAAAGCTTTGTGTTAATTACCTAAGCCTCTCCTTATAAAAACTAGAAAAAGTAGAACAAATTAAGCCTAAAACAAATTGAAAGGAAGAAATAGAAATCAGAAAGACAGTAGAGAAAAGTGGACGACATACAGGACTGTCTCTTTGGAAAGTCAACTCAGCGACCAGCCTCCAGCCGCAAGGATCATCTATGCAGACCTGTGTGTGTGGTGAGTGGTGGAGTGCAAGGCTGCTGATGAGGGGCAGGGGAGTGTGCAGGTGGGCTGGGACTGTGTTTAGGAGTTCAGAAGAGACACGGGAGTGGTTGGTCACATTTTTCCAGGATCCTGGTAAGAAATGTGTGAATTTTAATTTTTCTTCTATTCTTTAGATAATGTGCATTCTCCAGTACCAGTGGAATAGCAATCTGCCTCCTTCTGCTTGTGGGGTTACTGTGGCACTGTGGTCATGCAAGCACTTTTCCCCACTCCTCTCTTGGCCCCAGACTCATCTGGAAGCCTGAGCCTTCCAGCAAGGGTGCTCACATCTGTAGATACAGTTCTATGCCAGGCTGTGGGCAATACGCTGCCACCATCTTGCTGAGGCCACATAACTGGTGACTCAGATTCTTGCCCTGGGGCCCCTCCCTCAGCCCAGGCCTGCCCCCACAGTGGTGGACATCTCAGAATCCCAGCTGGGAAGAGTTTTCACCCTTAACTGCAGTCGCATTGCCCCATTCTGTCCTGGGCTGGGACATCCCCACCTGGCCCCATCTGCTCACACAAATCCCAGGTCTGCAAGGGTCCCCTTCCACCCGGCACAGTTATGGTGGTGGCTTACTGTGTGCAAATTCCCTGCTGTGTCAATGACGCTCAGTATGTGTGTGGGTACAGGGAGGGAGGTGAGCTGCAAACTCAGTTTATCACTTGAAACCACAAGTTTGTAAAATTGGTTAATAATTGATTACCATGATTATTAAAGAGTTCTAACCGAGGTTGGGATGTTGGTGATCTGCTCACAGTGGTAGCCACACTATGAGGAGGTATCGGGACCGTTGCCTTGTTTGCCTGCCCTCCTTCATCATACTCGCATCGGTACCTACGGACAGGTGCTCCTGGGGGCACTGCCACATGGTCCATCTGAGCTGCAGACGCTGCATGCAGGGACTCTGTGTCTGCGGCCCTCCATCTGCCCAGCTCCACCCACCCGGTCACTCCTGGTGCTCTCCACAGGGATCCATTGGCCACGGGCAGGTTTAGGGGCTTATAGTCAATGCTCTGAGAGGCAGGCAGGTCCCATTGTGATGCTTCCCTCTGTGGTTGGCTTCTGACTCTCTAGACCCCAGCTTGCCCATGGCTCTGCTGCTCTCCCAGGGCTTCTTGGATGGTGATGGCTTCTTGGGCCTAAGGACCCAGGGCAAGCAGATCATAAACCTGGTGCTCGGTGCTCAATCTGTGGAGTGAATGGATGGACCTGGTGCACAGGAGGGTGCTGTGGCTGGAGACAAGCTCGCCTGCCAGCTGTTCTCCTTCTCCTGCCGGTAGAAGATCCTTTCCCTTCCTTGAAGGTGCACCTGCTTCCCCAGGGCCATCCCTCCACAGCTGCCCTCTGAAACTGGGTCAGCCTCCTTCTGCCTCTCCCTGGCCCAGGGCTGTTCTGTCACGTAGCAAGACGATGCTGGGCACACAGATTAATAGCTGCATGAAACATTCACAGCTTCCTTCGATCGTGGGCTCATATTTAAAATGTGAATGGCATCTGGAGGGATATGAGCGATGTGCTATTTACCAAAATGCCTCATTCAGCAACACAGGTCAGCAGGGTCTTGACTTGGAAACAGGGTTTGCTGTGAGATGGAGGTTTTTAGAGAAAAAGGACTGAATTAAAAATTATAATTCAAACTCACATAATATAAATCGTTCTTCATCCAATCAATCTTAGCATCACAATACTTTTTTTTTTGGAAAGTAACATGGTTTCCTTGAACTCTGAGTATATTAGATATAAGTTATAAATGTGGATGCATCTAGGTTTATGTACTAATGTTTATTATAAATTGGGCAATTTCTCAGGGGATGAACAACATAAATTAATCTTGTAGGTTTTGATGTCTTAAAGTAAAAAAAATGAATTGAACAGTAACTCATTGATATTTAGAAAATAGTAGACATATCCTGCAGTTTATTTTTTCTCCTGCTGAAAACATTTGGGATTTGAACAACTATTTCTTTTAAAGTACAGACAAAAAAGATTGTACTTCTGACAAGAAGGCTCCCTGGAGTCAGAGCCTCGTGTGGAGGAAATGAGTCTCGCCGAAGCCGGAACACCTTCCTGCATGCTCTCCAGTGGCCGTCTGGGTCGGTGACCCTTGGCTGGCGAACACTCAAGCTCCTTCCTTTCCTGGGAAAGGCATTTCAGACTCAGGGGGGGATTTGCCACCTTCCCGTCTAGGACTGCTGCCCTGATCTTGCCCAGGTTAGTGGCGTCTCCGGTGATGAGGGACCGACCCCCACCTGCCATCCCGGTGCTGGCAGTGACCCTCGCCCTCGGGGTTTGGTGCTGCGTCCAGGCACCACCTAAGGTGGGTGTGCCCCTACGCAGGTACTGAAGCCCAACCGTGGAAGACACAGTCCCTCCTCATTAATCGTTTATAATACCCACTTGTTTTTTTAAATTTTTAAATTTTTTATTCTGTTATGTTGGTCACCATACAGTACATCCTTAGTTTCTGATGCAGTGTTCCATGATTCATTGTTTGTGTATAACACCCAGTGCTCCATGCAATATGTGCCCTCCTTACTACCCATCACCGGCCTATCCCAGTCCCCCACCCCCCTCCCCTCTGAAGCCCTCAGTTTGTTTCCCAGAGTCCATAGTCTCTCGTGGTTCATTCACCCTTCTGATTACCCCCCTTCATTCTTCCCTTCCTTCTCCTACTGATCTCCCTGCTATTTCTTATGTTCCACAAATGAGTGAAACCATATGATAATTGTCTTTCTCTGCTTGACTTATTTCACTTAGCATTATCTCCTCCAGTGCCGTCCATGTTGCTGCAAATGTTGAGTACTTGTTCTTTCTGATGGGTGAGTAATATTCCATTGTATATATGGACCACATCTTCTTAATCCAGTCATCTGTTGACGGGCATCTCAGCTCCTTCCACAGTTTAGCTATTGTGGACAATGCTGCTATGAACATTGGGGTGCATATAGCCTTTCTCTTCAGTACGTCTGTATCTTTGGGGTGAATACCCAGTAGTGCAATTGCTGGGTCATAGGGTAGCTCTATTTTTCATGTCTTGAGGAACCTCCACACTGTTTTCCAGAGTGGCTGTACCAACTTGCATTCCCACCAACAACGTAGGAGGGATCCCCTTTCTCCACATCCTCTCCAACAATTGTTGTTTCTTGCCTTGTCAATTTTTGCCATTCTAACTGGCGTAAGGTGGTATCTCAGTGTGGTTTTGATTTGAATTTCCCTGATGGCTAATGATTTTGAACATTTTTTCATGTGTCTGTTAACCATTTATATGTCTTCATTGGAAAAGTGTCTGTTCATATCTTCTCCCCATTTTTTGACTTGATTATTTGTATTTTGGGTGTTGAGTTTGAGAAGTTCTTTATAGATCTTGGATACCAGCCCTTTATCTATAATCTCATTTGCAAATATCTTCTCCCATTCCATGGGCTGCCTCTTAGTTTTGTTGACTATTTACTTGGCTGTGCAGAAGCTTTTTATCTCAATGAAGTCCCAAAAGTTCATTTTTGCTTTTGTTTCCCTTGCCTAATAATATCCACTTGTACTGACAGTGTTGTTTTTTGGTTTTATTTTTGTGTTTGTATGTTGTTGCTTTTTAGGCAACTGTCTTCAAAACTGAAGTGATGTGAAGACAACGATTAGTCTGCTTATTGGGGCCATTTCCAAGATGAACTGAGCTGGTTTCCTGCTCCAGTGGTTTGCAGGAGCCATTTAGATGGTGCCGATGATCACAGCACTGCACCACATCGATCGCTGAAAACAAATATAAATACAGCCGAAAGCAGCCTGCCCCCAAATAGCGGTAAGAGAGACGAGACGGAGCAGTTCATAGTTGCTTGAGACACAACAATCAATAGGGTAATTCAGAGTCTAAGAAGAATTCCTTGATTTGTCAAGTTCACTTATTTGTATTTATCTTTAAAATAGAATGAAAGACGGATAGCTCGTCTTCACTCTGTGGATTTCTAGCAAAAGCCAAGAATTTTCCTTAAATGTAAAAAATAAGTGAGCCAATTCATTCATGGTTTTCAAAGTTTCAGTGTAAGTAGTTCTTAATGATTATAGCTGATCACTGGGATGAGAAGGTATTGAGTAGAGGAGATAAATGTATAGTATAAATATAATCGCTGGCTTCAATTCGTTCCAAGAAGAAATAAGAAATAATGCCACCCCTGTAATTGCAGAAAATGGCCACTGTTGGGGTCACTGAGGACAGGGGTGACACAGCAGAGTCCTTGCCTGGGGGAGGGAGAGGCGGGGAAACACTCCAGCGTCAGCGGGCAGAGACACCTGTCTCCTGGATGTGTGACCTCAGGGGTCTTTGTTACAGTGTAGTTTCATTTCTGCGCCAGGCGGGCTGTATGGACGAGCACGACACCATGGGTTCCAGCACCTTCCGGCCATCTGGATGGCGGACCCTGAGCAGACCTGGTTTGCTCCCACGGCTGCTCTCAGGAACGGAGGACTCCTGACCCAGCACAGGAAGCACTCTCACCTCCGGCAGCTCTGCCTCAGGGAGCACTTGCTGTCCTCAGTCTGGAGGCTCTGTGTCTGTTTTCTTGCTCCCTGATGCACGAGGGCTGCCCGCCCACGGCAAGAGTCCACGCAGTGGACGGGATGCTTGGGCCACACCGAGGGCTTTGCTTTCCTTGCATCCCGAGAAGCCAAAACAAAAAGACGGCTTGAATCGTTCGGGAAGTCCCAGCCAGTGACAGGGGAGATGAGCGTCTCTCCATTCCCTTCCTGAGCCTGGGTTTTGGAAGGAGGGGGGCCCTAGGGCTGCCACGTGGTGTCCTTACTTGTAGGGCCACCCAGCAGAGGTACCTGTCTGTGGGCTCCAGATATTGCTAACATGACATCAAGAAGAAGCAACTAAATGCTGACACCTGGACCCGAGGGCGGGGTGCTGGTGAAGGTGCGGAGGAAAGAGGGTCCCACGGGGAGGACAGTGGGTCCCACAGAGGGGAGGGCAGCGGGTCCCACAGGAGGGAGGACAGCAGGTCCCACACGGGGGGGGGAAGCGGGTCCCACAGAGGGGAGGACAGTGGGTCCCACAGAGGGGAGGGCAGCGGGTCCCACAGGGGGGAGGACAGCAGGTCCCACACGGGGGGGGGAAGCGGGTCCCACAGGGGGGAGGACAGTGGGTCCCAAAGAGGAGAGTGCAGCGGGTCCCACAGGGGGGGAGAGAGGATTCCAGAGGGCAGGACAGAGAGTCCCACAGAAGGCACTGTGGTCTCTCCTCTGCAGGGTCTCTGGGGACCGTCTGGCGCACAGTGGTCCAGGTGCTGCTCTGAGACGGGAGTGCAGGTGCCCGGTAGATGCCTGCTCGAAGCATCTGCTAGAAGGAGACTGCATTTGACAAGGCCCAGGGTCTAAGGCTGAGGAGAAGGAAGCGGAAGGGACCAGGATGGGAAAGAGGTGACATAGAAGGACCCAGAACCGACAACCTTGTGTCATGAGTAGAGCAGCGCCTGGGGCCGCGTAGGCACGCGGGGTGAACCGTCGCTGACACACTCAGGAACCAGGGGTTGTGGGCATCATCAGCACAGGCTTATTCCTGAGCAAACACCTTTAGATCCCTGTCCTTCTGGAATGTGAGGGACTCACAGTTAAATGCACCCCTGCAGGATGCTGGGCCACGGAGACAAGGGCATGCGTGGAAAGGCTCTCCTGTGCTGGCTTTGGAAGGCTTGCAGTGTGTTCCTGGGGGGCCACAGGAGAAATGGGTTACTATGAGGGGCCCTGTCTTAGCGGACAGAGGCAGCCTGGAATGTTCTGGAAACAGGCATCACTGGGCAGTACCCTTCCTTGCAAACACCTGCTGCAGGGACTTCTCTCTCTCACAAAAGCACCATCCACACCAGGGAACCTCGGGTGCAGCCTCTCCTGCAGAAATTTCTGCAACTGCCGGAGTGCAGTCCGAGTGGGATTGCTGGGCTTCGCAGGGGCCCGTGGGAGGTGGTGTGTAGACCATGTCCAGCATAAAGTCGTAAGGAACCATCCCTGGAGCCGCCCCCTGGCCTGTCCTGGGGACGAGTGGCTCCTGTGAGCACAGCAGGGGCTGCTCAGGGACCGCGTGAGCGCCAGGGACACTGAACCCTGCCTCACAAAGAAACGCCTACCTATTTGTTTATTTACCTGTGCAAATAAACGTGTGTCTGAGAAGGTCAAAGTGGTGCGAGGACTCACGGACGCCAAGGGCAGGGAGCTGCCCCTTCCTGGGCAGTGGCCCGGGCAAAGTATCCACCTGCAGCTTCCATAATGGACTCTAATAACGGCTCTATTACCGCCGGCCCGCCAATTGGCCCAGGCGCCCTCCAAATTAGCCACAAAGAAGCCAGCCTGTCAATATTAATTCCACCGCAGAGACTACTTGTTATGGGAGAACAAAGGTGTTCTGGCTTGGGCAGAACAAGTTAACTCCTTGTCTCATCAAATTTAAGCTGCTATTGATCGCCTTCTTCCATTGTGTGAAGGATTAAACACGCGTGCACGCGCACACGCGCACGCGCGCAGACACCCGCCCGGGAGGGGCTCGCCTGTGCCCCCATCACTCAGACAGGCTCAGCCCTCCCCCTGCGCACCCAGAGCCATTCAGCAACATGAAGCAAATTAAATCAATGAATTCATCCTAGCAGATGGCCACTTTAACACTCAGTTAGCCTTTAGATAATTGAGCGTTGACTCCGGAATCATAAAATGGATGGCTCGTTTGTACATTTTACTGAAATAGATCGCCGAGGTTAAGTAAATGAAATCCCATTTGTCAGGCGGTAATAAATGGTCTTCCCTTCTGCAAACAGCTCTGTTTGGCCTAATAAATACAGGGACGTTACAGCGTTCCTCCCTTGATAGGGTTACAGCTTAATGAAATGGTCTTCCCTCCGCTTGTTTTTGCCTCCTCCTGCACCGTGTGATAAGTAGCAAACCAACGAAGCTTGTAATTACAATCTTACAGAAACCCGGCCAATCTGTATATAAATCTCACCCTCCAATTACAAGATGTAATAATTTTGCAGTCAAGCTGGTAATGAGGTCTAATACTCATGCCTGCGATAATCCCCCCTGGATGCTGACTCTATCAGATGTTAGCTTTGTAATTATACTGGCAGAAAATCATTATTTCATGTTCAGCAGAAAAATGAGGTTGGTGGGAAGTTAATTTTCTCTATGCTCTGTGAAGCATAGACAAAATTTTAATGATTTAATCATTATGGTTATCCCTTTTGCAATTGACCCACGTTACTTGTGTAGAAACATTGGCACATTTAAAAGTCCCTGTTACCCGATAAAGCTTGCAAGGTATGCAGCTTTTAATGTAAGAATAACTGTATACAATTAAACTATTACCCTGCTGATAGGGAAAATTCATTTTATTTTTAGTTTTCATTATTTGTGTGTATGATTCATGGAAATGTTTATGTCTTGCCCACACTGTAATAAATGGCTCATTTTTTAAAAAAATTGAATTGTGCTTTCCCGATTATGTCGACCCCCCAAAATATCGTCATCAAAGAGCAATGCAAGCAGATGATTTCTGTGTGTCGGCCTGAGAACTTATGGCTACTTTGTGTTGCATAAGAAATGAGGACAAAACAGTGGGGGAATGGCCCGTACCCCATTTTGGGACTGTGGTTTCTGAACTATAAGCTTTACTATTCCTGAGGTTGGGTGGTGCAGTCTTTAAAACAATGCAGTTTGGAATACGGTTAAACTAATTTACTTCTCACAGTGTTTTCATGCCATATTTTTGGTAACTCTTTGACGACACGGGGGAAATCACACACGCACTCAGCATCTCAAGCCACTTACAGGCTGAAGAAGAGTAAGGTTCTCAGCATCACACTCTCTAGGAAGTGGAACTTTGTGGCAGACTTTTGAAAACATCAAGAGTTCATTCCTCCCTGTGCTGTATTTTGCAGTAAAACCAGCTTCCTTCTGAAACTCCTAAAAACGTCAGAAAAATGTTTCTGCTTGCCTGGTCCGCGCCTGCTGGTAGCTTGGCCCTGGACCTGCATGTGTGCCCCCTGCTCTGGGGGTTGGCAATCCCAAGCGGGTGGACTGACTGTGCCGGTGAGTGAAGCAGGTGCACTCAGGGTAGAATCGTGTGCCCGGTTCTAGACTGACCCGTTCCCCGTCCACCCTGCTCTGTGAATACCATGTCTTCTGAGTCAGACTTGGCCCACCTGCCTCCCTAGGACCACCGGCTGCCTGGGCTGTGCTCCTGGGGGGAGGGGAGCAGAGTAGCCCACATGTGGTGTGCAGAGCACGGGTCAGCCGCACGAAGAAGGGGCGTTCAGAAGGTAAACCAAGGTGACTGTGGGGAGAGGACGATCCCCGACTGGCGGATTGGCCTTTGCTAAACCTTGTCTGTATGGAACGGTGGACAGATAAACTTTTATACACATTATAATCATACTTTCCGGCCAGATGTATTTGAACAAGTCAATCATGGAACTTGGCTTCTTCCTTCACAAAGAGCCTTCCTTCACAGCTCTCGGAACGTCAAGATAATTGAAGAATTTGCCTTTTTAGGCTGCAAGCCAGACTGATGCTCTGAATGGATGCCACGTCAGTCACTTGCATCCGGACTGCCGAGTGTCCCGTGAGACGCAGAAGGGCGCCTGTACCAGGATGGGGCTTCCGTCACTGGAGGAGTGGAGCTGTGGAGCGCCGTTGTGAAGACGATGGAAGCGCGTCCCAGCTCCCGCCACTGTTAGATTCTGCCCCAGGGGACAAGGAAAGGGAGGACGTCCCTGTCTCTGTGCCGGAGTGTGATTTGTTGGTGGGCGGGGGGCTCAGGGCTGACTGGGACCGCTGTGTGAGCTGACCCCTCCTGGGGGGTCAGGAGCTGGTCTCCATGAGTGCCCCTCTCTGCAGAGGCGAAATGTGGCCACACAGCATGGCCCAGGGGGCAGTGGCCTTGAGTCTCCCGTGTCTGCCCAACCCCTCCACAATTCCTTCTCTGTGCCCCGGCTTCTGAGGCACATTGCTGCAAACGGGAGAAAGTTCTTCCCCACCTGCCCTCTGTGTTGAACAATCTCACCCTAGTCTTGCTTCTCTGACCCCAAAAAAGAAGAGATACAAACACTTTTGTAGAAAGAAGACCACATGGGCTGGGCAGAGTGCCAGGTCGCCATCCATCCCATCACAGATGAACTGGAGCTTGTAGCCTTCTAGGGGCCACTGCACCCTGCCTTCCAGGAGGACCCTGCCGGCTGGGGCATAGCCTTGTTGCCTGCTGTTCCCACTAGGACAGGGTGGGGGCAAATCCTTTTCCCTGAAAATTTCCCTCTAAACCCTTAGAATCTCTCATTTCTAAAGAAGAAGTTTCTTTCCGCCTAATCCAAAGAATGCTGCATCCCTGCTGCTGTTTCCTTCTTGAGATAAATATGGCATGGTTATTTTTTACCTTTTTCAAGATGGGAGTGGTTAACAGATTATCCTCTGGTCAGAGGGATGGGGCCAGAAGGTCACAACATCTCATCCACACCGCAGGTGCTGAGCCTGGGACTTTGGCTCTCGTCTGTCCGTATGTATGAACGTATGTATGTACCTATCATCTATTATCCGTCTATCATCTGTCATCCATCCATCCGTCCATCCACCCATCCATCTGTCCATCCGTCCATCCATCCATCCATCCATCCATCCATCCATCCATCCATCCGTCGGTCCATCCATCCGTCCATCCATCTGTCTGTCCATGCATCCATCATCATCTCCTGTTGGTTTTGTTTCTCTGGAGAAACTGTCTAACACAGTGATCAAAACTCAGTATTTATTTCTGTGAAGGTGACAGGAGTTAAGCTACAGAATAACCAAATTTTCTACAAAATGAGCACCTTTTTCCTCATTGACAGACTTTTGTGGCTAAAGCACGAGAAGAGATTAGAGAAGCATGCTAGAGTCACATGACAGCATGTCCTTCTTCTCCACCCACAGGCTCCAAGCCCGGGTCTGTGGCAGGGAACCACCAGCTGCACGAGCGGCTCTCTGGCTCTAAAGGAAGGCAGTTTAGTGGGTTTCGACACAAATATTTAACTGACATTTGCATGCCGTTTTGTTTTCTCTTAGTTTCTGTAAACTCCTTCAAGGCTTTAGTGGAAGCAAGCAGGATACATGTGTACACATCAGTAAAAGGGAAATCTCAAAAGCAAGATGTTTGGGTGGCCATGGAATGCTGGGGCCAGATGCCCAGCACTGACATTTGAGGTCACAGGGGGCACCTGCTGCTGTGTCCCCCACAGTGCACCCCTTGGTGCCACGGTGAGATGCCACATACATTTGCCCTGGGAAGGTGTGGCCTGGAGTTAATTATAAGCAGGAGTCAAGAAGGCAGTCCTCCCGGGCTTGAGCTCTGGCTCGACATTTTACTGTGAGATCAGAGACTGAGCACATTGTGTCTCCTGACTCATTGTCCTTATTCACGTAGCTGTTACAAGGGTTAAATGCGTGGGGTAGTTAGCATGATGCCTGGAGAACAGTAACTTCTTAGAAAATGTTAGCTGTGATTTAACCTGGTTTTGAGCCAACCCTACCTTTGAATTACATGATCACACGTTTACCAGTAGGAGGGAGTGTTCTGGAAGCATGCTGTTTGTCAGCCATGCTCTTTCAGAGCTGGACGTGCATGGTGCAGAGGCCACGGGGATGGACACACTCTGCTGAGCACGGGTGAGAGGGTCTCCCTTCCGCCCATCGGGGGCCAGATCTAGAGACACGCCCTACAGACAGCGTCACCTCCCTTACTGCCGTCACTTCCTTTGCTTCTGTGTGTAGGAAGCAAGATGACAGGCAAAATTTCATTAGCTGCAAGAAGTTTTTCTTCCTATTTATTATAAGAGAGCATGATTTTCCTAAATATTGGGAAAATAGAAGACATGCTTATCATTTTTCTTTCCCCTAACATCTTAACTGTTTGTATTTCACTAATGCATCCAGGCATCTCCTGCGTGGGGCCAGGTGGAGTGAGGAGCGTGGAAGACCATGCCCGAGTTCTGCAGGTCCACCAACAGCGGGGTGTGCCCGTCAAACCCACTGTGACTGGAAGGCCCCCTCCACCAACAGATTTGTTTGGTTGGTGAACTTGCAGCTGAAAGAAGCTACCGGCACCGGATGCCCAGAGAATGGGGACACTGGCCTTCCCCATGGACTCAGTCTCCAGGATTGTAATCCCCAACTAGACGCTGCCAGCGGAAATGCTCAGCTCTGCATTCGAAGGAGGGCGGTTCTTAAGGATTCAGACTTTCAAATAGGAAAGACAAGGGTCTTCTCTTCCATGTGCTGGTCGGTGAGTCAAGGACAGTTAGTAAGCTCCTTGAGGCTCAGCACCCTTCTCTCTGAATACAGAGCTAACAGCTGCTTCCCCCGGCTGCCGTGAGGGGGGGATGGTCAACAAGAGCTGCTTCCCCCGGCTCCTGGGGGAAGTTAGTGAAGACACAGGCTTGGAGAGAAACCAGGGCTCCACCCTGCTCCCCGAGGCCCCCTCCGCTAGGATGCTCGGTCCCTTGCACACGTACTTGTGCCCACGGTTGTGCACACAGGCACAGACATGTGCATGTGCACACATATCAGCACACCTGTCAAAGCAACGCAGGTCTTCCTGAGTAGAAAGAGAACATTGCCCAAATCCTCTCTGTTAGTGGGAGACACCAGGACTCTGCCGTGTGATACTCAACAAAACACCTCTCCACATCCCTCTCTGCTCCAGGTCCCAGACTCCAGACACCCCTCCCCCATGTCTCCCTGAGCGTGTCCCCAGCCATGTCCCCAGCCGTGTCCCCAATAGGACAGTTCCTCACCCTCTGACAAAGAACAGCCTGCTGCCTTCTGCTGGCCTTCCCACGTGTAGCTCTATGTGCCAGTCCAAGGGGGGGAGAGCACTTGCAGACCCTCCACGGGAGGCAGAGCCGGGAGCTCCTCATGCCTTTCACGTGCTGGACACTGACTGCCACCTAAATGCAGATGTCCTCTCAGAGTACTGTGACCACTGCCAGTTTCAGAAATGTTTTTCCTGTAAGTGTACGGGAAGACACCCTGTGGTTTGTAAACAACAAGTTACAACCCTTCCTTTATCTGTGCATGTTGGTTGGTTTTCCACTGAAGTGAAGGAGCCCAAGATGAGGGACCCAGTGTCACAGCCTGGGGCTCGGGACTCGCAGATCGCCTCTGAGGTGAACAAGGGCCAGTTTCCTAAATTCCTGGATGTAAAAAAAAATTCTATCACATGAAATGGCAATTTTTTAAAATGACCAAATCTCTCATTAGATGAAGTGTCCCCCCCCCCATTTAAAGTCGGATAATTCTTTCATTTGTTTGTAAAACCTTTCTTACGTGAGCACTAAGAAATGAAAAGATTCCCCATGAACAGAAAACTATCTTTCCACATTTCCTGTTTTTTTTAAATCACAAATAGTTATTAAAGCTTTGTATCAGAATTATACATTTGATTCCTAATATATGCCAAAATACATTTTATCAAATATTTATAGTAGAGTCATGCGTGACGTGTGTAACCTCGAGAACATGAACTATCAATTTGTACTGCTCCGGACTCCATGTGGGGAGTTAAGGGATTAGGAATGAAATTTAAGGAGAAGCCAAAGGGTACATTTGTTTATGATAAATATTTGAAGCATTGTCATAAAATGTGGCCACTCCTGTCTGCACTTTGAGGACTGATTTCCATGTTTATCTCTCTCTACACCCCAAGTTCTTTTTATACATTTTTCACACATAACTGCTGTGATTTTTCTTGCCCTGAAGTTTCTGAAGTTAGTCTGGAGGAACTCTTTTGTGACAGTGGAATCTGGAGGGAGGGGTTGAAGAAGAGCCCCCACCCCCCAGCCAAGGGCTCCTTCATGTGAAGCTGTAGATGGTCCAGACATCTTGCAGTAAATCCCGACGATGGGCTGACCCAGGCAGGATGCAAACACCTCTGGGCAGAGACAGTGCCCTGTTGTGCCCTTTCCCTCTCGTTTTGATAAGGAATAGTCCTTTTGTCCAGCTCTCAGCTTTACTTAATTTTTATAAGTAAAAATTACACCTCAAGATGAAATGCTTTATTTCACACTCAGAATAAGTATTTATTAACACCCATTTAGAGTCTTATTTTTAGCAGATTGCTTTTTTTCTCAGAGGAGAAACATTTGCATTTTGGATTAGAGAGAGCTTTTGACAAATCTGAAGTCCTTTTAATCATAAGCATGTTGGAATGGTGTTGAACATGTTTATAAAAAATACATGTATTTACATTGGCAAGAAATCTTTCAGAAAATGCCAAGAATTTCCAGGCACCTTTCAGATTCTCTAGATAATAAGTGATCACTTTTCAGTTTTCATAAGCATGCTGGATTGCCTTCACCCACTCCGTTTCAAGAAATACAGTTAATAAAGGCTGTGTCATGCTCCCAGAGTCCCTGCTCATTATACTGACACCTGTAGATGTTGTTAGATAATCACAGAATGACAGGTTGTTTTGGGAACGGGGGTATCATTTCTTCTACATCCAGTAAAAACAACCCTGAACTTTTTCAGAATAAGGAATAAAAACACATTCTACTTTTAAATACCATCATAATTGAGATCTGGTAAAAACCACGGACTATGAAAGTTGCTAGTGAGGAATTCTTTCAGCTTCCTTCCTCTGAGAATGTCTTTGTTTCCCCTCCTTCCACCTGCCGGAGACTTCTTAACACTTCCCTTGGGGGGCTTGGCGAGATGTGGTGCCACTTCCTCCCGGCCACCATGATGCACGGTGGAAAATCTGTAGTCTCTCCCACTGGTGATCCCTGTCCGGAGTGAGCTGTTTCTCTTGCTTTCACAACTCGGTCTTTGATTCTAGTTTCCACAAGTTTACTCATGAATGTGAGTGTGTGTGTGTTTGTTTGTTTTTGATTCATCCTGTTTGGGGTTTCCTTACCTTGTGTGTGCAGGTTTCTGTCATCACCATGTTTGACATGTTTTCAGCCACGATTCCTTCAAACATGTCCACAGCCTCCCCTCTCCCTGCAGACTTCAGTGATGGGATGTCGGGCCCTCTGCTGACTGCATGGTCCATGGGGCTGTCCTTGATTTTCCAGGCTCTTTTCCTGTTGTCAGGCTGGTGAACGCTGTTGCTCCTCCCTGAGGCTCACTGATCATTTCTGCTGTACCTTCGCTGTGCTGCTGGGCCCGTCCAGGCAGGTTCTACTGATCCGACCTTCCCTCCTATGAGCTCCATTTGGTTATTTTTTACAGCTTCTATTTCTTGGTTGTGATTTTCCTTCACTTGTTTCTAGGCAATTTGTAACTGATTATTGAAGAATTTTCATGACAGTACTTTAAAATCCTTATTGGATAATTTCAACATCTGATTCAGGTCAGCGTTATTAACAGCTGGTCATCAATTTTCAGTCCAGTTGTGACCACTGTGTGATTCTCTGCTGGACCCAGGACACTCTACCTGTCACGTTAGGAGACGCTGGTCCTACTGTAGCTGCCCCGTTAGGTGCAGCACGTGGGTCCTGGCCTCCTTTTGTGGTGTTGTTTGGTGGGCTGGGCACCCACTGCCCCCTTCTGGTGTTGCCTGAAAGAGCAGAACAGGTTCCCATCAGGGTCCCCATG
The DNA here is from genome assembly GCF_024610735.1 of Ursus americanus. Classification (NCBI taxonomy): domain Eukaryota; kingdom Metazoa; phylum Chordata; class Mammalia; order Carnivora; family Ursidae; genus Ursus; species Ursus americanus. Next base: position 63,567,259 of record NC_142141.1, on the reverse strand, counting down.
TCTCTCATTGGTGAAGAGGAGCCTGATGTCAGGGAGGACAGAGAGACATCCAGGCTGGACACCTGTCATGCTGGGATTCCTACAACTGTCCCTGGATGCTTCCAGGTCTCTGAGCAGGGGAGGGGGCTCCAGCCCCAGCTTGACACAGAGAGACATGAAGACAGATGAGATTGTGGGATGGGAAGTGGAGGGACCCTGTGTTCCGCAAGCAGGAAAACAGTTGCCGGGGAGGGATCTGGGTGGACAAATTGGGGGAAAACAGGGAGGGGGGATTACGGGCGGCTGTGGTGTTTCCTCTGAGGATGGGACAACTGGAGGTTAATAGGACAGCAGGTGCCAGTAAGTTAGAGATGCTGACTCTGCACTATTCTCCCTGCATCCTGTGTTGGGGCTTATTAACCAGAAAACCATTTGTGTAGGAGGGTAACATTTTAATGTGTCTGCATATTTCCTTTAATATAGATTTCACAAGAAACTGAAATCAAATTAAACCACATTGTTGTGGTATTTTCCTCACTCTTTAAGTTAGCAAAATGCCTAGAGGTGCTGAGGACATATTTGACAAAGGAACTGTATTAATCTCTGGGCAGAAGACACGTGAAATACAGGGCTGTCAGCGCCCAGCATTACCAGCAGGGTCGTGTCTGTGATGGAGAGCATCCCCGAGCTCTGTCTGCGGCTGCCCAGGTCGGGCACAGCCCTCATGGCAGAGGGAGATGTCCTCCCGCTCACAGGGGAGCACAGAAGGTGCCGTGCACTTTCCAGAAGTGGGTCTGGTTCTCCAGCAGGACTGAGGGCCCTTGGTTTTGTGGGGGCACACTGGAGGTTGGGGAGAGGAGCTGCCACAGGTGTGGGGACCCCTGAGGGGGCGTATGACAGCACAGTGGGCTCTGGGTGGGGGCATACATCCTGGTTTTCCAGGAAATGCTGAAGGTGAAGATCGGTGACTTTGTTTTTTTAGAACAGTTTTATTTATTTATTTATTTATTTATTTATTTATTTATTTATTTATAACTGTTTTATTTATTTGCCAGAGAGAGAGAGAAAGCACAAGCAGGGGGAGAAGCAGGCGGAGGGAGAAGCAGACTCCCCACTGAGCAGGGAGCCCGATGCGGGACTCGATCCCAGGACCCTGGCATCATGACCTGAGCCAAAGGCAGATGCTTTACTGACTGAGCCCCCCAGGTGCCCCAGCAGTTTTAGATTTACAGAAAAGCCCAGCAGGGAGCACAGAGTCTTCACATGCCCTGACCCCCCCAGACCAGGGTTCCCTTACTATTGACGTTAGTGTGGTGCGATGGCTCCAATTCGTGAACGGATAGCGCTACTTTATTATTGTTATTATTATTCTTGAAGATTTTATTTATTTACTTTAGAGAGAGGGGAGAGAGAGAGAATCTCAAGCAGACTCCCTGCTGAGTAGGGGGCTTGATCCCATGACCCTGAGATCACAACCTGAGCTGAAACCAAGAGTTGGCCACTTGACCGACTGGGCCACCCAAGGTGCCTGCCCCTGCTACATTATTATTAATTGAAGTTCCATTAGGTCACTCTGGGCGTTGTATGTTCTATGGCTTGGACAAATGTGTAATAACACACGCCCAACACGGTAGTAAGATACGGAGTGTTTTCACGGCCCTAACGATCCTCTGTGCTCTCTTTATCGCCCCTTCCTCCTGAGCTGTAAAGTCACTGAGCATTTTACTGTCCTCATAGCTTCGCATTTTCTGGGATGTCATGGAGTTGGAGCCGTGCAGGGTGGGGCCTTGTCAGACTGGCTTCCTTTGGTTAGTAATGCGCTTTTGAGTTTCCCACATGTCTTTTTGTGGCTTGATAGCTCATTTCTTTTTAGCACTGAATAATATCTCATTGTCTGGATGGAACACAGTTTATTTACCCGTTCACCTGCTGAAGGACACGCATCTTGCCCAGTCAACTTTTTTGCGGCAAGAGCATCAGGATTAGGATAAATTGCGCAATTTTAAGGGAAAGAGACTGTGGGGTCTGGATTTTTATTTCTACGAGCCTCAGTTTTCCAAAGTGCAGCCCAACCAAGTGTGCCGAAAAATCAGAAACAAAAAAGACTAAATACTTATAAATGGCGTTTAGGTCTACTGATAAGTATTTCCTTGCCTTGCTGATTGGGTCATCTAGCACTTCCAGCAAACACTGTGGGGCTCCGAGGAGAGCCTACCCGGTCATTCGGTGAGAAGGACGGACGGTGGGGAGACCTGGGGTGTAACTCCCAGAAATGTGGAAAATCACATTTGCATCAAAAATCACATTTGCCTCACTCACAACACTGCTTTGTACTTTCCGTCTTTGGTTCTTACCTTTTTACGTATTAAATTTGCGTCGTCTTACAATGAGGTTTGCGTGTTATGTTGAAAGAGGGCGGGTGACGTGGTCTCACTGGTTATCCTGACCCCCCTGTGATCGCGCCCCCCACCCCGTGATGACGCTGTGTGTTATTACACAGCTGTATCGGGCTCAGTCACTCCTGAAGCAAAGTGTGTCATTGCGTCTCTGTCTTAGAGGCAGGATTTTGGGGGGAATATCGTTATTTTAAGAAACCTAAGAACATGAATGTAAACAGACCCGCATGTTCAGCGTCACTACAGAGGTTAATCACTTTCCTGCCAAAATAAAGTGAATGGAAATTCGCTCTTGCAAGGAAGCCAGGCTACCCTGCGCAGGGAAACCCAAGCTGGACGCCTGTGTGTGTGTGGGGGGGGATGCAGGCGCACCTGCGGGACAGGCAGGCCCCCACGGGCCGTGGCTTAGATGTTGTCGCCAGAGCGGCTGGAGCTGGCACCGTGCAAAATTCACGTACGGAAACTTTCGGTCACACTTGGAAAGTTTGGCAGATGGCGTCGCTTCTCATTTAATTTTTTTTCCTCCAATTTTTCCCCCTGAAACTCCAGCTCCAGGCCCTCGACCCCCCAGTTCGATACCTTTTTTGTCAATAGATCTAATCAGCAGCGTGTTGAACAAGAGAGGCCCTTTATGTGCGCGGTGTCAGGACAAGACGCGTGCCGCTGTAGATTGCTACAATACACAACTTGGACCCATTCAGTGACAATGAGGGGGCCCGGCCTTTATCTGGCTGTGACATCATTTCAATCAAAATGTAAAATAATACAATCCAGTAGTTGGGAGAGGTAGAGATAGGACACAGACGGCTGCACTGAGTCATTTAATGAAGAGAAGAGGAAGGTGGGGCGGCCCTCCTTCTGACAGCCGGCGAGGCCCCAGTTCCCAAACTCCATTACCTGCTATAATAGTATTCACAGGAACCGAGTGCAGGAAATTGTCTATTACTTTTTATTAGTGGAAGCTGTTATGCAGGATACAGCTTACTGCACTGTTTTTTCCTTTGTGCGTTTAATTAACAAAAGCATGAAATCTCCCGTTCGGCAGCTTCTGTTGCCTTCCCCTCCGAGCAGGGATTTTATTCATTCCCTTTGTCTCCTTTGAATTTCTTCTTCTTTTTTTTAACAGTGATGTTTTTCAAGACTCACAAATCATCGTGAGAAGAAAAACATAATTCAAGGGCAAACCCGTCATCTCTGAACGGGGCGGGTGGTGGGAACGACCAGAGGCGTCCCCGTCTCCGCGGCCTGAGTGTGAAAGTTCCCTTCCCCTTGTGAGGCTTCCAGAGCGGGGGTCACCCGCTCCTCGGGGCTGATAAAAACAACACGCGGCTCTCTCCGTGGGGCCCGAGAACAAGGGTACAGAATGGAGTGCGTCCTAAAGTGAGTTCCCGGAACCGGCTGTTTAGACGCCGGCCCAGGCTCTTCCACAGCCCATTTCAGCCGATCAGTGAGTTCACCGCTTTTCCTTGAACTGTAGTTTATAGCAATCAATCATTTTTCAAAGGAAATGATCGTTATCCTTCAATGTTTCCGATCATTCTGTGCACCAGGCAGATCCATCACACAAAACGGGCTTGCGTGAGCTCTGAAAGGAGGTGGTGTAGGGCAGGGTCCTTTCAGGAGATGCGCCGTAGGCATTCGGGTGCTTTCCCAGGAGCGTTGGCAGGACCGTGACCCTCCAGCCCCGGGAAGACTGGATGTGGGTCTCCTTAGCGGAAGAGAGTCAAATACCATGCCCCCTGCCCCCTCCCCCCGCCCCGGCCTCATAAAGAGCACAGTGTACCTGGAAGGGCATCTTCACAGAAGACGTTAGACAGCGGCGGGCTCTTGTGTGACCAGAGCAAGACAAGAAGCTGTGTAAGGGCACCGGAAAATGGGGTCCGTGCCTAACAGGAGACTAAGCAGGAATCTTCCCATTGCCCGAGCTCCAAGTAGGACAAGAGATCCTCATTCTAGACAGGGCTTAGCCTCACCCAAGCGAGACCCACTCCAAGAAACACATCCTGTCTCCTGTTGTCCCACCCACCATAGAAGGAGCAGGAGCCTGGGGCGCTCGGCGGCAGGACCTTCGTTCACATCACATCCGAGGAGCAGACTCCGGCTTTCTGCCTGTGCCTGCCTCTGGAGCAGGGAGCGCCCTGACCCCATGCCAACAGAGAGGCCTCCACGGAGAGACTGGCAGACACGGGGTGTCCCATGAGCTGGGGATTACAGGTCCCTGTGCTGCCTGGAAGCCCTAGGACGCCATTCTGAGACGGTTCTTAGGAGAATGAGAAGTGCAACCAGAGGCTCTGGGGTGGATTTGAACACGGACTCTCCCCGGAAAACTCTCAAGAGAGGCGGTTGGCCAGGAAGCCCCCAGCGTCATGTGGGCCGGAGGGCTCAGCAGCTGGGCGGTAGCATTTCTGCAGCTCGTGGGGCAAGGCTGCGGGAGTCTCTCGGTGCTGCGTGGAAGGAGCAGAGGGGTCGTGGGCTTGAGCCATCCTGATGGGCAGCCCCTTCTTCTCAGAGAGACGGGCTAACGGTTGTGCTGGCTACCATCAGAACGTCCCTGATGACCCCACCCCATAGTCGTGCCTGTTTTCAGGGTCACTCAACAGCTCCCTCGTGAAGAGGCAATGGCTCTCTTCTCACTGCATGAATCTTGGCTGGCCCCCCTGCTGCTGGCTGGCCGATAGAACACTTTCCAGAGAGTTCTGAGCCTGGGACTCCGGCCGCTGTCGTGAGATCTGAAAACACCCCAGCTGAGAGCCCCCTGACCACCAGCGTGAGTGAGACCATTGCAGACCCGGCAGCCACAGCCACCCAGGCTGATGGCAGAGGCCTGCGTGTGCCACTGAGATCAGCCAGCCCTGGCGCACATCCGTAGACCGCGGAGCCGACTTATTAGAAACCTACTATCCAAGCCATGGAGTGTCAGGCAGCTGGTATGAGCCCTGGATGACTGGTGCCAGGAGTGTTGGTGGAGTATGGCCTCTCGGCACTGGCGACATCCCAGCAAGGAGCTGCCAGTGGACATGTTCACACCCATGAGCGCGGCCCATGAGAGCCGCCTGCCGTGGTGAGGGCTGAGTTCCTGGAAGAGGGTTCCAGCCCCTCTGAAGGCTGACCTTCCCCACCAGCGTGGGCCTTGGACTCACAGCCGTGGGGGCCCCCGGAGGGACAGCAACCGTGAAACCAAGGAGCCCACCCCACACCCCGCTGCAGGGTCAGACCTGGAGGGTGGGGTCTGAGTTGTATGTGATCCCGGGGTCTGCCTGACGGGCAGGGTCTGCCTGACGGGCAGTGTCTCCGTGTCCGGAGCACAAGTAGCCGCTGCTGTGGGGAGTGACTGGAAGTCCAGGGATGGGGCCAGGGGTCCCAGGGGCTGGGGAGGGAAGCCTGAGGCGGGGTGGAGGCGGCGACCGGTGGGGGTACACTCTGACGCCCCACAAGCCCTTACATGGCCTGCTGTGGAGACGGGCAGCGAGGCCCTGGATGAAAGTTTGGTCCTGCTTGTGGGGCCTTTGAATATGGGTGTGAGGACTGTGGGCTGCACGTGGACCCTGAAGGGCTTTAAGGGTGAAGAAATACACAAAAATGCACTTTCGACATAGGAACCAGTTGTGGGGAGCCCGTGTACCCACTGGGAGATGTGCAACCTTGGGGGAAAGCAGGCGCCAGACTGAGGGGTAGTTTCCCGCCTGGAGCTCAGGGTGCGGGGGTGGGGGTGGGGGCACCAGGGCAGGGGACTGTGAAGGTCTGAAAAGGAATTGCTAGTAAGGCCTCTGCTGCTGTCTTTGTATTTTCATCGTTGGGGTAAACAGTGGTGCCTAATAGAGCACCAACGGGGAGAAGAAGAAGACAGGCACAGCCTTGCTTCCTGTTTTTCAACGAATAACCCAAATCCTCACTGTCGTGAGGTCAGCACGCCTGCAACCCGATGACCTACAGCCCGCGTTTCGGAGGAGACTGGCCACTCACGTCCCGCACGCGGAGCCCAGGGGAACAGCGCTGTGTCCAGAGAGCAGAGAAGAGCTGGGAAGAGCTGGGAGTTCCGAGGTCGAGAGGGTCGGGGCGTGGGGTGCTGGCTTCGAAGCCTCACTGAGGCCTGTGGCGTCCCCGTGGGGACACGCTATGCCCTGCCTTACTGACGAGGTGTGCAGAGGCACCTGCCCGCACCCACTGCTGTGACTCCTTGCGGACCAGCGTGGAGTCTGCAGACCCGTGCCCAGCACGGCGGATGGCAGCATGCTGCGGAATCCGGAGGCTTATACTCCTCGATGTTCACTCTCTCTTCTGCTTAAATGAATGGAGCTGAAAGGGGCCAGGCTGTACCTCTCAGAGCTGAGACGTCCTCAAATGCAGACGACTCTACTCCCTCGGACTCTGCAGCTCCCGCCCAGGCTCCAGAAGTCTACCCAACAGGGGTTGGCACTGAAGACCCCTGCTGCAGGCCCACGGTCCCCTCAGCACACCAGAGAGCGTCCTGCCCCATGTCACCAGTCCCCGGGTGGAAGGAGACCGCTTCCTTCCCAAGTCTGCACCCCACCTGCCAGCAAACCTGCAGCTGTCCTTTCAGCAGCGGGAGGTCTCCCTGCCTCCCCTGCTCTCATCCCCGCCTCCCCTGCTCTCGGCACTTCCCTGGAGTCCCGGAGCCTGCGGCTGGTCCTTTCTGCTTGCCTGTCCCCCTACAGTCTGTCCTCCACCCAGCAGCCGAGTGACCCTGTTAAATGCAGTCAGATTCAAGGAAGATGCCTGCCCCTCAGGGGGAGAGCCAGCATCCTTGCTCTGGCCCTGCTGGATCCTAGCTGGTCGGGGACCAGGCCCCGCACGCTCCCGCCCCAGGCCCTTCCTCTCGCCTCCGTGCTGGGGCTCTTCTCCCGATGTCCCTTTCCTGCTCCCCTGTCTGCTCAAATATCAGCTCCTTAGTGAGGACCCCGGGGGCTCCTCCTCACCCCAAAGTCCCTCGCCCTGCTTGGCATCCCGCTGGGCCCTAGCCCCACGCTCCATGTCATACCGATTCATTTCTTCCCTTCTCCTCCCCATCCAAAGCTGTGCGGGTCCCGTGATTCGGACTCCAGGGTCCCCCCTGGTGTCTGTTCTCTAGAGCCACGAACGTGCCCTGGAAATTGTGGCGGCTGCTTATTGAGGGTCAGTGGGAGGGGTGGACGGAAGCTGCCCTTGACCAGGCTCCCCTCCCCGCCTTCCCAGGGCAACTTTTTAGGCGACCTGATTCTCAGTCAGTGCTAAGCCCAAGCCCCCCTTGGTTGTTCGCGTGAACATTCACACGGACGCCTTCAGGCTCACTTTCTACCCCGAGGGCTTGACTGTGTTTTTCCAAAAAAGGACAGTTTCTTCACCAAGAGGCCATGGGGGCAGACTCCCAGGAAAATGCACAGCACGCAGTTTGAGGTGCTGTGTCTCAGGAGACACCCCGTTGTCCTTGGAAGGTCTGAACGGAAGCCCTTCCACTGAAGAAGCCAAGGACACCGTCTGGGGTGTGTGTCCCCCGTGCGGCCCCTGCGTGGGGACTCAGGCTCCTGGCTGCAGGAGTCCCGTGGTCACAGTCCCATCTGAGTGGCCGCTTAGGGTCTTGCCTGCAGACGGGACTGTGTCACAGCCATTTGAATCTGGTTCATCTTGTAGTTTTGGTTAGGAGCAAGAGCTCGCCGTGCGGGCAACCAAGGGCATCCCCAGAGTCATGACGGCGGCCATCGCTGCCTTTGCGCGTATGGTGGGTGAGAACCTTCAGAAATGCGTGTCAACGTGAAGGGGTGGAAAATGTGTAACTTCTGAACAAGCCCGAGGTGGGGTCGCACACCTAAGACTGTGTCTCTGGGGCTACGGCATGACATCGCACAGCTGGTAAGGGGCAGGGAACGGGCCCAGCTGCCAGCTGCCCTGGGAGAGTCTGGCAGGGTGCCCTCCTGGGGGACCTGCCCGGTGTCCCTGATCAAGCTCCCGCCCGCAGCTCCAGGCCCAGCGAGCGCCCTCGTAGCTGGACCCCGGCTCCGTCCTCGCAAGAACCATGTCTGACGTCCTGCGGGCCCCGCCATGTGGCCTGGGCCTTGCTCTTGTCTTCGTGGAGCTCGATTTGGTGAAGCCTGACCTAGGCGTACTGGAAAGCGTGCCGGCAAGCGGAGGGCGTGGACATTTTGGGGCTCCACGCCCTTTTTGCTACTTGTGTAGAAACGGAGATTTCAAGGCACCACAGACATACTGGCTCTAGAAAGACTTATCACAAAGACAAGGAAAGGTCCGGTTCTGGAGTCAAGAGGTTCAAAGTGGGACATCCTGAGCAGTTTGCATCAAAATGTCAGAGAGCGTGACTCATCTTTGTCTAAATATGAGTTTATTTTGTACCACCTCAGAAAACTGCTGTCACCCTCATAGACGTGCGAGTTCTCGTCTGAAAGCAGGGTAGAGTCAACCTGGCTATGAGGCCTGGAGCACGCTCCTGGCCCCTGCGGGCAGCATCCTCGGAGAACTCTGGGACCAACCAGCCCGGTGCACCTGCTGCGCTGTTGGGGCCTCAGAGGCAGACGTTCAAAGGGAGTAAACCCAGAAACGTGCGGAAAGAGCTCTTTTCCCCAGTGGGTTATGCTGGGGGCGGTGAAGGGCGGGACGTGTGGTCACAGGGGCTGGGCTTGTCCCCGGAGGACACAGACCCCCCTCAGTCTCTCTGAAAAGAAGCCGTGAGCAGGATCCCGGGGGCGGAAGAGCTTGCTTTCTCAGGGGCTGGCCCACTGGTGGCCAACTCTCAGGACTGGGCACCGGTGAGCAGTCTCCCTTGGAAGGAGCACAGCTGACACCTGCCAGAGGACGGTGGTGCCCGCGGCACGCCCCCAGAGCCTTCAGCCTCAGCTTCTAAACAGCCACCCAGCCCAACTGCCCACGCCACCCCCAAATTTCCAGGAGCTTTGGTTGATTGAGAGTCTTACCCTGGCCCTCCTAGGGGGGGTGGCGGGGACGGGGCTTCAGCAAGGCGGTGGCGGGAGCCGCAGCCTGCGGGTCTGGCCTGGCGTAGGACACGGAGGAGCTTTCCAGACTCCCCTGGAGGCAAGACTGGCCGACGTCAGCTGGGTGTCTCTCTCAGGTTGCTGAGACTTAAGGCCTTTGGAAATGAAGCGTGATGTCACTGCGCCTCCCAGGCCGGCTGCAACCCGAGGGCTGAAGATGCAGGCAGCTCCCAGCTCTCCCTGCCACTGCCCTCCCCATTGTCCATCTGGTCTCAGGCAGCTAGCAGCTTCTCCCAGGTGCTTCCTGTTCCCGAGTTGGAAAGAAACGCTCCTCCTCATTTAGGTCCTGGTCTTAGGGACGGACTCATCACCTCCCCCACGGTCTGTAGGAGATGGGAGCTCCCAAAGGGAAGGGGTTGCCTTCTCCATCTGCACACCCCCGGAGACAGGTTGTCCACTATCTTTCCCATAGTAAGGGCTGGGTACGTGTTTATGAAATGGGTGGTGTGCAGGTGAGAGCCTCCTGCAATAGGAAATTGGAGGGTTGCTGGTCCTTTGGGTTTGGGCTGTATTTAGGAACAAACTTTCAGATTCTCGGGTGTCTCTGTTTTGCATTGTATTTCTTTTTAAAAATCAATTGGATGCTTACACAGAACAGTTGACAGTTACACTGACTTGTGCAGAGACACCCCCAGACCTGGGAGTTGGGAAGCAGATGCCGTCCTCTGGGGCTTCTGGGCGGGAGGACGAGGCTGCTGTCCCAGGGCTGTGCTCCGTGCACTCCTCGTCAGCGGACGGCCCTGAAGGTCGTCGAGTCCCAGCCTGTGTCTCCAGCATTCCGAAGAATCCGCCGCCGTCAGCTCCTGATTTCGATTTTCCGCAGTGACTCCTGCCCAGGCCCGCGGCAAGTCCTGGTGCCCTGGCTCATCACCACGGGAGGATGCCCACAGGGGGGACAAGGCCTATCCCGAAGGGGACGGGAGGGGCTTAGGTCAGGACTTGGCTCTGTTCCGAGGCTTTGGGGAGCAGGACTTGGCTCTGCGTGGGTTCGGGCTGGAGGCTGGGCGGGTTGTGACCCTCAGTCTGACACATGACATCCAGCAGGTGGGAAGAAGTGCGGCCCAGTCGTGCAGGCCGAGGAGCCCTAGGGGGCGGTTTGGCCACTTTGTGGTGGGGACGAGCTTGGGCCTGTGTGCGTACGGAGTGGGCTTGTGGCGGCTGGCGCTGCGCAGACCCCAGGCCTTCCGGTGGGGTGGGCGGGGGGGCGAGATGCCCTCCCCTGCGCAGGCACGAGCCCTGGGGGTGGGAGACCCGCGGCCTCCTCACCGCGGCCGCCCCGCAGGCAGGAGCTGCCCTGATGCCCTTTCCCCCCGGATCCCGACTCCGCGAGCCTGGCGAATGCGCGCTTCCCCTAGGGAAATCGGGAAATGCGGACTTCCCCTCAGATCATGGAGGATTCCCGGGAATTTCATCGCGGTACCGAGGGGGCTTCTCTAGGGTTGGGGCGGGGGTGGGGCGGTGCCTCGCGGGCCCTTCTGGGGTCCCCTTCGTGCGCCCGCCAAGGTGGCCCTGCGATCTATCACATGAGATGCGTAATCAGTTCCTATCTCTCTGGGGGTGTTTTACCCACCCTGGCTTATTTTCCTTTCCAGATTTTACATTTTTGTGGAAATGGTAAAGCGCTCTTTCCTGTGAATTGCTTTCGTTTTTCATTTCATTGGAAGGAACCCTGATTGGAGGTGGGCACTGCTCTAGGGACCAGCGAGAAGGAACAGACCACCAGCCTCTGCCCTGTACTCACCGCAGACACACAGTTTAAGGCTTGTGTCCCTTCCAACATGCCCATCTGTTGGTGCATCGACGGATCGCTGCTCGCACACCTTGGAGAAATCCAGGGCTGTGTGCAAGCACACCGCTGTGTGGGTTGTGCACTCCTGCAGGTGCCGGCTGCCCCGGCCCTGGCCTCCCAGAGCCCCACGTGCTGGGCCCAAGGCGGCTGTCGGCTTTCATCCAGGCTCCTCTCTGTCCTTGCTCGCCGTCCCTCCCACCGCACCACCACACACCCTGCTGAGCCCTGCTGGGTTACCTCCAGAGCATCCCTCTCTTGACCCTTACCGTGGAGGGCCTCCTGGTCCACATGGCCTGTGCACCAGTGAGCCACACAGACTCCTTTCCAAGGGGCTTCCTTTTTTTTTTTTAAACATTTTATTTATTTCTCAGAGAGAGAGACAGAGAGAGAGCCCAAGCAGGGGGAGAGGCAGAGGGAGAAGCAGGCTCCCCGCTGAGCAGGGAGCCCAGTGTGGGGCTGGATCCCAGGACCCTGAGATCATGACCTGAGCTGGAGGCAGACGTGTTACCCACTGAGCCACCCAGGCGCCCCAAGGGGCTTCCTCTTAATAAAGGAAGGAACGTGAACAAACAAACACCGTGTGATGGTCTGTGCGTTAGAAACCTGTACTCCATATGCACAAACACCAAGGAGTAAACCATGGATCCTTCCAGAGATTTGCAGCCAGGGAGACGGCCCAGTGCAGTAACGGGTGAACCACAGCCTCTAGGATAAACCAAGCTCACAGGGCAGGCCTTGTGGTCCACGGGCATCAGGCAGAGAAGACAGACAGAGGAGGGCCCAGGTGCTAATTAATGTGGCCCCTTGGGGGCGGTTGGTAGCTGCTTACTGGGATGGGGGTGGGGCTCCCAAGTAAGGGACACCTGGCCCTGGGCTCCTATCCCTTAAAGACGCCCTGAGAAGTCCTGAGGCTTGAGGAGTCACTCTGCATAATCTAAGCTCTGAGCATTTCACAGCATCATCAGATACTTGCTAGGGTCTGAGTGTTTGTGCCGCACCCCCCCATCCATATGCTGACGCCCTAACCCCCGATGTGAGGGCAGAGCGAGAGGCCCTCCCCCAGCCCGGCTGGCACCGGATCTGGGACACCCCCCCCCCCCACTGTGAGCACTGCGTTTCTGTCGTTCATAAGCCATCGTCTCAGTGGGATGTGCTCATAGCAGCCCGAGGGACAAAGATGGTACTTTTCCAAACCTTTCATCAAATTCAGGGGGAAAAGAAAATAAAAACTATTGTTTGGAATTGTGATCCTAAAAATAAAATTTGCTTGACACAGTTTTCAACTTTGTCCCACAGACAATGGCCAGGTGTTGACCAAACTCAGGAATGTGCCCAGGCTGCCAGGGGGTGGGGGGGGCGTGGAAAATAAGCCAGCACACACCCGCGAACACACTGCCCCTTCCTCACGTATCCCTAGAATGTACTCAGACAGCCTCGCGCTGGGTAACCCAGGGGGTCCGGTGCTGGAGCCTGGAATTCACAGCTTTGAGTTTCATCAGCCCCGAGACACCCATTGTAAGAGCAGAACATCGTACTGTAAGACCCCTTCAATGTGGGCAGACTCGTCCCAGGTCCAGGTCCGGCGGGGACGGCGGCACAGAGGCCCGGGCCGGGGTGGGGGCCCCGCATCCGCTCAGGCGTGTCTCGGACGCCCCTCTCCTCCGTGCCGCTGACACAGATCCTGAACCTTTTGCTGGTTGTGGGGCGGAAAAAAGAAGGTGGATCTGAGTCCTTCCTTCTGTCTTCCCGTCTGCTCTTTCCACCCCCCCTTTTATTTCCTAAACAAGCTAAGAGTTTTTATAATTCATCACCTGGCTGACAGATGAGTTCTGCTGGAGAATATTAGAAAATGTCTCAAATCTCATATATATGCTAATGGTATGCCGAGACTGGTCGGTGGTGTGCCGGAGTTTTAATCTGTCTTGGCCGGTGTGGAACGTGGTGGAGACAGTCACTGCGCCCGACAATTTATGACCAAACAGCTGAATTGTGAAGGAAGAAGGACACGCAGAAAGGGAGAGTAATTTTCTGATTTAACACCGTTGTTACTACAAATAAAGAAATCTTGATTTTGACTGCACTCGACATTAAATGAGTTTCCTGTGCCCTGTGCTGGATTTTTCATTTTCCGGATCCATAGGAAGTGCCCTGCTTAGATACAAGTGACAGATACGAAGATGGTTGCATATGGAAATCAAACGTGTATAATAAAGCCGTCTTCTGCTTATTAAATAAACACATGTAGATTACTTCTGTGCAGGATGCACTGATAATTCTTCTCTGTGTCCCCTTTTTTTGCAAGTCACAAAGAATCTTATTTAACAACCATGAATGCTGGATCTGGGCTCTTCAGTTTATTACCTTCTCACCATCCAGGGGGTTCGGCATCTGGAATTTACAGCAAACACTTCGTTTGTCTCTCCGGGCCCTGCTTCTGCGTATTATTTCAGTTTATCATTGTGAGCACCATAGTAATTGCGGGAGATGCACCATTAAGTTGTGTTTTGCTAATATTTCCATTATGGAAGTGGTAGGATGGACCGGGAGGACGGGGATGCTGGCCTGAAAAGTGAGGGGAGCTCGGCAAACCTCCGTGCGTCAGGCCAAAGGCAGGTGGGACACAGTCGCCTGGAGTCTCTCAGGAAGACCACAGAGCATCCACGGTTTGAACATCTGAGCAGCACAGGTGGAAAGAAGGAGTGGCTAAATCCAACACCCCCAGGGCCTCATCGGTGTGAACTGCCCAGCAGCATGCCCGGGCGACCTGATAAGTCATTTTGGCCAATTGAAGAAGGAGGGAGGATTAGTTTCAGCTGCAGAAGGAGGTCTTGGGGGGCAGGTGGGAAGTGAGCCCACTTGGAGGAGGGGAGCATGTTGGCCCAAGGTCTTTGCTTTCCTAGGAGATTCGCATTAACAATAAAGTGCTGGGTCTACATTCCTGGATTGTGTAAGTAACATTTTCTAGAAGTTTCAAAGCTAGGGTCCAAGCTGGGTTCAGTTAGGGTTCAGGTCAGAGCCACAATGGGGCATAAAAGCAAAGTCCTTTGCTTTTCTTCAGGTTTCCATACTAGCTTAGATTCTCAAGCATGTAATGGGAATAATACAAATAACTTATTTCTTCTTACACTGTTATCAGCTTTAAAACATTTTTAAGTATCATCTTTCCATCATCCATCCACTTATTATTTATCATGTATTATCTATCTATCTATCTACCATCTATCAATCTGTCCATCCATCTATCCATCTGTCTACCTGTCTGTCCATCTATCATCTATCTGTCATTTGTTTTACTTAGCTCACCTTGTTTTCGTTCTTAGCTTGAACATAAACGACCTAGCTTCCCCCAGTTTGGTGAGAAAACCAGCAGGTTAATATTTGCACACATGGTGATTCCTTCCGTTCCTGCAGGTCTGCTTGTAAGTTCCATCAGTCTGACGCAGTGCTTCTCAGCTGGAGGTGACTTTGCTCTCTGCACCCCCATCCCTAGGGTCATTAGCAATGTCTGGAGACATTGTGGATTGTCTAAACTGGGGGAGGCAGTGGAGGTGTCACTGGCGTCTGGTAGGTCAAGGCTGGACACCTCCGTGCACAGGATGGCCCCACAGCAGGGAGGGTTGTCGTGCATCTGCAAGGACAGTGGGGTAGGGACACCTGGCCTGGTGCAGCAGCATGGACAGAGAGCAGAGGATATGGTCAGATGAAGAGTTCACAGGCTGGACCCTGAAGGTCAGAGATGGGCCTTCTGGACCCTGATTCTCCTCCAGCCATGCAAGCATGGGAGACTGTTTCCTGTCCACTTCCTAGCTTCCCGGCCAAGGAGCAGATGGGGCTGGAATGTTTTCCTCTCCATTCCCTCTTCCTGGTCATATGTGTCCTAGGATCGGTGTTGGAATGTGACATAGGGGCCAGCCTGTGCGGAAATGACACTGGCCAGCCTGTGCGGATGGATGAGCACAGCGAGAGAGGCCAGACCAAGCTGGCTGGCTTGCAGCTGTGGTGCTGAGTGTTGAGCCCGGTTAAGCTGGGTCACACTGGAACATCGACCTTGAAGTTTCAGGACTCAAATCAGCTACCCAACTGAGAACACCTTGAGAAAGTGTTGTAATTTTTAAAAGTTCTTATTTAAGTTCCAGTGTACATAACATCTAGTGTAGTATTAGTGTTACGTGTACAATGTAGTGATTGAATGCTTGCAACACCCGGTGCTCACCACGCCAGGTGCACTCCTGAATCCCCATCACCTGTTTCACCCATCCCCACCCCCTCCCGTGGTGACCAGCAGTGTGTTCTCAGTAGTCGAGACTCTGTTTCTTGGTTTGTCTCTCTCTCTTTTTGTTTTCCCTTTGCTCATTTGTTTTGTTTATTGAATTCCACACGTGCATGAAATCATATGGTATTTGTCTTTCTCTGATATATTTCATTTAGCATAATGCACTCTAGCTCCATCCACGTGGTCGCAAATGGTAAGATTTCATTCTTTGTGATGGCCGAGTAATATTCCATTGTATTTATCTACCACGTTGTCTTTATCCGGTCATCTGTCGATGGACATCTGGGCTCCTTCCATAGTTTGGCTGCTGTAGATAATATTGCTATAAATGTCAGGGTATATGTGTCCTTTTGAATTAGTATTTTTTTTTAAAGATTTTATTTATTTATTCGACAGGATAGAGACAGCCAGCGAGAGAGGGAACACAAGCAGGGGAGTGGGAGAGGAAGAAGCAGGCTCATAGCGGAGGAGCCTGATGTGGGACTCGATCCCATAACGCCGGATCACGCCCTGAGCCGAAGGCAGACGCTTAACCGCTGTGCCACCCAGGCGCCCCTGAATTAGTATTTTTATATCCTTTGGATAAATACCCAGTAGTGCAATTGCTGGGTCGTACGGTAGCTCTATTTTTAACTTCTTGAGGAACCTCCACACTGTTTTCCAGAGTGGCTGCACCAGTCTGCATTCCCACCAACAGTGTAAGAGGGTTCCCCTTTCTCCACATCCTCGCCAACACCTGCTGTTTCCTGACTTGCTAATTTTAGCCGTTCTGCCAGGTGTGAGGTTTTGATTTGTGTTTCCCTGATGATGAGTGATGATGAGCATCTTTTCATGTGTCTGTTACTTACCTGGATGTCTTCTTTGGAGACCTGTCTGTTCATGTCGTCTGCCCATTTCTTAACTGGATTATTTGGTTTTTTGGGTGTTGAATTTGATAAGTTCTTTGTAGATTTTTGGATACTAACCCTTTATCAGAAATTTCATTTGCAAATAACTTCTCCCATTCTGTGGGTTGCCTTTTAGTGCTGTTGATTGTTTCGCAGAAGCTTTTTACCTTCGTGAAGTTCCAATAGTTTATTTTTGCTTTTGTTTCCTTTGCCTTAGGAGGCATATCTAGAAAGAAGTTTCTATGACTGATGTCAAAGAAGTTACTGGCTTGTTCTCCTCTAGGATTTTGATGGATTCCTGTCTCACATTTAGGTCTTTCATCCATTTAGAGTTTATTTTTGTGTATGGTGTAAGAGAATGGTCCAATTTCATTCTTCTCCATGTGGCTGTCCAATTTTCTCAGCACCATTTGTTGAAGAAACTGTCTTTTTCCCATTGGATATTCTTGCCTGTTTTGTCGAAGACGAGTTGACCATGGAGTTGAGGGTCCATTTCTGGGTTTTCTATTCTGTTCCACTGATCTATATGTCTGTTTTTGTGCCAGTACCATGCTGTCTTGATGATTACAGCTTTGTAGTATAGCTTGAACTCAGGCAATGTGATGCCCCCAGCTTTGTCTTTCTTTTTCAACATTCTTCTGGCTACTCAGGGTCTTTTGCGGTTCTGAACAAATTTTAGGATAGCTTGCTCCAGCTCTTGAAAAATACTGGTGGTATTTTGATAGGGATTGCATTAAATCTGTAGATTGCTTTGGGTAGCATAGACATTTTATAATATTTGTTCTAATCCACGTTCATGGAATGTCTTTCCATTTCTTTGTGTCCTCTTCAATTTCTTGCATCAGTGTTTTATACTTTCCGAATATAGATTTTTTTTTTTTACCACTTTAGTTAGGTTTATTCTTACATATCTCATGGTTTTTGGTACAATTGCAAATGGGATTGATTCCTTAATTTCTCTTTCTCTTGCTTCATTATTGGTGTGTAGAAGAGAAGACACTGTTATCTTTATTTACATCACCTTACTTCTCTGTCTGGATACTAACTCCATCTCCCTTTTATAAGCTATTTATTCCAGGAAACACCATTCTTACTGTATGGCTCTAATGAGCTGCTAGAGGCATTTACAGAGTGAGCTTTTATTTTTGAAGAAAGAAGAAATTGCTTCTTAAATCTACAAAGTGAAACCACACCAACATGCTTGAACAGATACCCAGAGCAAGTTTTGTTTTGTGTGTTAGGGTTGTGCGTGGTTATTTTAGAAACACTGCTTTGTTTCCAAGCCAGGGAAATGCAGCTGAGGGTATCATTCTGTTTACTATTTGCAAATGCGAGGATGTGATTTTTCTGCTGTACATTCCTGTCTTTCCAGAGTCAACTGACATGGGAATGTAAGGCTGGCAGGAGGAGCAGTGAGCGAGGGCTCTGCCGGGGGGCCGGCCACAGGCCAGGCCATTTCTGCAGGAACTGCTGGCCTCAGTGTCCCTCTGCAATCCTGGGAAGCCTCAGCATGGATCCCCTCTGGTTTGTGGACGCCCCTCGTGACTGCCTTCTTGCTTGTATTTTCCTTATTCGGTCAGCCCCATCTGGACAGGGGTGGGGGAGCCTGTCCAGGGCTCCCTGGTTCCCTGCAGACACTGCTCCATTCTGAGATAATAACTTTCAGAAAGAGAGGCAAACATTTTTTTCCTTACTTGTGCGTTCAGACAGTAATTCGATGCACCTAGAAGTCAGCTGTTCCGTCCTCCAGCTCCTCCCACCTGATGTTCTGTCTGACATGGGACATGGGGGGAGGCAAGAATTGCACCTGCAGTGGGGAGGACCCCCTCCCAGGATGGCGCATGGGCAATCCCCCTGCGTTAGCCATGTGGCTGAAGGACAGCTCACCGCTTCACGGCACCGAAACACTTTCAGGAGGGGACCCTGGCTCCCTTCCTCACAGAAGGATCCCACGTCCGCCCACAGACACCGGTCTCCTGGAGAGGCTGCATCAGCCCTTGGAGAGACACTCTGCCCAGGGCAGCGGGGAGCCCTGGGAGTGTGCACCAGGCTCACACTTGTCCACACAGCCACTGGCCAGCAACATGCGGGCGGGAGGCGGGAGCCGGGGGGAACAGCCACACGCTCCAGCTTTCTTTCTCCTTTCGTCTTATGGTTAAACGAGCACACCATTTATTCTTGTTTTAAAAATTGTATCCCTTGACTCTTTAGAGATCAGAGGAAAGCATAAAGATGCAAGTAAGAACACATTGATATTTTTATCAGGGTAAATACTAATCTTCTTCTATTTTTTCTCTATAAAATACAAGCATAAACATTGTTAAAGTCAGAACATCTCGGTGAACATTTAGATAGCACATTTCATTTAATATCATAATAGTGCTATTTTCTTGGTTTATACTTGTACTTAAAGTAATTGCAAATGCCTTAATTGGCTGAATATTCTATAATCTGTTTAGCTGCCTCAACTTTCTCAGATTTAATTTGTTAGTACTTCTCTCTGAGACCGAGATGTCACGTGCCCACGTGCGAGCAAGGCCACGCCCGGCCCGGCTCCTTCCCATCCGGAACGCTGGAAGCAGAGAGGAGGCCCGGAACCCGGGATGGTGATGCTGGCGGCCAGCAAACATGTGCAGAAAGCCGGTCACGACGGTGACGGGAGTCGCGGCCACAGAGGCTGGAGTCCTGATGTCCTTCCAGGTGCCTCCCCGGCCCCAGGTAGTGCTCCCCACCACCCAGTGAGCAGCCCGGCACATGGAGGATTCCTGTAATTGCAGAGGGGAAATCCCACCCTGAATGGTAGGGAAGGAAGGGACTTCTAGGGTCAGAGCAGCACTTGCCATGCCCTGAGGGGCCACGGCCACACCCTCAGCACACTGGTCTCCTCTCTGTCACTTGCTTTCCTGAGCACTGAGCTGACCAAGCTTCTGCTGCTGCTCTGCTTTGGAACCTACATTCGAACATTCTGGAGCATTCCAGACGGGGCACGTACCCCATGCCTGTGAGCCTGGTCTTCGGCCCACGGGTCCCGTCCCAGCCTTCGCTGTGTGTGATCTTTTCGGCCTCCCTGTGCCCCTCCTCGCCCCCGAGTCATGCCCCAGCACCCCGCAGTCGGGCGGGTGGATTCTTTCTGGGGGAAAGAATTTAACCGTGTGAGTCTCACCAGTAACACCTGGCCTGGCCGACTGCCCGGTTCCACCCACGCCCTCCAGAACTCTCCTCCTTGTTGATGCAGAAAGTTCGTGGGGTCCCAGCTTGTGTTCTCTCACCCAGGTGCTCAGCAAAAACAAAAGCACGAACCAAAGAAGCTCAGATGAACCCAAGCCTCTCGTTAGAAAGCTCTCCGAGGGTGGAGTTCCCATGCTGCCCCGTGTCCCTGACACCCCACGTGGTTCGGGGGTGCTGGGCTGGTCACTTAAGTGCTCATGGGCCCAGCCCACATTAATCCTTGAGAAACAGATACTTCTGGACTCAGAATCTTCACACACCCCCAAAGAAGCCTGTCTGTCCTCCAAACTTGTCCTATCGCTTGTGCTGACTTTTTATTTCTCAGTGAAAGGAACCCCCTGTAGTGTATCCGTATGTCACCCAAGTAACTGCCGGGGCTCGCTCTGACCCCATCTCCTGCGCCCCGTACCACGTCAGCTGGGCCACAGTTCCCTCGGGCCCAAGCCTCCCCGTGGGCCACCCCCCCTCAGCTAGACCCCCGTGACACCGGCGCACCTGTAGCACGGCCGGGGCGCGTCCACCCCCACTGGCGTGATTCTGCGTCCCGTCTCAGGAATCACAGGAGACTTCTTCTCCAACATCTTTCTTCCCCAGGAGCTCACAGGGGCCCCCGGATTGTTGGCACAGTCACGTGGGTCCTGGCCAGGAAGCCTAGCCACCCCCCACAGAGCCCTGCTGTTCTCTGGCCTGCCACAGCCACCCACCCTGTCCCCCTTGCCCAGGACAGCCAGTGGGGTCGAGCCGTACCTCTCAGGAGGCATGCTGTGGGGTGTGGGGGGCCATGCCCATCATGCAGTGTGGGACGTTTGCTTCCTCCAGCCCTGGCCAGGTAGAGCCAGGGTGCTCCCAGTCACTGTGACAAATTTCTAAATACCCAGTGGGGGTGTTACGTGTTTGAAAACCACTGGATCACATTTAAGGATCTCCCTGTCCTTGTGTGTCCGTCTATCTGCCAAGAGGGAGACAGAGAGCGCGAGAGAAAGTTTAGGAAATTGGCTCACATAATGGTGGAGGCTGATGTGTCCAAAGTCTGCAGGGTGGGCCGGTGGGCAGGAGACCCGGGGAAGGCTGTAGTGGCCACAGGCTGCCTGCTGGCAGGATTCTTTCCTGCTGGGGAGGTCAGCCTCTGTTCTATCCAGGCCTTCAACTGATTGGACGAGGCCCACCCGTGTCAGGGAGGACTCAGAGCTCATCACTTTCAGTGTTAATCTCATCCAAAAAGCATCTTCACGGAAACCCCCGGAATAGTGTTTGACCTCACGCTGGGCACTGCAGCGCAGGCGAGCTGACACATACGATGAACCGTCACAGGCAGACCGGGCGCATGCCTCAGTGGACTCCACCGTGCTTGCACATACGTGTGCTTCCTCTGTGGGTGTGGTGCTCAGTGCTGGCACCGCTCGAAGTCCTTCTGCACCTTCTACGCACAGCCCGTCTCACGCTGATCATCGCTCGGCGGACGCACTCAGCACCCCCGGGCCCCAAAGGTGAGCAGGGCAAGTGAGGGTAGTGGCGTGGGCCTCACAGCCCGCATCACGGAGTCACTGGGGGGGATGGTACCAGGCCTTAAAATCGTCTGTGTTCTGCAATGAGACCTGTGACTACATTACTTGTCATTCCAGGATTTTCCGGAGACTGTTTCTACAGCACTTCTAGGGTTTGGTTTTGCGCTAACTCAAGGGGAGAAGGAGCCTACTGCTTGATGCGGGGTACAGAGTGGTAGTTACCCTTCTCCCGGCAGCTGGACGAGGGACATGGACATACCCCCCCATGGGCTGTGCTGGTTCCCCTGGAAACCGCCATGCACACTTCCTGGGGTGGCTGCCATGGGTCCCCACGCCCTCCCTGGACCAGCTGCAGGACGCAGGACGCCTCCCGCCACCGTAGGAGCGGCTGGAGCGCCCTGGGTTAAGTGCTATTGATTTCAGAGCAGCGGCTTATTTCTTGGCAGTGTGATCAAGTTTCAAGCGAGTTCCCGTTGAATTAATTTTTGTTGTTCAGTGTTTGAAGTTCAGACAGGAATAATTGGCCCGGGAAGGAGTCCGTGGATTCTTGCCGAGTAATGAAGCTGGAGGCAAGCGTTTCCCCACCTCTCCAGGGAAAGGTTTGATTTTGAAGTCTTTCTGTGGTTCCGGGAGACCGTGTGCCTGCCTGCAGCCAGCAGCAGAAGCTGGGGCGGTGGGTGAGCAGGCAGCAGAGCGCTTCTGATCCCCAGCGTGTGGTGGTCCTCGAGGAGGTGACTCCAGCGGACCCCTGGCTTTGCGTGGGGGAGGCTGCTGCTTCTGGTCGCCGGCGAGATCTGCGGCGGGAGCTTGAGGAGACAGCCTGTGCCAGACCACATGAATCCACTTCCGGGCATCACGAGCTCCTTGGCCTGGAAACACCCCAGGTCACGTAGAGACGAAGCCTCGTCGGAGCCAGCTCATCGGAGCCTGCACTTTCCTGTTTTGCTTTGTTTTCGTTCCTTGCTTCATTTAGACTAGGACTTGGTCTTACCCATGTTCGAAGATGTAGGGGCTGTATTCTCTCTGCCCTCACCCTTCCTGGGGACAAGGGGCGCACCTATCACGGGGCCGCCTTTCCTGGGCTCAGGGGCACCAGGATCCTTGGCTGGTGAGGAAGGCAGCCCGTGGTGAGTGCGGCGGTGGCATGTGTGTCGGGAGTTGTGGCTGTCATTCAGCTGATGCCCGGGACTTTGGGGGAATTACAGGAGTTACTGTGGGAGAAGGCTCTCTGTAGAGCTGCATGAATGGTAGTCATTCTTGTCAGCAAAGTGTGCACGGTCAGCCTAAGTCAGCTGTCACCGCCTATGAGACGTCCGCTCTCCCTGAGTTCAAAGCACCAGGTGTAACCAGAATCTAAGGCAAAGCCAGAGGCATGCTGACAACAGTGCCCCCTGGCTTGTCCATACAAACATCAAATGAGAGGCAAGAGCCATTTCAAAAGATGCTTTGAGGGCGCCTGGGTGGCTCAGTCATTAAGCGTCTGCCTTTGGCCCAGGGCATGATCCCAGCGTCCTGGGATCGAGCCCGGCATCGGGTTCCCTGCTCAGTGGGAAGCCTGCTTCTCTCTCTCCCACTCCCCCTGCTTGTGTTCCCCCTCTCGCTGTGTCTCTCTGTCAAATAAATAAAATCTTTAAAAAAAAAGAAAAAAGATGCTTTGAGCTGGTGGGTTAGGGATCGGCCATTTTCTACTGGAAATGGAGTGGTGTCTCTCAACGGGAAGGGTCCTACCAGGTGTGAAGATGTGACCCTTGACCTGCACCCTGCTTCTTAAATTGGCCGTCCTATTGTGCACAGCTCAGCACCCTTCTTGGCAGAGTCCAGGGGACAGGGGACTGGGGGGACACCTGAGCACTCAGACCCTCTGCACTACACCAGAAGGGCCGGAGGAGCACTGCACGGGTGCATGGTAGCTGGGGAAGCTCAGTGCACAAGACACGAGGGTCTGAGCCAAGAAGGCTGGGCTTGGGGAGACAGGCTGGTCATCGTGCTGGTGGGTCAGCGACCTGAACAAGTTAGGAGGCCAGGATGTGCACCGCGGTGCCCACAAATCGTGTGTGTTCTGGTAACCGTGCTATCTGGAACTTTAATTCACTGTAAATATCTACCTCGAATGTCTATTTCATTCATTTTTCAATCAAATTGTTATCACGTTAGACTCTTCTGCAGCTAATCTTGTCTTCTCCCCCAAATCTTATGGAATCAGGTGAAGAGACTACTAGCACAAAAACTCACTTTGGTTTCAGGGAAAAAGCAAGGTTAACAAAGGGGAAATTGTCAGTGAGGTACAAACTTCCTGTTCCCCCCTTCCCTGTGCGTGCTGCCTTACCTGGACCAGGACGGGGTGCTCCCGAGGAACGCAGATGTCCCCCCACAAGCTCCCTTCATTTCTGGTCTCCGTCCCCCACCTGCCGTCTGAAGAGTGGAGCCCGTTCCTGCCGCCGGAATGAATGAGGGGGACGTCCGAGGCGACGTCATCGAGCTACACACACGTGTGCCTAGGACCCGAATCTGAGATTCTCTCATTCCCTCATCCATTTGTTCATTACACAGGTGCTGTCCTGGGACTTGGAGCCTGGGAAGATAAAGGTCATCACAGATTTAGTATTAGCCTGTCAGAAGATAGACATTTCCAAATGTTCCGTTTGGAAACATCCAGTCCAGCCCCTCATTCAAACTTTGGCCCTCGGCCACGGCTCCCCACTGGGCAGCCACCGAGAAATGCCGCCTGCTCAGCCCACTCCCGTCTCACAGAATCACACTGAAGCTGGGCAGGGTCTAGTGGCCCTTTCCTCTAAGCCCGTCCTTGCACAGGGGGGCTCGAGCAGTGGGTGGGAGCCCCGGCTGGGTTAGTGGCGAAGTCAGGCTACACCTGAGGTCTGGCTTCAGCCCACAGGGGTCTCCTCCAATGTTTACCAGACCTTTTCCTTCCTTGCTCCTGCCCTCATCCTTTTCTCTGCTTCCCAGATTCAGCAGGCACTTCCCGACTGCTCACTCCATGTCCCGGGTACCCTGCAGAGTAGGGGTGAGCCATCTCAGAAATTCTCGTGTGGACGTGGCCAGTGGGCAGGCGGTTACAGGGTCTGGAAAGAGAAGAGCCAAGGCAGTGGGGAAGATGGCATGGGCATTGCACTTGTGATGACAGGAACACAACCCAACATGGACCAGTGGAGACCAAGAAGCCAGGCTCATAGCCCAGGAGCCCAGGACTCAGACTGTCACCAGGGTCCTTCTCTCCCTCTCTGACTCTGCCTCCCATTCTCCCCCAGGAGCAGCGTGGGAACCACCCCAGGTGGGCACGGCCACAGACAGAGCAAGCTGAGGCCAGGGGAAAGATGGCCCATCCCTCTCAACCCAGCAAATGGCAAGCAGAACCCGCTGCTGGTGTAGGTCCCCCAGGACCCAGACTGTAAAGGAGCGTCAAGACGGGTCTTGGCCACTGCCCGTCCTGCAGCCAGCGGGGGGACTTCGTGCCTGGTAACAGCACGATGGGACGGGGAGGATGGTCAGGTGCCGGTACTGATGCTGCTTTGGGGAATCGGGGAAAACACCTTGGACCACAGGAGTCGGAGCAGGCTGGGAATGTGGTTGTCTCAGGCAGAAGTGTTTGTGGGTGTGGAAACTGTCTGGACGTGGGGAACAGCATGCACCACGCAGGAGGGCAGGGGGTGCCCGCCAGCACTTAGCGGGGCCGGTAGGGCTGGGCACTCAGCCAGAACTGTGGGCAGGTGGGAGACGCACGCTGGACGGGGACCAGGGCTCTGTGGTCCGTATTTGCATTTGTGACTTTAGTCAGAGATGATCTGGGGCCATGGCAGGTTTTAAGTACAAAAGAGATCTGTCCAGACTTTGATCTTACAAGGATAATTGTGGTTTAGGAAGAATCGAGGAAATCCCTGGCATCAGGGAGTGGGGTTGCAAAGTTACTGCAATAATCCAGAATAGAAGGGACTCGGTTCACCAGGATGGCACGACTAAGGTCCACGGCTGTGCTTATCATGACCTTTGAAGCATTTCTAGACCTGGGAACACGGGGTACGAACGGCTCAGGCCCCCAGGGCTGCTTTATCTGTGGGCCTCAGTCTCTCCGTGAAACGAGGGAATTAGAATTGATACCTTCTAAGATTCCTTTCTCTTCAAAATTCTACATTTTGTGCTGTATAAGCAAACACTAGGCAGAAACCCCATGCTGTCTCCAGAAAGAAGAGTGGTGTGGACCTGTCTTCTGGGCTCCCCTCAGAAAACACAGAAATACCGTTTCAATACCATTCATGTCAATTCCTCTGCATTCGAACATTCTAAGTACAACCCGTGTCCGGACCTGACCGAGCATCGCGGCGACTCCTCATGCAGAAAGCCCCACCCAGTTTAATCTCTCGCCGCCCCGTCTCTGCCCACCGTTGGGGTCACAGGCGCCCCTCAGATGCAGCTCTCCCTCAAGACCCCAATTACCCTGGCCGATGCCGGGTGCCCAGAGGAAGTCGGTGGCCAGCAGTTAGCATCAATATTTGCCCAGGACGCCCATTGGCGGTGCTGACGCGCATGCACTGTTCCGGAGGCCGATGACCAAGGATGGATCTTGAACGGCGGAGGAGGGAGACATTCACTTTCCTCCGACCTGCATTTACTTACGAGCTCTGGTCTCGGAGGATGAACACGCGGAGTTCTGAGTTCTTAGATTAAATGTTGTCTTTTTAAATCAAAAGTAAGCAAATCCTATGTAATATGCCTGACATATATTTATTACGACATTCTTTAGAAGCAATTTCCATTCTGATATGCCATTGCTGGGATCATTATTAAGGAGTTAAGAAGAATGGGGAATAGGTGATAGGGATCAGATTTTTCAGAGATGTAACTAAAATGAATGGTGCATTATAAGGACATTAAAAAAGCAATAGGGTCTAAACTATTAAGCAGATAGATGTCGATTGATAGATGCTGCATTGCGTGCTTTCTGACACACCATTCTCAAAATTATAAAGCTGGAATCTTGCAGCTGTGGTTTTAAAACATCTGTTTGGAAGGTTATTTTAATATTCTGCAGGGGAATGAATCAGTTTGGAAGTAATGCACTGTTTTATTATTATTATTTATCCGTACTTTTCTGATTTGAAAAAAAAAAGCTACAAGAAAATCAGAGGATAGTATCCTAAACAACCACGAGCCTTCTGCCTTAGAGGAGCAAACACAAGCATTTGCATCAGACTTTTAATTTATTTGTGCAAGTCAATCAATCCAATGGAGGGAGGTGGTCTGGTCCATCCTCAGAACCAGCGCTGCCCACTCCCTCGCTGTCCTTCCACTCCCCTGGCGTGTGCACTGCTTCTGTGCTCACATGCTGTTCATTGTAATACACTCACACCCGGTGATGGAGAGCACCTCTCTGACAAAGCCTGGGGAACGTAGGAGAACACCCGCCTGGATTTAGCCATCCCCGCACTGCGAGCACGAAGGACTGGACTAGCTTCGTGGGCCAGGGTGACGAGCGCCCACACACCAGTCGGTGTGACACGGTTCCACAGTCGGGAGCCAGAAGTCAACATCTGGATGCCCGCAGGGCCGCACTCCCTCCACGGGCTCCAGGGATGGGCCCTTCCTGCCTCTTCCAGCATCTGGGGGCCCCAGTCCCTGCCTCCACGGTCACACAGCCTCCTGACTGCAGGTCTGTCCCCCTCCTCTCTCTCTCTGCATCCCCCTGATTAGGACACACATGACTGCATCAGCTGGACAGTCCAGAAGGAGGTAAGAACATCTTGAACGTAATGCCATCTTTTGCCATATAAGGTAACATCGCCCTCTTTCCCCATAAACCAATGTTCACAGGTCCAGGGATGAGGAAGTGAATATATCTGCATGGGGACATTTGATGAGTGTCCCCCAGGATGTCACTTTCCTGGGGCGGGACAGCAGTGCTGCAGAGAAGGCCAGCGGCAGGACGCACGGGAGTACACGCTTTCCCGGGGGACGTCCCTGGAGTTGGTGTTGCTGAGTCAAAGGCCTGCGCCCAGGGGTGCCCGTCCACCCCGGTCCCCCACATCCCCACCCGTGTGGGGCGTCAGACTTGAAAGTGTTTACCCCCATCGGGGCGCCAGTACGAATTCATGCGAAGAGGGTGTTTCCTTACTTGTAGGAAGACGTGGTGCTTACCTGCTTGGGGCTCAGTTCTCCGAATTCTTCTTGGAGCTTTTATCAAGTTCTTCATGTGTTTTGGGTATTAATCCTTTTTTTCAGTTACAGATGAGGCAAATGACTTCTCTCAGGATATCATAACGATGTTTTTTGGTCATAAAGAAGTTCTGAAATTTAAGGAAGTCAATTTCATCCATCTTTTGCTTTTGCATCTCCAAGAATCCTTCCATACCACCTAATTCGGTCTTCTGGTTCTGTTTCCCCCGTGTTGCGTGTGCTGTGGGCAAACAGGGCATCTTGTTTTATTTCTCCACAGGGGAGGCCTTCGTGAAAGGCTCCACCTTTCCTCACTGATTTATGATGTTTCCTCTGTTGTTCGCCAGACTTTTTACCCGGTTGTTTTGACCTCCGTGTTTTGTTCGTTCCTCTGACGTCTTCCCTTCTGGGTACCAACATCACAATGGTTGCATTTCTGCACAATTGAAATATGTTTCGATAGCGGGTTGGGGAAATCTTCACTCTTTCCTTTTCTAATTTATTGATTCTTGTATTTCTCCTTTTATATTTGAATTTTAGAACCCGTTTTTTGAATTTCTTCTTAAAGGGCTGTGGGTTTTTGTTTTGTTTTGTGTTCAGTTGCATGAAGCTAAACGCCAGACTCGGAAAACTCGGCCTGTCAGTCCCTCCCTGTCACGGGGCCTCTTTCTCACTGCTCATTATATGTTTTAGTTCTGAGAAATGCTGTATGATATTCTCCACAGGGTCCCTTGTACCTTCTGTTACTTTATTGTGATGCATTCGACTTTCAGATCTTACTGTATGTCTCTATCACATTTTCTGGAACCCTCTGCTACGGATCTGTAGGAAGGCTATTGATTTTGAATGCTTGTGTTGTGCCCATAGAACTCGCTGAGATCTATAATAAGCTCCACTACTTCTCTCTGTATGTTATGGGCTTTTCCTTGCTGACAATTACGTCACGTAAATTTTTTATCTTTTTTCTAACACGAGCTGCCCAGCACCAGCCCCGGGCCCGTTGTGTAAGCTATGTATTGCCGTGTAACAAATAACCACATACTCAGAGGCTTAAAACAGTGCCATCACCTCACCGTCTCCGAGCCTGGAGTCTGGGCACCGCTGGGCCAGGCCCTCCACGCAGGGCTGGACAGGCTGCCGTCCAGGCGTCAGGCAGGTGCATTGGTCCAGAGCTCCTTCTCTTCCTACCACATGGTTGTTGGAGGGACTCAGAGCCTTGTGATTGCGGGACTCTCTGCAGGTTCAGTTCTGTGACTGTAGGACTTTCTTTCAGGCTGTTAGCTGAGACTGCCCTCAGCTACTAGGGGTTCCCCACACATGGTCCCTCCAGTCCCTCAAACACACCCGAGTTTCTCCCTTTCCCTTCTTCTAATCAGAGTCTCACCTGATATAACACAGCTGTGGGAATGACTTCCCACCTCCTTTGCTCTCCTCCACGGGCGAGGGGTCGCCCATGTTCAAGGGGAGGGGAGTGGCTGAAGGTGTGACTCACTGGTGGTCATCTCAGCATTGTGCTGGCCACAGACCTCCATCCTCCCCCCAATTATTACAGCCCTCCATGCAAAGTACACGCATCTCACCGTGGGGTCCCCAAAAGTCTTATACCATGACACCCACCAGCAGATGTTGGACTGCGGACCCACAGAGGTGATGGCTTCCCATACACCTCTTCATGGTTCTCCTTTGTGGTCAGATGCCGCTGGGCCACCTTGGTGGCTGGACATGCTTACGCAACATGACCAACAGTCAGGATGACAAACGGACATGGGATGGAGGAGATGGTGGACAAGGCGGGATCCTGCATTCGTCCATGCCCCTGTCTGCAACACTGAGGGCCATGAGTGCTGCCCCACCTCTGCCTTCCAAACCACGTGCCTACAGCCTTTCAACATATGCAAATCAAGGAAGCCATTACCAGGTGCACATCAACTTCATGGACGGTCATCACCTTGTGAACACCCATCCCATGGAAGCGTACTCAGTGGGATGTTGAACAGGGAGCCCTAGTTCGGGGTGGTGAGCAGATCTCACGTAACACATTTACTCCGGCTTCCCAGTCTCCCTGTCACTGAACGCCTTTCTCTACAGGATATTAAAGACATTCTAGAATCTCAGTCCAGTTCCCTGCAGAGGACCTTTGGGTCACAGTTTCAGTTACCCAGCTGCATAGATAGCTGGAGCCACTCCCGGGGGCTTGGGTCAGTACCATGAACTCAGAGTTCCTGCTCACTGCACCCACGCCGACTAATGCACTCAGCCCTCAAAGTACACTTCTTCTACCTACAGGCCACATCCTAACATCAGTGTCCAACCGGATTCTGTAGTTTCTGTCAATATGGATTGGCAAAATCTTGCAATTCTTTTGGTGTGCATGGGGGTGTCCCAAGCGGTCACACTTTGTCCTCACTCCCTGTACACTCAGCTCACCTTCCCTATCCCTGTCCCTGCTGCCTGCCACGGCCCCGGGGCTGCCCGGGCTTGAGTTACTGATGTAGAAACAATGAGAGAAGGTGGGCATGGGCCTCCAGGAGGGTCAGCATTCCCTACAGGTCAATGTCTGAGATGTCACTGCATGTTCTCCAGGCAAGGGGAGAATAACCCCTGAGACAGGGGAGGAAGGGCCATTTCTAGTGTCCGAGGGGTTTTGGCAGAATTGGGGGGATTGAGATCTACAGCCACATTGAATCCTGGTCAAATGTCTCTGTTCCAAGTTCCAGAGTTCAGGTCCTGCTGCCTGACCAATGTCCTTAATTAACTGTGACACCCTTACAAAGTGGTGAATCAATTGCACTTTTTTTTTTCACTTGCGGGATTAGATTCTAGGCTTGGTTTGCAAAGTTTTGACTTAATACTTACATACATTTGTCAAAGAAGCTTTCTGGCTCACCTGGTCCTTAAACTGAACATTTAAAGCGACAGCCTTACATGTGCTCCTCCCAGTTGTCTGGCAGGTTTGGGGACATCCAAACTACCCTACGATTCCCATGCTCATAATCCCACCCGATGTTCCAACAGGGCTCTGCGTGTCCAGCACAGTGTCTAAGGGCGGCCATGGGTCACCGTCGGTCAGCAGGGTACAGTCAGGAAGACAAGTGGGACACAGTGGAGAAGAATGTGGAGTTGGGTGTTATTTAAATTGTCATTTAAAAATGGTCAGCTATGCAAGTATCGCTGCTGGACAGCAAATGACTTTTCCTGGTAAGCCTGAGACAACCGGTTACAACACTAGACTGTTAACCAGTTTGCCACTAGGCTCCTACAGACTAGTTCACTCCCAGACCCGTCCTGTCCTCCTGCCGTCCCAGACCCTTCCTGTCCTCCTGCTGTTCCAGAACCATCCTGTCCTCCTGCTGTCCCAGACCTGTCCTGTCCTCCTGCGGTCCCTGACCCATCCTGTCCTCCTGTGGCCCCTTATGCATCCTGTCCTCCTGCCGTCCCAGAACCATCCATCCTCCTGCGGTCCCTGACCCATCCTGTCCTCCCGCCATCCCAGAACCGTCCTATCCTCCTGCGGTCCCTGACCCATCCTGTCCTCCTGGGGCCCCTGATCCATCCTGTCCTCCCGCCATCCCAGAACCGTCCTGTCCTCCTGCCGTCCCAGACTCGTCCTGTCCTCCTGCGGTCCCTAACCCGTCCTTTCCTCCTGCTGTCCCAGAGCTGTCCTGTCCTCCTGCGGTCCCTGACCCATCCTGTCCTCCTGGGGCCCCTGATCCATCCTGTCCTCCTGCCGTCCCAGACCCGTCCTGTCCTCCTGCCATCCCAGACCCATCCTGTCCTCCTGGGGCCCCGATCCATCCTGTCCTCCTGCCGTCCCAGACCCGTTCTGTCCTCCTGGGGCCCCGATCCATCCTGTCCTCCTGCCGTCCCAGACCCGTTCTGTCCTCCTGCCATCCCAGACCCATCCTGTCCTCCCGCCATCCCAGAACCATCCTGTCCTCCTGCGGTCCCTGACCCATCCTGTCCTCCTGGGGCCCCTGATTCATCCTGTCCTCCTGCTGTCCCAGACCCATCCTGTCCTCCTGGGGCCCCTGATCCATCCTGTCCTCCTGCCATCCCAGACCTGTCCTGTCCTCCTGCCATCCCAGACCCGTTCTGTCCTGCTGCTGTCCCCTCCATTTTACTTTGAGCCTCTGATAACCACAGCCACAACATGTTCTGAAGTCAACAAAAAGCTCAAATATATCTCACCTCCCTCAGGAAAGGAGGTATATAGCTACCCTTCCAATAGACTGTATAGGCCATCAAAGGGATGTTTTTCAATGAAACAACGCATGATACACTGAGTCTTATCGAGCTTCTCTGATTAATCTTCACTCCTATCCAGGGTGAGATAGCAAGCAAGCTCAGAGAGCTAATATTGTTATCCTTTGTAACTATCCAAATAACGCCTGGTACAGTGGGGCTGTGGTCTCAAGCGGAAAGGAGTGAGGCAGCCCTGGAGCTCTGTGAGACCCTCTCACGGTGACTCTCAGATCTTAAAGTCATGCTTTTTTATGAAACAGACCCCAACTCAAAGCCTGCAGTGGTGGTGAGTGATAAAAACTGGGCATGTGTATTTGCAAATGGTAGGCACTGTGGAAACACCTTGATGAGCCCCCTGTGCTCTCCCTGCATAGACACTGAGCAGAGCACGCCTTGGGTTTGAGCTTGGTCAATAAAGTTATCATGCAATTACCATCCACTGGTCTTTCATTATTAATCGTCACCTCTGGGGCTGACTGTGGACTGAGCGCTGTATTTCATCCGAAAGTAGGACCCAGATTTGACAGATAGGAGGGAAGTATGAGAAAATAATCAGTGCCACCATGAATAATTGAGCTTTAATAATTTTTGCTGCATTTAGAAATCATTTCCCACACTTGTTACATGACCGAAGTGCCTGAAGCCAAGAAGTTGATCAGACTCATCTCCTATGTGGTGAAACTCCGCAGTCTGAGTGAGAGCGAGGGAGAGAGTTTCTGGAAGGCAGCGCATGGAAGAGAATCCTGGTCAGAAATGTCTGCGTGACCCCTGCCCATCCTCAGTGGGGCAGGATGCACAGCACCGCTCGGTGAGGAAGCTCTTCGGGCACTAAGATTGAGGACAGGCTGTTTCTGTCAAAGCTACTTTGTCATTACTTATTTTAATTAAAAAGATAACATTTTAATTACAAAGATAGTATTTGTTCATTGTAAACAAGTTTTTTAAAAGTTAAAAAGTATCTATGAAGTAGGGTAAATACCCCTCTTCTTTCCCATGGTGGCCACCCTGGAGAAACAGAATGGACCACCACCTAAAATTTGGTGTGGACGTCCATAGTGATTTCGCTGCACAACCAGAGGGTGCGAGGTATTACTTACATGGTGAGGTCTTTTGGGGAGAACAGAGTAGAATCCCCAGCTGATCTGGAATGGCTTGAGACGGCAGAGAAAGAGACTGGGGTTTGTACTGTGGTTGGGGGAGGCTGGAGTGAATGTTTCCATGTGTGGGCAGGGGCTTGTGTGGTTTCAATATCCCACTGGTGGCAAAGGAGGGGGCACCCAGGCTTCTGGATCCACTTACCCAAATGTGGGGCAGAAGGGAAAAAGAGAGAGGTGAGGCTTACAAGCTGTCAGCAGCCAAACATCAAACAATAGAGTCACAGTATTTTGTCTCTTAGCCTTCATACAGCAAGGGGGCTATCCTTTACAATGTCCTTAGTATACATCCAGACATTTCTACATATTGATTAGAATATTCTTACACACAAACTATATCTCCATCTTTCACCTGTTCATCCATCCATCTACCTATTCACCCATCTATCCATCATCCATCCATCCACCCACTCACCCACTGATCCATCCATCTAACCACCCATCCATCCATCTCATCCATCCATCCATCCATCCGTCCAACCATCCATCCATCCATCCATCCATCCATCCATCCATCCATCCAACCATCCATCCATCCATCCATCCATCCATCCATCCATCCATCCATCCATCCAACCATCCAACTATCCATCCATCTCATCCATCCAACCATTCATCCAACCATCCATCCATCCATCCACCCAACCATCCAACCATCCATCCATCCATCCATCCATCCATCCATCCATCCATCTCATCCATCTTATCCATCCATCCATCCAACCATCCATCCATCCAACCATCCAATCATCCATCCATCCATCCATCCATCTCATCCATCTCATCTATCCATCTCATCCATCTATCCATCCATCCAACCATCCATCCATCCATCCAACCATCCATCCATCTATCTCATCCATCTCATCTATCCATCTCATCCATCCATCCATCCAACCATCCAATCATCCATCCATCCATCCATCCTTCCATCCATCCATCTCATCTATCCATCTCATCCATCCATCCATCCATCCATCCATCCAACCATCCAATCATCCATCCATCCATCCATCCATCCTTCCATCCATCCATCCATCTCATCCATCCATCCATCCAACCATCCAATCATCCATCCATCCATACATCCATCTCATCCATCTCATCTATCCATCTCATCCATCCATCCATCCAACCATCCAATCATCCATCCATCCATACATCCATCTCATCCATCTCCTCTATCCATCTCATCCATCCAACCATCCAATCATCCATCCATCATCCATCCTTCCATCCATCCATCCATCTCATCCATCTCATCTATCCATCTCATCCATCATCCATCCAACCATCCATCATCCAGCCATCCATCCTCTTTTAGTGTAAAAATGGCATCACAGTATACATACCATTCTGCATTTGTTTTCCACTCAGCAACGAGTCTTAAAATGACATTCTTCTGCAAACATTTGTCTCATGCTGCTCCATGGCCCCTAGTGGTAGCCATTGGGGATGATTCCATTTACCCCATCATGAACAATCCTTGTTCCCCTGCACCTGTGTAGGTATGCTGTCTTGGAACTCTGGTTGCTAGGTCACAGGACAAGCGTGTTAGAAGTTTCAGTGGATATTGCTAAATTGTCTTCCAAAACTTGGCTCTAGAACACTGCAACTGATTGGTCATCAGAGTCTTCATTTCTGTGTCAACTGGGGTGGGGCAGAGGCGTTAACAACAACCTGTTGATTTGCAACATAAGAAATACTGTTGCAGAATTAGTTTACATCTTTCCAAATATTTATCAGGTGTTTTTATTTTCTGTTTCTCTGAACTGCCAGTTTTTATCAAGTCAGTCATTCTTTGCTTATTAGTCAGCAAGGAGATCGTCTCTACAACACGCTACAAATGCTACTTCTGGCTTGTCATTTGACTGTTATGGAACACTTTACTTGGGAGAACTTTCCCATCATTATGAAATCAAAATGAAGAGTATCATCTTTTTTTTTTAAGATTTTATTTATTTATTTGACAGAGAGACAGCCAGCGAGAGAGGGAACACAAGCAGGGGGAGTGGGAGAGGGAGAAACAGGCTCCCAGTGGAGCAGGGAGCCTGACGTGGGGCTCGATCCCAGAATGCCGGGATCACGCCCTGAGCTGAAGGCAGACGCTTAACAACTGAGCCACCCAGACACCCCAAGAGTTTCATCTTTTATGGACACTTATCACTTTTAGAAAGTACTTTTCTAATTAGAGATTGTTTTTTTCCCTATCACCTATAATTGTGTTCTAATAGCCCTTAACGCTTGTACCGAAGTTGTGCTCCACAGAGCTCCCTTTGTTGTAAGGCGTGAAATCCTAGCTTTATTTTGTCTCATTAGCTAGCAGATTGTCTCCGCACCATTTAGAAATAATAGATGTTTTCCCTGGTGATCTGAAATGTTACTCTGATCATAGTGATCGCACTGAATTTTGTTTCACTTCTATGTTTCCTATTGATCTACGTGCTGATTTCTCTCCAGCTTCACACGGCTTTCTTTACTGTGCTTTACTACATATTTGAGTATCAATAAGGCAGCTACTCTGAAATATTCTGTACTCAAAACTTTAACTCTTTAGAAATATTTACATTCTTGGAAGATCTTCAGCCACTGTGTCATGTTATACAGATCCTCTACCAGCAAACATTGAAGATTCTGTTGCTATTTAAATTATAAATGCATTAAAAATATAGATTAATCTGGGTAGAATTGACCTCTTTATATAGATGCCTTTTTAGTAAGAACAAGACTTGTTGTCATTTATTCAGATATTTTTTATGTCTTTACATAATGTTTTTTTAATATATGTTCTGCATTTCTTGTTTATTTACATATATATTTTATATATTATACATATATATTATATATTATACATATATGTATATATATTTGTGTGTATGTGTGCGTCAACTAAATTGTTTCTTCTTTTGTATTTCTAATTGGTCATTGATTTTGAATAGGAAAGTGGATCTTGCACTTTAAATTTGTTTTCGTGTTTTTGGAATTCTTTATTTTCCAGGGATTTGGTTACACAATCTACAGAGAGTAATGATTACCTCCTGACATCACCACCTTCTCACTGTGTGACCAGGGCAAGCCTCCCAGCACAGAGACTTGGTTTCCTCATCTTCAAAATGGGAATGTCATGTGCCTAAAGGAATACCCATGGTGAGGGGCTCAGCCTGGGGAAGAGGGGGTGCTCCCTCAGTGCTGAGCCCCAATGGCAGAGGAAAGCCCTAGTTCCCCTGTACAAGCACGTCCTTAGGAGGAGGTCTGGTCCATGCACCAAGCATCAGGGCAAGGAAAGGGCAGCAGGGAGGCAGTGAGGAGGCATCTGCTGCCTTGGGGTCTTCATACTAGGTGACAGGGGAGTGTCCCCTGAGGAATGAGGCAAGGCTGATGTGGGGGCCCCACTTTTCTTTACACAATGCAAGCCACATTCTTATTTTATTGAGCCAAAATGATGAGGAAACAACTAGATAAATATCTCCATACCTGAACTCATGGAAAGCATAGAGAGTCAAGAGAGCTTGGTAAATTACTTGATTCCCGGAGCACCAAGCACTGGGCTTGATCCGTTCCCCTCAATGGAGCGAAGATGCCCCGGACAGGCTGGGATTGATCCCTCAGGCACCTGCAGCCCCGGCTCAGGGCTCACCCCTGCTGAGGGCTCCCACCTCTGTGATGACCAGAACTCCACTCCCAGCCCTGGTGGAGAGACACTGAAATGTCTCCCAGGCTTGGTCGAGGGAGGGGCCTGAATGACTGTCTTGATCTTAAAATTACAGGATGAATCAAAGCAGGATTTTCATCTTGCTTTGCTGTGCTGTGACCTTGGTTTTCTGTCCACCCTGCTCTGCTCAGCACGGTGGCTGCCATCCTAGGCCCTCCTGTTCCATGTGGTCCCCTGACTCCGCACCCCGAGTCCGATCCACCCTCACGCCTGCTGAGTCGGCCTTCAAACACCAGACACCTGTGGCCTTTCTGCTGTTTGTGTCCACCAGATCCAGCCACACAGCCATTGGGGGGTCCACCCCCAAAACCCCCAAACATCCACCCTCACAGTCCACAACCATCCACCCTCACAGAACCCAACCATCCACCTCACAGTCCAGAACCATCCACCCTCACAGTCCAGAACCATCCACCCTCACAGACCCCAACCATCCACCTCACAGACCAGAACCATCCACCCTCACAGTCCAGAAACATCCACCCTCACAGTCCAGAAACATCCACCCTCACAGTCCAGAAACATCCACCCACACAGACCCCAACCATCCACCCTCACAGACCCCAACCATCCACCCTCACAGTCCACAACCATCCACCCTCACAGGCCCCAACCATCCAGTCTCACAGTCCACAACCATCCAACCTCACAGTCCACAACCATCTACCTCACAGTCCACAACATTCCACCCTCACAGACCCCAACCATCCACCCTCACAGTCCACAACCATCCACCCTCACAGACCCCAACCATCCAACTCTCAGGCCCCAACCATCCACCCTCACAGTCCAGAAACATCCACCCTCACAGTCCAGAACCATCCACCCTCACAGTCCAGAACCTTCCACCCTCACAGTCCCTAACCATCCACCTCACAGACCAGAACCATCCACCCTCACAGTCCAGAACCATCCACCCTCACAGTCCAGAACCATCCACCCACACAGACCCCAACCATCCACCCTCACAGACCCCAACAATCCACCTCACAGTCCAGAACCATCCACCCTCACAGTCCACAACCATCCACCCTCACAGTCCACAACCATCCAACTCACAAGCCCCAAATATCCACCCTCACAGACCCCAACCATCCACCTCACAGTCCACAACCATCAACCCTCACAGACCCCAACCATCTACCCTCACAGTCCACAACCATCCACCTCACAGTCCACAACCATCCACCTCACAGTCCACAACCATCCACCATCACAGGCCCCAACCATCCACCCTCACAGATCCCAGCCATCCACCTCACGGTCCACAACCATCTACCTCACAGTCCACAACCATCCACCCTCACAGACCCCAACCATCTACCTCACAGTCCAGAACCATCCACCCTCACAGACCCCAACCATCCAACTCACAGGCCCCAACCATCCACCCTCACACAGACCCCAACCATCCACCCTCACAGTCCACCACCATCTACCCTCACAGACCACAACCATCCACCCTCACAGTCCACAACCATCCACCTCACAGTCCACAACCATCCACCCTCACAGTCCCCAACCATCCACCTCACAGTCCACAACCATCCACCCTCACAGACCCCAACCATCCACCTTCACAGTCCAGAACCATCCACCCTCACAGACCCCAACCATCCACCCTCACAGTCCACAACCATCCACCCTCACAGTCCACAACCATCTACCCACACAGACCCCAACCATCCACCCTCACAGTCCAGAACCATCCACCCTCACAGACCCAAACCATCCACCCTCACAGTCCAGAACCATCCACCTCACAGATCCCAACCATCCACCTCACAGTCCACAACCATCTACCTCACAGTCCACAACCATCCACCCTCACACAGACCCCAACCATCCACCCTCACAGTGCAGAACCATCCACCCTCACAGACCCCAACCATCCACCTCACAGTCCAGAACCATCCACCCTCACAGTCCAGAACCATCCACCCTCACAATCCCCAACCATCCACCTCACAGTCCAGAACCATCCACCCTCACAGTCCCCAACCATCCACCTCACAGTCCACAACCATCCACCCTCACAGTCCAGAACCATCCACCCTCACAGACCCCAACCATCCACCCTCACAGTCCAGAACCATCCACCCTCACAGACCCCAACCATCCAACTCACAGGCCCCAACCATCCACCCTCACACAGACCCCAACCATCCACCCTCACAGTCCCCAACTATCCACCTCACAGTTCACAACCATCCACCCTCACAGTCCAGAACCATCCAGCCTCACAGACCCCAACCATCCATCCTCACAGACCCCAACCATCCACCTCACAGTCCAGAACCATCCATCCTCACAGGCCCCAACCATCCACCCTCACAGACCCCAACCATCCACCCTCACAGACCCCAAACATCTACCCCCACACAGCAACCAGACACACCTTTATTTAACATGTAGACCACAGTACCCATCAGTTAGGACTCTCCAAAAATTTCTGTTGCCACAGGAAAGTTCTAGCAGCCCTGCAAGTTCCCCTCAGTCTGCCTACAGCTCTGGCCTTGGGGACCTCAGGCATCGCTCCCACTGCGCTGCCAGCCACACGGGCTGCCCTGCTCCTTCCACCTGCCTGCATCCTCTGAGGTCTGGCCCGTGTACACGCATACCCGTGCTCCCGCACTGCTGCTTGCCTGGTGGTGGGAAGCTGTGAACCCTGGAGGGCCTCTCTGTGGTGGGTGCAGGCCTGACCCTCTGGGGACAGCTCTGCGCTTAGAGACAGGCCCGTGGGCACCCACGCTCCACGGCTTTAGCCCCCTCTCCCTCTCTGCTCTGACTTGTGCCGGCTTTAATTACTGATTTTAGGAAAGTTCCAGACAGCTCTACAAGTGGCCTTGGTTATAGCTCACACAGGCTGGTGTTGAGTTGAGGTTACTTTCACTTTCCATGCTTTCCCTTTCTGCCAGGAAACCCAAGAGCAGCTAGTCTTTTACAAGAATTTAAAACCTGGGTCATTTGTAAAGCACATGGCCTCACAGGAGAAACTCCTTGTTCTGATATCGGCCGAGGGCCAGCTGATCCCTCCAGATCAGAGATTAAGGGCCAGGACACAGATAACTCCTTGGCGGCTTGAGCCTAACTAAAAGCAGAATTTCACAGAGCCCGTGGAGGAGTCAGAAGGAGACCAGACAGCAAGCTTTAGCGAGCAGGTGCACGGGCCCGATGCTCTCTCAGTCCTACAGGGCGACCACTTCATCACAACGTTTTTTCCCTGAATGATCACAAGTAAAGATTTTTTTTCCTGATTAATTAACAAGTTAATGGGCTTGATTACATACCCACTATTTTTTTTGCAAAGATTAAAAAAGAGCCTAAATATGTCTTTCTAGTTCTAATATATAAAGGTGCTGCAACACACTTTCTGTCCCTATAATTAAATGTCCGTAAAACTTAATTTATGATTTTGTAATTGATATTCTGTGTGTAGCTGCTGCTCCTTGGCCTATAATTTTTTCACAAAACTATCTCAAATAATAACACAGGACCATAAAAACACTAAATGCCAGTGAAAATGAAAATGTGAGAGACAATCTAGACGATCTCTTCAACGTGGTATGCAGACTGCTCTTTTGATGGCCTTGCAGTTTCCCGGTAGACATTCTTGTGTGTGTGTGTGTGCACGCATGTGTGTGTGCACGTGTGTGTGTGTGTATGTGCAAGGCTGAGATCTCGAGCCGAGGAGCCTGGCTTGTGATCTGGACCCGTGGCTCTCAGCCTCGAGCATCAGAACCACCCCAGGGCTCCATAGGGCAGGTTCCTGCTTCCACCCCCAGCCAGTGACAGAGCTGGGCCTGGGTGGGGCCCCGAATGTGCATTTCCGATAAGTTAAGTTCCCAAGTGCCTCTGCTGATGGCGGCGGGGGGTGGTGTTGAGGGAGGTGTTGAGGACAGTGCTCCATGTTGCGCTCACCTCCGATCAGTGAAATGCAGGTGACAGCAGCTGCCCCGCTCCTGCGGCACCGTCACGGGGTCACCTGAGCTGGCTGTGGGGTGTGGTGCTCCGTGCACGGAGGCCTCTGTCCTGGGGACTGCCGGTTCTAAAGGACTTGCTGCAGACAACTCACCACTACATTCCTCTCCAGCACCTCGATGGGGAAAGTATATGTGGACCCCAGGCAGGCGCCACATCCCCTCGCCTGGCCCCCAGGGTTTTCACACAGTAGGCGCTCATTAAATACTGCCACATCCACTTCTGATGGTCCTCCAACCCTAAACTCCCCTTGCAGGACGGTGCAACAGTGACAAAACGTGGGCCTCTGGGTCTTCTTGGCTCTGTCAGACACAGAGTGTGACACACAGGGGGGTCGTAGGTGGGTGAGCCCCAAGACAGTCGTCATAATCAGTCTGCGCATATGGTCCAGTCTCTCATGCAGGGGGGCATGGTCGCCTCTGGCTGCTGGGGAGACAATGCAGGGCCCGGAACCAAGCTCTCCAGAAGGCCCCTCTTAAGGACACGGGGGATGGGCATTTAGGTGGGAATGACTCATCCTGCAGAAGGCAGGCAGACCGGAGGTGGTCCTCCTGACTACTGCCTCCTGGAGTTCACACCCATGTGAAAGCCTGCACGCTGACTGTGGGTGGGACCTGTAGCTTGCTTCCAGCCAATAGGATGTGGCATCCTGTCCCCTCTGAAGTTCCTTCTCGGCACACTGGAGAGTCTCTCCTGTGGGCTTGATGAAGGCAGGGACCGTGCTGGTGACCTCACATGGTGAGGAGCTGTGGGCAGTCTGAGGGCCCAAGCATGGCCCCAGCCAAGGCCTTGCCACGGGGAAATGGATTCTAACAGCCACAGTGAGCTTGGAAGTGGGTTCTTCCCCAGTCCAGCCTGCAGGTAGGAACTCAGCCCATCGACGCCTGGAGCACAGCCTGGTTAGACGCTGAGCAGAGGCCCCGGCAAAACCGAGCCCAGACTCCTGACCCACAGCACCCGGAGTTAATAAACGCATGTTGCTTTAGGCTGCCAAGTTCATGGCAACTTGTTAGTAGCAGTGAAACCAGCACAATTCTGGATGTTTGGAACTTCACAATTAGAAATTCATTTCTTCACATAAGCTGAAAGGGGACTTGGGTTATTTGACAGCGATAGTGGCACAGGGGGCACTGTGATGTGAGTCAGCTCTGTTCTCCCTAGAGTGGCTGGGAAGAGGGTGTGAGCACCGGGTGAGTGAGGCCAGGGGCTGATGAGCCGGGGGCTTTGCCTCTGCCCCCGCCCCCGTCCTGCAGGGCTGAGCTCAGGAAGGGCCTGTCTGAGCCCATGTGGACTGTCTACCCCTTGTTCTGGGGTGGGGGTGGGGGCAGGAGGAGATTAATTTAATGATTTAATCACTCGGCATTCATTAAAAGGCTGTTACGCATATTTTTTAAAATAGGAAGTTCAGGGCTCTTCACCACAGGCCAGTGCAGCGGGTCCAGACAGGCCGGCTGCCCCCGGGGCGGCTCTGAAGTCTCCCTCCCAGAAATGACAGACGAAAGGCACTCCATACCAGATTTGTGGGGGGTTGCTATTTTTAAGGTCCCTGCAGACATGGAAGAGGCTTCCCAGGCCATGTGGCTCATTCTTCAGGGACAAGAATGTCCAGAAAGGGTGTTGCAGATGTGGGTGGGGATGGAACAGGGAGCCCCGAGAGAGGCCACTGGTCTCTGTTTACAGGACCCTGACAACGGGTGCAGAGCCTGGTCCCCGACCGTCCACGGCCCTCTTTAGACCCCACGACTCAGGGAACGGAAACCTGGCGGCCACAGGGCCAC
Source organism: Ursus americanus (assembly GCF_024610735.1). Lineage (NCBI taxonomy): Eukaryota > Metazoa > Chordata > Mammalia > Carnivora > Ursidae > Ursus > Ursus americanus. Next base: position 63,525,169 of record NC_142141.1, on the reverse strand, counting down.
GCTTGCATCTGGGTGAAAGGGTCGGTCCCACGGGGTCCGTCTGGAGTGACCTGCTTACTCGTGTTCCTAGGGCATATTCCTGGGTCAATGGCATTTTTGTGCCAGTTTGTCCAGGAAAATAGAGTAGTAAAGCTAGCACGTAACAAAACGTCACTATTTTCTTGCCGTTCAAGAAGAGAGAAGGCGAACTGTGAGAGAAGCGCTTCATTCGTCTCGGGCTGATCTGTACACTTGGCGGGTCCTGATGTCCAGGACACAGCACCGTCTTGAGACAAGGGCAGATACTCAAGCTCAGACTGGTTTTTCCTTTACTGATACGTCGAGTCTGTTTTCCTTCACGCCGCGCAGCCCGAGATTAAACATATTTTTGCATGTCACCAAGTGGATGGGATTCACTGTGTCAGGACGTCTGGCTCACCCACTCCGCGCGCTGGAGATGCTCCCGTCCTCCTGCAAACCGCACACGGCCTGCGTGGACCTGCGGCCCAGGCTCTCCTGCAAGAGTAATGGGGACGCAGAGCGGAGTTAGTACCCGTCGGCTGCTCCCGGGGCTGGCTTTTATCAGGCCGCCACCTGTCCCTTCCAGGTAGGCTTTCAGTAGTTTCTGCACCCAAAGATCCTACAAAAGAGCTTCCCGACCTCTCCCCTGCCTCCCTCCCGCCCACCGCGCCCCTCCGACTCCTGCGCACAAAAATTACCACACTCGCTGTGCTTCTCACTGACGTCCAGACAGGAAATTATTACACGTCATTACATTGCTTCAAACATAATTTTCCAACCTTTGCAAATCAGTCTCCGCGAGCGTGAGGGGTAATGGGAACTGTCTGTTTCACTTTCTCCTGGACGATGGACAATTTATGTTTTCTCTTTGCAGGAAACAAAAAAAAGACCCTGTTTGAAATATGTACAAAGCAACTTAGCAGGTAATCGGAATAGGAAGAAAAACCGCTCTTGGCTGGCTTCTTCCCATTTGCCAGACACGGATAACTGCTGAAAACATCTGTGCCCCCAACTCTCTCAAGCCTGCCCTGCGCGCCCTCCGGGGAACTTCAGCTGGGGCTTCTAGAAGGCATCCCAGGTCCGGAAGGCAGGGCAGTTTTGGGGGTAGGAGGCCCCGCCCCCTTTCGCTTTCCTGGGGCCGGTCATCGGGGGACCAGCGCCCTTCCCCTCTCCCCCGCCCTGCCCGGCACCACCCCCATTCGCCTTCCTGGGCCCACCCCTGCCTCCTCTGGGCGCCGCCTGTCGGGGCACAGCTCCCGTCCCCTCCCCTTTGCTGCCCCCGCCCCTTCTTGGCCTCCAGCTCCAGCCCCATTTGCCCTCTTACGGAGCCGGTCCGGGATGGCTCCTGTCCCCAGCCCCCTCTCGACCCCAGCCCCTGCCCCTTCCCGGGCCGCCTCCTCCCCTCCCCAGACCCCTCCCCTCCCCCATCCCTGCCCCAGCCCTTTCTCGGGACCGCCCCGCCCCTCCCCTGCCCCCCCTCCCCAGGCCGCCCGTCGGGGCAGCCCCCGTTCTTCCAGTGGCTGCACTTCTGCTGTGTGACTCTATCAAATAACCATTTGTCTTGAGGTCTTGTCTGAAATAATTTGAACTGCCAAATCCTGAAATGAATAGGTTTTGTTAACACAAAAGGCTAAGGGACTGGCTGGAAATTTTAAAGAGCTCCCGTCCCCGCATCGCGGCAGACCGCATTGTTGGGCTCCCAGGCGTTCCTTTGTCGGCGTCCTTCTGCCTCAGTGGGTGCGGGATGATGGATGGTCTGGCTGCTGGAGGCGGAGAGAAGGGAGCGCCAGGCCGGGTCTGGGAATTGGCTAAGTACTTCTGGGCGCTTCGACCTCACCGCGGTGCACGGCGAGTCGGCCGCCTTGATTTATAAACTGGGGTGGTGATGGATGATCTTTTAAGTGGACAGGGCGGGCCAAAGCCTCGCAAATGGGAGCCCGCACACAGGACGGCCACTTGTCGCGGGAGAACGGCAGCCTGGCCTGTATGCGCCTGAGGCAGGCTCACAGCACGTGCATGGGCTCCGGAGTCCACCCACCGTGGACACCCGGACCTTGACCAAGGCTTCAGGTCTGTGACCTGCGGGCAGAAAGCGAGGACATGCTGGGGAGGGAGGGGTGCCTTCCTCCCACCATCAGGGGCCTCCCTCCTGCCCTACTGAGCTCTTGCCATGGCCATGGGTCTGACCTGTTTTCCCAGGCTTTGTTCTTGCCCTGTGACCCCCTGGCCACTCCGAGGACCCTGGTCTGCTGCTGAGAAGCAGGTGGCTAAGCTGCTCCCATTGGACCCCCTGTCCACTGCAGGTGGTCCTTCCGGCCTCCTTCTGAGCCAGAGGAGAAGTGGCAAACGTGGGTCCCCTGGGACTTGCAGGCCCATGGCGGCAAGGACTGGACACACCGCCTCTGGTCTGGGTGCCAGCTCTTCCAGGGTGTCCGTGCTCGGGGACAGGGCAGCGTGGGACCTCCAGGGACAGAAAGGACAGCCCTGGGCCCCACAGCAAGGGCTGCACTGGCGTGGGGTCACCGTTTGCCTAGCAGTTACAGTGTTCGTCAAGAGACTGTATCCGGAGCTGGCCTTCCGGCGGACTCATCCATGAGGGTGGGCCGGGAGCACTGCACTCGGGAGCAGGGAACAGAGCAGGAGTGGAAAATCAGCTTCTGCTAAGAAAGACCTTCTCCGTCTCCCCAGAGGGAGGTTCCAAAATTATTTCAATCTGCTCTGAACTCCAGGGAAAACTTGAGTGTGTCTAAAGGAGGAAGGAGAGGGAGAGAAATCTCAAAGGCAGACTTCCCGATCGCCAGTTATAATGAACTGAGTCCTTTGCTCTGAGACGTGTAGTATCTTCCTCAAACGCCTTTTGCAAGGAGCGGGGGTGCAGCTAATGAATTACCCTGTGGCTCAGGGTATCTGTGGGTGATTAATACCACCTCCTTCTGAGCAGTCCGGCTCCTGTTGCCTTTTGCAAAATGTAGACGCAAAACTCTGAAACCACTTTGAGGAGGGAGAGGTTGGAAGGGTCGGTTAAAAACTTCATCCCAGATTCTACACGAGGAAGCAGCCTGGGAAGACCCCAGGAGGAACACTAATTATGCACATGTATTTCTGGTGCTGAGGACAGAAGGAGAGATGGGTGAGCAAGAAGATCTGCCCACACCTATGCTGATGTCCCCTTATCCTGCGGAGAGGAGCTTTTGTCCTGCGCCGCTGGTTTCTGAAGTCAACAGAATAGACTCTCAGCTCAGAAGAGCGTTTAATTTGTGCCTCAAAATGCCTGTGATTACCTTACTTTACTTCTGTTATGAAGAACTTCCTACTTGTTGCCCAGGATGAGGCAGGATGGACAGAAAAAGGATGTCATGGTTTGTTTGCTTTCTTTCCTTTCTTTCTTTTCTTCTCTTTTTTTAAAATGGGAACGGGGGCGTTTCTTCTTTCTTTCCAATTAGGGTTTTGTATATACCTCCTTTATATGTACTTTGTTTTTCTCCAAATTTTTTAATTTAAAAAGCATATAATGGAATTTTATAGTGGAAAACAGGATTTAGAGAGTCAATGAATGTCACCTTATTTAGTTAGAGAAAACAACAGTATGCCATCTGCATTTGGCTCTGCGTTTCAGAAGGACCCTCAGTTTTTGAGACAACTCAAAGCACTGGCTCTTTCATAAGCCATTTTTGAGGCTTTCAAGCACCTTCTTTCTACTTCTAGAAACAGTGGAACAAGTATGAAGTTGGGAGTTTGCAAATATGGTCAGGTTCTTTCTGATGTATCCTTAGATCCAAGCAAGGGACCTGGTCCTTCTGGGATGACATTTGCAATCACTAGCCTTCCTCCAGCCCTGGCGCACCCCAAGCACAGTCCTGAGCTCCAGAGCTCACCAGACCGAACCGATCTTTGTGTCAACGCCAGGAGGCAGGTACTGTTCTATAGAAGGGGAAACTGAGGCACAGAGAGAGCAAGCAACTCGTCTGGGGTTGCACTGCTATGAAGAGGCAGAGCCTGGCAGTCTGACTCCATACCTGAGCTCACAGTTCTCCCTGTCGGTCGTTGTAAGAACTGAGAAAACTATGTGAACATGCCAAACACAGGCTCCTTTTTTTTTTTTTTTTTTTTTTGCAGCAATTCAGGTAGACCAGATAGCCCAAGCTAAATTAAACAACAGGTGACCCGAATGATGGCTAAGTGATCGTTATTTGCCACGACAGCACTCCCACTGAAGCGTAAGGTGCACCATCTTGGATTTGCTCATTCAGTTCAAATTCCATGCCTCCAGGGACTGCAGCCCTTCAAACAGCAGAGCACTCAGTTGCTTCTTATGAACAAATGATCTAAGCTGCATTTATTTTTTAAAAATGTGATGCTGTAATACTTTATAAGGAGAAATAAGCTGAGTACAATATGTGATCAGCTTATGTTGGTGGCTCGACTTGATGCTCTAAAAATCTTTAAATTAAAAAAAAAAAAAAAAAAGCTGAACCAAAACCCAGAAACCAAAAAAAGAAAACAAACCAAAAATAAATAAATATCCGCCCCCTCCCCAAAAAAACCCACAGACACAAAACAAAACCACCCTGGATTTACAAATGGCCCCTAGGACGAGCACGAGTTTTCCTGGTTGCTTGTAAATCATTCACATCTGCAAGCATTTTGTTCAGTCTATTTGCAGCTCTCCAACTGTAGACTCATTTGCTATTCCTAACGGGAGAAAGAAAACCAACTCGTCAACATTTGGAGAACAAAGACTGTATTTATCACAAAAGTGTTGTACAACATTAAATGGTTCAGGGTAATTGACTTGTGGGGCGGGATTATTTGGGGAGAGGACGCAACGTTTGTTTAGATCCCACACCTGCAGCAGGTCGTCTGCACTTGCAGAAACTACCGGAGCGTCACTGAAAAGTTTATTTTGCTATGGGTTGTTTCATCTCCAACCAGTTGTAGTATTGATTTCTCTCAGTGGATTAATTATCAGAGGCAGTTTCAGACTTCCCTGAGATGGACGGAAGGAAAAATGATGTTTTCATTTCAATGAAGCCTGTTGGCAATTGTGCTCGCGTTTCTCTGGAGCCCTGGAGCCCGCGAATGAGAGGCCGTGCCAGGACAGACTGAACGCGGGATTATCCATTTTCTCTGCGGTGCTGAAGTCTTGGCGTGGTCTGGGGGCTGTGAGGCGGGCTTCGCACGGTTCTCTGCTAGTATTTGTAGAAGGAGCTTTCAGCCCTCAGGGGAAAGAAAGAGAAATTATGGAATTGCACAGACGTGAAAGTCTGGGTTATTTATAGTGGGGCCGGCGGTCTGGCAGGGGAGATTTAGTTTGCTTGCTGAGACAGAGAAGGTTCTTACACGGGGCTTGTTTAAAAGTCACCTAAGAGCACAAGGCCTGTGAAAAGCTCTTTGAGAGTCACTCTACAGACTCGAAGAGTCTGGATAACAAGGAGAAGCAGAACTCTCAAATGCAGGATCCATCTCTGTGCTGCTCCGTGTGCGTTCTGTGAGCTGGCGGTCATTAGGATAGAACCGCACGCTTGCGTATCCACGTTGACTTCAACGTGCCAAGGCATCCCTCAGCTTCTAGAACACCTCGGAGTGTTCGACAGGGCAGGCTTACGGGTGTCTGCTGTGCTTCCACCAGTAGAATCTGGCTGGAGCGGGGCTGGGGGAAAAGGTCGCCTTTCCAGGCAAGGCATGGGATTTTTTCTGGCGCTTGACGGGGGTCTCCGATGCATTCGCTGGGCCATCATCACCGGACAAGGAGTTTAGACAGAGCTTTTGGAAGTCTATCTTTTAGTATTGTCTGTATTTCTTTTATTTGTATAAATGTAACAAGGTAACTTTAAACATGTCATGTTGTGAAATAGAAATCAGGAAGATGGTAATAAAACATAATTTTGTATCTCACCACCTGGATGTAATCACTGTTAGTAACTGTATTTTTTTTCAGATGTGTGATATCAAAAAAGTAACACTTTTTTTTGCACTCTGTTGTAAACTTTTTCCTTAGGAAAGTGCGTTGTGCCCACCTCCTGTGGTTTCCCAGAACACCGTTTCTCAAGGCTCCACACCGTGGGCAGGTGTCCCTGGGGGTCTCGTGGTTTCTTCAATTTCTTTCCTGAGTAGATGTGCTTAGTGTTTACTATTTTCGGCTTTAAACGTCCTGTGCTGAGTATGTCTGGTGTCATCCTTTGAGCTTGTTGGTGGCGGTGGCGGGACCCACCCAGCCCCGGGCTGTCTGTTGGAGGTCAGGACTGTCCCCTGCGGCCAGCACAGGGGGCCCTGCTCTCACGGGCAGCCTGGGTGCGTTGGCTCTTTCCGCATCGGCCAGCCAGCGGGGAAGCAGGCACTCCAGTCTCCCTGTTGACTCACTGTCTGGTTTCCCAGTCATGTAGGCTGTGGAAGGGCATTTTTCCTATAGTAATGCCCATTAGGATTTTCTTTCTTTCTTTTTTTTTTAAGATTTTATTTATTTATTCGACAGAGATAGAGACAGCCAGCGAGAGAGGGAACATAAGCAGGGGAGTGGGAGAGGAAGAAGCAGGCTCATAGCGGAGGAGCCTGATGTGGGGCTCGATCCCACAACGCCGGAATCACGCCCTGAGCCGAAGGCAGACGCCCAACCGCTGTGCCACCCAGGCGCCCCCCATTAGGATTTTCTAAAAAACTTTTTGTGAACTGACTTTTTAAAATACGCTTGCCTGGTTTTGGCTGCAAATGTTCGCATCGTGTTCGAGATGTGCTAAGAGGCTTTGGCCCTTTTCCCCAGTCTGCGATTGCAGTGCTCCTTACGGTTCTGCCTTTAGCTTTTTATTTACTGTGCTTTCCACCTGCTGTAGCGTTTCATTTGTATTTACTCAAACCCGTCAAATTGATTCTTCAACAGTGTCTGCATTTGGTAACATGCTTAGGGCTCTCTCCCCCATTCTAGGTTCATATAAATCTTCACATACATTTCTTCTAGCATTTTACGCCCTTCCTGGGCTACATTTAACACTTTAAGTTTCCCGGAAAGGACTTTGACAGGTGGCGTGAGATACTCGCCGGACATAACAAGATCTGCAAGGGTGTGGGGTGGCCGGCCCCCTGTCTGAGGGGCACCATGCGGGACCCAGCCGTGTGCTGTCCTGTGGCAGCAGGACATGGGGACTAAGTCACTGCGACTCCACAGCACTCGGTGCTCTAAAGCCTGCCTTCATCGTGCGTCTCAGAGCTGTCTGTCATCTCCAGTTCGCCCCTGTGGAATGAACTCAGCTGCTTATCCAGAAGCACCTTTTATGGTCCCTACAGTTCTTAATTATGTTCTTTATTCTTTTTTTTTTTAAAGATTTTATTTATTTATTTGGAGAGGTGGGGGGAGAAAGCACGAGCTGGGAGAGGGAGAAGCAGACTCCCCGCAGAGCAGGGAGCTTGATGTGGGGCTCGATGCCGGGACTCTGGGATCATGACCTGAGCTGAAGTCAGACGCTTCACCCACGGAGCCCCCCAGGTGCCTCATGTTGTTCCTTCTTAAACCATTTTTGTGATTATTATTTTATTACTATTAATGTTATTCTACACGTTTACTGTTAATTTATTCATTATAATGGATTACATTTCTACAATAGCTCAGAAGGGCATGGCATTTGGACAGGTTGTTGGCTGTTTTCTCCATTCCTTATGGGGGCCCCTTACTTATGGGGGCTTACTGGGGGTCTTTCTCTAAGTCGCAGAAAATCAGCAAAGCAGGAGCACAGCATGGGCCATCTGGCATGCTGCCGAGGGACCTCAATTTCAAACCTGTGCCCTGTGAAACGAACACAGGGGTTTCATGGACAGCCTCTGAGAGAGGACTTCCTGTGTCTGTCCGTTTCCATGTAGCAGGGAGCTGGCCTCCCTGGCTTTGCAGAGAGCCGCACAAGCCTCACCTCGTGGGGTCCTGCCATCCCCTAGGCTCTTCTGTGTCACGTGGCCTCCTGCCTGGCCAAGGAGCACGGGGTGGCAGCGCTGTCCCTGCACCCATGCAGCTCTTCTGGGAGCCCAGCAGTGACAGCACCCTGTGCTCACCTGAGCCTGGGGCTGGGACACCTCCCTCTGACCCCCTAGGCCTGGCAGAGAAAGGGACGAAAGGGACAGTGACAAGGGGTGCCGTGGGAGCAGAGTGGCCCAGGCTCTGGGCCATTGTCCTCAAACTTTGAAGAGCACAGAAGCCTTCTGGAGGCTGCCAAACCCAGATCGCGGGGCCCTTCCCTTGAACTTGAGATTCTTCAGGTGTCGGGTGGGCAGGGAGGACAAAAATTCCCATTTCCAACACCTTTCCAGAGGCCCTGACGCTGCTGGCCTGGGGACTGTACCACAGAACCGCTAATCTGGAGCTTAGGTCTCTATCCCAATCCGTCTTTCTGACTTTAATCATATTTGAGATAACAGCTAATTTTTTTTGAAGTTTCCTTATACTGTTTTAAAACAGTGAAGCATATGTTAGAAATATTCTTTTAAATTCCTGCAGGAAGAACTTTTCTTTTTTTTTTTTTTTTGCTTGTTAATTTCCTTAATTACTTAAACTGTTACCATTTTCTTCCTTCTGCCTTCCTTGTAAGGTGCTAGTGCTTCCATGATTCGAGGCATTTAAATGCATTTTGAAAAACAGAAAGAAAGATAACACAAGATGACACAGGTTATGGAGGCTAAATCATGTGGGGCTCTCTCCATCTTTCTTCTTTGTTCCTTGGAACAAGTAGGTGAATTGGGCAGATAATTAAAGAAATGTGGGATTAGGCGCTCTGACTTGTATCCAAGAGAAAGCTGGCTCTGCCCGAGCAAGTCCAAATGGCTGTGGAAGGATCGGGACCTTTTGAATGTACCTTGAGCGTTGCAGATGGAATCCTGGATAAAAACATGAGTCAAAACATCAATGGCCAATTTATCATTTGATCACTTGCTGGGGAAAGGCCAGATTTATTTATAAGTGCCTGCTCATTTTCCTAATCATAATTACTGTGTTTTGTAATGCATACATCATACAATTTATTTAAAGGTAAATTTATTTCAAATAACTGAATTTGGATGTGAATGAAATACAGTCTTTAAGCAAATGATTTAAAAGATCTGCTGTATAGAAAGCTTGTATCAATATGCAGCTACAGCTAGCCAGCAGCGGACAGAAGACTGGGCGTGGAAAATACAGTGTCTTTCCAGTAGCTCCGAGTGTGCGGCGTTTTCTCCTTTGAACTCTGGAGCATGAATTGTGACCCTGGGCCATAACATGGAAGGGCGGTCCCAGTTTCTAGGCCCCAAATTCCTGCTTCCCATCTCTTCTGCCAGGTAGAAGGTAGTCTTGATACTTGGACACAAGCATCTCATGGTCAAGGAGGCTTTTTGCTGGACCAGCCTCCACCCTTTAGCTCCAGCCTCCATCCTCCAGGCTCTCACCTCCAGGCTTCAGCTCCAGCCTCAGCCTCCAGACTTTAGCTCTAGGCCCAGCCTCCAGCTCCAGCCTCCAGCAGCTCCAGCCCCAGGCTCCAGCTCTAGCTCCAGCCTCCAGCTCTAGCCCAAGGAACAACTCTCTGTCCATACCCAGTGATGAGTTCGCAGCACGCTGTCCATCCTGGGGGAAGTGGTGAGCTGCCCACCAGCATCCACAGTCTCCTGTGTCCTTTTCTGTCCCACAAGCTCCCGGCCTGGGGTCAGGCCAGGTCCAGGCAGGATGATGCTCTGGATGCATCCACGGACTTTCCTGAGATGGAGACCTCTCCAGTGCCCTCCTGCCAGCACCTTCCAGCAGCTTCTGAGCTTGGCTGTCACTCCTCCTTCCTGAGGGTCCTGGAGTAGTTTCAGATTCCAGACTTCCATATTACTGTGCAAAGGCTGATGCAGGGAGGACAGCAGCCCCCTGACAGGGCAAACCGAGGGAGAAGCTGGTTCAGGCCGGATGTGCAAGCTGGCAAGGCTGCCCACATGGGAGGGTCTTTATGTGGGGTGGGCCCTCGGGTGGGCCCTCCCCTCCATGAAGTGCGTGGGCCCACAGACCTGTTTCTCCTATCACCCCTGCAGTGGCTCAGCCACACAAGGTCCAGCCCCCTGGCGGGCTGCAGTGATTTTGGAGGAAAGGACGATGAGGGAGGCATTGGTTCCTTCTACGCCATCCAAGAAATGAGCCCTAGAGCTGCAGGCTTTGCTGAGGGCCTGACCCTCCGAGCCCCAGACCAGCTGTCATTCCTCGGCAGGCCTGGGGCCTTGTGCCCTGTCTCAGTCTTTGCTGTAAGCTTGGCTTTGCGCCACACCTGGTCCCACTGCTCTGGGGTGCTCTGCCCCTGCCCCAGCTCCCAGCACCTTCCCCATGGGACCTCCTTCCCTAGCAGATGGGCTCTGTGTCTGGGCCAGGGAGGGGTCCCCAGTACCCTGGTCCCCGCTGTTCCCCATCACAGTGTGGGTCGTGGGCACGCTGGCACTCCCTGCATATCCTTCGGTCTGACTCAGCCGGGAGCAGGGTGGGCGCCACAGTACAGGGGACCAGGGTGCGGCCCTCTCTCCCGGTGCTGCCCAGCGACACAGCTGCTTGCCTGGCCTGGCCGTTCTCACGGGGCCAGACCGTGGAGTGTATTCGTAGGCAAGCATCACACGGGGCCACTTCAAGCACCTTCGTAGAGCCTGTGAGTATTCCTGTCTTCCACGGATGTCCCCAAAGGAGGCGGGGGCCGGGCCTCGGCCACAGACATGTGCCAGCTCCCGGCAGAGCGAGGCCCATGAGGGAGGCTCTGAGCGGCGTCTGGGACAGCGAAGCCACCACCGGGAAGCTCAGAGCCTTCTGCAGAACTTGTGGCAGCCCGCTGCATGTGACGGACAAGCGGAAGAACCCACAGCGCGCAGTGTACCTCCCTTCAAAGGCTCCCTGTCCCTCTCCGCATCTCTGCCCCTGTATGAACCCAGATCCTCAGTGAGGAGTGTGGGATTCAGAACCACCTATGTGTGGCGGGCTGGTCCCTTCTGTGATGCCAGCCTTCTCTGGTCCCTGTATCACTGGCCCCGGGGGCCCCTCCCCAGCACAACTGACTGTGGAGCACGGTGCAATTGCCCTGTGTAGCCCACTCACAGAGCCGTGTCTCCCCATAAGAGCTTAAAACATGCCAAATGAAAGCCACCACAGGTCACACGCACGCACGCACACACACATGCACATCCACACACGTGATGTGGAACAGCTTGCAGTTAGGACTCGGAGAATGTCACAGAGCATAAACAGATAACGTAGTTACATTAAAGAGCTACAGTACTGTCTGTGAGGTTTGCAAACCCGAGCCAGCCTAGAGATTTCTGAACCCCGCACTCCGAAGCTCCTAGACCCTGAGTTTCCTGGGGGACCCGGGAGATCTAGCTGTCCAGAGAAGCAAGGGGAGTTGGAACATTCAACCTTGGGTTTTTATTTTACAAACCCAATGCACACAGGTGCGGTTACCTTTCCCGTGAGTTGTACAAAGATGGGGGCTGGGGGTGTGTGCACAGCTTGGAGAAGACTGCAGGTAGCAAACGGCCCTCCTCTGGAGGGATCAGCTCAGCGACCTTGCTCAGCGGCTCCACCCCAATTTTATTAAAAGCTTTCTCATGCATTAAATAATGATTTAATAGTCACTGTGAATTCTGCATTTTGTGGCCACTTACAAGACACAAGTCACGTGTTTATGGTGACCACAATGGGTGTCGTGTTGAATACACACGCTGAGCAGACACCCCGCTGGTCCCTGACCTTACGGGTTGCGGACCTCAGTCTTCCTCATTCGGTACGGGATCGGCTGTGGGCTGCTGTTGTGTTCACAGGTACGCCCTTTCTCAGGTTGCCGAAGTCCCTCCTATTACTAGCTTGTGGAGAGTTCTTGGATTTAGTCAAATGTATTTTCTGTAACTATTATGATGATCTGTGAATTTTTAAAAATTTGTTAATAGAGTGGATTGCATTGATTAATTTTTGAGTTCTCAAATAGTTTTGCACATGTTGTTAGCCCCATTTGATTATAAAATATCATCATTTTTAGATTTGTTGTATTTGATTTGCTAAAATCTTTGCATCTTCACGAAAAATGTTGGCTTGTAGTTGCTTTGTAACAACTTTTGTGTTTGGTTTTGTGTCAGTGTAGTGCTGTCCGTAATAATAAACACATATCTTTAAAATTTTAGTATCTTTAGAACCCGTAGTGATGTCTCATTCCTGCTGTTGATAATTTGAGTCTTTTTTTTCCACGTAGCCAGATCCATGTAGCTAGAAGCTTATCAATTTTATGGATCTTCTCGAAACACCTGGTTTTGGTTTCTTTATTTTCTCTGAGCTTTTTTCCATTCTTATGCCATTCTTTTTTGTTCTTTTCATTAGGTTTTTTATTCTTACTTTGGTTTCATTTGTTATTTTTACTAGCTTCTTCAGGGAGGAGCAGAAGTTACTAATTTAAGACATTTCTTCTTCATAGTATAAGTATTCTAACATTATAAATAGTAAACACCCTGCTTCAGCTGCAGCCCACATATTTCAATATGTGGTTCTATGGTTTTAATTCAGCTCAAATATACATTTTTTAAAATTTTACTTTAGATTTATTCTTTGGAAACACTTACTTTGAGTGTTTTATTTAGTTTAGAAATATTTAGGGATTTTCCAGATGTGTTTTCTGTTATTGATTTCTAATTTCATTTCCTTTGGTTAGAAGCGCAGAGCATAGAGATAGAGTGTAGTCTATCTGAGTTGAAGGCTGGTGTTATGGTTCTGAATACAGTCTATCTCGGTGAGGCTTTGTGTACCCTTTAAAGACAATGTGACTGCAGCGCTCTGTTGCACGGACCAAAGACGTTGGGGGCAGGGGGGCAGGGTGCTTCAAGCCTTCTGAGTTCCTGCTGGTTTTCTCTCCTTGTTCTAAAGTTGTTGCTGGAAAGGTGTTTAAATCTCTGACCGTGATTATGTATTTTCTTCGAAAACTAGAAACACTCCTTTAGTTTCATCAGTTCGTGCTTCATATTATTAGATGTTTACATTTTTGAGATTTTTCTGCGGTTTCTTGATAAAGAAATGATCTTCTTTATCCCTGGTAATATTCTTTGCTTTAAAATTTACCTTGTCTGATTTTAATATAAGCAGCCCAGCTTTCTCTGATTAGTATTTTCATGGTATGTATTTTCCATCCTTGACATTTCAAGTGGGTTTTTCAGTTGGGATATTTGGGTTTTACTTTTTAAAATTTTTACATTGAGATCTGCTTTTTTCTTAAAAGATTTTATTTATTTATTTATTTGACAGAGAGAGACAGAGCATGAGCAGAGGGAGTGGAAGAGGGAGAAGCAGACCCTCCGCTGAGCAGGGAGCTCAATGTGGGGCTTGGCCCCAGGACCCTGGGATCATGACTTGAGCCAAAGGCAGGTGCTTAACCGACTGAGCCAATGAGGCACCGCTGAAATCTGCTTTTTGATGGGGTTTTTGGATCATTTGTATTTTATGTGATTATTGATGCAGTTGGGTTTAAATTTATCCTATTGCTATTTGAAAAAGTATTACTCTGTTAGTTCTTTGTTCTCTTTTCTCTTTTCCTATTTTGTTTCAGATTGTATGCTTATGATTCCATTTTATACCTTTTGTTAGCTTATTAAAGGTAATTATTTTCCTTAGTGGTGGCTTTAGGGATTATAACCTAAACATTTACCTTATCACTGCCTACCTTCAGGTGTTCGGCAAGAACCCTACCAAGTGCACTCGCAGCCTTGTCTCTCATTCCCAGGCTGTTGCTGTCACAAGTTGTGCCTCCGCATATGGGGTCGACACTTCACTACACCGTTACTACTGTTCTTCAAACAGTCAGTTATCTTCTGAGAGATTAAAAAAATCACTTATTATCACCTCTTAAGATGCTCTTTATTTCATTTTGTCCTAGATTTCCAACGATTGTCATTTTCCTTCTTAAAAGACATCCTCTAACATTTACTGTGCGCAGGTCTACTGGCTAGGGATTTTTTCTGCTCGCATATGCCAAAACAGACTTTATTTTGCCTCCATTTTTGCAAGATACTTTTACTGGGTAAATATTTTCTTGTTTTGTGGTTTGTTTTGTTTTTCAGAATTCCGTGGTGTCACTTCACTGTCTTCTGGTTTGAACTGTTTTCATGAAAAATCTGCTTGTATTTGTTCCATCTTCAGACCATGTGTCTTTTCTCTGACTAATTCTAAGATTTTTCTCTTTATCCCTGGCTTAAAGCAATTTGGTTACAATGCACCCAGTTTTCTTCATGTTTTTGTGCTAGCAGCTTATTGAACTTTGTGGTCTTTCATTTTCATCAAATTTGGAAAATTTCAGGTTACTTTTTCAAATATTTTTTTCTCTCCCCTACCTTCAGGATCTCAAATGATGTGTGTAGGAGGCTGCTGATGTTGGCCTACCACTCCCTGATGCCCTCTTCCCCCCCCGTGTCCTTGACTTTGGACTGCCTGTCTTGCTATTTCTTCAAATTCATTGATCTTTCTTCCACAGTGTGTAACCTGCTTTACTTCACCCTGTGTGCATTTCATCTTGATGCTTGATTTTTCTCATCGACAGGTTTGATTGAAGGCTACTCCTTATACCTTCCATGTGTTTTCTTTAATGTTTCAATCTCTGCTTGAACGTATAGAGTATGGGCACAATAACTGCTCTGATGTCTTTGTCCTACTAATGCTAACCTTTGTCTTATTTCTGGGTCTGCTTATATTGACTGACTTCTCCCTCATCATGGGTCATGGTTTTCTGCTTCTTTGCATGCCTGGTAACTTTTTATTAGATGTTAGACTTTGCAAATTTTGCCTTGTTTGGTGTGGAATATTTTTATATTCATATAAATATCCTTGAACTTTATTTCTAGATTTCAGTTAAATTATGGGGCAACAGTTTAATTCAGTCCTTGCTTCTCAGCCTTGCTGTGTGAGGCTAGTGTGGTCTTAGCAGGGGGCCGACTTCACCCTTCTACTGAGGTGATACCCTATGATTCTCTACTGATTCCTGGCCCTATTCCCACTCCTGCCTGTGCCCTCGGGACTTTTTCCTGGCACAGACACTTCCGTCACGTGCATGTGCTGACCAGTACTCAGCTTCCCTCAGCAGGGTGGGGGTGGAGGTCTCCATAGATTTCCGCATCGCCTTCTGTGCAGAATTTCTCTTTTTGGGCGTCTACCCCATGAGCTTCAGCTGCTTTGAGTTCCCCAACATACCAATTCTGTTTTTTGTTGTTATTGTTTTTGTTTTTTTTTTTTTTTTTTCCAAATCAGGGAATGCACTGGATTTTGCCTCTATTTTCCTCCCTGAACTGACATCTGGAATCTCTCTTCAGGCACTAAACTGGGGTAATCCTCAGACTCCCCTTGTTTGTATTTTCTCTCAGAGACTGCTGGCTCATGTTGACTGATATCTGAAAACAGTCATTTCATATATTTAATCAGGAACTTATTTTAGTCATTTCATGTGGGGAAGTAAATCCTACTCCTGTTACTTCATCTGGACAGAAATCTAAGTTATTTCTGGGGGCACCTGGGTGGCGCAGTTGTTAAGCGTCTGCCTTTGGCTCAGGGCGTGATCCCGGCGTTCTGGGATCGAGCCCCACATCAGACTTCTCCGCTGGGAGCCTCCTTCTTCCTCTCTCACTCCCCCTGCTTGTGTTCCCTCTCTCGCTGGCTGTCTCTCTCTGTCAAATAAATAAATAAAATCTTAAAAAAAAAAAGAAATCTAAGTTATTTCTGGAAGGTACTTAAATTAGTGCCTACATTCACAGTTTTCATGAGGCAGCTCATGCATTTAACAATATATATTGAGCAACTTCTATGTGCCTGACATCATTCTAGATGTTGGGGTTGTGGTCGTGAATCAAACAGACAAAAAATGCCTCCTCCTACGGAGCTTATGGTCTACTCAGTGCAGACGGACAGTAAACAGGTAAGCAAGGGGCATCATGTATCTGATGGAGGTAAGAGCTGTGGATGAAAACGAAGGGCTGGATCCAGATGATGTCTCTCAGCAGTAATTACGCCTTAAGAAAAGGCGGGGGTAGTGTCCCTGACAGATGTGTCTAGAGTAGCCTTGAGCATTCATGATAGCCCTCATCTCTGCGGGTTACCTCTGGTTAAAGTGACCCACGAGGAAAGTGAGGAAGATGATGTGTGTATTAGTGACTAAAAACACTTGAGTGCAACTGACTGCATCAATCCTAAACTCTGTCTGTTTTCACACGTTTTGCTATTTCAATGCTATGGAGCTAGAATGGATAAAAGCAGATTCTAGAGTGTCCCGGAGCACTTTTTCTAACCCTTGAAATCTTAATATTCTCTAATAAAATAAGAATAATAATGTTTCTTCCTTATAGGGACTTCAGGTAGATTACAGAAGATAATATGTGTAAAGCCTTTAGAACTGTGCCTGGTACACAGTAAGTACACATGTGGTAAGAACCCATCAGATGTTAGCTAGCATGTTTATCATTATCACCATAACCAGCATTACCACCATCACCACCTTTATTATCACCACTATCATCATCACAACCATCATCATCATTACTATCATCACCATCAACACCAGCATGATCATTTCCTGCAGTATCAAGACTGTCATCACTTCATCAAAATCATCACCACCATCATCATCACCAACATGATCATTACCTTCATTATCATCATCATCATCACTTCACCAAAATCATCACCATCATCACCATCATATTCAACAATATCACCATCATCACCATCATATTCAACAATATCACCATCATCACCATCATAATCAACATTATCACCATCATCACCATCATAATCAGCATTTTCACCATCATCACCATCATAATCAACATTATCACCATCATCACCGTCATCACCATCATTACCACCATCACTATCTCCACCACCTTTATCATCAGCATCAGCATCACCGTTATCAGCAGTGGCAGCATCACCACGACCATCTGCATCACCACACACACCATCATCACCTGCATTTATGCCATCACCATCACCAAAATATACTTACTCCTGGAAAGGTCTCCTCACTACTCTGGATATTTCCAACACCTTTACTATAATTTATCAAGGAACAGCTGAATGACACGGGCTTCTATCCAGAGGAGAAAAATGAGAACTCAGTAGGCTGGTGACAAGTTCTTCCTTCCATCATGAAAAGTGAACAAAAATCCGAATTTCAGACTCTAAGAAATGACTTCTTCCAACAGACAGCCCTAGTTACACACAGCGTCCTACTGTTTCTAATTCCACCCTTGAATTCATAGTTAAAAGTGATTCTACCAGCACCAAAGTGGAATGAATTTCAATTTCAATCATTTTATTGGCATGACAAGGTATACAAGAATTGTCTGTGTTAATGCATCAAATCCGGTGTCACAGCAGTGGTCATAGAGCGCGTGCCTCTATTTCTCATCACTGTCTTTCCAAGGCAGTGTCAGGCTCTACTACTTTAAGGTTGTTTCTGCCAAATTTTAGCCTTATTTCAATTTTATAGTTTTTATTCATGTATCTGCTTTGACAGGATTTCTTCACAATTTTCAAAAATGGGGGAAAGATATTGTCTACATTTCTGCATCTTCTAAGGAGGAGTAAAAACCATTTTTTATCCGATTTAGTGCTTTCTTATGACAATTATTCAGTTATGTTCCAATTACTTTTTGTGGTTAGTGAGATCAATAGCACAGAAGATAAGCTTAGATTATTATCTTAATGATTGTGTTCATCAGGAAAAAATTAGCCTGATCAAGTTTAGTCAGAGCTAGTCAATTATTAAATACTTGGGAAATATAATTTGTATGGTTTGGTAGTTATGCAAGAGCCATCCTAGCAATTGTTTTCTTACCATCTTATCTTGAGATAAATTTATTGATTTTGAGATGTGACAGTGCAGCCATCAATCCAACAGTACCTTGAAAATGTTTTATGGTAGCATAAAACATATGGACTGTTTGAGTTTCTGTGGTGGTGCAGTGTCCTGGACTCAGCCAGCATATTATATAGAGAGCACATACATATATTTGTGTTCAGGCATATGTGTACTAATAAAGTATTTTCTCTAAAGTCTAATCTTCCTTTCTCTTATACTTTTAATACAACATGGGAGTTGTATAAATTCAAAAAGTGCTCTCTATTTTTCTAATCCCCATTAATCCCTCCCTCCAGACCTTTTGCAGAGGACATGAATACCAGACACACACGATCTGTCCCAGTCCAGTGGATTAAAAAACTAACAGTAACCTAGGGTAGGTCCTGACCCAGTCCCAATGCTCTTAGCCCTTCAGTATAATATTATCTTTTTTTCAGAAAATTGAGGCTTTTTCAGTGTTACCCAGAAATTAGTAATTTCTTGTGTATGAGGAATTGTGGTCCAAATTGCTCAGTCACCGCCGCCACGACTCTCGTCCGGAACATTGCAAGCCCCCACCTGCCGAGTTCTTATTTTGGAGAGTGCATTTCTGTCACAATTTTTGAACACTCTGTGCTTAATATTTTGTGCTTGTTTCTCAGTCAGTGGTTAAGATGTTCTGAGCCAGGGCTTCATTTCAGATAGGTAAGCTTTTCCAAAGCTCGGAGGTGCCCAACTCACTGTATGCAAAAGAAAATGGATAATGAAGCTCTTTAATTAATGTGAATATTATGAAATTTTAACTGTGGTTGATGGGCTTTGGTTAAGAATCAATCACTGTCTCTTAATTCTCTGATGGATCTGAGAAGATGTGAAAAGAAACACCACCAAAGGTGCTCACAGAGGAAGAGCCAATTGGATGGGAAGCCTTCTGATTTATTGAATGCCAGATAGGATCGGTCCGATACAGCACCCTGGGGCTTTGTGAGCCTGTGATATTTGTGTAATGAAGGTTATGCCTGCACTCATAACATTTCCTATTCCGATCTGTACTCAATCATCACCCTATACTATGAGGCTTGCATTGGTAAACATATTAATTATAAGAAGACGCCTTCCATGGATCTGTGATGAGTTGCTTCAGTGGCAAGACGAGTTATGGGAGGGAGAGTACCCCGTGAGCATCGGTGCAAGCCTCTGCAGGAGGTGACCTGGTCCTTGGCAATTTCCTCTTGGGTACAATTTTCTGAAGATGAAACCCCAAGTGGGGTTTGGTCTGGGGCCCCATTAGTCCATAGTTCTAAATAAGGTCAAAGTTACAGTAACCTTCACTCAGGAAGAAGAATCATACTTTTTTCAAGTTCCCCACTACCTTGGTTAGATGCCAGAGGCACGTCCTGGCCATGAGCCAGATTTCCTCCTGATCCCTGTCTCTGAGCTGCCTGGGCTCTATCTTGCTGAGCGGGGCTGCTGGTGGGTCCTGGTCACCTGCCCACTGAGCCTGGTTGTCAGTGAGAAGACATGCTCCATCCATCCCCGTGGTGCCCCACCTGGGGTCCTGCCCAGGCTTCTTGGTCCCAAAGAGTCACAGAGCTAGGCCAGGATGACAATGTGGAGATGGGTCCCCATGCCAGCTGCTCGTCCACCCTGGGCCTGCTGTCTGCCACCCCAGAACCAGCCCCTTCTCACCTGTTGGAGAGCTTGTCCATGCCGTCTAGAAGCCCACATGGTTCTGAAGGGCTGCGAACATCTCTGATCGTACGATGTTGTGTGAAGCTTGCAGTTGAAACAACCAAACCTTTTTCAATAAATTGCCGTTAATCCAGGTCATTTCCTTCCTAGGTGCTAAAATTGGCTTCTTAAATCTCAGCCATCCTTTACACAGAGGCCGGCTAAACATCACGTGGGTGGTTTTCAGCATGTCCTTGAGTGCTTCCCCTGTGCCTGCTTTGGCCAGTGGCGAGTGTCTTGAGCAGGGCAAGGCAGGGGTGTTCTTCTGGGGACTGCTCAGATGGATGTCCCACCTGGGATGTGGATTGGACCTTGTCCCCAGCCAGCGTGTCTCCACCTGACCACATGCTGTTCCACCTGCAGGTGCACAGAGTCTTGGACGAGTTCGGTGGATGACCTGATCCCACCATCTCCCTGCCTTGGGAACTCCCTGGAATGGGAAATGAGAATACAGGACCTTGGTGTGATGGCTTGATGGGCACTTATGATGGTCGCCTCTGGTTTCCTCCTTTCCTGAACCTAACTCAGGGCACGGAGATCTTCAAAGACGCTTTGAATCTGGACAGTGTCCTATCTGGCCATTTGATAGCAGATCTATCAATAAATTCCTACACACACGGGTGTTGAAGAAAGAGATAGATGTTTCCAGAGTACAGCGTACCTGCAAGAGCTCCCCTGTGCTGCTGTTTTAACTTTCGTGTGTTGTTTTCACAAATATCACCTCCTTGTACCCAAAACAGCGTGGCGGGGATCCACAGAGAGCGGGCCAAGGCTGGAAATCCAAAGCCGCAGGCTCAGCGGGCTGTGTTCAGCACCATCCACACCTGCTGGTCCTCATCCCGGGTCAAGAGCCCGGCCCAGGTGAGTCCCGCCCTCCACCTTCTGAGGACGTGTTAGCCTCACCAGCTGTGCGGCTAAAAGGCAGCTTCTCCCTTGGGTGCCTGAAACGTCATCAGAAGCCCCTGGGAGCTGTGGGAACCCGGCCGCCGCCGTGCCACTGATGGCTGAGAAAGCATCTTGGGCCTGGGCTTCCTTCTCTATCGTTCGTGCTTCCGTTTTACTATGATGCTGTGTTAGCCGGGCGCACCTTCCAGCTGTTTCTATGTTCCCTCCTTGCGGTGGGAAACGGGCAGAGCTTTCCCATGGTAATGGACGGGCCCTGTCAATTAGGTGTCGCTTTCCATTTCCCTGTTTGTAATCCTGTGACTACTAAACACCAATAATTCTCGGCCTCTCCTCGTCCCCCAGAAGATTGATGGTGCGCGTCATCTCTCACACGAAGATATTTAAATGAAAATCACACTTCCGTCTGCATCCCATTTTCCTGCTGAGCGGGGGAAGCAACCCTATTAAATCAAATTATATGTGACTTTTAAAACTTCCCTTTACAGCATTCAATTGAAAATCTGAATCTTATCATAATACATTGCCTTTTTATGAGTAAATTGACTTTACTTGGTCCCTGGGGGGTTTCCAGCCTCCTTTCCGTGCTAGGGGAGAGAGAGACCCACTGCCCCTCTAAGGCATAGAATGTGTGCTGGAGCTGGTGGAGGCCAGGAGGGGCTGCTTTTGAGGGGCACCCATGCCTGGCCCCAGCTCACCTGTGACCAGGGCTCCTCCACATTCCAGTTAGCAGCGGAGTTTGGCCATGAGGCGTCTGTCCAATGCAGAAGCAGGTCAGTGGGTCTTGGGGGGCCCAAGTGCCATATCACCAGCAGCTCGGGGTGATTAGGTGAGAAGGTGGGCCCAAGGAGAGTGATGGTGGGTTTCCTGGCCGCCTCGCATCTGAGCCCCGTGGCTGGGGGAGCAAGCGTGTGGCACGGGAAGAGCTACCAGGAAGGCAGATGACCCTCAGTGAACCCAGAGGGCCACCCGAGAGAGCGCCTCCCCCCCCCCCCAAGGCCACAGAATCCACTCATGCTGGGAAGATCTGGAAGGTGTCTTTAGTGACGGTATCTGACCTTGGGAAGCATAAAGACTGTGCTCCATAAGGAGGTGCACCGAGATAGCGACTCTCCTTTCTTGGCGGGATTACGAGAGAGACTTCGAGCAAACATGGAGCGTCTGGATTTATGGAGGTTTCTAGGGAAGCTTCTCATCACGTCCTTGAGGACTGGGAGTCACTGAACGGTTAGATAAGATAATATCAGATTCAGGTGATTGGAAACGGAATGGATTGCTGTATTCAGGGAATATTGGGGTTTGATTTTTTTTTTAATTTAAAATTTTGGTTTTATTCTGCCCTCCGCCTGCCCAACTTTATGGAGATAAGTGACATACACCATTGTGTAAGTGTCAGGGATGCTGAATGGAGCACCGGTGGTGTTGGAGGGACCTTTCCAGGGTCAGTGCCTGCGGCCCACGAACGCCAGCTACAGACGCCGTGGCTGCTGCGCGAGGGGCCGAGGTGCTGGGGCATCAAACTCCAGTTGGCGACATCAGTATTCAGACATTCAGAGGAAATGAGCGAAATCAGTTTCAGTAGTAGCAAGTGTATGTCCTGCCGTTAGATTTAAAAGCAGGTTCGCAGAGCTGGGCTCCAGTGCAGGCGTCTGGCTGACCAGGAGGGAACGCAAGCCTGCGTCGTCGTGCACGGAACACGTCACCGGACGCATTGTGATAGGGTGTAGTGTGGAGACCACGGAGGAACACACGAAGGTTCTCCGATTGCGGACGTGCATGTTTTCCTGAAGAGAAATGAAGATGATCACTTTGTTCTGGTGCCTGGAAATGCAGTCACCGTTTGGAAGTCATAATACGGGGTCACAGGTAGAGATCTGCTTCCTGGGGCCCCTGGGGACTCAGCCAGTGAAGCATCTAACTCCTGATTTCGGCTCAGGTTGTGGTCTCAGGGTGGTGGGATTGAGCCCTGCGTCGGGCTTCGTGCTCAGTGTGCGGTCTGCTTGAGATTCTCTCTCTTTGCCCCTCCCCCCACTCGCACACGCGTTCTCTCTCTTTCAAAAAATAAAGAAAATCTGTTTCTTTCACAGAGGTCATTGGACAAGAGATCACTGAGTTCTTTGGTGTCCCGTCTAGGTAGTGTCTACATCTACCTTCAGCACTGCTGACCAAGAACCTTCTGACCCTTGACCCTTGACCCAGGCCTCAGACTGTTGTTGGGTCCTTGGTGCCGGAACCCTCGCTCCAGTGGAGGCTTTGCCCTGACCCTTTATACGCCTATTCTGATGGGCGAGGCCATACGAGGACCCGTCAGTTCACCCGAATCCCACACCCTGACTTCTGGAGAGCTGGTCAGGGTAGCACAGTCCCTAGGATCTGGAATTTGCTTTAAAAATCGGTTTCATCTCCTCATCTTGCATGGTGAGGCCACCGTCTTCCACAAGGTTTGCTGTCCTGCAGGCAGAGTGTCCTGAGGGAGTGCTCGGGCTGAGCCCCCACGCCGGAGCTTAGAGAGGCTGCCTGTGCTCTCCCCCTGCCACCCCTTACCTCGTTGTTGTCCTGCCCTCGGCACTTTCTAAGGAATCCATTCCACACCATGCGGCTCCCCACCTTCCCCCTTGGGCTTACTCAAACCCATAAGCACTCGGCTGGGTTCCTGTTCCTAAATTGCATTTGTGACTTGAAATAATGAATGGGGATGTTTTGACATTTATAATGAGAATGAGTTGGTTTAGTAAAAGATGCTTCCAAAAAAAATATATTTATGTTCATCATTTGCCCGCTAATCCACCAGTAATGATCTCATTGTCATGTGATCAATTAAATTTTATCATTAGCACAATCAGCATAATCATATTATGAAAAGCTGATGTCACGTAATTCTTCCTAACGGGGTTGACTGTGTGGGAGTCCGACATGCTGCTTGGCAACCAGGTGGTGGTGAGCGTGCACGTCCCACCTCAGGGCGGACATGAGGGGCTCTGATTTCTACTGTGAAAGGGTTTTGGCTCAGGCCCCTGATTTCATAGACTTACCTTTAGAACCAGGTGTGTCTGTGCATACCTGCACCGTGCAGGAGAGAGAGTGCGGGGCGCCTGCTGGCCCACGAGGGGACCTGTCCTGCTGAAGACAGCAGAAGACCTAGAATTCCCTCGAATGTCCGCACAGGTCCTGAGAATCAGGTGAACTTCAAAGGCTAAGGTCAAGCCCTGGGAACCAAAAGGACAATAAATGCGCTCAGGTCACTTGTGGATCGACACAGAATAAATTAGCAGGGCCAAGGTCAATGGTAGACCGCCACCCGCTCCGACGCACATGTGTGCCTTTGTCCTGGGCTAGGACCCAGGAGCCTGTAGGGTGCCCCGGGCATGGTATGGCGTCCCCAGTGGACAGTGTGCAGAAGCTGGGGTTGCTACTGTGTCTTCCCTGTGGCTGACAGCCATGGCGAGGAGCGTGCTCCTGTTGAGTAATGTTATTCGTGCGTCTGTCGGTCCCGCACATTCAAAATACGAGAGTCGGCACTTGTAGCACCAACAGAATCAAAGGCCAAACAAAGCAGTCTTCCCAACATTGACATGAAGGAGGGTGTGGGTACAGTGCCTGTCCCACAGTCGACATCCCCCAGGGTGATGGTCACAGGCACCTAGAGTTTTCTGTTGGGAAACATCCTTATTCTTCTGATTAATGGTTAACGTGGATTGTTTCAGGGCGGAAGTGTCTTCTCTCTCACCCCTGCCAATGTCCATCCTCAGCTCCCACGGCTGGGTGCACGGAGGTCTGACCGCTCGCCGGGCTCTGCCTGTCTCTCTACTCAGTAGCAGCTTTCTTCTCCCCTCGGTTTATAGGGGTCAAATGTTTTAGTGCAAAAAGTGTGACTTTTGGTACAAAGCCATCCTGAACAATTTGGACCCAGGATTCCTGACCTCGCTATTTCATGGGAGCCGAAGCTGCCTTTCAGCCGGCCTTCCACTGGCTGCTTCTTTGACATGCTTCACTAAACCTAATAGCTCCCTATTACCAGCTACAATTTAGCATCTGAGCCAGGAGCTGGATGAGAAAGGGGAGAAGAGAGTGTAAATTATACGGAGTAGTGGGGAACAAAGGTTTTATTTCTCCTGAGCACAACCCTTTGATAGGAAAACGGGGGAGACAAATGTGTCGCTAATTTAATTAAGTAGTATGAGATTTCAGGGTCCACAGATGCCATTTAGAACGGGATTAATCAAGAGCAGGTGACGAAAATGAATAGTCACACACAATGTTAGCGTTTTTAACGATCCGACACAGCCGAGTGGAATCAGGGCTCTTCAGAACAGGACACAGTTTGCTTGCTGATCCAAATCTACCCAGGCCTTCTTCTCACAATGGTCAGCTTGTTCTCCGGGGGCAGGAAACTTTTCCTATTTTCTTGCTGTGATCAAGACACCCGAAGGGAAAGGAGAAAGGGGCTGCTTCATCTCCTCACGCTGTTAGTTCTCTCTGCACAATCTCTCCCACAAAGAGGAGCCATTGGGGGATCTCAGAGCATCTTTTCAGTGGCCTTCGGTCCACGTTAGGAATCAAATACGTCACAACCCCGTCCCACGGCTGAATACACAGATGCTCCTGCTGCGTATGAGCCCTACTGTGGGCTCAGTGTGTGGGGAGGCCGTGTTGGGACAGGGCCCAAACAGGCTTGCACCTGGACAGAGCTGCGTGCCCGAGGGGCCGTGGAAGGGCCTGGCACACGTGCAAGTTGACACCCACTGTATGAACTGGGCTGGAGGAGGGAAGGGCTTTGCTGCCGGGCGGGAGGACGCCGCCCCCCACCCTGTGCGGTCTGAGCCCAGCACAACCCCTCACCAAGAAGGTGACTGGGAATTGGGAAGGCCTCCGGGGAGGAGTCTCAGATGCGTGTGTATGTGCGGCATACGGATCGCTCGTACCCGCATGCACCTTCCTCAGGGCCCGAGAGCGCTGAGACCATCCCACAGTCCCTGAGGAGTTCAAGGAGTGCTGGGACGTTCCGGTTGCCTCGGTCATTCCCTTGGTTCGGGTGCTCTGAAGACGGCGGAGGAGACGCGTTCGCCAAGTCCGGGTCTGAGCTGGCAGACACGAAGCAGTGACGTGTGTAGCCAGGCGACTCTTCCACGAGATCGTGAGTCCCGCGGGCCGCTGGCTTCTGCCTCGACTGTCCGCGTTCAGCACAGACTGAGCCTCGTGGAGACGCCGCCCCACGGTTAACACACAAAACAAGCAGACAAGGCACGAAACCCTTTCTAAACTCTGGAGATCTGTCATGGTCTGTAACGGTTTTCCTGGGGAACCATCCCAAACTACTAAATATTTATTAAAAGGTATTTGAGGAATATCCAGGGATTTCAGATAAACACTTCACTCCTCTCCTTCGATACCACAAATAATTAGCGGTCAGGAGGATAAAAACGGCATCTAGAGGACTATTTGTCACGAGGAGGTGGGGTGCACTTGAACTGCCCTCTTCAAGGCAGAGGAAGAGGAATGACTCAAAACGTCTTTCTGGAAATAACTGCAGGGGTCGCAGAGACATTCTAAGGGGGTTCATGCAGCTGAACCTTCTAGGGTTTGAGGTGCACTGAGCGCTTTGGAGGCTCAGGACCCCTGCCCCTCGCCGGCCATGGGAGAGGGCAGTGGCTTGAGAGGCAGAGACCCTGGTTTCACGAAGAAATGACAGAGGGCCTACTTCCTCCATTCCTCAAGACCCCTGCTCAGCGGTGTCTGCTGACGGCATCCACAGCAGGACGGCTTCTTCTCCTTTGTTCCCTGAGCACAGAACGCATCACTGCCCCACCAGCCCCGTGGGGGGGCGGCCACGCCAGCCACAGGACTGGGAATAGGATGTCCAACTGTCTCCACCCGGCCAGCCAGGGGCTCACTCTTTGTGCAGGCTCCCCTGCCACAGGCCTGCTCCCTGGTTCATTCGGACGTGAAGCTGGCGGGCCCCAGACCCAGGCCCGGCCTTGGCTTCTACGAAAGGGGGCGCAAAGAGCAGCGGGAGTGTCAGGACTTGAGTCTTAGTTGTGTCCACAGTGACATAGGCCTCTGGGAAGAGGGAGCTGGGTGCCAGCTGGGCCCGGCTTCCACCCCACAGACGTGTCGTAGTCAAGATCCTGCACGTTCCCTGCCTCACTGGCCCCCTCACGGAAATCGGCCAGGCCCCGCCGCGATGCTCTCCGTCTAGAAGCCTGGGACTGTGACAATGCCGGCCGAGCTCCTGAGAGCTGTGGAGCAGAGCTGTGGGTGTGCCATTTGGAGCCAGCCAGAATCCATCAAAGAGCAGGTAAGGACGAGCTGCACGTGCAGACCCGAACATTTGGGGGACGCCATTGTCATCCAGCGGGACAGCAGGCCGGGGAGGACCGGGGAGGAATCAGGCCCATGTTGCAGAAATAGATGCTCTAGGTGGCCGGACACCCTGCAGAGCAGGATGGTGCACCTGTCTCCTTGCCCAACCCCTGAGGCACGCCTCACTCAGCAGCGATGGGCGTCCAACTCCCGGAAAGGACACTGGCCGTTCCCTGGGGGTGGGCGTGGGGGTGTCATGGTCAGCCCCGGGGGTTTCAGGCATGCCCAGAAACCTCTGTCTGTCTCCTCCTGCCCCTCCCGGGCTCTCAGTTGCTGCCCGCCTGGGCCCCTGTCAGAAGATGCCCAGCTAAGAGAGAACGCTGTGAGCCCGTGGAGGCCGGCAGACCATGGTTTCAAGCTGGTTTCTAGGACCCGCCCTTTTATGCTTTCAAGCTCCCCGTGAAGTTCCTTCCCTGACCTGGAACAGATTTTCCTTGTTTGTAGGTGAGGTTTTATTTTCATTAATTCCACCTCGGTTTTCCTCTGATCTTTTCAGCTGGCAGCAGGAGGAAGCAGAGAGGACCCGAGTTCAGAGCCTGGTTTCACGTGTGTCCTGTGAGCCCAGGAGGGGATACTGGGCCACCTGGTGGGCTCCGCCTCCTTCCCGCAGGCGAGGCAAGAGCTCAGTGGTGACGGCCCAGGGACTGTGTCCAGCATCAACCCGTGTGCCAGGCCAGCCCTCCGGCGGCAGGAGCCCGGCGCCTTCTGTCCACGCCTCCCAATTCCCTCTCCATCAGGAGTTACCTGGAAGTATTGTGATCACTGGAAAGAGAAGAGTCTGGAGGGAAAGTATCAGGTACTTTGTAACAAGCAATGTCTACCCTGGGAAGACTCTAACAGATTTCGTAATTTA
Organism: Ursus americanus; assembly: GCF_024610735.1. Taxonomy (NCBI): domain Eukaryota; kingdom Metazoa; phylum Chordata; class Mammalia; order Carnivora; family Ursidae; genus Ursus; species Ursus americanus. Next base: position 63,497,500 of record NC_142141.1, on the reverse strand, counting down.
GGACTCACTCTTTGGCATAGTTTTTGTTTTTGTTTTTTTTTTAAAAGATTTTATTTATTTATTCGACAGAGATAGAGACAGCCAGCGAGAGAGGGAACACAAGCAGGGGGAGTGGGAGAGGAAGAAGCAGGCTCATAGCAGAGGAGCCTGATGTGGGGCTTGATCCCATAACGCCAGGATCACGCCCTGAGCTGAAGGCAGACACTTAACTGTGCTGCCACCTAGGCGCCCCTTGGTTTTGTTTTTAACAGACTTAGAACCCCTTTTTGCTTTTCTGAGGTTATATTCGTGATTATAATGACACACAAGTTAGGAAATTCTGCTTTATTTTTTTTTTTTATTTTAATGTTTTTTTACTATATTATGTTAGTCACCATACAGTACATCCCTGGTTTCCGATGTAAAGTTCGATGATTCATTAGTTGCGTATAACACCCAGTGCTCCATGCAATACGTGCCCTCCTTACTACCCATCACCAGTCTATCCCATTCCCCCACCCCCCTCCCCTCTGAAGCCCTCAGTTTGTTTCTCAGAGTCCATAGTCTCTCGTGCTTCATTCCCCCTTCTGATTACCCCCCCTTCTTTATCCCTTTCTTCCCCTACCGATCTTCCTACTTCTTATGTTCCATAGATGAGAGAAACCATATGATAATTGTCTTTCTCTGCTTGACTTATTTCACTTAGCATTATCTCCTCCAGTTCTGCTTTAAAACAGCGTTTGCCAGACTGACTAGTTGTCTGATTTCAGCTCACATGAAACAGCTAGTGTAGATGGGCTAAGGACGTGTCAGGTGTGAAGCAGGGAGGTCTGGGATAACAGGTAGCATTTCTGTTTTCTACTGTCAGGCACTCAGCCCGCGTCAGGTGCCTCCCGTCCTCCAGATAAAACGTTGGTGCCGGACGGGCCTCGGTGCTTCCAGGGGAGACCCTGCTCTCACAGTGGCAGTGACCCCCACCCGCCGTCTCCCTCTGGAGAGCAGGCCCCGGGGGGGCGCTCAGTACTTTGGGGAGTGGCTTCTCCTTCCACAAGGTCCGCCTGGCCCCCTGACTGGGCAGGTGGGGGAGGGGTTGTTAGTGCATATTTACAGAATTAACCTAATTTTAATACTGGTAAGGACAATATGCTACAATAAATAGATCCCCCCCATTAGATATATTTTGGGAAACCCAATCTGCATCAACAGAACAGTATTTTCAGAATAACTGAGGTACACTCCCCTTAAAATTATTACAAATCGAAGTCTTAATGTAATTTTACATTAATATTCATCGCAGACCAAACATTATGTATTTGAGCTCATCTATAGTTTGGGGTCCCTGAAACATTCCCTCCCTTCTGTTTTTAACTGGAACGTGAGGGCTGGCTGGACCACCCCTGAGAGAGCAGGGGACGGACGTGGAGGGAGACGTGGGCCTGGCAGGCAGGCAGGCAGGCAGGCGCTCACCAGGGGAAAGGCCATCCGCACAGAGGAAAAGTAATTAATTATAAATGCATCCACACAGAGAATCTATTATAGGTAGCCCTATAAAATATAAAGGTAGAAATATAGGTTCTTAAAAAAACACAGTGTGTCAATGCTGGAGGGAGAGAATGAATAGGACTTTTTTTTTTTTTATTAAACTAATATACCATTTGATTAAAAAGTGAGCCATGTAAGCTTTAATAAGATGAGAATGATGAAGTCGGTAAAAATATTCTCGAATTAGCTGAGTTCGTATTCTTTTCTTAAAATTGTTAAGCAGGTAAAAACCGAAGATTGTCTGGGTGCCCATGAAGCCGCGCAGACGTCACCGACGTGGCCATGGGGACAGGCTGGAGCTGCCCGAGACAGGGGTCCACCGGGACGCCAGCGCCTTCCCAGGGCCCCGTGCTCAGAGTTACGTGGCTCAGTGATGAAAACGGAGCGCCAGATGCACTCTGTGACCGAGAGACCACGAGCCACTAAACACACCACAGAGAAGTGTCCGTGGACTCCTAGTGCGGGTGGGCCACAAGCTCCTGAGTTTCGGCCAACACTGGGCTGTGCTGTGTGAGACGTGAGACGGTTAAAACCAAAACGACGGCACAGGCCAGGTGTTTTAAATGTTTCTTAAAAATCGTATTTTTTTGACTTGGAGAAGACACTTAGTGTGACTGTAGGCCGAACATGCTTGTGCCTTTTCCCCTTTGCACAAATACAAGTTGCTGAGCAGTGTGTCTGCTCACACCCAGCCTGGATCCAAACCAGGATTAGGTGCGAGCAACAGACATCACAGCGCGCGGTGGGGGTACCACAGAGGGGACAGGGCTGGGCATGGCGTGGACCTGAGCATCTCCCAACCTGCCAAGGGGGGAGGGGCGTCCTCGTGAGGCGCTCCCGAGACGTCCCTACAGCAGGCACCGCGGTGGCTGGCCCTGACTGGCAGCAGCGTCCTCAGCACTGTGCCGGTCCCTGCAGGACGCACGCCCACCGCACACACTCGGGGACAGGCTCCTGAGCCAGCCACCCTTCTGGGAGCTGCAGACACAAGAGGAGAGACATAGAAAGGGAGGCCTCTGCCCTCCTGCAGCTTCCCGCCCTGCCCAGGGCCAAGACCAGCCAACAGGAGCCCCAGGGGAGTAGGCGCTCTCCTGTGCTGGCCGTTCTCTAAGGGGTGTCGGGGCAGGAACTCCAGGTGTGGGGAAAAGCCGCAAGGAGAAGGAGCTCCTCTGGGAACACACTCCAGGGATGAGGGAGGGACGCTCTGGACGATGCAGCCAGAGAGGCAGGGGTGAGGCACTGGAGGGCCCTGGCTGTGACACCAAGTGACCCTCGGCCACTGGGAGGTCCGGAGCCAGGAGGGACATCCCAGGAAGGGTGGAGAACAGGCCGTGCAGGCCAGGGCGAGGCAAGGAGGCTCAGAGGGGTCTTGTGCTTGCCAGTAGAGCTTCCCACGTTGCTGCGTGATGTGCCTCTGATAGGAAAAAAGATGGACATATAAAGAACGACATGAACCACTTTAAGTAACGACTTGCCCCCCAGTATCATGCCTGTTTCCCCAAGTGGAGAAGGGAGGCCAAGAGAGGCCGTCTCTGAGCTGGGTGGCCGAGTCCCGGGGAGCAAAGCCCCTGGCGGGCAGCGTGTCTCACTGGGAAGGCCGGGGTGCAGGCCGGGGGTCTGCACCGTGCTGTGGGGGCGTCCCACAGGTCACCCCAGAAGTCGGGGGATTGGTGGCTGGCGCTGGCTTTGGGCGGGGTGTGCCATAGCCTCTCTGACCGCGTGGCACCACGGAGGCAGCCAGGGCCGCCACGGGGCGAGGCGCCCAGGCCGCCGGTACGCTCATGCAGATAAAATGGGAATTTAACAATGTCTCGGGGTGAATGCGTGCTGTCCTTTCTCGGAGTGTGTCACATGATCTCGCTGTGTGACATCGCCAATCTCCGTCCCCGCTTTGTTGGGCTCCATGCATGAATAATTTTCCCAGTGCTTGTTTTTGGCAAAGCCAGAGAAAGAGTGCGTCGCGGGCCCGCGGGCCCTTGTTGTCCGCGATCAGCATTCTGGGGGCCTGAGCCGCTTACAACAGTGTAAAGACCCCAGTGGCATGTGTCATAATACATGAGCCATTGTCCCCCGAAGAACACACGAAAGAAAGAACATTGTTCTACGAGGGGGCAATTCATCGGGTTTTTCCCAGAGACTCTTGGGTCAAGTTTTTATAGGCCTATTTGATTTTCAAATTCCCTTTCTACCCTCTTCCCTCTCAGCAAGCACAGTGTCCAAACTTGTCCACATTCACTTCCCATGTTTTGTGCATGGTCGATGTCCTTTAAAAAGAGTATCTCAAATAAGTCTTTATTCTTGTTTTGTTGGCTCTTATTCTGTGTTTTCATGAACTCTGGCCCCAGCCATGGCAACTGCAAGAAAAATGTTAACAGTGATTGACAGGATTAGAAAAGCGGGGTCCCTATCCGCATTTCAAACACTTTGGGAACAATGGAGTTTGGTGTGATTGAATTAATGAGATACCGTGGGCTGTCAAAAGAGCACACATACTTTACATAAACCTGATTATCTTTGCATGGCAGAGATGGAAAAAAAACAGAGCGGAGAGCCGAGCCTGGCTTTCAGCGCTCCGTCCGAGGAGCCCGCGGGCCGCCCTGCTCCCCGCCTGCCCACTCAGCACACCCAGCCGTGGTATTTAACAAGTCTATTCAGGGCCCTGGGCTCCCGAACGGCTCTGTGTCACAACTCAGCCCCTCCGCGGGCCTTTTATTTTCCCCGGGAGCCATTGTTTCACGTGAACGAAGCACACATTTCGACAATTAGACCTGAGCCAGCCGCGGCGGCCCAGCCCCACCCCCGAGAGCACGTAGGTAAACGCCGGCCCAGCTGGTGCCAGCTTAGCCCGCAGACAAGGACAGCGGGAGCCCGGTTCCTGAAAGCTCCCGCTGCAGCTTCGCAGGGTTCACGGGGAGACAGGGACAAGGGCTGCAGATAATTCAGCACCTTGTGGGGAAAGCGGCTGGGGTCTCTGCTGGGGACCCCAGCCGCCGGAGCCAGCGTGTCCTCGCAGGCCCGAGGGGGCAGGGGGAGCATGGCCCTCCTCCGGGCCGAGGGGCCGTCACCCTCATCACGCACGGTCGCACGCTGGCTCCGGAACCGCCCATGGCTGGGCCAGGGCAGGTCCGACGGGCTCGCTCCAGGGACCATCCCGGGGTTGCGGAACCAGCTCTGTGCTTCCTCACGTGCACACTTACACTTCACGAGAGAAAAGCACCACCGCAGTAACACAGAAGTGAAACAAAGGGAGCAAACACACAAGGCGTGGCCGCCATCGGCCCCCAGCCCCCACGTCCAAGCGTTGGCTTCTGGCAGCCCCTGTAAGACTCCGAATCAGGGAATGACTTCAGCCGCTCAGCATGGCGCTTGCAAGGCTGCTCCTGCTTGGCCCCAGCAGGTCACCCAGGACGAGCTGGGATGCAGGAGGACCTGACACAGAGCCGCCTCTGCAAACCTGGGCACATTTCAGCCCCACCCACCCAGGTTCCTGTTCGTGGCACGTTGGCCCACAGATTCAAGAATTTAGGCCCCCTTCCACGCTCACGAAAAACCTTCAAAGACACTTGGGTGCCTGGTGCCCATATTTTATCCACTAATCAAAGTCCACGCACACCGGAAATATATAAGGGTAGGTAGGCTCGGTGGCCTGGTGGCCTCAGCATCCCTGGGTGACTTCTGTCTCCCGCTGGAGCGCTGGTCCCCAAGGATGGCCGCAGGACAGCTTCCATGGGATGGGCTTTGCGCCCCAGAGCACGGCTTTAGAGAAACATTCTCCAGATTTCCCATCAGCCGTGCCTGTGAAACTCTGGGCCCGCTCCCATTCAAGTCTAAGGGCAGATTAGAAACGCCTCATCTATCCTGGGCCATGGAGCACGGAGCAGGGCAGGCATTGCCCACGGCTCCGCCAGCAGGTGTCTCTGTTTCACACCATTGGGCACCAGCCACCATCTTCTCCTCTGTGGCCACATTCCCCCGTCACCCAGCCTGCAGTGGGACTGGGGAGGAGGTGCCTTCCTGCCTTTTCTTGCCCAGAAGTGAGGATGGGCAGCGCTGGACATTATGTGTGGGGGAACCCGACTGGCCCCTCGAAAACAGTGGGACGTCCCCAGACCATCCCCGAATCACCTCGCTGGAGTTCTGCCCCTGGATTCCCTATCGGGACACCCGAAAGGGACAGCAGCCGTGCTCGAGCCCACGGAGGAAAAGATACTCATTGGATTTCATAGCCACGTTTTCCTCTGTTTGGTACGATTACACTCGACACACGGCCGAGAGGAGCGGTGTGGGCCCCGTGTGTGGCTTGCTCCACCTGCTTGTCCTTGCTCTGTGAAGTTGTTCTTTACGAAAACACGGTTTATTTCTCCCTGTGAAGACTAACATTTGACGGTGAAAATGTTTTTAAGTTGTTGGATTCTTTAAGTTCTATAAAATTTCACAGCTTTTCAAGATGAAATACACCTTTAAACTTGGTTCACAGCTGTACTTCGTTTTAAGGAAACCTCTCAGAAAAATCACTTTACTTTTTAAGACGACAAGGTGCTGCTAACAAATTTGCAAATTGTTGGCAAACAGGTTTGACTGGTTCACCTTGTGATCTCTTTGTGTTTAAGTTACTTTTGACACTTTCAGGCCTTGGCGACCTAGAACCCTGTTTGGCTCAGAGCCTCGGAAGCTTGGAAGCTTAGTGTTACTGCTGTTGAAACAATGTCCTTTCTACAATTTAACAAACACAAAGTGTCCTGGGGGCGGGGGCGTGCTTGCCTCCAGTTTTGTCAGATGAACTGCTAGGGCTTTTATTTATCAACTTCACATGTTTGGAGAGTGATTCAGAGTAATCACATTCCGGTAAGACTGTATTTGTCACTAACGAACTCCCTGTTTTAGGAAAGGGCTTGAGGCAGCTCATTTCTGTGGAATTTGACGGCTTCATTTTAGATGATGTGCGAACTGTAACACAAACAATTCCCAGTGGGGACACAGGCAATCCGTATGTGGCCGCTGATGTCCCGAGACTCCCTTGGCATTGCTGTGCTGTCCACATTGGAGTCCGAGTGCTGTTTACATATGGTGGTTCCCCTCGCCTGACACCAGCTTCCTGGAATTAGTTCCACTTCAGTTAAACATGCTTTTCAGGATCATGAAATCTTTGAAACACATACTTGCAGGATTTTTACAGACAAGTTTGCACTCCCTTGAAAGTGAAAGGGAAGGAACCACGTGCCCACTGTGTCGTTTCTGTGGCCAGAAGAAAGCCTTGTGCCACAGAGTTTGGAGGCAAGAAAGGGAGCGGGCAGGGCTTGTCCGTGGTGGAGGGTGTGAAGAAAAGGCTCAGCTCAGGCCGTGGCCCAGGAAGGACCCAAAGTGCTGGTTCAGATGCTCAGAAGCTTGGGGAGTGTGACCTGACCGACCTGGTTCAGGCAAAGCGCAGAAGGCCCCCACGGGGGCGGGCGTCTTGAGAGGAGCTCGCGGCCACCCCGGCCAGGCTGGCGCTCTCCAGCTGCCATGCTCCAATGTGGGGCTGGTCACAGGAAAGGCTCTATTTCACGTGAGGATCCACGAGGTCTTGGGGAGAGTGGTAGGGGAGGCCAGACTGTGGGGTTCACGTGTCCATCAGGGAATGTTGGGTCACATCTCTCCCCAAATGGAGGGGCCCTGGGTCACTGCACATCTTGCGGTTTCCTGTGGCTGTACCAGGCTCAGGGGCCAGCGGGAGAAGCCCGGGTGACGAGGATGTGGACGTCAGGGAAAGCTCCCGCTGCTTGCTTGCTGGACCCCAGCTCGTTTCTGGGCTGGTAAAAATCACACTTCCCGCCCGAGAGACTAAGAAGGTGGTGGACGGAGAAGTGGGGAAAGAGCCAGCAGAACCGCCAGCCCCTGGCACGCACTAGGGATAGGAGCACGTGCCCACGGGCCTGTGTCTGACCGGGGGTCAAGGGCGGGGTCACAGGCGGTCTCCCGAGCAGCCGGCTGGGGCGCGGTCAGCAGCACGCCGCCGAGCCATGATGACAATGCAGTGTGTGGTCCTCTGTGGGCAAAGTCGTCAGCTTCCACCGTCACCAGCGCCTCGTTTCCGGCTGTGGCGGAGACCGGCCGTGGATCTGCAAGAACAGTTATTGCAAACTTCAGATAAAGTGGAATCACTTTAAATTCTTGGTTAACAAAAGTTTTTCTACGATGGGGCACCTGGGGGCACAGCGGTTGGGTGTCTGCCTTCGGCTCAGGGCGTGATCCCGGCGTTCTGGGATCGAGCCCCACATCGGGCTCCTCCGCTATGAGCCTGCTTCTTCCTCTCCCACTCCCCCTGCTTGTGTTCCCTCTCTCGCTGGCTGTCTCTCTGTCAAATAAATAAAATCTTAAAAAAAAAATAAAAGTTTTTCTACGATCAACTTCAAAGCACAGGCTAAATCTTTTCTAAAGTACTTACGGGTTCCTCTTGTTTTAGACTTCCAGCAAGAAGCGTGCTGTGTGTAATGACCTGACACCAGTCTGACTCCCAGTTACTGTCAGCTCTCGCCAGGCCAGCACGCTGCCTCTCCAAGGGGCCTCCATGAGTAAATCCCCTTCACCGGCCGCCTTTCTTCTGCCGTCAAAACGTCATAGCTTCGGCTGTAGGTGTGTTTGTCCTCTTGGGGCCTGGGGGCGGGAATGAATTTCTTCTCAACCTGGTTTTGGGAAGAGCATCCTTTGGACCACGGGATCTATGTTTTTTGAGTGCCCGGACAGGATGAAAACCTGTGATTCTCACTGGCAGACCTCGGACCGGGGAGCCTGACATGAGCGCATAGCGGCAGACGGCAAAGTTCTCATCAACACACGCGGGGGCTGTTTGGGGGACTGCGAGTATCTTCCTCCACCTTGGAAAGCGTCTGTGATGCAGACACGTCTGGAAGAAACGGAGGTCCCGGGTTTCACGCCTGCGGCAGGACCAGGACCCTGGCCCCTCTGCGGATCCCCGGTGCAGAACAACAGGCCTGGCCAAGGACGCCAACGCAGGGGTGGGGGGCAAGGAGCAGGCCGCCGCCAGGGCTCCTGGCCTCCTCCGTGGAGGAGCTTAGGGCAGGCTTTCCTCCCGCGATCTTCAGGGACACGGGGCTTGGCATCGGTGGGGTAAAAGTGTCGACTGTGACCTCGTGGTCTCTGGGCATTTGTAAATAAAGCCTGTGTTCAATTTCAGATTCTGCTTCATAAGCCCGGGAGCCCGTCTGCTGTGTCGGGCTCCGTCTAATGAAAGCGCCGGGACGGGAGGCCGGGCTGGGGAGTGAGTGGGCCGCCGACGCGGAAGGGGTTAAGTAGCTGTGTTGCCTGCAATTTCTCAATCAGCCTCAGGAAGCCTCAGGTCAACTTTGCTCATAAAACTCTGCACAAATATTTCTTTTTCTATCAGAGGAATTCTAATTCTGCACACAGACCAGGGCCACTCAGATTATTACACATTATTAAAAATTAATTTTAAAAATGGTCTGGTTCTTGAAATGTGCTGTAGAAATGTGTGTCCAAGTTTGAAATTACAGCAGGAAAAAAATGAAAAGAAAATCTGTGTGTTGTTTGGGCAAAATAACCCTGGAAAAATTGTTCCTTTCGTGGTGACAATCGGCAGTCAGTGTTTTTGTTTATTCTCTCTTTGCCATGATCACCAAGTTATTACAACTGACCTCTTACCACACAACAATGGCAGACACGTTTCCTCCCTGCCCTCTCCGTCTGTGCGTGTCCCCCAGATGGGGAGCCCCAGGTGGACGGGACGAAGCCCTCACACTGGCCTGAGTGACAGAGTTTATGGAGGTCTGTGTGGACGCAGCTCCCACGACGCCGACTTGACATCTTCCCCAGAGGACAGCACAGGGCCCGGTGATAAAGGGCGGGGACAGTGGGCCCTGAGGTCAGAGACCACTGGTCCTGTTCTCTCCGCAGCCGTAGTTCGTACGATGGATTCCAGTGAATGTGTGCACGTGCGTGTGCCCAGACGGGTGTCGGATTTTCCCAGTGCTGCTCATGGACCAGAACATGTGATTTTGTCCCGTTAAACTCAATAAGAAATAGATTTCAGGGGTGTCTGGGTGGCTCCGTCGGTTAAGTGTCTGACTGGATTTCAGCTCAGGTCATGATCTCAGGGTCGTGGGATCCAGGCCCAAGTTGGGCTCCGAGCTGGATTCCGAGCGGGGCTCTGCACTTAGTGGGGAGTCTGCTTGGGACTCTCCCTCTGCCCCCCACCCCCACTCCACACACTCTCGCTCTCTCTCAAATAAATAACTCTTTAAAAAGAAAAGAAAAGAATGTTTGGCTGTCACTGGCATCCTGCCTGTCCCAGATGCCCCACGCACAGTGTGATACCCATTCCTCTGACCCGCCGACGGTCCAGGGGAGGTCAGTACATCACCAGCATTGAGATCTAGGGAGCGGGGGGGGGTTCAACTGCTTGCTGCCTGGAGCCCAGCTCCAGCAACCATGGCATCCACTGCTCCCCCATAAGGAGGAAGCTGACTTTGCTGCAGGAGCGTGGAGGACAGCTCCCGGGATGGCTCCTTCTCCAGGCCGGGGACTGCTGACCGTGTCAGCTGCAGCTGGTGGCAGGAGAGTGCACCCCAGCGATGGACTAGGACACGGAGCAGCACCTGTCCCACTGCTGAGACCTGGGGCAGCTGCCTCTCCACACACTTTCCCTAGAAAAGGATGCAGGTTCCGGGGTCTCTGTGAGCAGGTGAGGGACAAGGGCTACACTGAATTCGCAAACCAAGCCCTGTCTTGCTCACAAGCTTATAAAGCAAAGACCACCGTCCTCGAATTTCAGTTAGAAGAACAGGGATGCAGAAATCGATCACCATCCTCGTCTCCGTGACCTACTCTGCTGACCTTCAGCACAAGGAGCCTCCCCTGGCCCCTCGCGGGCTCCAGCTCCTCGCCTGGCAGCTGTGCAGCGGGGCCAACGTGTTTTCTCCCCACCCCACGTCACCTCTGGGGCACGTTTTCAGTCTGTGCCGTCCAGTTTCTTCCTGATCTGGAGCGGTGAGTCTGGAAGGACACACTCTTGCCCTTCGTGGAGGAGGGACTGTGGGGTACAGAGGATGAGGGGCCCGGCTGTCCTTGGGGGGCTGGCTGTCCTTGAGGGGCCTGGCTATCCTTGGGGGGCCCGGCTGTCCTTGGGGTGCTCGGCTGACCTTGAGGGGCCTGGCTGTCCTTGGGGGACCTGGCTGTCCTTGGGGGGCCTGGCTGTCCTTGGGGAGGGGGTGCGTTGTCTGCGTCTGGCTCTATGATTCCTGCAGAACGTGATGTGGCCAACAGTGCATTACCAGAAGAGGGACAGGGCAGCGTGCCCGGGGACTTCAGTGTCTTCAGGGGAAGAGTTGCAGGTCCACTCTGCCCGAGGTCTCCAGGGCATCAGGCATCAGCAATCTGCTCCGGAACGCATTCCCCCAGCCAGAAACCAGCAGATGCCTGGGAAGGTGTGAGCTGGCCTCCTCATCTCTGCAGACCCGGCCCTGGGGCCCGCCTGGCCAGGCGGTCTGGGCAAGGCCTTTCCCACGAGATCACCAGCTGCGTTTCCCACCCCGGGTCCTTGGAATGGGGTCTTTGGCTGATGCCCTGAGCATTCGTCTGGGCATAACAACCCCAGACTGGGGGATTTCAAGAACAGAATGTGTTTTCTTTTTGTGCTGGAGGCTGGGAGTCTGAGATCCAGGCGTGAGCAGGCTGGTTGCTGGTGGGGCCTCTCCCTTGGGTGTGCAGACCTGTGTCCTTGCATGGCCGTCCCTCTGTGTGTCTGTGTCCCGATCTCCTCTCCCTATAGGAACAGCAGTCCACTGGACTCAGGGAGCATCCACACGGCTTCACACGACCTCGGTCACCTGCTTGGAAACCCCACGTCCATGCACAGCCCCGTGCTGCATTCCCGGTGCTGGGACACAGACTCCAAGGAGGTGCGGTTCAGCCTGTGACGCCCCGATAACCCACTAATGAGGTGTCCATTCCTCACGGAGCACGGTCATCTGCACCAGCCGGGCCGGCCTGTGCCCCTCGGGCCTGGAGACCGGGCGTTCCCTCCCCGCCTCCTCGGTCCGCGCTCTGAAATTGCCCTCTTCTACTGACAAACCACGGGCCAGGCGGACGTAATACACTTCAGCTGTACTTTACGCTGAGGTTAAAATGGGCGAGGAGGAGGCGGGGGACAGGGGAGGGGGAGCTCTGAGGACCCCGTTGCAGGCTCCGCGTGCGGGTCTCGTCTCATCCCAGTGACCGCACGGCACCCTGGGCCCTGCTTCTGGCACTTGGCAGACAGGACAGCTGAACCTCAGACAGTGAGGCTCCTCCCGGGAAAGCGGCGGTGACCCCCGGCCAGGGTCCTTTGCTTGTAAGGATCACTGTGGGTGGCAAATACCAGATGTGGGCTTGGCTTTGGACCCGTGGTCCCCGCTTTGTACTGTTTACCACGGCTCCACTGCTCTTCCTGTGGTCCTTCAGGTGTCAGGTACGTGGACAATCCCAGGACAATCCTCCTGCCCGGGTGACTCCATGCGGCTGTGCGGGGCGTCCACCGAGACAAGGCCAGGCCGTGGCAAGGCTAGGCGAGCACGCGGAGTCTGGACTCCCTGGGAGCACAGGCGACCTGGCCAAGCCCCTGGAAGGGCAGCACTGCGAGCACGATGGTGCGTCACGACACCCCGAGGGCATGGCCCGTTTCGTTTGACTCAGCTGCTACTCCTAGAATGTGTGATACGACATTTGATCTTGAAAGAAAAATGTGACTTGGACCCAGAACTGAATGAAATCTTCCTCACCCAATCTTGACGCTGTTGTTAGGGTTCCAGCAGGAGAATGGAAGCACACTGACCGTGCTTCTCACACGGAACAGGCTGGGCCTGGGGGTGGGATGCCCCCCAAGGTATCGGCAGGCATTCTGAACACACCAACCAAAAAGGGTTAAGCTCAGTAATACCCAACTTTCTCTCTATTGGCACATTGGAACTAACTTCCCTTTGGCCCCCCGCATGTCCAGCACAGAGCGAGTGGGGGCTGGCTGTGGCCGCCCATCCACACTCGCTGGTCTCCAGTGGGCCGGGGCTGTTGGCTGCAGGTCAGGTCAGGTCAGGGACGGCGGGCAGGGCCACTGTCAGCAGCATGCCGGCTCCTGGCGGGGAGCGGGGCGTGCAGTGCAGAGCCTCTGACAACTTCCCCGCGCTCTCCAGGGATGCCCCCCAGGCTCTGGGCTCCTGCTGCCGCGATGGACCGGCCCGGCAGGCAGCTCTGGGGTTAACTCCCAGCGGTCTCCGGAAGAAAGCCTACAGTCCAAAAGGGATGCTGGTTTGTAAAATGAATTTTCAATGTGTAGCCCACAGACGATCATTGATTGTGGTCAATAAATAAAAGCAGTGCTGACGTTTATTGTTGTAGGGAGTAATTATAATCGGCGAGGCTGGACAGTGTGCCGCGGACCGCCTTGTTTGCGGCGGGCACGGGCAGACCCATTAACTCCGGCTGCTCCTTTCAGGGGAGCGCTATTACTCACGGAAGACTGATCAATATTTCATCTGCTCGGCATCTTGACTGAGGATGTCTGGGTCCATTGTGGGGCTGCTGATAATGACTCCTTTATTCAAGCCGCTTGTAGCAACAAGAAGATAAAGAAAGGGGAGAGAATTATAGCATATGCTCATGAAAGTATTGCAAAGGTTATAAGCAGAAAACAACAGAAAAGCTACCAAACGGGGGGAAATTGTAGAAAACAGTGCAGGGGTTTCTGAAGCCAAAGGTAAAGAAGAGGAGTGTTTTCATGGATTTTCCTTAACATGCTGAAAATCTCAGTAAGCTTTAATAAATCTTTTGAAATTCATTCTCTTGTAAAAAATTGATTTTTTTTTTTAACCTTTGAGGTTTAACAGCTAACTATCTTTCTTACACTCTGGATAATTTAAGTGTTCTCCCTATAAATAAGAAGTCATCCCTCTTCTTCCCCAAACCCACCCCCATTTATTTTCCATTAGACAAAACTGAGGGATTGCCGTCTTGGCGGGTGTTGCCTCCTGCCTCGCACTCTCCCTCTGAGGCCCCCGTCTGCGGTGGGCATGGGGTGTGAATCCCAACCATCTGATTCTGGAATCCAGGGTCCTGCAGTGCCTGCCGTGGTCGCTCTCCGGGCACGGGATCCTTTACAGCGATGGGGCCCAGCCCCTGGGGAGGGGGCCAGGGGCGCTTCCCGGGAGCCCAGGCCTCTCCTTTGGGAGCTGGACCCCCACACCATGCTGAAGCTGGGGCCCACGTGCAGCAGCTACTGTGGAATTGGTGAGGAGGCGTGGGTGTCACAGGTCGATGTCCAGCATCGCCATCCCAGCGCGGTGGAGGCAAGGCCTCGAACGTCTCGTGTTTTTATGAAGAGCCTCGCGGTTTGGGTTTGCTTGCTTTGCCTTTGGCCATGTTGTGCTGAGTGGCAGGTGGAAAGTGCAGAAAAGCACCAAAGGACGCAGTGGCACCTTCTCCCCCCAAATGCTGGGTTTAGCGCATCAGTCCACACGCATCCTAGATCAACGCTCCTCGCAGACACACTGTGGCTTCCCGGGAGGGATACTCGGGAAGTTACCGCATCTCGGCATCTCTCCTTGTGCTTGTGAAACGGGGAGGACCGGTGGAAGCAGCTCCCCAGGGCTGTAGGGGGTGTAGCCGTGCATGCCGCCCGAGCCTGCAGACACCGGGGATGCCCGTGCCACGCTCCCCCCCCTGCAGGCAGCCGGCCCCGTGGGGTCGGGCCGAGGCCTCCATGGCGCTCGTGACCAGGTGTGGTGGCTGTGCCAGTGGACTTACTGATGGACACTGGAGTTTGAATTCCTAATAATTCTCACATGTCATGAAATATCCTTATGTTGACTTTTCTCCAGCCATTTGAAAACGTAGGGGACATTGTGAGCTCGGGGGCTGCACAAAACCAGGCCCTGCGCTGTGGTCCGAGCACCCGCCTTAGGTCACCGCCCAGAACTTATACTCCTTACTGGAATTATCATTTCGGTGTCCTCTGGAGAGAAGAGAGATAATGGGACGTACACCTCGGCGTCTGCTCATGGCTGTTGGTTTTATTTCCTGCCTCTTTTCCTCGATTTCCCAACTTTTCCGAATCAAATACATCACAAGTAATTATTTTATAATGTAAAGCAGTGAACTTGAAAAGTAATATCGACCAAGAATATCAAAGTCTCTGGAGGAAAAACAGGAGAGAAGAGTGGATTTCCACGCGCCCACGTGGCCTCGGTCTTGAGGAGACGAAGTGAGGTTCTCCCGCAGGTGGGGAGCGAAAGCAAACACGATGGAGGGCCGGGAGCCGAGCTTCCTTCAGCAGCTGAAGGAACAACGTTCTTTAGCTGGTGGACCTTGTCGCAGGGCCGCAGGAGGGGCGGGGGCACATGTGTGACCTCAGGGAAGGGTTGAACTGTGCATCCATCGAGGGAAACCCCCTGGCGGGAAGGCTTGTGTTAGTGTCCGAAACGAGACGCGGGCTTGAGATGCAGCATTTCTGATTTTAAAGTCGGGGTTTCCTGCCATGAGATTGCTTCGAAGCTGAACTCAGAAGCGCCAGGATCTGGTAGTCCAGCGAATAGCGCCATTGCTGCTCGAGGCAAGGTCCAGCCTCCTGTCACGTCGCGCCCCTAGCATTTTTGCAAGAGTCGTTGAAAGGTTAATTAAACTAACTCCCCCTTTTTGGTTCACTACAAGAAAGAGGTAAGACAGTCTGAGGACCCCATGGCTGGGGTCGTGAGTAGTTTTTGAATCTCTCAATCTACACATAAGAACAGACCAGTAGATAGTGGAATAAAAGCTGCTGGGCAACTTTGCATCAAAGGGGAGAAGCCCCCCGGTGAACCTGAAGTGCATGTGGGTGGGGACGAACAACAGCCCTGTGCACGGCTGGCCTGAGCTGCTTCGTGGAGGACGGCAGCAGGGCGGGTGTCCCCCGAGCCCATGGAGAGCAGACCCAGGACGTGGGCGGGTGTCCCCTGAGCCCGCGGAGGGCAGACCCGGGACGTGGGCGGGTGTCCCCTGAGCCCGCGGAGGGCAGACCTGGGACGTGCAGTTGCTCCTGGAAAGCGCTGCAGGCCGCCTTGGGTGTGGCAGAGACACGGGGAGAGGGTCTGTCTACTTGGGTGGGGGAGGCCGAGGCTCACAGTGGACAAGGTCAATTTGGGCCCCTCTGGGCTTCTTCCGAAACTAGCCTCCTTCTGAGGAGAAACTGCTTCACTTAGACCCAAAGCTGAGCAGGTTGGGAGACAAAGCAGGTGGAGGACGGAAGCCCAGAGAAAGTGGGGCCGACCGGGGAGCCCAGGGGGCCAAACCTGGCCGAGCACTCAAGAAAAAGCCCAGTGGCAGGAACCCAGCGGAGTCAGAGGAAATGACATTTTCACATAAAAATGAGCGATATGACTGTATCAAGCCCAAACAAAACTTCTGTAAGAAAAGGAGGAGGAACAGAAGAGTGTGCCCAGAGCGGTGGACGGAAAGGCAGGAGATCCAGCCTCTGGATTCTCGCTCAGCACAAAGGGCAATGGCATTCGGAAGTGACGCCAGCCAGGCCCTAACCAGCCTACGTCAGAGGAGAGCCGCAGCATGAGGCGGCAGGACCCAGGAGAGAGCACGAGGGACAAGCAGACGGGGACAGTGAACCAGAAGGATGGGGTGCAGAGCCAACACAGAGCTGGTGGAAGCGAGGGAAGTCTTACAAATACACCCAGATTTAAGAGATGAGGAAACACTCGGAAGCGACAAATGCTGAAGTTGTCGCAGAAAGTTCAGCGGCAGCGGCAGCGACCCCTGCAAGGAACCCCCCAGGGAAGGGAAGCAGAAGTTAACAGCTTTATTCAAGGACGCGGTCCCCAGATGGCAGGGGGACAGCTGGACACAGTGAGGGCCGGGCGGCAGGACCTGGGCTCCGACGGCCAAGGCCAGGACCATCTCGGCAGAGCGCGTAACAAACGAAAGGAAGGAAGTCCTTCCGGGGTCAGGCAAACACATGTGACCTACAAGGGAGAGGAAACTGGGTTCTGTCACATTTCCAGCAACGCTTCGTGCCAGACGCGAACGGAGGCGCACGTGTGAAACACGCAGGGAAGGATGGTGTGAGCCATGGGTTTGCAGCCGGAGACTCCGTGTTGGTCGCGTGATCCTTCTGTCCACACACGGGAACCTCAGGAGGAGCCTCCCAGGAGCCACTCTGAGCACCAGGGACAGACAAGACACCGGAGAAGCCTTGCTGTGGAGGCTGGCGTGGGCGCTCACAGCTGTTGGAGGCCTGAACCGCGGGGACGAGACCCTCACATGCACGGACCCCCAGCCCCCACCGCGGTATACTACCCCCAAACCAGACAGACGGAGCCTCCCACACACGTCCTGCTGCCTGGGTGCTGTTAGTACCAGTATCCTGAGGTGCTCTGAGGTCCACGCGGGACAAGGAACATGAGCAGCTGGGAGACCGTCGAACGCCGCGACCACCTCCATCCCAGCAGCACGATCTCCAGGTGGAGGAATCTATCACCACAGATCCCGAGTCCTGAATTCGAGGTAGGATACCAGCACCGACTCCCGTGCGGCCTGTCTTCCTGCGTCGTGATTCACCATCATAATTCTGTTCTCTCCAGGTGCCTGGAGACCCCGAGCGTCCAGCCGCAACAGGCACCCTAGCCCCAAGCCCGGTGATCCTGCTAACAGAAACCTGGGCTTTTGGGGAAATGTCTGATTCCTGATCTGAAGCAGAGAATGTGCAACAGCCTGGAGTTCACGGTCGCACCAGACAACAGGGAGTCGTGTCGAGAGGGTGCAATGGCCAACGCAGACCCGCCATGGACGAGGCCGTGCGCTCGGGAAACGGCCGTTTCAGCAGATGACAACCTATCAATGATGTCTACACCCCTGAGTTCTCAGCACTGCCCAGGAACATGGATGGTCCTCGTGTGATCGAGAACTGACTCACTGTCGTGAGCACTCCCCAGGGCAGGGCCGCGGTGAGCCACGTGGCTGGCCTTCCCCGCGTGGACACCCTGCCGATGGCGTGACTGTCAGATGAACTTGCAATGCCCGTGGCTTTTCAGCTAACACATCAGGGCTCTTGCTTGGGGTTGTGGTTTGTCACGTTGAGGGTCTCCGGAGTTTACAGCAATGGCGACGTAACCAGAACACACAGCAAAGCCGGTGGTGGCTGGTGCCCGTGTGGTTTCAGAAGTCCCTTTGGCACACTCACCAGGCTGTGTGGGTGACGTGCGCAGGGCGTGGAGGCCCTGCAAGGCCCACGTCTCTGCCCAGAGTGGCTTCCATAACAGCCCACTGGCAAGCCCCGTGTTCCTGCAGGTCCCAGCCTGGACAGCACCTTCACGCCGCGCTGGGGGCCGGCCGCCACATGTGGACCCATCATCTTCATACATGAAACGTGAGGCAAAGGGCTCGGGTCTCCTCATCACCCGTCTTCCAGAAACCCCGGGGAAGTTAGAGATGCAGTTACAGGTTGCGAAGCGGTTTTCTCTCTGTTAGTTGTAGTTTACAATACACCTCGTTAATGCCAGCGTTTATAAAATGGACAAGGGCTCCTGAAGTCCAGTGCCAATTAAAAGCAAGGCAAAAACGTGGCCTCGTAAAGAATTCAAAGAACAATTAGCGGATGTACTCCTTTCTCTTTCCTCACTTCATATTTGCATGTTTCTCAATCCTCGACCAGTGGAACAGAGTGTAATTAGACCTTTAATGAACATACGGGGGCACGCCACACAAAAGTGAAGGGAGGGGCATTTGGCAGGGAGCAGTGAGGGCAGGAGAGGTCAGGGGAGGGCGAGCAGTGCGTCAAGTGCACTGGGGTCCACGGCGCCCTCGTGGTCCAGGCACAGGTGCTGGCTATACCCTTTCCCCTCACTGCACAGAAAGGAAGTCAGTTCTTGGTTTTGTCCAAAGCAGGTGAACAAAAACGCTGTTGTAGAATTATTTCAGATTAATGACAATTAAACGTGACCAGAACAATCTTCAGCATCTGAACGTCCTTCTTGCATCTGCCCCAACACCGGGCTCAAAGCCTTCTTCCCAGTTCTGGGCCCCATTCCATCTTCCTCTTTTTCACACCTGGTGTGGGTTTGGGGTGCCCCAGCCCATCTCCGCTGGGTGCACCACGGGGAATGCTGCCACAGGGCCCATCCCGTGGGTGGGTCACCAGGTGCCCAGTGACCTAGAGGGCATGTCCACCAGAGCTGTGCCCTCCGTGTGCCGCTCAGAGCCTAGTGACTGCCACGCTGCACACGGCCTCTGCTGGACGATGAGGGACCTCTAACCCGGCTCCAGGGCCGCTGCGACCTTCGTCACCCTCTCGGTGTGGGAACCAGCAGAAGTGGTCAGAGTCCCTGCCCCAGGGAGGCTCGAGTCTCTCATTAAGAGCCGTTCCTGCAAAGGCTGCCACCGCCTGACCAACTCGAGAGGGAGAAAGGGGATTTGGTGAGCCAGCCCTCGGGAATGATCTGGAGGCTGCAGGAGGACAGTGGGTGAAGCCATGTGTCGTGCCAGCCTTAGGGCACATTCACCAGTTAGGCCACCAGGCCCTGGGCACCTGGAGCTTGACTCAGATGGGACCACAGTGATTAGAGCCTAAGGGTCTTGCTGCCCACGCCTCTGCTCCCCAGGGTACAGGTCTGGGCACCAGCACCTGGCTGAACCCCTGTCTGCAGCCTACACCTGCGGGCGGCTGGCCTGCCTACTCTGGCTCCTGTAATGTGGGTGACGGCGTGCCCTCTCCTGCCCTCAGTCTCCCAGAACAGCGACCACACCTGAGCAGCCATTGACTCTTCTTTATAAGCCCACGGATGCCTCACTTACTTCCCTTAAAAGTAAGAAGCTTCAGATTTCCTGCACGCGAGGCTCTTGGGAGCCCTCACTCCTGTCCTCGAGACAGGAGAAAAGCTGAACAGGCTGAAAATCAGCAAGTCCTCCTAGATCGGCCCGAGAGGTGAGGCCGCAGGACGAACCGCTGCCCTCTCACGGGAGAGACAGGTAAGTGGATACAGGGAGTGCCAGCTTGCCAGAGCGGGAGCCTCCCTGAGAGCCCGTGCGGGGGGCTCTGCGGGGACGGCCTGGGAGGTACGGCTCAGCGGAGGGGGGCACCCGCACTTGTGGGAGTCTTGCCTGCAGGAGCCCAGGTCCTCACACGGGTCAGGGACACGGCCCTCGAGATTCCAGAAGCAGGAAGGGAAAAGGAGCCCTCCAGAAATCTGACGGTATGCTGTTCCCAACAGGCGTGCCCTCAGCAAATGGGATTTGACCACGGTCCTACTGACCTGGGGGAAAGGGAATGAACACCCAGCCCCAGCCCCCTAGGCTCCCGTCCTAGAAGACGGGGGTCCCACGCCCACATGCCTGTCCCTCCTCATGGCCTCAGCAGGCCCTGAGGGAGGCTGAGAGTCCTCACTTCTCACTGCCGTGTTCAGAATATCCGACCTCGGGCTTTGTTCGTGAATTTGTTTTTCGTGAACATCTAGGCATTTCGTGTGTCATCTAGGCATTTAATCAGATAATCGTCAGAAGTGTTTACATGTGTCTGACTTTATGTGCCTTGCTCACACGGATCCCTGGACGAGATAGAATATAAGGTACTTCCGTTTTCATAGGGACAATAAGAGGCTGATACTATAAAAATATTTTTTATACTTTACCCACATCCTAGAAAAAGCTATGCTAAAATAGGTAGGATTACCTACCTGTTTGCCAGGACGTCTGGTCATCGACAGAAGACGACTCTACAGTGCTTACCTTGCAGGTGTGTGTGCTCGACTGGCGCGGCTGAGTGAACTGTCATTCTGGGATATTTGCGGGCTGCAGTGATCGCCCACTGAAGCAGCTCCTGCCTGCCTGGGCTCCTGCGGGAAAACCTGCCCGCGGTGCCACCCCCCCACCCCGGGCTCTGGGAGCGCTGTCAGGGCCTGGGGTCAGTCTGTCCAGCTGGGACACAGGGCTTCCCTATTGCGATGCACCTGGTAATCCTCCCGTCTGGCGTTTCCTGCTCCCATCCTTGGATCTCCATTGGAGGTGTTTATTGTCTTTGCAGATTTAGGGCTCTCCTCCCGGGTGTTTGAAATTGGCCAAATTTCCTAGGGCTAAGGCCAAATCTTTTCAATGCGTCCTGTGGCCATTACAATTTGGGAACAAGAGCTGCAGGAAGAGCTTCCACGTCCCAACGTTCCCGGACACGTACTGAGAACACCCTAACTTCCAGCTGTCCACCTAGCAGATTTGGCTGCCCGTGGGCACCCCTCCTGCCACTTCCAGCCCTCAGAGCCCCTCTCTGTGGGTCCTAAGAGGGCCTCTGCCTCTGCCTCCGCGAACAAGGGTAGAATTTCTTGAATCCCCTGCATGTGAAATCTCAACTGTACACTTATTGATTTCCTGCTCTCTTGATCTATTAATTATTGACAGGGGGTCGTTGATGTCTCCAGCTGCAATCCCGGATTTGTGTTTCTCCTTCCAGTCCTTCCGTCCCGTCCTTTGTCAAGGCGCCAATGTTAGTGATCGAACTTGATCAACCGTGTTGTGACTGCCTTGTGTTCGTTGCCAAGGCTCCTATTTCTGCCTTCTCTGGTTTTAATTGAGGATTTTGTGTGATTCTTTTACCTTCTCCCTCAGAGCATCAATTAAACTTCAGGAGCACACAGCAGTTTCCTTGAAGTTTACAGCATGCGTTTTGCAGGGACCCAAGCCCACCTACCAAACCCATCTCCGTGTGTGGCAGCTCCGGACCTTGTGGCAGAGAAAGCCCAGCTCCTCCCCCACCCCCGCTACACTCGCATCACCTCCCCAACTACTAGAATCACCCCGAGTGTGTCCTCCTTACTTACTCCTTCTCGGACTCTCTTCCTATGTGTAGACTCAAGTTTCTGATCTTTATCTTATTCCTTCTCCCTCAAGAGCTTAAGCTATTGTTTCTTGAATTTCTTTGATCCTTTCTTCATAAATCCTCTCGTTTTTTGGTTTGTCTGGGAAGGTCTTTACTTATCCTCCACTTCTGAAAGTTACGGTCACTGGTTATAGAATGCTGAGTTGATGGGTTCTTTTCTTCCAACAGTTTAAATATTCCCTCCACTTAATGTTTCCCTCTTGCTTCCATGATTCCTGCTGAGACGTCTCTGTGAGAGCTGCTCTCTTGGTCGGGTGCGTTTCCACCCCTTCAGACAGGCTCGCAGCTTTCCTGTGTCTCTGAGTCCCTGCAGTCGTCGTGTTGTGTTTGTGTGCAGTTGTGTTAGTGCTCCGTGGTCACTGAGCGTCTTGGATCTGCGGCTTGGCGTCTGTCTTTAGCACTAGAGAGTTCTTGGCTGCCGCCGCTTCGCACAGTTATTCTGAGCCCTCTCTCTGTCTTCTCCTGGTGCTGCAGTTATCTATGCTACACCCTCTGTTCCTGGATATTCTGTTTCTTCTCCTTTTTTTTCTTTTTTTTTTGGTCACGTTGTGTTTAGCGTAGAAGTTTCTGTTGACCTGTCTTCAAGTTCACTGTGTTTCTAGACATGTTTGTTCTTGCTGTTTAACATGCCTTGTAATTTTTTGTTTAAAGCCAGACGTGTCCTGTCCACTTGGAAGGAAATAGGTCTCTAGAGCAAGTGCTTTTGCCAATACGGCTGGGAGCTTGCCTTTATCTAAGGCTTTCTCTGGCCTCATCACTCCTGACTTCAGGCTTCGCTGAGAGCTCTTCCCCAGAGCATGTCTGCCTCTGCAGCCTGTTTGGCCATAATCCACGGTTGTACTAGAGCCTTGTTGGAGCAGGACGTGCTCTGGGGGAGGGAAGTGTCCTTCAGCGGTCGTGGTCCCTTGGATGTCACCTACACAGAGGATATTTCTCTCCTGCGGCTTCTTCTTCTCCACTGGTTGAGACCAGAAGACTCAAAGGGGGCCAGAGTCAAGGAACACCCTCCCCTGGGCTCTGTGCTGCGGCTCATGGGAAACCTGTCCCTTTTGTTACAGAGAAGTTTCTGGGTGTATTTCATAGTGCAGCTCTTCTTTCCCACTGTGGGAGTCGAGAGGGGGTCTTCCTGAGACCTCCACCAGGAGATCTTAGAGCTCCTGGGAGTAGAGCCACTGACACCACAGCCCCCACACACCTCACACTCAGCTCCCAGAAACCCACCAAAGCACCACTCATCTGTCCCTACCAGTTTATGGCTCCAGCAGCTTCTGCCTTGGCCATACCTCCCTGGACTAGCCTGCCCCTCCAGATTTCAGGGTGGTGGTTTGCATTGCAAACTGGTGTTTTCAGGTTGTCCAGTTTTCTCTTGCTGTAAGGACTGGAGTGGAAAGCACCACACCCTTTAAATGTCAACGCTAACTTTGGCATCTCCTCCAAGAGGAGAATTGTGTTCTTCAGCCATCACAGATATATTAATAAATATTAATATATAACTAATAAATATTAATGCTGGGATATAGAATAATATATTTGCCTTAGCCAAGAAAGGAAGAAATTCCATCTGTGGTGCATCACCATTCTTAAAAATTTCTCTGGTTAGTGTTTGATTCTGAGGCATCTGAGGAGGTGAGCCCAGCCTCCTAGACCTGCCTCCTACTGAGGCTCATGGGACCGAGTGGCCACAAGTCCCCAGGGGAGGCGTCCTTGCAGGGACACCATTCAGCTATTCCCCTGGCTGTAGATTCGGCCCGTGGGACTCATTTCCGACCCCAGGATAGGAAAACTGTGAGACTCAGTGAGTGAGGGAAGACCAGTCCCTGGTATCCGAGGGGGAACAACTCCACAGGCAGAGTGCTGCCTGGCTGTTAGCGGAACCAAGGGCACCCTCAGAGGTCGTTCGAAACCACCCCGGTTTCCACTTGCTGCCAGTGCCCGGCCGAGCAGCAGCCCCGAGTGCCCTCCACGGCCTTGACTCCGCCAGGTCCCCATGGAGCCCTGAGGACAGCCAACCTGAGCAGGACCCCTCTTTCACCTGAACATGCCCAAGAAGAAGAGGTTCTGTGGGTTCTGGGAGGAGACATCACCGGACGCTTCCAGCTGCTCTGCCTCGTACAATTTCAGACCCTGAAGACCTTAGAGTTTCACCCCACATCAGTTCTGTGGGTTTCTTTCTTTTCAAAATGAGAGGGATTTACACACAGAGAGATTCACATTTTCAGGGAGTAACTGATACCAGCCTGTGTGGCTGCAGCCAGAGGCTTCAAGGCGGGAACTCAAGCAAACAGTTTAGATGCCATTGAAAACGTCCCCGGGCTCCAATTTCTAAAGACAGGACTGAAGGAGGGTCACGGGCATCAGTGTAGGCTTGTGTGCTTAGAGAAAAATGATTGATTTTTCCTGAAGTATTTAACAAACACATCATGATATACTTAGAAGTAACTGAGGGGTCCCAAGTGTGCAACCAGGTTTCTAAGATATTATATTATCTAAGTAATATTCTGAAAATAAAGTCTCCTTGCTTACAAAACATGGCAGGAAGCAATCAACAACAAAACCCAAACCAGAACATGCCCTTAACTCTTCTGGCGAGAACAGTGTTTGAAATTCACGATCAGGAAAATCTCGTTTTGCGAGAGTATCTCCCAGACCAGGGGAACCTTGAGTCAGAAGAAGCAGGGGCACCAAGGCAATGTCCAGGCATTGGGGCTTTGTTAAGTTAGTCAGTGTGGGGAGGAATCCAGGCTGTGGTCAATGCAGGTGCCCACACAGCCCTGTTCCCCGGTAACTGAGTCAATGTCTCCTCCCTGTGTTGTCTGTTTATGTTTTCTGTCCCCTCTCATCACCCTGATATCTGCTACATCTTACATTTTTATCTCTCTAAGGATGACGTTTTGTGAGTTGAGTTTGTGGGCCCCGCCAGTGCAGGCAGTGTCCCAGCAAGTGGAGACGCATCCCTGTGTGCCTGAGGACGACTCCTCTCTGGGTGTCTGGGATGGAGGGAGTGAGGGGCCTAGAGCCCATCAAAGTCCCACATGTGTTCCTATGGCTGGGGAAAATAAGGTCTAAATGTCTGCGTCTGGCTTTCTTCTAAACTGGAAATTACCATTGATGAACTCATGTAAAAAAGCCTTGGCAATGTGTGCGATAATTAGTAAAAATAAATGTGTACTTAAGTATTAATGAAATAAATATTTAGCAGGTTATTTGGGATCTTTGCTATATCCTCAGATGTTTAAAAAATAATGAGAAGGTTATTAAAACTTTCAACTATGACTCCATAGAAGTATTTCACAATGCAACTTCCTAAATTCAGAAAAGAAAGGATTTGTTTTCCATAGCAGGGTGGGCCAAACGACAGAACAGAGGCTGCGGACAGACGTCCTGGACAGAGACTGGGGCAGAAAGACAAGGTGTGTAGCAAGCCAGGCTTTGCTCCCTGGTTTCTGAAAGCACCCCAGCTGTTAGAAGCTAAGGGTTCAGAACAGGGAGTTATGGCCCCGTAAAATCTCTGGGTCAGGTAGGAGGACCCGAGTCTGAGCTCAGCCTTCAGAGAAGAATCCGGCAGAGCTTGCCCGGGGGAGCTGCCTAGCAGGAGGCACCAGGAGACCATGGGGAGACCCTGTGGAAGGGGCCCCAGGGGAGCCGTCCTCTCTGCCAGCACGTGGAAACCAGGAGATCAGTGTGATCGTGGCTCCGTGGGACCCGAGCCTGAGGGTCGGCACCAAGAAGCAAACAGACCCAATCCCCCTCTGTGTCGGAGGCAGCCCTGGGCCCAGGTGCCACTCAGAGGCAGCTTGTTGCTGAGTCTGGGAGAGGCCACTGTAGGGTCCAGATCTACGGTTCGGGAAGTCTCCCCAAAGGTGCTCCTGCAGCCAGTGCGTGGTGAACACTGGAGGCAGGGCCCCGGGTCCCTCAGAACTGACGATGGGCCTCTGAGGATTCATGGCTACATGGTTTCGGGGATGTCCCTGCCTATGAGCCTTTTAGATGGCACAGTCCTTGCATTGCAGGAGGGATCTGCCAGCTCCCCCCCAAGTCCCGCCACAGTCTGAACCAGGTGCTGAGTGGCCACAGGGTAGCCCCTTCACCTGCCTGTGCTCCTCCATCTGTAAGGGCCGCTCTCCCACGGTCGGGATGGGGGGAAGAAGCAAGTGCAAGAGCAAGTCCCTCGAGCTCTGAGAGCAAAGGGAGCCGCGGCGGTGCTCTTCTGCCCCGAGAAGCAGGGCCCGTGTGTGCGCCGTCTCTCCTTGGGGCCCCTCTGCAAACCCCAGCAGCCAGGCGCTCGGGACATGTGTGTTATAGATTTGAAAACTGTTTACCTAAATCCTAGGAATGAAGCCCCCAGACGCCACCATCCCAGACGGCAGCAGGCACACGCACGTGCACACATCCCGCCCTGGGTTCGCTCACACAAAAGCAAATTGTGTTCTGTCCCTGTGTGTGTTTGTAGTCCTTTCTTTTCTTTTCTTTTGCCATGAAGGTTCTCATCGATTTAAAAACCAATAAAGTGGGAGGAAAAGAACACGTCAGGGCCCATCCGTGGCTCACCAGCCACAGTAGTTGTCCTTGAGGGAAGCCTCCTGCAGCATGAAGCGTCATTAATCTCAAAAACTGCGTTCTATGGGCTATAGAGGGATTATTTTTTACTTGGGGAGAACCTGTAAAGGCAACATGTGTTAGTGACACTGGTGTGAAAACCTTCAGACCAGACGTTGGCTAGGATTCCTGGAAACATAAGGAGACCCCTGTTTTCTTGTTTTTCTGCCTAAAAAAAAAAATAAGAACGAAGACTGAAATCAGATGAACAGTGGCCTGCACGTCCGTAACCTTCAGCGTCCCACTCACCTGGAGAGCGCCTCTACCCATAATGCACTAAGTGGATGATTAAAAAGGAATGGGGGGCTTAACTGAGGGTAAGCGCAGAGTCCCCCGAGCTTTGCGGAGCATTGAACCGTGAGCCTACAGCTGTCTCCACACGAGCCCAACATTCTTTATTTATTTGTTATGAAATATTTATGGGTGTTATGAAAGGTTTAAAATAATGTGTCTGTCCCCTCTCCCCTGCCTCTCCCCTCTGCTCAGCACACTGCCTTCCAATGCATAAATAATTCTGGGCTCCGGACGGTGGGGCCGCATCCGAGGTGCGGAGTCTCCGCTGGATCACATTTTTTCTGCCTGAGAGAAAATATCATTCCTAGTAATTTTCTACACTTATACAATCGGCGTTGACAGTAAATAATTGATGTATGAATTTAGGACTAAACTCCAACACAATATGACTTTATGTCAAGGGTTACTCCCAGCAGATTTTGAGCTAAATCATCTTGCAAAATGGGTTCTTTCAGTGGGAGAAAAAAAGCTTTTTGAAATTATTTTAATGGAAAACTGGGACCTTCATGCAGCTCTTATTTTGATGAGGTCTTGCTTTGCATGGCTGGTAATAAAACCGAGCAATCTACCCATTATGAGATTGGAAATGTTTCATTTGTGATCACAAATGGATTTTTTTAAAGACTGACACAAGCTGTTTTTATTTGGCTCATCCTTTTTTTCTTTTTTTCCCCTCTCCTTTGTGTGTGTGTGTGTGTGTGTGTCTGCGTGTGATTGCATTGGCGTGTGGTAGGCTGCCCTCTGCTTTTCATCCTAGAATCTTCCATAGAAAGTACAATTACGATTTAAATTACAAGCTGGATATATTTGCAACTTAAAGATATATAACTAGCAGAAAGGCTTCAGATAAAGCGCGACACATTCCCTCCCATCACTGCAATTAAAATCCTTTTCATCATGAAAAGAAAGCGGTTAACTGCGAACCAGGAGGGGGACAGCAGACAGGGGAGAGAGAAACCTTTCATGAGATGGTCCGCGGAGAAACACTTTGTATCTTTACGGCTTCAATTGAAGGCCAGACAAGAAGATCAAAGAAAACAAAGTAGGTGAAAGATCCGGAGTGAAATTCTCCATTTGTTTCACGGCACTCTGGGGGGGATGGAGATTTGGAACTATCAGAAATCTTTATGTAATTTCATTTTTGCTGAGACAGAGATACAGAGACGAGTTTAAAGCAAGGCCCTCGTGGCTTTGAATTGCTCTCACCTCTCTAATTATTTTCTCTCATATTTACAGTTGTGCAAGGTTTTGTTTATTCCTTTTTGGACCCATTGTTCCTTTTAAAAAATTCAGATCTTGCATATATTAAATTTAATTGAATTTATAATATAAATGAAAAGATACAATAAAATCCTAAACTTCGTGAAGAAAAAAAAATCACGTGTCACAGCAAGAGCTTTGCCAGCCTGGGAAGTCCAAAGTCGCAGGTGCCGGCTTGCGTTCCACGCTCGGTGGGGCAGCTCCCCCTGCGGTCCCGCTTTCCGTCTCCTCCCTGCCGTCCTCATGCAGAGGAGATCTATAGCTGTCACTTCATTCCATAGGTGGCACTCATGTCTCTATGCACGAAGTTCTAAGAAATTCCAGACCAAAAACCGGTTTGTAAAAGTGCTTGTTCTCCAAGAGGGGTGCTTGTTTCTGAAAAACATAGCACAGATTTCTTTAAAAATAACTTTGAGATAGGTCATTTGGTTGATAACTGGGCTTATTTGGTTTATCCCCTTTTGATGGGTGGTGATGAGAATGCTGACAAATGGGTCTTAAGTAGCAGGCTTTCCAGCCAGACTGGTGGGTCTGCATGTGCACGCATGCGAGTGTGCTTGTTGGGTGTGTGTTTGCAGTGTTCACACCAGAGACAGCAAGTTTTCAGGAAAGAGCTCTTCTTAAAATATCCCGGCTGGAGCTGGTGGGTGAGCTGCAGGGCTGGCTGTGAGCGCGGTGTGGGCTCCTGCCTCCTCCCGCAGGTCTCGGAGCCCATGCGTGCATGGGTGTGCATGTGTGTGTGCACGTGTGCCGGTGAAGACTAGGTGTATGTGTGCACATGTGTCAGTGATAATTAGGAGGTCATGGATGCTGGGAGTCCTTGGATGCAAAGATGTCGACGTCATGATGCCTGTAACAGCTTCCTGGTCACGCTCTGGAAAATAGGATCTGGATCTTGGAAATCCATGACCCTTAGAGACGATCTTGTCCAAAGGCTTCACTTCATGCATGAAGAAACCCACGGAACGCAAGCCGCTGGCCGTGGATCACAGGCTATTATACGACAGGGCACGGGTGACATCGAGGTGTCAGACTCCAGGATATTAGATCTGGAGCTCGGGGATTCTTTCATAGGAGCCAAGCTCAGAACCGTTGTCCCAAGAAACTCCTGAGTCAGGCGGAATTGTGGGGTTCCAGCAGGGCCCCCCCCAGCCCAGAGCACCCACGCCAGGGGTCCGACTGTCCCGCTGAGGCCCCCGTCAGGGAGAAAGGAGAGAAGCTCAGTCCCGGGGCTGCAGCACCACACTGCTCATCTCCCCGAAACCAAGACAGAGGGGCTGAAGGGCGCTTTGCTTGACCCTCAGGGGGCAGCCTGGGTGCCAGGAAGAAGGCGCCAGAGGTCACAGCGTTGTCCTTAAAGTCACGGCTGCTGAGGCGAGCATTTCACTGGGAGAAAGACTGTCCCTGAGATTTGGCTCCGGATTCCACCAACGACGAGCATCAGCTGTCTGGGCTGAAGCCCCAGGGCTGCCGTGTGCTCCAAGATGGCCCGAGCCTGCGGCAGCCCCAGCATGCTGTGATGGGCGGTGGCCGAACATTCACAAGTCTCTGTGTTTGGTGGGGTGAGCTTGGGAGCTCCCACCCAGGGTGCAGGAAAGCCACCCCACAGGGTCTCACCAGCACGTGGCGGGCTTCGCTGAGACCCCAGGGCTGTCCGGGCCCCGGACCTGCATCCCCACCACTGTTGACAGGCTGGACGCACTGGCTTGGGCTGAGGGGGAGAGTGGCTGCCTCCCTGGCCCCGTTTCTGGGTGGAACGTGATGGCCCCATTTTAAGCAAGACAAATTCAGGGCCTGCCTTAGACGGCTCCACAGCCCCCGTCAGGATCCCCCCCCCCCGCCCCCCGCCCAGCTCCACTCCAAGAGTGGAAGGGATTAGCTGGCCCGGAGAGGTCACTGGAGCCTGCTGAACCCGTGAGGATGCACGCCCACCACGCTCTGTCTCCAGTGTTCCAGGACACTCCGGTGCCTTCCGGAAGCATGGCCTTAGTGAAGTGGAGGGCTTCAGGGTGTGGTTTTCCCGCGAGGTTGGGCCAGGGCAGATACTCCAGGGGAGCAGGCCTGCGTGTTCTTGACCCCTGAACCCTCACCTGACTTCCGGGCTCTAGGGCTCTGCGGCCTTGTTGGGAACTGTGTCACCCCTCTTGCAGCAGCACCCCTGGAGCTGGGCTCGTCCTCAGCTGCGTCTCCTTCCCGGCATCCCTGGAATGCAGATCAGAGCCACTGGACAGAGTGGTGGTGCTGCCGGTGTGCGAGGGTGTGTGGGTGTGTAGTGTGTCTATGTGCGTGTGTGTGTGTACCTGTGTGCGGCGTGCACATGACTGCAGACATGGGCAGGAGGCTGCAGGGCCTGAGGGCATCTCCCCTCCCCTTGGATCCTGCTGGGGCCCTGTTTCCTCTTGATGGGCAGCTGCAGGGCGATGGGGGTGGCTGGCGCCCTTCTTGGCGGTGCTCAGGGCTCCCGTCACCATGACGGAGGCAGAATGAGAGCTATTGGCTGAGGTTGTCACTCACAGGTACCTGTTTCTTGTTTTTCTTTGCAGTCGTCAGCAGAAAAGCCATGTGAGGGGCACTTGGGTGCTGTTCCATCCGGGGGTCTGTTCCACTTTCAGGAAACGGGGTTGGACTGGGACAGGCCAGGGGCCAAGCCCCAAGGGGACACCCGCCACCCAGTCCTCACAAGTGGGGCAGCTCCGAGGCACGCGTGACTCTGTGGACACGGCTGGGTCGACACCGGCTTTTGTCTCTGCTACACCTGGTCAGGCATCTGCATGGAGCCCCCTCACCCTCTCAGAGGCCGTCCCTGACCTCCGTCTCTGCTGCTGGGCACCCTCCCTGTCCACCCCTTACTTTCCTGAGAGAGCTGGCGGTTATCTAAACTAAGTATGCGTGTACTAGTCTACGTTCTCCTTGCTGCCCCCCACGCAGGAGAACCGCTGCTCGCTGACGTCTTCCTGCCGCCCGTGGCATTTCCGCATCATCAGCCTGAGTCTGACCCCGGCAGGGGCTCAGCTGTGAGAGTAAGTGGACAGATGATGACTACCCAGCTGGGGAAGGGGCTCCCTGAGCACTGGACCCTGGGACACAGGGCACTGCCCAAGAAGCCAGGGTCCAGTAGCTGTCTGTTCAGCACCTCCCAGAAGGACAGCGGAGGGGCACCCGTGGGGCAGCTCACGTGGCACCTTCCCTGACCTACACCCCGGAGGCCAGGACCACCTGTGACACTGGGGCTGCACCATGAGAGCCCAGAGCTGGCCCAACGGTGTGAGGAGCCGCCTGGTCCTCGGGGTGGGACTGCGTGCCCTGTTCCCCGTGTGCCCCATGGGGATCAGACACACATGCCAACACCTCGCCACTCCCTCGACCCCGCCTCGACCCCATGCTCAACTCTCAGAACACGGTCTGCTTCTTGAGTCTGGACTCACACGCAGTTTTGCAGGACGACCTTCCTCAAGGTCACTGTGGGGACATTTGGGGGAACATGCTTCCTGCCGCAGTCTCGTCGTGCATGGGACTCTCTGCACCTTGCTCTCGAGGCTGAGGAGGTCCGTGTTCCATGGGACTCTATGCTTTTCCGGACGTTCCTGGAGGCCCCGTGGTGCCCTCTCACCACTCACTGCCAGCGTCACTCCTCCGTTTGTGCTCAGACACACACGGAGGTGAGCGTGACAGGGACCTGAGGCCAAGCTGGGCCACGCCGTCCCTTCAACGGGGAGTGGGCATTCTATGCGAGGTGCGGAGCCCCCGCCAGTAGGGACCGGGGGCCTGGGCACGAATGTCGCACAGCCAGGCCGGAGCTGCGCACCACCCCGCGGGCGTCCCGACGGAGAAATGACGCGGAGTAGCAAGAGCCTCACCCAGCGATGTCCCGCCAATTTCCTTAAAAGTTGGCCTTGCTGCTGTGCAGATGGAATACTGCTGAACATAGATGAAAGCCTTATAGGCAAGGCAAGAATAATTAGCGGCACATCCTAGCAAGTTTTAAAACAATAAACATGGCCTTTTGCTCCCAGAAGCTGGTGCGTGGGTAACAGGGCAGCGGGTGAGGAGACAGAGTCGGGTGACCCTGCCTGGCGGGCCGGCACTGCCGCAGGTCCCAGGCGCCACGCACGACCTAACTGACAAACGCAGTATCCACTCAGGCGATCGCAGGCTCGCGCTCCGAGTGAGGCCGCCGGGGAGCACGGGGAGCGGTCCCAGAGCAAGCCTGCTATTTTTAATTCTTTGGAGAACCAATTCAAACAGAAAATGTAATTAAAAATTTGTAAATAGAACACCCGAAAGCACTCCCTCTGGCCCCTGTGTGCGTGTCTTTGATATTTGCTGAACAAATTATCAAGTAGCCGCTGCACAGGTTAAATATCCGACATGTTCAGGGCTTCGCGGCCGTGAGACTGTCAGTCATCACCTCCTGAGCCAGACCCTGCGCTCAGGTCTTACTCTTGTAATTCACGGAAGGCCGAGGCTCCTGGAAGCGCAAGCCTGTTCCAGCGTCCTGCTGTCCTGGCCACGAGGCCCGGGGTCCCCCTGCAGGCACATTCTGTTCCCAGACTGCTTTCCGGGCACCGTAGGGGTCCCACATGGGGTGGTGGTCATGGAGCTTGCAGACTTTACCACTGACGTGAGAAATAAGGTCAGATTGGGGTCCTGGTGCTCAGGGGCTCAAGTGGAGAGAATCCCCAGGCCACGTGGCGGACTGAGCCTTGGGTTCTGTAGAACCGTCTGCCGTGGTCATCTTTGGCTGGAAGCTGAGAGAAGAGCATGGGGCCACCAGTGGCCACTTTGAGCTCATCCTCCCACAAAGAGAGCGTCACCACTCAGGGCCACCCCAGCAGGTCTGCACACTTGTCTCATTGTGCACGATAAGCAGGAAAGGCTCAGTGGAGAAGCAGGAAGGACAGGAGGGTGTGTGTTAGTGAGTGTGGACGTGTGAGTGTGTGGCTGTGGGCCAGCGATAGGCGACTAACACAAGTGCAATCTTATATTCTGGCAGCTTCTCTGGAGCCTAAAGGACATTTGAAATGAGTGCTCAGAGCAGCAGAAAGGAATCCGTTTCCCCGCTCTCCCAAAGCCCTGCCAGGGTGTGAGGGCTGGTCTTCCCAGTGCACGTGGCCAGGAAGCTCCATCCGTTCCTGCTCAAACCATGGGGTTTCCTAAAAGGACCAGCTGAGGTCAGCATGCAGTTCAGACCAGACTGCTGAGTTTCTCAGGCAAACATAGGGTCGGCGGCGAGTGTTAAGTAGAAATGACAGTTCAAAAAAAAAGCAAAAAACTCCCCAAACCAAAAATCTTCTTGGGCGTTGCCAGGCAGAATAGGTGCTCAGCAAAGCTTCCCTCCCTTCTTGCCTCCAGGACCCGTCCTCTCCCCTTGCTTCTCTGCTGTGCACAGAGCAGGGACATTGAAGGGCGCTGGGCGCTGCCTCGAGGACCCGCAACACTGGGAAGCTTCCAGCAAAGTTGCAGCTGGCGTGAGAAGGGTGCGCACTGGCTGGCAGGCTGTCTGAGTGAGGCTCCCTCCAGGGCATTCCCCCGACCCAAGTCCCAGGACAAGCAAGAAGGCAGCCAGGGTCTAGCAAGAGCTCCGGGGGCCCACGGCAGCCAGCCGGCAGCTGGGCAGGAGACGGGCATTTCCCAGCCTCCTCCCGGAATGCACTTCGCCAGACCTTGGGCAACCATGCTTTAAAGAGGAGTGCGTATAGACAAAGTAGAGAAACCTTCAACATACTCTCGGTTGGATTTTTTTTTTTCCTAATGCTTATTTCTAAATGAACACAATCTACTCCAGAACTCTTTAATGTAATAAAAATATAGCTCAGGGTCAGGTATGAAATTAATGACACAAATTCAAAGTATTAATGCTCAGTGGGATGAATCAACTTCAATGAAGAAATAATCAAGCTCTGTAACCAGACCCAAATGGAAAAAGATAGAAGCACATGAACAATTTCAACAGCAATTTGTTACGAAGGAAATTATGAAAACATGTATAAAATATTTATTTTTAATAAGATGAATGTCCTATTTCTTAAAACTAAAATAAGATTAGACTCAACGTATCAAAGCAGAGCGATGATTGCAAATGCCGCCTCTTCATGTGGATGGAAATGCTAATTTTATTATCTTAATTTGTACAACTGTGTTTCTTGTCTATTTTATTCTTTTTAAAGTTAAACAAGTAGCAATAAGAAGGCTTTGGGGTTTCATTTATACCAAATGAAATCTATGGTACCCAATATCCAAAGGAGGACATTTGAGGGATCCAGTAATTTTGAGGCCACTACAATTTCTACATCGCAAGGACACCTCTCAGACCAGGGGAGGCTTACAGGAGGGCACGTCTTTCACAATGAGAAATGCGTATCTATTATGCATATCACAACCTATTTGTCACTTAGCAGGTGACACCTGTCAGGAAAATGAAACTGACTATTGCATCACCTGGAGGTGATTCATGTAGAGAAGGATGAAAACCAGCATCATTCTTTGCAAAGCCCTGTCCTCATGTAGGAGCTTGGCCCATAGTAGGCGTATGAAAGGCAGGGCAGGCGGGTGAGCCCTGCAGGCCATTTGCACGTCATGGTCATGCGTGATGGTGCAGGGAGCTTGGCGACTCAGCCCCTTGGCCCGGGTACTGGGGTTGAGCCACTGGAGCCAGCAGAAGCACATCAGGTGGTGGTCTGAGATGTGCCCAGGGCGCACGGTCAAGGTCACTGTGCAGAGCAGTCCTCCACGGTGAAGTCTCTGTAAGCACCTGAGCAGACGACACGAGAGGAGGAGTGATTAGGATGTGCTTACCATGTAGACGGCGTGAAGCCCTGAAAGGTGCATTTTGGAGGACATGTAAAGAAATTGCAAAAGTGATAATTGTACACTGCTAAGTAAAAAAGGCAAGATAGAAGCAATGTATCCAATATATCTGTATTTACTATATTTCTCTGTGTATACACAGGGTGTATACGAACACATAAGTGTATGTATTTTATATAAGCATAAATATGAATGTGAACACACACTCCCTCGTGCCCTGAAATGGCTGGTAGGAAGAGTAAATACAAACAGTTCACCTGCGATTGATTGATTGATTCATTGATTTTTTTAGAGAGAGAAGAGAGGAGGGGCAGAGGGAGTGAGAAAATCTTTTTTTTTTTATTAAAGATTTTTATTTATTTATTGGAGGGCGAGAGAGCATAAGCAGGGGGAGGAGGGGCAGAGGCAGACGGAGAAGCAGACTCCCCTGCTGAGCAGGGAGCCTGATGCGGGGCTCGATCGCAGGATTCATGACTTGAGCCAAAACCAAGAGTTGGACCCTTAACTGAGTGAGTCACCCAGGCACCTGAACTGTGACTTATTTTTATCTTTGTCATTTTACCTTTTCCCAAAGAAAATTTCTACAATGAATTTAGGTTTATTCTATAATTTGAAAAATCATTAATCTTTTAAAAAAATTTTTTATTACGTAAGGTTAATACATATTATGAAATGTTACATGATCGCAGAATGAAGGGGTCACTTAGCATCTCTAGGCTCCATCAGTATTTTCATTTTTTAAAAAATACACAAGTTAAACAGATAAAAACGCTATTTCTTGATTGTTTATTTTTTATTGACTTGATTACCTAAGAGCCTGCTTTTGCTCTGCTCTCTTGACCGGCTCTCTCTGTGCTGCACACGACTGGACCCTCTCCTCTGCTGAGGGCTTAGTATTTTGTCTTACTAGTTCATAAGATTTTTTTTAATCGTATCTGATTCAATATTTTCTCAGTGTGTCTGCCACTTACTATTATTTTTTAAATGGGTAAATGGGTTACTTGTTTATATGGTCAAATGTATCAATAAGTATTTGCATATTTCTTCAAAATCTTATATATTTGGAAAGTCCTTTTTCATCAAGAGATGGGTGACCCCATTTCTTTCTAGTATGCATGTGTTTGCATGTTTTTGTGTTTAGCTTTTAAACTATCTTGTTATTATAATCACTAATGCCCCACTTATTTGTAAGGCCTAACCATCATGTATTAAATGCTAATATTCATATCCTGGTAAGTGTGTCTGTTTTCTTCATTTGTATATTTTGGCATCAAAGCCAAACTTTAATGATAACTCTAACCTTAAAACATGTTTTACAATCTTCTAGATTGCGTGACCTTTTTTTACAAAAACAGAGAGAGAGAGAGAGAGTGGGAGGGGGAGGGAGGGAGGAAGAGGAAGGAAGGAAAGCTGTGTGCGGTGGCTTTGTTATTTCACATACATTTTTGGAAACATTTTGTCACGTTTACTTCCAACATAGTTCCCATGCTAATTTGTTAAATTAAAACTACATATTTTCTGTTTCTTCCTTGACCCAATTTCTTCTGTATCCTTCAATTTATAAAAATACTTTTCTTTACGTGGGTCCCACTCATTTCTTTATAGATCTGTATGTATGTATATTTGTTTGGTTTGACAAATTGAATTATCTTTTCCCCATCACGTGTTCTAAGTGATCGTTTCAGTTTGACAGAAAAGTCACTGATCTGGTAACATTATATGCACATGTCTCCGCCCGTGCTCTGCTCTTCCATGTAATTTTGTTATTTTTGGTTGATTCTTTGGCTTGGTACGCAAGCAAAAGTCACAAGATCTGCAAACAAAGATCCTTTGACTTCCTGCCTCTCAGTCCCTTTGCTCGTCGTTTCTGATTCTTAGCCCTGCATTAGTCATAAGGCGTTTATTTACCTCAAAGTAGGTAAGACGGCCCAGGGAGGGCTTCACGTGTATTATATAATTTAATCCTCAGATTCTCCCAAAAGAAACCAACAATCAACAGTGCACCCCAATTGCCAGGCTGATTGGTGGCAAAGGTGGAGGTCAGACTCCAGCTGACCCGGGGCGTGAGCACCTGCAGGTTACCAGGGCGCAGGAGGAGTGGGGGAGGGCGGGGACGCATCCGTCCTTCCTCGGATTTCAGTAGAGATTCTCCAGAGTTTTGCTGTTAATTGTGTAGATTGTTGGATTGAGGCAAATATTCCTCTTTGGAATAAGTACACACTCTTTAGAGTTTTTAAAGTAATATACTCTGTAGAGTTCAAAAATTAATGACATGAACTAATTGAATATTGCTAATTAATAATATCAACATTGTATCTATGTTACATATACTGTGCTAATATCATTACTGTAATAAATGAACGTTAATGAGTCTGCCATTTGAACATCAGTTCATGGAACTATATGGCTTCCTGATACTTAACCTATTAATGCGGTATCGTATATTAAGAGTCATCTTATTTTTTTGATGAATCAATGTTGATCTGGTAGATTCGTTGAAGTCAATGTATTAGCATTTTACCCAGTGGTATGCTGGCGAAATATCTAGCTCTCTGAAAACTTATGTGCATAGTTACACGTAAGTTTTTAGACAAAAAAGAATGTATCTAAAGGATATAGCACATAATCAACAGCTAATGATAAGCTATGCCGCACTCGACTGTAAACGCCATCCATGGATTCTCAGAACATTTGAACATAAACTCTCGACTCTGCAGCCAACCTATGACTGCAGCCGACCCTCAGTTTCAACACGGACGAGATGAGTGTGAGCCGACATTGTTTTGGAAGGTCACCGTTTTGCCGGCGATGGGGGCAGTGTCTTTGCTGAATCGGATGAGTTCCCATCTACTAGGACTCCGGCAGCGTCTTCCCTCGGCGTGTTGTGCTGCTTAGCGTAAAACGGCTCAGAACTGACATGTGCTTAAGTGTAACAGGCATTTTTAACTTCTGTGAGTCTAGACGGTCAACAAAACCAAACAACTAGCCAGAGCCTCCGTGTGGCCGGTGCCGCTGTCTGCAGGATAGATAGTCCCACAGTGGTGGCCGATTCAAGCTGCCAGCATGACCTCGCGGGGTGTGGTCTGGGATGACCCGCCGTCACTAGGCAGGCTCGAGAGGCTTAGCGATTACGTAAGTAAAATAGTTGGACCGTGAGCAGGTTTTCGTATTTCCTCTTAAGTATAATTTATTTAAGTTTATACAACTTAATTTTTAATAATGGCCATTTTTAACAACTGGCTTGCAAGCCCCCTAACAGTTGAGCAGTTCGCTCTCCTGGCTGGCCTGTGACTCACACGGGACCCCAAGCTATGTTTCCCTGTCTTTCCTTTGTTCGTTTTTCATACCCAGATTTGTCGATTGGACTGTTTTCTGTGTTTTCTTTCAACTTTCTTATAATTTATATGGTATTGGAATAAAATGTTTCTTGAAATTTTGATAGAATTAGTTAAAAAATCCACCTTGTTGTAGGAACCACTATAGAACAACTGATTTTTTTCAAGTTACATATATCATTGATCAGCTCCAAGTTCCTTCATCTTGAGTTAACTGTGCTTGTTTTTATTTGCTAGAAGATTATAAATTGTGCTGATGTTTTCAACCTGCTCTGTCCTTCTAATTACAGTAATCCTTCCCAACCTCCTGGAGGCTCTCCAGCTGCCCCCCACCCCACTGGACTTGGGGTGACATTATACTTAAATTAAGTATAGACGGGGTGTAGCAATGGAAAAGTCACATTGAGCTGTCCGTATCTTACTTTCCATCTGTAAAACAGCATGTTTTATTTTATGCGGGTGAGCCAAACATCACTGAAGAAATCAGCGATGTTTATGAAAACCCAGGGAGAAAGCCCGAGCCTTGTTGGGAGCAGGTGAGGAGCTGACTGGCCCCTGCCCCGGGTGCACTGGCTCTGGCAGGGAGCCTTCTTCAAAACTGCAGCCCGTGTATCTCCAAAATCAGTGTGTCGCTGACCCTGGTGGGGGCGGGGGGTGCTGGGGTCATCCGTGTTGGCCCAGAGTTGACCATCTCTAGGAAGGTAGGGGACGTGGGTCCAGGGGAGTGCCCGGCTGTGGCTGTTGTCACTGACCCACTCGGACAGACAAGCGTCCACAGGACAGCATTCGGTGTAAAGGAGCTCTTAGAAGTGGATCAGATCTACACTCTCAGGGCAAACGGAAGTCGAATCTGAAATAATTATCTGAGTAATTTTAGATTACTGGAATTTACTCTGAGAGAATAAAGTTTATCCTGCATGACATATTTATGTGATTATTTTCCATAAGCACGTGCAGTCAGGTATCTCATAAATATATTTTATGTGCTAGTAACATCCTGCAGGAAGTTTTACTTAGAAAGTGCAGAGGAGGGATCACAATATGGCGGCCCCCACTCTGCTGGCGGAGCCCTTAGATGTCCCGCGTCCCCAGCAGCTGGGAGGGGCC
The DNA here is from genome assembly GCF_024610735.1 of Ursus americanus. Classification (NCBI taxonomy): domain Eukaryota; kingdom Metazoa; phylum Chordata; class Mammalia; order Carnivora; family Ursidae; genus Ursus; species Ursus americanus. Next base: position 63,458,692 of record NC_142141.1, on the reverse strand, counting down.
GGAGGGAGCCAGAAGGACTCCCCTCCCTCAGCCAACAGGTGTGTCCTTTCACCTGACCAGGAACGGCTTCCTCATCTCAGGCTGGTTGCCTTTCTGTAAGGACCGGCCATCCTGAGGTGGGTGGAGGGATGGAGAGAATCCTCCCAGCTCCCCTTGGCCAGGAGATGGGCCACCAGAGACAAAGCCCGAGAGATGCATTTACTTATGGGGATTAACATCGCCCAGGGGGACTCTGAAAGCCTGCGCAGGGCTCCAGCTGGGACAGCGCCATCCAGAGGCCCATAAAGCTTCTTTGCCCTATAAAGGCTCTGAGCAGTCCTGTGGAATGGCAACCTATTTAAACTGACTTACCCAGGTTCCAAATTTATCGAGCAAGGTGACCTCTTTCTTCCCTAAAATACCTGGCAATAACGATGAGATTCAAACATTAATGCTCCTTTCTGCTTGGTGTTCAGAATCACAAATCATCTCCTGTCTCCACGGACCGACCTTGGCAGTGGGGAGAGCTGAACGTCTGGATTCGCTTGATCAGAAAGCTCTTGCTCTTCCGAACTAGGATCCTTCCAGCAGATGAAGTCTAACAACTTCTCTCCCAAACTCCTGCTCTGTCTACTGCTCTAAGTTTGATGGGTCCCACCTCTCAAGACACGAACACCAGCCGCTTGGTGACCCAGGCTTGTAGAAGTGGGAGGAGTTTGCCTTCCGGGGGGGTCCTGGGCCAGGCTGGAGAGGCGGGGTCCTCCAAGCACCCCCACCCCCGGCCCCAGAAGGGAGCGTTGATTTTCACGCCTGTGTACTGGAGGGGGGATTGCAGCTCGAGACAGTGGTTTCTGGAGTCAGGTGGTCCCCAGTGTAGCCGAGGTCTCCAGGGGCCCGAGCCCTCCCTGCGCCCTCCCTGCGCCCTCCCTCCGCCCCCTGTCAATGGCACCTTCTTCATCTCCTTCCTCTGCTCGCTTTCTGGGCTTTTTAAAAACAATGTTTGCACACCTTGCTCTTTAACCAAGGAAGCCCGAGGACAGCCCTTGTGCGCGATTCTGCGGGAGTCTCCCGCTCAGAGAAGGCCAGACGCCCTCGCCGGCCGGGCCTGGCTGCCAATCTATGATGTTCCTGGCCGTGATTAATCTGATAAATAATAAATATATCAATCTAGTCTTTTAGACAAGGACAAATTCTTACCAGCAGGGAGGCATGAGGCCTCCTTTACAGCTGCCTGTAGTGCTGGGATTAATTATTTAATGCTTAATTCTTCGGGAAATGAGAAAGTTTTGATTAATGCTGTCCAGTGTCGTTCCTCGCTTGTTTGATACGTGTCAGATAATTTTTCCTTGGCAGTCACTCTGAAGAAGCCAGAGGCTACTGTCACGGGGATCAGACACCAAATTTCTAGAGATTAATTGAAGAGAAAATGTAGAGGAAAGCACCATAAGTGCCCGCCTGAGATAACCTTTCCCGGGCTGCATGTCGCCGGCCGGGCTCGGGCCTCGCTGCGTCCTCACCGCGAACACGGCTCCCAGCGCCGCCGAAGGCCACAGTCGGTTTCCAGCTGATTTGTTTCTCAGCTCCTTGTGAATTTCCGTAAATTCGTGCTTGCCGCTGTCTCGCTGGTCAACGGGCACGGGTGGGCAGCGGGGGTGGGCGTGCATCCGTGGCTCTGAGCTGGGCTCCACCCGCCCGGCTGGCGGCCGCACCCAGGCCCAGAGCTTGCTCTTCCTGATCTCAATTCCTGCTGCCATCACCTCAGGCTCTTTCTTCCTCTTCTTGACAGATCCCTGCGGCCCAGAGCTCCGAATCCAAGACAGGCCGAGACGGTGTCCTTGACCGCCCTGTATCACTGCTCGACCCGGCTCGGAACACTCACTTCCGAAGCTGCTGCCCTCACACTCCTTGTCCGTCTTGCTAGGAGGTAAGAGCAGGCTCGCCCGATGGCGGGGGAGGCCCGGGGAGGCCCAGGACTCGTGGCCGGGACCGCCTGCTTCACGCCCCGGGCGGCGCCCCTGCACGCTCCGCTCACAAAGGCCGGTCTTCCTCCTTGTTCGTTGAGCTACAACAGAACGGGACGTGCTCCTGGTTTCCGGAGGCCTCAGAGCGGCTCAGCCCCCACAGGCCTCACAGGACGATCCCGGCGTCAGTCCGAGCCGGCCGTCGCGGGCAGGGTCGGTACCGTGTTACTGGCCCCATGCCCCACGCTGCACTTCCATCCCCGTGACTTACCTGTCTGACCCCTGGAACTTTGTGCCTCTTAATCCCCGTCACCTAGTTCACCGGCCCCCAGCCTCGGGCGACCCCCAGGTGGTTCTCTGTGCCTCTGGGTCTGTTTGTGTTTTGTCTTGTTCGATCATCCATTTTGCTTTTCGGTGCCCACATTTGTGAAGTCATAGGGTTCTGGTCTTTCTCTGACTTATTTCATTTGGCGTAACACCGTCCGTGTCTGTCTGCGCTGCTGTGAACGGTGTTCTTCTTCTTCGTGGTTGAGTGACGGTTTCTTAGCACCCCCACCCCCGACTGGGGTCTGAGGCAGCCCCAGCTCTAAGCCCTTCACAGGGGTTCCAGGGACCCCCGCAGCAGCCTCCGCCAGGCCCGGGACTTGCGGCCAAGAGCCAGCAGACAGCGCCCAGCAGAGCGGGTACAGTGATGACGCAGGACAGAGAGAGCCTCGCCCGCACGATGCCTGTCTGGGCCCTCGACCGCACGTGCTATCGTCCGCAAAAAGTGGACAGTGGCCTATGGCTGCCAGGGTAACCGGACTTGCAATTCTGACAAATTCGCACATCAGTTTAGCTCAGCCCTGAGCACATTCTGAGAAGTGAGAGCTGGTCCCTTGAATCAGCTGGTGTCGAGCCCGGGTTTGCCGTGGGAGCCCAAACTGGGCAATCGGCGCCGGGGAGCAGGGGTCGTGGAAGGCGGGTGGGCAAGAGGCGTCTGAATCCGTGGTGCTGAGCGTGAGGGGACTGCACCATGAGTGGCTTAGGGGGAGTCGCTCGGGAAGCACAGAAAAACCACAAAAGGAGTACGTTTCTCATGTTTTGCATGAGGTTGACTTCTAACACGAGGAAGAGTTTAGAAGTTGTCCTGGGTCTTTGGAGACGTCGCCAGCCCACCCCCTCCCCCCCCGTGGGCCCCACATGAGCATCTGATGCCGTGGACAAGGGGGCAGGAGGCTGAGCGGGGAGCCCGTGGCCCCCGCGCAGCGCCGTCCCGCCGCGGACCCCGCCTCACACAGTCGTCTTTCTGCTGGGTGTTGGGTAAAACTTACCATTTCCCAGATGAGGAACTTTACCAGGGACGATCTAGTGATTTTCCCAAGTTTGGGAAGCGGGTGGGGCTGAGCTGGGACCCACAGCAATGCTCTGACTTGGAGACTGGGCTACCGACACTGTTCTCTTCACTTGAGGAGCAAATGTGGTGGTGCTGGGGACCTCCTCCACGGAAGCCCACGCCCACAGTCTGCTTCCACGGTGCACGTGCGCCGTGCCGGGGGAGCTGGCGCCCCTGAAGCGTGTGCACAGGGCTCCCGTGCCCTGCTGCCCTGGCGTACCCTCACCTGCGGGCAGAGGACACGGAAGACTGTCCCACTCCTTCTCCAGGTGTCCCGATGGCTCCACACAGGTGGTGAAGAGTGGGAGCTGCACAGACTGGGGGTCACCAGCCCCAGATCCGAGTGGGGCCCCGGGGCCGAGCATGTGGTCCTTCCTCCCAGGGGTGTGGAGAACGAACCCCGTCATGCCTCGTAAAGCTAGACCGGCAGCTCGAGGGCGGAGGGACGGGCTCCCTGTGCACCTCTTTTGACCCGACTGTCGAGCACCAAGGGTTCACTGAGGTGGGTCCCACCTGCCCTCCTCTGCTCGGTATGAGTATTGGCGGGCAAGGGATCTCTCAGAGAAGGCTCAGGGGCACTGCTGGCCCAGGGGCTCCAGTATTTCACAACATGGTTAATGCCGGGCATCTCCATTTTTGTTTACACCATCTTGGGAGCTTCTGTTTGGGTGTCAGAAGTCCTCACCCCTCCCGTCTGAGCACCTCCGGGGACATGACCCCACAGCGAACAGAGCCCAAGCCCGCGGGAGATGCTCTGCCCAGCCCGGAAGCCCCTCGAAGGGGAATTTGTTTAGGAAATTTGTATTTTCTGCTGCTTTCTTCTTGAACCTATTTGCATTTTAAATAATTAAAACATTAAAACTGAAAAATTTATAAATGAGAGCTGCTAAGAGGAATCCTGCCTGGCAGACAATAGAAAGGAAATGATTACCCTGCTCCGTGTGTCTTAATGCTCTGTCTGTCACTCTCCCCGAGGCGCCTCTCTGCCGTGGCCGGGACCCCGTGCGGCCGGCACACGGCACCAAGACCGACACAGTCCGACTGGAGAGCACACGCAGCAGAGACAGACGTCACAGCCGCGAGCTCATGGGCTCTCTGTCCGTCTGCGTCCCCCGCACACGCCCGTCTTCTGTGGCCTCTCCAGCCTCTGCCCCTTAAGGAGGCTGTTTGGGCAGGACTTTGGTCTCACTACGTACCTAACCCAAACAGTCTCCTCGGGCCACAACACCGCGGTCCCCTTCATCCCCATTTACTTCTTCACTGGAAGTTCGCTTGGAGGAAGGGGAGGGCGGAGGGGTGGCGGGCCGGCAGAGTGACAGGCGCTTGGTCCAGCGCGGCTTTGCCTGGTTGTAACAAGCGTCGGGACATTCGAGCCACAGCAGCCGGGCCGGCCGCGCCATCAATCATCGCGCTGACAGCGCCTTCAGTTTGTTTGTTCCACTCTGCATAATAAGTGATTGGATCAGGTTTAATTAGATATTGGGTAATCAATCATTGCCAACAAGGCAACTCGGCTTGGGATCTAGATGCTGCGAGGGGAAAGGAAAAAAACAAAACCCGGCAAATCTCATCTTGTGTGCATAAATCCGCCCGCACGAGAGCACTCGCCGTGGCGTGACCGAGGAGAGGTGCGGAGAGAATAATTCACATCTGGGCCGCTGTTCCCAGACAGCGCCTGGGTGACATTTTACTTTTGCTGCATAATTACTTTTCAATATAATATAATATGCAGACCTGAGGGAGGAAGGAAAAGCAATTAAATTATGCGCCGGCCCTTCCTCTTGCTACCGTCCCCACAAGTGACCAGATGCTGTGCTCGGTGCAGACCCGCTGAGGGGTGGGGTCTGACACCAGGTAGGGGACGCTGCCTGCTCAGGCTCGCCGCTCACTGCGGGAGCCTCCAAAGTCCCCAGTCCAGCATCTGCCATCAACTCCAAGCTCTCAGATGATTGCTTCCTGCTCTCGTGTCAGTAGCCGGGATCCCCCCAGCTCAATAGGTCTGCGGAGATCACTGACCTGAACTGGGGGCGACGTATTTATTCACTTTGAAAACTGCACTGAACCTCACGGGAGATCACAGGGAGCGTCACTGCAGTCATTATGTGGATGTCCAAGGTTATGTCAATTCTCACATGAATCTATTAGACACAAAGCCACTGGGTCTATTGTGAAAGTGGGGGCTCTGAGTGTTCATTAAGGGTCAGCAGGCAGACCCCTGTGGTCCCGGCTGAGCACTGTGCCAGTTTCACCTCCAGGAACTTCTTTGTGTTGTACAATGGAGACATCCATCCTGACTCTGATTCCTTCTACACAAGAGGAACGGATACTTCCAGCTCCCCGAAGAGCAGACTCCTTGACGTCCCTTGAGGGACGGGGTGGGGAAACATTTTCCCCTTTCTTCCTGTGCTCTCCACATTGTGGGCAGGATTCTCCGCTCATTAGAAGGCACCCATACAGTCACCTGGAAAAAGGAACGGGTATGGTAATGTCATAAGTAGACCAACAGTTCTGTTCTTTGGTGAAAATTCCTAAGTGGGTGTGTAGATGGATGGATGATGCATGGATGGTGGATGGATTATGGATGGATGATGGATGGATGGTGGATGGATGGTGGTGGGATGGTGGTGGGATGGTGGATGGATTGTGGATGGATGGTGGAGGGATGGTGGGTGGATGGTGGATGGATGGTGGATGGATGGTGGAGGGATGGTGGGTGGATGGTGGATGGATGGTGGATGGATGGTGAATGGATGGTGGGTGGATGGTGGGTGGATGGTGGATGGATGGTGGAGGGATGGTGGGTGGATGGTGGATGGATGGTGGATGGATGGTGGGTGGATGGTGGGTGGATGGTGGATGGATGGTGGAGGGATGGTGGGTGGATGGTGGATGGATGGTGAATGGATGGTGGATGTATGGTGGGTGGATGGTGGATGGATGGTGGATGGATGGTGAATGGATGGTGGATGGATGGTGGATGGATGGTGGATGGATGGTGGAGGGATGGTGGGTGGATGGTGGGTGGATGGTGGATGGATGGTGAATGGATGGTGGAGGGATGGTGGGTGGATGGTGGATGGATGGTGAATGGATGGTGGATGGATGGTGGGTGGATGGTGGGTGGATGGTGAATGGATGGTGGATGGATGGTGGGTGGATGGTGGGTGGATTGTGGATGGATGGTGGAGGGATGGTGGGTGGATGGTGGATGGATGGTGAATGGATGGTGGATGGATGGTGGGTAGATACACAGATGGTGGATGAGTGGGTACATGGAAAGATGGGTGAGTAGATGAATAGATGGTTGAATGGCAGGTGGGTGGGTGCATAAAGGACTGGGGGGTTGCTAGGTGGATGAGTGGATGGGCAGGTGATAGGTGAGTGAGTGGGTTAAGTAGACGGATGGGTGGGTGGATGGGCCTTGCTCGTCTGGTGGATCTCACTGCCATCTCCTTGCACAAGACATCCTTAACCCTGGACAGATGTTTCAGCTATGAGAGAGCCAGGATGGATGGGAATGTCAGTGAGGGTCGGGGACATTACTCACCCACATCCATGAGTTTTTTCCTCACTTAGAGAAAAGGGAGAAACAGGCCCCCTCAGATAGTGTAGCCATTTAAAATATAATTTTAGAATAATAATCTGCTTTTGAGAGACAGCGTGGACATGGAACATGTCTGAAGGGAGGAGGGATGGGTTTCCCCGCTGCCACCTTGACTCTGGGGAGGGAGGCCCGATTCCAGGTCCCCAGAAGCAACCCCTCCTCTGCACTCACCTTGTTTATTCCAGGACATGACCCCGGATGATGAGAGAATGTTCCGCTTGTTAAGGGAAAGAGCCCTGAGTGGGGTTAGGGCACGGATGACAGAGGTTGAGAAGGTCGGCAGTTTAGGACAAAAGCCCAAGACAGACTAAAGCTGCGCTCACAGCAGCCTGACCTGCTCCTCGGGGGGCCCACGCCTGCGTCTCTGCCAAGCTAGCTTCAGACCATGTGGACCACTCATCAGTGGCTTGCTCTTCTAGCGGCCATGCCGTGCCACCAGGGCCGGGCCTGGGACGGGGGCAGAGCCAAGGGCTGGAGGGCCTGAGAGCAGGCAGCCCCTGCCCCAGGACAGGTGCCCGGCAGGTTCTGTCCGAGGCAGACTCTGAAGGTCTGAGGACCCCGGGGGGAGGAGGGCGGAGTGGGGGTGTCCATGAGGCACAGCACACATGTCAGCCGTCACGAAGCCCAGCCAGTCTCCCGTGAGCCACACCCCGAGACCAGGATGGGGCTCAGGATGCAGGTCTCCCCATTGAGCAAGGGCAGCAAGAGCAGGACCCCCTGCCTAGGAGCAGAAGCAGGGACCTGGGCTCCCAACTCGGGCAGGTGGGAACAGAGCCAGGGTGGGGCCGGCCAGGGGCTCCAAGAGGCAGTGAGGCCCAGGTGGCCCAGAGAGCAGGTGTCAGGGCCTGGTGAGCCCACCCCATGGAGCCCAGCCCAGGGAGAGACGGAATTATCAACCCCCAGGGACACAGAGCTCACCTTCAGCACATGTCTGGGTGAGGAGGGCAGAGTGCTCTTCCAGAGTTGGCCTGGCACCACGTGGGTCCCACCACCAGGGAGGCCGCGGAGCTCTCAGGCCCAGCAGGGGAGGGCAGGATCTGGAGGACAAGGAGGTCCGTGGGACTGGAGATAGAGCCCCACGGGATGGGGCTTCCCAGACCGAGCGGAGCGTCCGCAGATACGGGAGGGGAGATGGCAGGGGCTGCAAAGCCAGGGTAATCTTCTGAGCTGCCTCGGCTGGGAGGAGACAGACATGCGGGGCCCTCGGCACCCTCACCTGCCGCACTTGTCACTTTCCACCGATTTGCTTGGTTGAGGGTGAAAAATGGAGACCCCATTTCAGACTTGGGGACCGCTCTGCTTGTGCGGCCACTCCCTCCTCTCCATCTACCCCTCCACCCAGGATGCTCCGCCCATGTGTCTGAGGGTCCTGTGCACCTGGGCAGAGGGAGGGAGAGGGCTCCATGGGGGGGTGGGGCTCCCTGGGGGGGGTCTCGAGGCCCTGCGATGCCCCCATGTGCCTGCTGTGCGATAATTCACATCAGTCATCGGGGCAGAGAGCAGGCCAGGTGCAGTGTGGCCCTGGGGTACCCCGTGTGCACCCCGACCTCTGACGTTGCTCAACAGTGTTTTAAAAGCCTAATTTGAAAGGCTCTAAGAAGAGGTCTCTCCTGAGCTCTTTGTGGACTGGGGGCCGGCCCCCACATGTCTGGGACAGCTGGAAGTCAGTGCCACAGGGGACACGTGATTTCGGAGGCCCTTGCAGTCATCGGCCTACGAGTTAGGGATGGGATGCGATGGATGGGTGTGCAAATGGGTTTACGACCATGGGTCTGAACATGGGTTTGCACACTGGGAATTTTCTTCTAAAATGCAGACCCCCCTCTCTCCTTTCTGGTGACAGGTGGAGACAAGGCAGAGCTCTGGGCTGCGTGTTCGTCTCCTGCAGATGCCCGGGCTGGGGTGGGCCGGTGAGCAGACCCACCTCCTCTGCCCCGGACCCTCAGCCTGTGTCCTCGCCCAAAAGTTCAGGACGGCTGCCAGCCCAAATTCGATCAGGGATGAAATCTGTGGACGTGACATCTTGCTCTCCCTCCTTTCCAGGGACAGTCATTAAAAATGAAGGACGGCACAAAGAGGCCCAGAAGGCCCCATGTTCTCTCCAGATACAAGAGAGAGACAAGTTCCACACATGTCACAAGCAATACCCATTTGTGTTTGCTTTTCAGACCCTCTGAGCGGTGTCTGAAGGGTCCAGAGCCCAGGACCCTTCGCCATGCAGCCCCGTGGCCTTTGAGAACATCTGCGGGGTGGAGGGGCGTGGAGCGAGGACTCAGGACGGCCTTCTCTCTCTGCTCGTGGAGGGGAAGGGTCTACACCCTTGAAGCGGTCTGCTGTGAGCGCCCTTGGACAGAAACTGCAGGCTTGTACGCTGTGCTAGGGACCAGGGTTCAGTGTCACGGATTTCTGCCTTTGATAATAGATTGCCGCGAGCAGCTTGGCCACGCCAGGCAAAGCCTCTGCACAGAGAGTCAGCTGTTGGAACGAGGCACCTGCATCTGGCCGAGTGCACTCAGGTAGCTGCCCTGGCCGCAGCCCCTGCGCCGAGGGCCCGGCCCTCCACCTGCCGGCCTCGGGAATGTTCGCTGGGGGCCTGGCCACGGGCTTACAGAAGCAGCAGCTGGGGGACCACGGTACCCGCAACCGGCTTTACAGAGGGCTGCGAGCGGGCTTCCTGGGGCCACGAGCTGTAGCAAGACCTGCTTCGGATGGTCAGGGGGTGCCTAGAGCCAGCGGAGTCCCAGAGCAGCCTCCAGACCCCCCCTTTCTGCTCAGTACCTTCTCTTAAGCTTGTCCCATTTCTTCCCGTGTTTTACGGATTCCTTGGTCACTTTTCCAAATAGCTAGATTAGTTCCCAAACCTTCCAAGTGCAGCCTTGGAGAACTCCTCTCCCTCCTCCCCTTCTCCCCCTCTTCCTCCTCCTCCCTCCCCCTTCTTCCCACTCCTCCTCCCTCCTCCCATTCCTCCTGCATGCCTCCTCCTACCCCCCACTCTTCCTCCTCTTTCCTCCTCCTCTTCCCCTTCTCTTGAGTGTGGAAGAGGAAGAAACCCAGAAAGAACACTCACTGAAGCTTCTGACTTGGCAAGTGTTGGCCAGCGTTTCTGGAGTGCTCTGCCAGGAGAGCTAGTCTTCAGATAGGACCCCCCACCCAAGAGGCTTCTTGGCTGACCGAGCAATGGAAGACAGGTGCCTAAGACTCGCGCCCCGGTCTCTTCCCCAAAGCCTGGCCCCACTCACACCTGCGACCAGCCCCTTCCTCTCTCTGTACGTGCCTCTGCCCCATCTAAAAAGACAAGCAAGCTTCCACTCACCCTTGATTCACTCTGGGACCTTGATTTTCTTCCAGATTAGGGGCTCACTGCAGACTGGAGCTGGGTCCCTGGGGGTATCAGTGCTTGGGGTAAGGGGAGCCCTACCCTCCACGACCACAGGTGCGGGAGGAAGGGGTGCAGAGCTTGCCTGCCCTTTCCCTCCCCACTGTGATGCTGGGACTCACATCTTGGGTGTGGGCGTTGGCCGCGAGCCTGTGGCCTTCATCTCATGGAGCTCCAGCCGCCTTGCCACATGCACCCCAACTCCAAGGTCATCAGCCCTCTGCCGCTCAGACAAGATGCCCTCCCTGAGTCGGCTCTGTCTGCTTCTGAAGCCCCGTGGGAGTCGGCCCGCCTCCACGCTGGTGGGAGTGAGCTCTCCGTGCACAGGGAGGCCCCCTGTACCAAGCTCAGGGCTCCTGCAGGCAGGCGGGCAGGCTTGTCTGTGCAGTTTGCGGTGAAGAGCAGGGACGTGTGAACAAATGGGGTTCAGCATCCTTCTGCTTCCATACCTGCTGTCTTCCTGAACTGGGCCTGGCAGCCCCTGGGCACCCACATGGGTAGAGGTCCCTGGGTCTTCATACTGCCGCTGCTCTCTGCCCTCACTGACCTGGCCGGGTAGAGTCGTGGGCTCAGGTCTTCCTTGCACAGAAGTGAGGCCTTCGGCACCGATCATGGATATTTTAAGTCCCTCATTTATTCTGTTTAAAACAAAACCTCCCGGGAATTAGTCCAGAGATGGGGCAAGGTAGGGAAGGGTGTAGGTTAAAGCACATTTGCATGAAATCTCCAGAAAGTGGGAGGGCCAAGGATGATCCCAGCAGAATCGGGGGTAGGGTGGAGGCTCTCCCTCGTCCATCTGGGCTGAGACAGTGGGTCCAGTGAATCTGAAAGCATGTGCTCTGTGTATCTTCATCTGCAGTAAATTTAAATGTTTCTTTAACTGTTGATTTGTAACCTGTTGACACCTTTGTGGAGAAGACGTCAGTGAGGAAGCATTTCTGTGGGTTCCAGTCCGTCCTCCCCTCTGGGTCCCGGTTTTACTAACCGAGGCTGAATGTAGGTAGAGGCCCCGGGGGACAGCGTGCTATCAGTTCCTGCGTGCGTGGCCTCACCCTCAAACACACCCGGGTGGGCTGTGGCCAAGATGTCAGCGTGGACACACACACGGACACTCGCAGGGTTTTGGTTTTCGGCTCTCCTTTCGGGGCAAGTGGCAGGAGTCATGGGTTCCGGTTTCCTAAGGAGGGACCAACGCTGGCTTCTGAGCCTGCAAGGAGCCGCTCATGGGACGGCAGCAAATACCCCTGTGATCCTTTCAGGATGTTTTTACATCAAAGTGCCGCAGGATGGGTTTTATATTCAGAGCAGGAGGCCCCAGACCTGCCCGCCAGGACTACCGATGGGGGGTCCGTGCGGTGCACACAGTGTGTGTGGGTACGCCACGTAACTTCCCCAGACTCGGTCCTTAGAATGCCCAGCTAAAGATGCAACAAACGGGGGAACTTACAAAGTCTCCTTCATGGGGGAGAAAAAGGCATTCTGTTACTCTAACTCAGACGCAGTTTCCTGTATTTGGTCATATTGACCAGCTCGCATCTCTCTCCCGTCACCCTCTCCAGCCACACCGACTACACCGGGTCCGATCAGCGGTTTCGCCACGCAGCTCCTTGGCGCCATCCCGGGCAGCGGACGCTGGAATATTCTCCTACAGCCCACTGCACGCACTCCACGAAATGGTAAAGCAAACTTAGGCAAATTGCCAGACCAGAGGTTTTCCCTGGACTTACCAGACTGACAGGGACGGCGAGATAAAACCCAAGAGAGTCGGTCCTGCCACCAGCAACGGCTCCCGCTGCGCGTTCGAGGGCTGGGGGTCTGCGGAGCCTCTGTTTGCTGTGCCGGAGTGAGGGGCAAGCTTGTTGCCCCCTGCAGCCAGACCTGTGGGCGGCCACCACCTGATCCTGGACGTTTTCCTTGTGCCTCCCTGAGTGGTGTGGGGCACGTGGGGCAGGGGGACTGTGGTGTGCTCCCCAACCAGGGTCCCAGGCCCTGGAAGCCCACGGCCTCTCCCTACGTCCTGTGAAAGGACGCCCCCCCCCCCCCCACTTACAGCCGGCTGGGAGTGCCAGCGCTTCATGAGCCCCTCCTCTAAGCGCCATGCCTGATGTGCTGCAGGGAAACTCCTGACGCTTCATGCAATAGCCGGGCACCTGCAACGGGACACAGTCAGCCAGCGACCGGCAGAGACCTGCACCGGAGACGTCCACCCTGGGCTGGGTCGGGGTCGGGGGAGTCAGGGGCGGGGAGACGGGCCGGCCGGGTCCCGGGGACTCAGCAAGGGCGGGCTCTCAGACCGTGGTTTCGAGGGTTCTTGCTGACATGGGAGCAGGGCTTGTCCACAAGGGCTCAGGAGCCCACTGAGGCTAGACAGGGCGTCCCCACCTGGGTCAGGGCGAGCACACCACACACAAGGGTCTGATCATCCCACAGTTTCACCCACAACACCCCCTTTCACTCTCGGAGCTGGGGACTCTGCCGACACCTGTCCACAGGGGGGACTGCCCTTCCCTGGGACGGCCGGCTGCGGTCACTCCGGTTAGGAGGGCCACGTGTCCCACAGGACACACCACAGCTCCGTGGACCGCATGCGTGTGTGGAGTTAAGGCAGCCGACGCAAGTCTATTCCCACTCGGTCACCTAGCAGCCCGACGCTGGACATGTAAGTGCGTACTTTGCAGAGAGAGAGGAGTCCACGCTGCGGTCAGAACGGAGAGGAGAACAAGCAGAGGTACGACTAAACGCACGCGCACAGATGCGTAAGTTGTAAGGATGTCGGAAACGAGCGCGTTCCTGCTGCTGTGTTCGTAGGAGGGAGGTTTTCCCCCCTCGTGTGCAGCTTCCAATGGTGGAACGTGCGATACGTTCCGCCGCCGGCCTGTCCCTGCAGCCTGCACTCTGCACACAGTGTGGCGTGCTCCGCGGCTCTCTGCGGTCTGGCCACCCCTCAATGGGACTGAGCGGGAAATACGTCGGCCGGGGATGAGAACCCCATCGCACGGGGGTGAGGAGCTTTCCCAGGTGACACGGCCGCGCGCGCAGAAGCCACCTCGGCAGTCACCTGTTCCCTTGAAAACTACGTCCATCCCATGTGTCTCCAGATCTTCCTGTCTCCTGTTCCCCTTCCCTGCCCTCCCTGCCCTGCCGTCCTCATCACTGATCTGCCTCGCCCTCTTCTCCCCTCCTCTTCTGCCCTTCCCTTCACCTGCCCTACCCTCCTCCTCACTGCCCTCCCCTTCCCTTCTCTTCTCTTTTCTCCCCCATCCACCTCCTCCCCCGGCCCCAGGCCCCAGATAAGTGCTCTTCTTATCTCCTTCTGGCCATGACTGAGCTCCTAGGATTGGATTCTGGAACTTTCCCATTGTGTGGGAAAACTCCCTCTGTGAGCAGGGAACCTGTTTCTCTGCACCTGTCCCTCCCAGGTGCACCCTCCCTCCTCCCCAGCCCCTGTCTTGCTGTCCTCTTTCCCGTAACTCGCCATCACACGAGACTGAAGAGTCCCTTGTGAGATAACTTTGTGGCAACCAGGCTTCCCAAAGCAGGGGAGTCGTTTTCATTCTTATTGAAAAACAAGTAAACAGATTAAAATGTTAAGCAAGTTGTCTCTGTGCATGGACATTGGTGTCCTTATGTGTAAGGGATCTGCCATGGAGAGTGAGCGCGGTGCCTTCGGGCAGAGTCCCTAGGGCCCAGACGGGGTCTCGGGCAGACTTGTCTTCTCCATCTCACCTGGAAACTCTCCCAAGGCCCAAGCCAGTGACAGTGAGTGACACACGTGGGCACGTGCGATGCATTCTTCTCGGAAGCTCCACAGCAGACCTGAGTCGCAACACAGTACATCTATGCTGGAATCAACAATCCCCAGCCATCCCCCAAACCTGGACATGACCCCCAGGGCCGCAGGGGCCCTGTCCCCCTCCCACACACGCCCAGGAAGCAGCGGGAAGCTTTGTTGAAGCCCCTCTTGGTTTGTCAGCAAAGAGTGAGTGGTCCTAGGGCGCCTGGGGGCCTCAGCCGGTTGGGTGTCTGACTCCGGCTCAGTCATGATCTCAAGGTCTTGGGATCGAGTCCCGCGTGGGGCTCTCGGCTCAGTGGGGAGCCTGCTTCTCCCTCTGCTCCCCACCCCCCTCGTGCTCTCCCTCTTTCTCTCTCTCAAATAAATAAATAAATAAAATCTTCAAAAAATCTTTAAAAAACAGTGAGTGGTCCCTGAGCTGCTCGCTTTAATTTAAGAAGTGTGGGTGAGGCCCCTCTCCACCTTCCAACTCCCTCCCAAGAATGGACCGCCATGATTATAAGTTAAATATGATTCAAGTCTGCAGGGAACCGTGACTCAATAAGCGTGAAAAAATTAATGAAAAGCTTAATTATTATAATAATACCATTAAAATCTAATAAAGAAAGAAAAAAGTTGATTTCATTTTATTCTAGCTCAGGCATCTAATATCTTTTTTCCCCCTTTAGCAGAACCATAATTAATTTAGACTTGGATTTTTCAGAAGAGCTAAATTAGAGGCTATAGTACTTAAAAGTATCTAGAGAGAGGATGAGGAGCACGAAACTCGCACGTGGCATGACATGGGGTGACCATAGAGCTGCCCACAGACTTGGTCGGGAGGGCTGATGCGCTTAGTAGGTGCAATCTTTCTGCTGCTTCTAATTATGTAGGATTCTTCCGGCTGCTCTGACACCTGTGTTGGCCTCCAGAGCCACACAGCATGGAGGTGTTTTAAGGCTCAGGACATTCGTTCAATTAACAATAATGCAGAAGTCCCTGGAAGCTCCGCGCAGCATGAAGCCCCCGCTGCCCGCGAGTGGCCACACCGTGCACCGCGCAGCCAAAGCTGCAAGGCCAACATTTGCAGCTTAGTTTTCAGATGTCGGGAATATAGTTCTACGTTGATAATGTGTTCGGTGAACACGAAGCAGGTGCCTCTCGCGTGGCCAGTGTGCCAGCCGGGGCGTGGCTGGAGGCTGGAGCACCAGTCTCAGCCCCACGGGAGGGACTTTGTTGGAAACTGTTTATTTTTGCAATAATTCTCTTCTACCACTAATTCATTTTGCAGAGCATGTCTGCCCAACTCCTGCGTCCACTTCTCCTTAAACATTCAACGAAGGCTTCGGGGTTATTCATCCAAGACACATTTCCTGAGCACATACTATATGGCAGAGCCCATACTAGCCCCTGAGAAAGTCACATTTAAATGAGCACTGATTAGTGAGAAGGTCCTTACCTGAGCACCGCAGGCACCGTGAGATGCTTGCAGCTCTCTCCTCCGTGCAGGGTCTATCAGAGACCGTTTATTTCGGTTTGACAAGAGCAACAGCCGATCAGTAAGTGCGGCCAGTTCTAGGTCTTCATCTGCTGGAACGTTCTGCACGGTCTGTTCTAAGTTCCACCTCCAGGCCCAGTGGCGCAGTTGTGCTGCTGGCTGAGCCCACCCTGCGCCACGCGGCTACCAAACACCCAAGCTCAGCGTTCGCCTGAAGCAAGTTGGCACAGCCTGGCCGGGTCCTGGGGGCCTGGGCTGACCCCGGGGACCGCATTTGCCTGGGGCTGTGCGGGTTTTAGAGCCGGAAGTCTGGCCCCAGGAGCGCGGTGGGCCTCTGCAGTCCTCTGGGACCCCTCCCGCTCCCCTCCTCCACCCCTGTATCACCCTCTAGAGGAGAAATGCCCCGGGGTTTCCCTGACCCTTTCCAAGCTGGTTGTGCTCTTCTCGGGCCCAGCCCCGGCTTCTCAGATTTCAGGGCTTTGAGCCCGAAGACACAAGGGGACGGCCGCCTCAGTGACAGGTCCATCCTGGTTCTTTGTGAACAGGGCCCTCAATGCTACAAAGCAATCTCCGCGTGACCCAAAGCAAACACGGTCGCGGTCGGTGTCCCCGTCCCTGATCGTTCACGGCAGGTCTCAGCGCGGGCGGCCAGTTAACATAAACACGTGGAATAATCAGGGTGAGCCCCCGAGGAGGGCGGAGCCCCCAGTCCCGGGAGGACAGCGGCCCGAGGCCAGTGGGGTGCTTGCTGAGAGGACTTTGGCAGGGCTAGGGGGCAGCCGGCTGGAGAACCCCGTCCTAACAGAAGTCACCGCGTTTCTAACGGGCTTGCGCGAGGAAAAGGGGAGCGTGGAGCAGACACGCTTCCCCACCGTAAATTCTGAATCCCCGTGGTTCTAGGCAGGGTCCGCTTTGAGCAGTTTTCCTACAGATTCTGTACTCCTCCGATCTTGGCGTTTAAATCAGTTGAGCTTTCAGAAAGTGCCCGTTTGTAGAAACCAGTATGCGCGTACGCACATGTGTCCAGAGCCGAGCCTTAACGACCGGCTCTCACACGTCACATCGGTTATTTGGGGGAAGAGTAGTGGGAACACCAAGAAGGTTTAGATTTTGGCAAAGGACTCCGGCATTTGGGTTTGGAAAAGCTGAGAGCACTTTGCCAAGCCCCTTCCCCTGTAATTCCGAATCATGTGTGTCTTAAGGGAAATGAGGGCCATGTGTTCAGGCCCCATTTACACATAAGTCATCGGAGTATTTTGTAAGAAATGTTTGGTGCTCAGAAAGCTTCTCAGTTAGTTTCTACAAGTTTAATCTTTGAGAAAGGAGGTTGTGAGTGACCAGACAGTGATACCCATTCCTCAGAGTTCACACGTGCTGTGAGACAACAGAGGTTCCGGGCTCCCGAAGGAGCCTGATGAAGCAGACGGCATCCCAAGTGGGAAACTGCAGACGTAGACTCTTCTCTCCCCTTCACCACACAACGTGGCGGAGGACGACTTTGTTAGGGACCGTCAAGGGAAAGACTCACACTGTTGGAGAGAGGAGCACAAGATACGTGTCGTGTTCCTGTTTCTTTGGAAGCGGTTTATCTAATATAATAGCAGAACGGGGAGTGTGGTAAGCTCCCCCTCTGCTGTTCGCACTGAGGTGACAGGAGGGGAAATGGCACGAAGTAAGGACTTTGCTTCTTCGGGAGCTCTGCTGGGGCACCTGCTCGTACTCGGGCTCGGCCGAGGCCAGGTCTCAGCTTGGAATTTACATTTCTCCTTTTAATGGAGACACAGTGGTTCTCCTTCTGTGAATCTTCAAGCCGTTGGCTTCTGGCCCAAGGTCACCCCACCTTCCTCTTGGAGGAAACCTGAGGAATTGGCCGCCTGGGCTGTGCCCAGATGCACTCGGGGTGTAGGTGCTGGTGTTTACGAGTGTTTGGAATGCAGACCAGGGCTGGAGGTGTCTGGGCCCCGGGTGTGGAATGAGAACACGGGGCTGCAGGAGCAGCTCGCACCATCTGGCTCTGCTCTCGAAGCTCTCGAAGCTCCCCCAGCCCCGAGGAGACCTTGCCAAGCTGGGGAAGAAGCGTATATGTGTTTCTCTTCCCATGTTGCAAGTTCACCGACACGAACGTAAGGCACTTCGAACAAAGAGCCCACTGAAACGAAGGGGTGGTAGGCGTGCTGCTTGGTCACAGCGTCCTCGTGAGCCGGAAAGGAGAGAGGGTCATCTCGGGGTTGAAGTCACAGCCTTCCCCCAGAGCTCCAGAGAGTTCCCGAAACCAATGTCACCTGCACTCAGGTCACGGTCGGGGAGGCGGACCCTCGCGTACCAGGAGCACTCTCATGTCGACACTGGCGAGCACTTCGCACCTCGTGGACGTCATGGACACGGACCCCGTCTGTCTGAGGGCCGTGGCTCAGACGAAGGAACTGGCTTGCAGCCCGCGGTGCTGGAGGAGGCAGGTGAAGGGCCGTGATCCCAGTTACAAGAGAATTGTGCTGCCCTTGACATAGCCTGGTTGAAACCAAAGCCTTTGGGGTGCCCGCCTGGCTCGGTCACAGGAGCGTGCCACCCATGTTCTCAGGGTCATGAGTTCAAGCCCCATGTTGGAGGTAGACTTTACTTAAAAACAAAATTAAAAAAAAACAAACCCAAAGGCTTTAAATCAAAATATGAATTTTTAAAAGGAGAACAATCACACCTCCTACCTGTTCTTCCAGCTCTGGGGCTGAGCAAATTCTTATTTTGTTTTGTTTTGTTTTATTTGTGCTGAATATTCTTCACACACACACACACACACACACACACTGCCTTTCATACGTATAAGTAAATAAAACATTAACATCATAGTGTGACCGGTTTCTACTAAACCTTTCCCATGTCATTACTAACACTTCCCTACCGCTTCGAAGGGTGACCTCTATCTGCAAGTGGCTAAACCCGGTCCCGGCCTCCAGCAGTCCCTCCGCGTGGGAGGCGGCCCAGCCCAGGCCTCCCTGGAGGCCCGAAGCCCCGAACACTCTCTCTGAAGCCAAGGGAGGCCCCGCGGGTCTGCTCGGTGGGCTGGGGCCTGTCCTGCCTGCCCGGCTGGACAGAGGGCAGCCCCCACCTCAGCCGAGACAATTCTCTTGTTCTCTTTTCTTGCACCATTCTAATTTTACTTCGTAGGCCGTTTTCTGCGCTCCGCACGCACCCGCCTTCCACCGTCTTACTCAGTCCTCAGCCAGCTGGGAAACAATCCCGACCTTGAAAGCACAGGCTCTCAGCTCACACCCGCCCTCCACAAGCAAGGAGGGAAAGCCGTGACTGAGAGGACTGAGAGGTGTGCCGGGGGCGCCCTCGGGAAGCTTCGGCGGCAGGAAGAGCCGCGGGCGGGGGCGGGGGCGTCCTGCGTGAGCCCTGCTGAGCTCTGCTCAGGCGACTGCCCGTGCACCTGCCGCGGCCCAGCCACCGAACAAGGCGCGGCTGCCTCCGGAGAGCCGAGGTGCTTCGTGGGCCGCGAGGAGCACAAAGGTCTGTTGCCAGGTCGGCCGTGGTAACAAAATACCAGACAGGGCGGCTCCGCGGCACGCACCTCCTCACTGTCTGGGAGGCTGGAAGTCTGGGACGGAGGTCCCAGCAGACCCAGGTCCTGGGGACGGCCCGTTGGCCTGGGGACAGCCGCGTCCTCGCGGGCTGTTCCTCAGCAGGGGCCCCAGGAAGGAGGAGCGCCCGGCATCCCTTCTTGTAAGGACACGGACCCCCTGGGATCCGCCCCATCCCGCAGCTTCCTTTACTTAGATGACTTTCTCAGGGCCCCGTCACCACCTGCAGCCACAGTCAAGGGGGTCCCACATACAAATTTGGGGGGGCACAGACATTCGGTCCTGAACAGTAGGCCTCAGCTATTTGTTATTTCTGGTTCTTGAAAGATACTCTGGAGATAAATTAGGAGTCATGGAAATTCTCAAAAAGAAGTTTTCCAGGAAGTCTTTCAGGACTTTGTGTGAGTTTCTGCTGCCAGCTTTTGGTTGGGAATGTTCTAGAAACACCCTTTCCCCTGGGATCGTGACTTTACATGTCCAGCTTTTCTGGGGCTGTCCGCCTCATTGAGAGCCAGGAACACATCAGAAACAACCGCCATGCCGTGCAGGCCGCGTGAGACACAGGCTGTGGGCACCATGGGGGCCGACCCAGACTCATCGCGGCTGGACAAGGACAAGGTGACACACAGCGTGTCTCCCGAGGCCGTGTCCCGACGCAGGGGAAGCAAAGCCATCGCTGCTCAACCTCAGCCCTGTGGCAAGAGGCACAGGCGCGGGGAGTGTCGGCAATTATCACAGACACAAGCGCAGTCCCCGTGACGGGACAGCAGCACCTCGTGGAGGACGTACCCACGCAGGGCCCTGGGCGGCTTTCTGAGCGCGGCATGGAGGGGACAGCTGGCCTGGGTCCCCGGCTGCACCAGGACCCTCTGGCTCATTCAGACGGTGGTGCCTCCCTCAGCCAAAGCCCAAGTGGGGAATGAGGGGATCGGGGAGACGAGCCCTGGTCGCTGACGGAGCCCTGACACCAGGCAAAGGAAAAGGAACCAACAACAGGCCTCCTCCCTTGGCGCCTCGAGAACCAGTGTCGCCGTCCCCTGGGCAGGCGGCCACCACCCTCTGAAGGGGAGCTCCCTGCTTGGGGCAAACCTGCCGCACTAGCCCCAGGGAGCCACCTCGGAGACCGCCCCATTGCTGCTGGCCGCCACGCGGGCGACCCAGTCCTGGCCCAGGTGAGCGGAGCCTGTTATGACAGGTGCTGAGGACACGTGTGGGACTCCTTTTCCAGTGATGGAGCAAAGCCACGTTGAGCCCACCCCGAGCTGCCGTCCCCACAGACAGCCCACACTGGCCCCAGGGTCATGGAGCCCAGGGACCATGCTGCTTTCTCCTGCACCTGCAAACCAGCGTTCTGTGTCTTTGCACGGAGGCCACAGGCGGCCCGTTCGATGCCGTGCTCGCATGTTCCCCATTAACTCCACAGAAACTCCTGGATTCTGAATGAAACATCTTTTGCCAGGAGCTTGGGATGCTCTGAAGAGCCACGAGTCTTTTTAACAGCTGGCTGGATTCTGACTGGGTCCCCAAGTCAAAGAGTAGCATGAACCAATTTTAACCACAACCAGGGCCAAGCATTTTGGGGAAGACATGGATGAGTGACAGTGGCCAAACGTCGTAAGAAGACAAAGTGACAGGACATGGGTTTCCTGACGCGCGGACGTCCCGACGAGAAGCTCTGGTCACCCTGGCTCATGTGGGCCATTTCCAGAGAGGCCGTTTCTCGAGCATAAGTGGGCAGGAAGGGTGTACGGGAGCAAAGGGAGTGTGTATTCCCTGCACACGGTCGAACCAGGCTCGAAAGATGGGTGAACCTAAAAATGGCGTCGGGTCTCCAGGGCTGTTGCCCACCTCAGACGATGCTCGGCAGAGCGCCTCCTGGTCCCCAGCAGGATGGCCCTTGACGGTCGTCCCCCTCTCCGCTCGGCCACCGGCATCAACACCCTTGGGGCTGGCTGGAATGCACGTTCCCGGGCCTGCCCCATGACTTCTAAACTGTAATTGGTGGGGGGTGTTGTAAGTTTAGGGCATTTATTTTCAATGGACTGAATTTTGAGAATTACTGCACACCTTGGGCAGGTTTTCCAGCTCATTGGAACATGCAAAAATATATTTGGTTTGAGAGTGACTTATGGTTTGGTGTTTCTCCACGTAGAACCTTTCGAAATAAGGGACCTTTATACCTTCACGGCCATTTTTGTAATGGCTGGAATTACTGGGCCATTTTGAAAACACTGTAAAATTATACCCCAGCTTTTTCCTCGATGCTTCCCTTCGGAGGTCTGTGCCAGCTGGAGCCCGGGGGTTCCTTGGCATCACGGCGATGCTGGTCACCGTTGGCCAAGGATTGGAACACGCCCACGCCAAGTGTGGAGCCGACGGCAGTGACGTTAGATTTAGCTCACTTCGCGGAGCGCGGGCCATGTCTCACTGGACGTTGTGGATGAGAACACGAAAGGGAACAAAGACGGGGTCATCCCGCAGCCACGGAGCCCTGGGTCTGCAAGCTGCTTGCACTCTGCTCTCTGGGAGGGCTCGTGTCTCCACTTAGGGCTTTCAGCACGCCAGCATGTCTTCCTCGTGCTCACAACGGTCTCAGGAGAGACCTGGGGAAGTATTTGGCCGAACCTCCCTGTGCTGTTTCCATAGACTTGCCCGGCGCTGCCAGGAGACTCCAGCCAACCAAGAAGCAGTGTGTGTGGGCCCTCACTGGCTCTTCGGAACGTCCCCTCTGCCATGTCCTCTGACTCTAGAACCAGCCCCAAGGTGCTGCCACGGCTCACAGTCTTTGTGCCACTGGGATGACGTGGTGCTCACCTCCAGCTCCCTGTGTGCACGTATGTGTCCTGTGTCACCCCGCACGGCTCCACGATGCACTGAGGACATCCCAGTGCAGCGCTGTGAGGTTCCCAACACTGTGCTGGTGGTGAAAGATAGACGTATGACTTCTAACACAAAGTGTGACCCTTACGCTCAAGCACCCCAGTCTAGACGAGGCGGAGGGAGGCAGGGCAATTCCAAGCACTCTTGGGGATGAGCTATGGTTGGGAAATTTCCGGAGAGCAGATCTGTGGGCCCCCACTACCACCCCCCTCACTTTCCCAGTGAGTAAAGTGCATCCAGAGAGGCAATGTGCCCACAGCTTGGAGCACTTACAATGTGTTTCCAGAAATGATCAAAAGCAAGCAGTCAAACTTCTCCACTCCATTTGTAGGGATGTGTCCGGGGAGACTGCCCTACTGTTTACAGGGTGCTGGGGTCCCTACAACAAGTGAGGGCTTGGCTTGCAGGAGCCAGCGCTCTGCTGCGGGAGTGCCTGGGGACATGGCGAGGAGGGAATGCAGGACGATCCGGCACCGATCCTTCCAGCCACCCAACATGAGAACGATACTCCTGGGCAGGAAAAATGAGCCAGTTTTTGGTAGCCACCGATGCCCCTAAACACCTGTTGAAGACCGTGGAAGCCACGTGAGAGTGGGGGTCCTTCCCTCCCTCCCTGCACGCTGTCCGCCTCCTCCAACCCCAAACATAAACAGAGAGGGAGAGGGGTCCTGCTCCACCTCCTACTTCCGTGTGGCTTGAGTCTTCCTGCTCCTCAGACTTCCTGGCAGTAATGCTCCAGGTCTTATTACGGTCACGCTCCGATGTCCTCGTTTGCTCATAATCCTGCTGCTTTTCTCTGAGCTCTTCTCGGGTGAATAGGACAATTTTTTAAGAGGACAAATATAAAAATTAATTGAGGCAGGTGTGGGGGCTGTCTAGTTTTCTGGTGCTCACAGCAGTTTTGACTCTCGATATCTTCAAGATAATTGAAGAATTTGCCTTTTTAGGCTGCAAGCCAGAGTGATGCTCTGAATGGATGCCACGTCAGTCACTTGCATCCGGACTGCCGAGTGTCCCGTGAGACGCAGAAGGGCGCCTGTACCAGGATGGGGCTTCCGTCACTGGAGGAGTGGAGCTGTGGAGCGCCGTTGTGAAGACGATGGAAGCGCGTCCCAGCTCCCGCCACTGTTAGATTCTGCCCCAGGGGACAAGGAAAGGGAGGACGTCCCTGTCCTTGTGCCGGAGTGTGATTTGTTGGTGGGCGGGGGGCTCAGGGCTGACTGGGACCGCTGTGTGAGCTCACCCCTCCTGGGGGGTCAGGACCTGGTCTCCATGAGTGCCCCTCTCTGCAGAGGCGAAATGTGGCCACACAGCATGGCCCAGGGGGCAGTGGCCTTGAGTCTCCCGTGTCTGCCCAACCCCTCCACAATTCCTTCTCTGTGCCCCGGCTTCTGAGGCACATTGCTGCAAGCGGGACAAAGTTCTTCCCCACCTGCCCTCTGTGTTGAACAATCTCACCCTAGTCTTGCTTCTCTGAGCCCAAAGAAGAAGAGATACAAACACTTTTGTAGAAAGAAGACCACATGGGTATTATGCCAAAAGTTCCTAGGAACTTATGCAATCACTTGGTCAAATGGTATTTGTGTGCTTTGTCCTTTAAGAAACAACAAACCGTCTTCCAGAATGACTACGTCAATTACATTCTCACCAGCAATGTGTGCGTGATCTTGCTTTTCCACAGCCTTGCCAGCATTTGGTGCTGACACTATTTTTTAAATAACATTTCTGATAGATGTGCAATGGTGTCTCATTAGGGTTTCAATTTGCATCTGCCTAATTGCTAATGATGTCGAATATAATTTTAGGTGCTTATTTGCCACCTGTATATCTTCCTTGGTGAAATGCTTGTTCATGTCTTTTTCCCATTTTCTACTTGGATTGTTTTGTGTTTTTTTTTTTTTAACATTGAGTGGTGAGAGCTTCTTATTAAATCAGACACTTACTTTTGGTGGCTCTCTGGTTTGCACATATATTCCCCCAGACTGTCATTTCATACAGTTAAAGGGTTTTTTTTTCTTCACAGAATTAAGATTTTTAATTTTGATAAAGTCTTATTTATCAATTTTACCTTTCACGAATCATGTTTTGGGATCTATTTGCCTAGCCAGAGATCTCAAAGATTTTCTGCTGTTTTTTTTTTCTAAAATTACAAAATTTTATGTTCTATATTCAAATCTGATATATTTTCAGTTACTTTTTGTATCCAGTGTGAAGTTTAGGTCAGGGTTCATTTTTCTGCATGTGGGTGCCCAATTGCACCTAACATCATTTGTTAAAAGACTATCCCTTTCCCCCATTCCGTGGGCAGCCTCTTAGTTTTTTTGATGGTTTCCTTGGCTGTGCAGAAGCTTTTTATCTTGATGAAGTCCCACAAGTTCACTTTATCTTTTGTTTCTCTTGCCTTTGGAGATGTGTCATGGAAAAGTTTGCTGTGGCCGATGTCGTAGAGGTTGCTGCCTATGTTCTCCTCTAGGATTTTGATGGATTCCTGTCTCACATCGAGGTCTTTCATCCATTTGGAGTTTATCTTTGTGTATGGTGTGAGAGAGTCGTCAAGTTTCATTGTTTTGCATGTAGCTGACCAATTTTCCCAGCATCATTTATTGAAGAGACTTGTCTTTTTTCCACCGGATGTTTTTTCCTGCTTTGGCAAAGATTAGTTGCCCAAAGAGCCGAGGGTCCATTTCTGGGTTCTCTATTCTGTTCCATTGGTCTATGTGTCTGTTTTTGTGCCAGTACCATGCTATCTTTGTGATCAAAGCTTTGTAGTATAGCTTGAAATCCGGCAACGTGATGCCCCCAGCTTTGTTTTTCCGTTTCAACAATTCCTTGGCGATTTGGGGCCTTTTCTGGTTCCACACAAATTTAAGGGCTGTTTGTTCCAGTTCTTTAAAAAATGTCATTGGTATTTTGATCGGGATGGCATTGAAAGTGTAGCTTGCTCTGGATAGCATAGAATTTTAACTATGTTTATTCTTCCATCCATGAGCATGGAATATTTTTCCATCTTTTTGTGTCTTCTTCAATGTCTTTCAAGAGTGATTTGTAGTTTCTAGAATATAGATCTTTTATGTCTCTGATTAATTCCGAGATAATGTATGATTTTTGGTGCTATTGTAAATGGAATGGATTCCCTAATTTCTCTTTCTTCAGTCTCTTTGTTCGTGTATAAAAATGCAACCGATTTCTGAGCATTGATTTTGTATCCCACCACATTACTGAATTGCTCTATAATTCTAGTAGTTTGGGAGTGGAGCCTTTTGGGTTTTCCATATACAGTATCATGTCATCTGTGAAGAGAGACAGTTTGACTTCTTCTTAGAAGGTATTTGCAAATGACACTACAGATAAAAGATTAGTATCCAAGATCTACAAAGAACTTCTCAAACTCAATACGCGGGAAACAAATAATCAAATAAAAAAAAAATGGGCAGAAGATAGGAACAGATCCTTTTCCAATGAAGACATACAAATGGCTAACAGACACATGAAAAAATGTACAAAATCATTAGCCATCAGGGAAATTCAAATCAAAACCACATTGAGATACCACCTTATGCCAGTTACAATGGCAAAAATTGACAAGGCAGGAAACAACAAATGTTGGAGAGAATGTGGAGAGAGGGGACCCCTCTTACACTGTTGGTGGGAATGCAAGTTGGTACAGCCACTTTGGAAAATGGTGTATAGGTCCCTTAAAAAGTTAAAAATTGAGCTACCCTATGATCCAGCAATTGCACTACTGGGTGCAAAAATTACACTACCCCAAAGATACAGATGTAGTGAAGAGAAGGGCCTTATGCACCCCAATGTTCACAGCAGCATTGTCCACAATAGCTAAATCGTGGAAGAAGCTGAGATGCCCTTCAACAGATGACTGGATTAAGAAGATGTGGTCCATATATACAATAGAATATTACTCAGCCATCAAAAAGAATGATTTCACAACATTTACAGCAACATGGATGGGACTGGAGGAGATAATGCTAAGCGAAATAAGTCAAGCAGAGAAAGACAACTATCATATGGTTTCAGTCATTTATGGAACATAAGAAGTAGGAATATCGGTAGAGGAGAAAGGGAAGAAGAAAGGGGAGGGGGGTAAACAGAAGGGGGAATGAACCACAAGAGACTATGGACTCTGAGAAACAAACTGAGGGCTTCAGAGGGGAGCGGGTGGGAGGACGGGATAGGCTGGTGATGGGTAGTAAGGAGGGCATGTATTGCATGGTGCACTGGGTGTTATATGCAAGTAATGAATCATGGAACTTTACATCAAAAACTAGGGATGTACTCTATGGTGACTAACATAACATAATAAAAAATTATTATTAAAAAAAGACTTTCCCTTTTATGTTGGATTACTTCTGGGCTTTTGTCAGTAAATTGTGCATATCAATGGGGGTCTATTTCTGGGTTTCGTACTTTGTTCCATGAATCTATGTCACTGTCCGTCCACCCATAGTACCCAGTCTGGATAACTGGAGTTTTAAAAAATGAAGTATGGGAATCAGACAGTTGATTACTATTATCTGTATCTACAAAACCTTGCTAGGGCTCTGATAGGTATTGCACTAACCCACCCCTTTACTTTCAATCTGCCTCCATCATTATGTGTGAACTGAGTTTCTTGTGCTCGGCATAAAGTTGAGTCATAACTTTTTTTCTTAAGCCCACTCTGCCAGTCGCTGCCTTTCAACTGATGTATTTAGATCACCTATGTTTAATATATTTATTGTGTTAGGGATTCATTCTGCCTTTTTGTTCTTTATTTGTTCTCTCTGCTTCTCATTTCTCTTTTTCTTTTTTCTGCTTTCCTATGGGTTACTTAAATATTATTTTTAGAATTCAGTTTTGCTATATTTACAGTGTTCTTTAGTATAGCTCTTTGTTTAGGCTTCATTGTGGATGCTCTCGCTGTTACATAACCTACATAATTTATCAGAATCTATTTGTGGTTTTTTATCAGTTCAGGGGAAGCATGGGACCTTACCTCTCTTTATGCCCCTTTACCCCCCTTGTCTGTAATATAATTGTCTTAAGTATCTCCTCTACCTACATCTAGAATAGAATAAACAGTGTTAAAAGTTTTGTTTCAATCATCAAATATAATTGGGAAACTTAAGAGGAGAAGAAAAATGTGTTTGCCTTAATTTTACTCTTTCTGATCTTCTTTATTTCTGATATTCTAAGATTTTTTTCTTTTATCATTTTCTTTCTGTTTAAAGCAATCTTTAGCCATTCTTCCATGGTACATCAGCTTGCAGAAAATTTTCTTATTTTTCCTTTATCTGAGAGTATCTTGATACACGCTTCCTTCCTCAAGGACGTTCTTGCTTGGTTGGGATTCTGGGACGATAGCTCTTTCCTTTCAGTGGTCAGAGGAGGTCTTCTCACCTGTCCTGGCCTCCACACTTCCCATCCAGAAATTTGCTGCCATCTGGATCATTTTTTTCCTAATAGGGAAAATTTCATCTCTTCCAAAACTTTCCACTGCCTGTAGTTCTCCGAAGTTTGACAACGATGTGTTTTGGATAAATTTGGGGGATTTCGTTCTGATGGGTGTTTTATTCTGAGCAAGTGTTGCTCTGCCTTTTGCAAGTTAATGTTATGCCTTTGCCGTATTCGGGGAATATTCAGCTGTTATCTCTAGGAGAGCTTTCTGGTGGCCGTCCTTCTGAGACCTGCAGTGGCGTGAAGCTCCCACAGGTCCCTGCGGTCTGGTAACTGTTGTTCTATTTTCTCTCAGTTATTCAATTTGGGTAATTTCTAGTACTCTATCTTCAAGCTTACTAAATTTGTTCCCTCCAAGTTGGTGTCAAGTACAGCCATTGATTCTTCTCTTCATTAAAAAAATGTATGTATATTTAGTTCTAAGATTTCCATTTGGCCCTTCTTTATATTTTCTTCTTATTTTCTGAGATTTTCATTTTCTTCTTTTATTTTCCACTGTGTTCATTCTGTTCCCGGAAGCACTTTGATCAAGGAAGCTTTAAAATCTTGTCCAGGGATGCGATTACCGTATCGCCCCAGCAGGGGCATCTGCCGATGGCCCGTTTTCCCATTCAGTTTGAGACCCTCCTGGTAGGTGGTGTGAGGAGGGATTTTTAACTGAAATTCCGTGTTTTCCCAGCATGTCATGGGGCCATGGGCCTTATTCACACCGCTGACTTAGCTGCTTTCTCTGGCACCAGGGGAGCACAGGGTGTGAGGACGTAGAAGTCCAGTGTCCTCGTGGACATCTCAGGGGTGGCCTCGTTACTGCTGGGAGTGATGGAAGTCCTGGCCTCCCCTAGGCCGCCTCCGATACCACCCCCGCAGACAGGGGAGCCACACGCCCCGGTTACCACTGACAGCTGTGGCAATCTCTCAGTCTCTCGACTTGCTTTTCTCCCACAGCACCTGGCAGGGGTTTGGGGAGTCTCATTAGAGCCCATAGGGTGCAAGTCCAGGCTCCCCATTTGGCCCTCGTGGTAGGGGTCAGATAGAGCCACAACTTTGATATGGCCTCTGGCTGCTACTGTGTCCGGTGGACTCTCCTGCTGGCAGGCTCCTTTCCTGGGCATTTGGCTAGAGAGAGCAGACTTTCATTGGCCTCTTTCTGCCCCTGTTGGCAGTCCTGGGTTGCTGGCGTCTTTAGCTCCAAGTCTGGACACATGAGGCGGAAGGAAACCCAGCTAACACACCACCGTGTCAGGTCTTGGGTCCCCAGGCCCTAGCCAGTCTCTCCTAGCTCCGCCTTTTGGAGTCGGTGTGGTTGTGTTTCATATATAACACCCAGAGAGTTTGTGACAGGAAAAGTGCATGTACTCCGTCTTCCCAGAAGCAGATCTGCAGTCATTCATTTTTCTCTAAAAGGATTTCTTTTATGAATCTTGGGGCTATCAGCATCTTAAAAATCAGTCTTCACTTCCCATATGAAAGGATATTGATGGACTATTCCACTTTTGTGACATGACAACCCGTCCAGTATAAAAATGTTCCTTACTTTTAATGTCCCAAATTTCTTAAAGGCACATAGTGTTTGACGGTGATTTTTCATCATTTGTCAAAAACTTCTGTCGTACCAAAAATGCCATTTAATAGCAAAATATACACTACTCGTCTTTCTTTTGTATTTTAAATTCTCCTCCTCCTCCCACCACTTCTCGTCTTCCTCCTTCTTTTATATCCCATCCGAACCAGTGGACACTGACTAATGCAGTGTGGCCGGGAGCTGGGCAGCCCCCGTGACGACAGGGCTGGTCCTCGTGCACTCAGCAGCTTTGCGAGCAGAGAAGGTGGCCAGGAAAGGCACTTTCACACCCACCTTGTCTCATGTGCAGAGCCTGGTACTAACGAAGCCAGCAGCCCTGAGGAGGGCTTAGACTATGACCTTGCAAACACTTCGTGAACTGCAGAAGCCAGGGTTGATGACCAGCCAGGCATGAAGCAATCGACAGACGATCATTAGGAAATGACAAATCTGCATTTGCAAAGTTGTGAGGAGATTGCTAAGGGCCTTAATCAGGACCCGAAATTGTACTTTGTGTCTCTTTGTTCCCCACCTGTCTCCTCCATCTGTGTACCTTCCATGAAAGCTGGGGGCTCCTTTATCACATTTATGGCTTTACCTACAGCACCTGGGACCAGGTAAGCACTCCATTCTTTGGGGGAAAAACAGAATAAATGAGGTTTTTTACCTTCAAGACCAAGGCATTCTGCAACAATGCGTTTCCTTTTAGAAGAACTTTCTGGAATCTGAACAGCACTTATGGACTTGATACTCTGCTTACTTCGATGCAAACACCTTGTCCTCACCGACACTTCTAGTCATTGTGGTCTCACGGCGGGACCCAGCAAGCTTTCACAAACAGGTCTGAGACATCAAGTGAAGCGTCCAGGCCATCAGCCCAAAGTCGAATCACCAAATTCAAAAGTTTTCCAAGAATGAATTCCAATTACACCCAAAAATATATTCTTAAAGGGAGATAACGATCTATAGTCCTATGAAAATTGTAAATTTATTCCCGTATTTCTTAGAATTGTTTTCACGCCCGCCATTCTGAAGACATGGGCATGCGTTGAGCCTCCTCGCTGCACAACACTCAGACATTGGTCAGAGCAGGACCACGCAGCTCAGGAGGGCAGCATCTGCTCCCGAGCAAGCTGGGCGCTGGAGTAAGTGTGTAGGTCAACCAGACTGGAGCATCCCAGGGACAGAACAGATCCAGATACTGAAAAAATAACTAAATATAAAAGGCAATTTCCCATTCCAGGAATTATTTCATGTCGGACAAAGGTTATCAACATAGAATGTGAAATTTTTGAAATTTTAAAATTAAGTAAAGAAATGGCCCCAATGCCAGGAATTGCTTTATGGGCAGGTGATCAGATGGATACTTTCTGAAAGGGTTCCCTGCTAACAAGTCACATGGGACTCCGTGATTCCTGCAGGCACAGAAGTGGAGCATTTGCAGGGACCCGAGAGCTTGCTGGGCTGCTTTCTCCCTTCCTCTCCTCCTTGGCTTGAGTGAATGTTTGGTAATTTGCAAAATAAATAGCCCAACATTTCTGAGTACTCAATTCTGAGCTGACAGATATACAAATGTGGAGAGCATTAGGGAGGCATCCAGCATTTTCAATAATGCATGCTCTCCATCACTTAATTATTTTGAAAACATCTGTTGAAGAAAAAGATGTTCCAGAGGGGAATTAAAGAGTCAAATGCACCAGTCGCTGTGTTAGCCACGTTTCACTCTCTGCAGAGACCCAGAGACCAAAGGGGTGCAGACCCAGGGCACCAAGTAAGCCAGAGAAGAAACCAGCCAGGGTTGGCCTTCCCGTGCTGGATCCATGGGCCCTGCTTGGAACTGACACTCAGGGTGGGTTGAAAGAGGTCAGCACTGTGGGCTACCGTGTGTGCCCACAGCCGGCTTTCCCCACGGTGGCGTCTCTCCTGGAAGGGCCGGGCTGTCCGTGGTGTGACACAGGACTTGCACAGCATAGGGGACGATAGTGTCTGTGGGTGCAGCAGGGGACGCGACCATGGAGCTCAGAGGCTGGGGGAGGCCACTTAGTCATGGGGGTCGGGCTCTGCAGTTACGCCGAGCTGCCATAATACGGTTTCCTGGGGTTAGGGCAGCCCAAACGCTCACCAGCAGTATCAGGGAAATGAGACAACGGGGCTAACTGCCTCACTTGAAAAACCAAGACCAACGTAAACTATGCCAAAGGCTGCCTGTGCCAGTGTCTGTTTATTGGCGACTCCGGTTCCAGTGCCAGCCGCCTTCCCAAGTCTCCACGAAGGGAGACAGCAGTCCAGGTGCAAATTCACACCGTTCGCTCTCGCCGGCTCTTTACGGACCATCCAGACGATCGCCCTGACCCCCCTGACTGACCCCCTGACCTTCAGCGTTGGAGTTCCTCCCTGGGTGCGGACCATACAAAGGGAAGCTTCCGCTCCCTCCCATCCCAGCCTCTGCCTGGGCCTGAATGTGCTCCGGGTCCAGGCACGCGGACCGCCGCGGGGGATGGGGCACGAGGGTGGGGCCGGCCACACGCCCAAGTGTCCTGTCTCTGGACTTCCTCCTGCCACTCCCTGCTGCCCAGCTCATGCCCCGCTGCTCGGCATTCAGTTGGAAAGTTGAGATTTGCTTCAACGTAGCCTTTCCGGAGGGATGGATAAATAAACACTCTGGAGAGGGAGATGAGGGGGCGGAGGGGGGTGAACAGACCCAGCGCCAAGCTGCGCAGGTAGGACCGTGGGGAACACCGGCCGTCTCCTCGCAACAGCCGCGGACTTCAGCTTGGTACTTGCTCTGCAGCGGCCCTGACTGCGGCCGCACGTGTCCCGCCCCCTCCAGTGCAGACCGACCGCCAGCTTTGCCCTCTGCCACCTCCATCACGTTCGCCCCGGCGGGACGCGGGACGTGTGCCTCCGTCACAGCAAGCAGAGCCGCTATCCTTGTTTGTCCCCTTAATGATGCTTCCGAAGCTCCCTTGGTAACTTGTTCAAGTATCAAATATGTCCTAACCCTGGCAACTTCCTTTTTTATATTTGACTTAAATGTCTTCTGTTTCAGTTTATTTTTGTTTTATTAGGATTCAATGAAGGAAATGTAGGTTTTAAAAATATTTGGGGGTTGGGGCACCTGGGTGGTTCTGTCAGTTAAGTGTCTGACTCTTGATTTTGGCTCAGGTCATGATCTCAGGGTCCTGGGATCCAGCCCCAGTTGGGCTCCCTGCCCCACAAGGAGTCTGCTTCTCCCTCTGCCTCTGCCCCTCCCCCTGCTCATGCTCTCTCTCTGTCTGTCTCTCTCTCATGTAAATAAATAAAATCTATTAAAATATGTGGGGGCAATGGGACTTATTTTTTTAAAGCTCATAATTTTATTTCATAGTCTCCTCTTTTAAAAACTATTATTTAATGTTGATCTTCAGAGTGTCTCCTACAATAACAAATTTAACCACGTTACAGAATTGGTATTCCAGAAAATATCTGTTGTGCCGTTATAGACCACATTCACACCAATGATTAACTAAAACGTGGGCCAATTAACAGGCAGCGATTAAGTAAATGGTACAACACTGAAAATAGGCACAATGCAGTTTAACAAAGAATGTGGTTTTCTATTTTCCATGTCTTTAAAGTTCTGGGCTGGGGGAATGGACACCTGACAGATGATCACTGCTGGAGGTGAGCAAGCTCGCTGCACCAGACCTCAGGCCAGCCCTGGGGTAGAAGGGCCGCCGTCACCCTTCCAGCTCCCCAAGGGAACAGTCCCCAAGAAGGACACATGGGCCTGTTTGTCTTTGCTATAGATGTCTTCAGTGGACAGATTATTTGAGGGGAAAAAAGAGGGAGGGAGACATCAGTTAATGTAATTAGAAGTTAATTGGAAATTTGAAAATTCAATTTTATAGAACTCTTAAATATTTGGGTGAATTTCTAAAGGGAAAAAACTGTGTGTAATATATTTATATATAAATAAAATAGAATAATACTTACAAGGTGCATTGTGTGACCACACAATACAATATATCACTTATGAATTAATATTTAATATGATATTTACATGATATTTGACATATATGTTAAAATGTCCATTAAACATGCATTTAAGGATTACGGTATTTTTCATATATTTGAAAATCAACTTATTTTAACAAATCAAATCCATAAAAAATTAAATAATTCTAACTCTTCATAGTATGAAAGGAAGGACATCTATTTCATTTCAAAGTCCGAACAGAAAATGTCAGAGGTGGTCTGGGCCACGTGCAGCGTGAGAGGAGGGTCTGTGTGTCGGGCGTGGCTGGGAGCCGACCTCATCCCGGTTCCGGTCCGGGGCCTGCCGGCGGCAGAGCCAGCACCACGGCTGCGCACGGAGCAGAGCCTGTCTACGGGGGGAGCCAGAGACTACGGAAGGATGTGCGGAGAGCTCGAACAGTGCTGTCCCTGCTTCGGGGCTGGCAGAGCAGGGCACACAGTGACCCCCAAACGGACACCCCAGCAGACCCAAGGATCAAGTGCAGAGAAAGGACAGTGCAAGGCTGAAGACCAAAGAAAAATCAGAGAAACACAGTGAAGAGCTGCCTGTAGGAAATTAAGATACAGAGACCTTCACTGAAGGGGGCTAAGGACAGACCAACACGTGGTGAATATTGGAAGGAAGTTGGGTGCCCTGTCAGCCTCACTCCCTGGACATATCACAAGACAAATGCTGGCTTCTGGAGGTCCCATCAGAGATGTGCGTGTGTGTGTGTGTGTGTGTGCACACCTGTGTGAGTACATGCATGCGTGCGTGCATGCACACGTGTGGTGCATTGTGCTGCCACGTGCAGGTGTATGTGCATGCATGTGTGTGCATGTGTGTGTGCTTGCCGGTTCGGGCAGTCCCACCGGCAATCAGGGAGGGAGGGCCCATGTGGAAACCAGAAGTGATGCAGGAGAGCAAACGGCCACAGAAGGACATGACCGTCTTTCTGTGTCTGTCCGGAGTCTCCACGTACAGGCAAAGTTTGTTTTGTCAGAACACAATGAAGAAGCAACAGTGAATTGAAGCACACATTTCCTTTGTTTTCCAGGGTAAATCAATGTCTTCAACACATCAGATTTCTTTGCACAGACGTATTTACATCTGCTCTTTCTTGGAGCTCTGATAAAGTTGGAAAATAAAATACGCATGAGCTTATGAGACAGAATGACCTTCGCAGGCCAGTCAACACAGTTCTGGAAGATGGAAGTGGGCCCGACCTAGCCGGATGGAGGGCATGGCAGCAAAGCCTGGGAAGTGAAGCTGGCTGACCCTGCCAACTGCAGGAGAAGACTGAGTCTCCAGGAAGATCTGAACTCAGACCTAAAGTTAGGGAGACCAGTGGGAATCTTTGGACTTTACAAAGAGAAGATGAGCAGATGCTCTCCTGCTCCCTACGCAGAGTGCCTGCCCCACCCCCGTACACACACACGGGCAGGAACAGGGAGGCCCACTCACTGGAGGGGTCACTGGGAAGGGCTGCAGCCCCTGGGACACCTGCACCACTGAGCATGTGGTGAGGGGTCTTTTGGAAAACAAGAGCCACTTGGGAGGCATCCCAGGCATCTCCAAGCTCAAGGCGTGCTGCTAGAAATGGGGAAAGGGACCAACCCAAGCAGAGAATGCCGAGCTCCTCATGTTTTCAGACTGGGTTTCTTTCAGCTGGAACAATAACTTACAGACACATTGATTCAGTCATTGCTAAGTACTCCCCAAGTTTTAAATGTGAAAGCAAATTTCAAAATTGTTTTCAAATATTCAGTCATAGTAAAGTCTTGTTCTTGTTCCCTTTTTCCTCCTGAAGCTACTAATGTTGTGTTTCTGATAAGAGGCTGAGATGTGGATCCAGAAGACAGCATCTAACCCGGAGAAAGTCGGAGAGTGTCGGGTGTAGTGGGCAATTAGGAGAGCTCCTTGGGGATAGACCTTGGAGGACGGCCCCTTGAGACAGCGGTGGCAGGACCACAGTCCTTAAACAGGACTGTGCAGAGCCTGGGGTGCCCGTCCACCAAGAAGAATTCTCTAGCTGCACCTGAAGTTTGGGCATAGATAGGTGACAGGCAGAAGAAATTTATGGAACCTATGATACAACAAAACAAAACAAAAACCTAAAAGTCTGTACCAAAAAAGGAAACCACAATCTACTTTGTGTGTCATTGCGAATGTGTGTACATGTTCTGGGTTGGGGGACAAGTCCACCGAGTCCTTGTCTTTCACAGTAGAAAGAGAGAAAGTCAACACAGTTTCTAATTCTAATGAATCAGAAAGCAGTGGTATAAGTGTGTTATTTAAAAATATAAAGTTGATGCTAGGGAAAATACCTAAAAGAATCAAGAGCTGTTTCTTTTACCCAATGTAGCAGGAGTTGGGGGTCGGGGTAGCGGTGGGTCGGGAAGAAGGATGTGTACAATCTTCACCTTGCAGCATGATCCGACATTCGAAACTGCATGCATTAATCTGATTTTAAGTCAGCAGCAGATGGGCCGTGGTAGGGCGGCTGGTAGCTGGGTGCTGTTCCCCCAGATTCCATCTCCACACCCATACACAGCAGCACGGGCAACCACGTGGCAGGCAGCCCTGCTATCTGCTTTCTAAATGTAGGGCCCTCGCTGCTCCCATGATGAACTAATGACTGATGTCTTCTAACTACCTAGACTCCCGGGTGGTTGGAAAACAGTGTCCATCATTTATCCGATGGTCTCCTGGCGCTTTGTCAGCAAGATACAGCAGAGGAGAGAATTACATTTGTTGCCAACAAAACCAAGAGAAAGGAAAGAGCTTTGTGGATGGGGTTGGTGGTTTTCAGCATCGGGGGTTTATATGAATGTAAAAGCTCACGGACAAAGGGGTAACGACAGAGCCGCTGTCTTAGGCACCTTCGTGCGACCAGCCTGCCACGATGCCCAGAGACATCCACTTTCCCCGTAGGATGAACAGCTGGAACCATGGGGGTTCTGTGACTTCCAGTGAGCTGTATGGTAGGTTTTCCTACAGTTGTTTGTCATACCTGAGCGTGCCGTCGTAATAACCAAACTTGCCAACTGTTATTTAAAAGATAAAGGCTGAATTTGAATAAAAGGTGAGTTGTTGTTTCTCTGAAGCCTAACTTCAACGCAATCAGTCAAGATGAGTAGATTTAACAATCTCTTGGCCTCTTTGAAGAAAGTGAAATGAGAGACCGTCCAGGAACTTCGGGTTTGGTATGCGGGACAGATACGAGGAAGTGTGGGCAGTAACCACTGAGGGGGCCCGCAGGCCAATTGCTCAACAATGTCCAGATAACTCGGGTTGAAGTGTGGCTGGTGAATCAGGGCAAATGCATAATATGGACACGAAGATTCTAAGGCGTTCTGTGCTTATCTTGAGAGAGAACCAGGTGAATCAGGTGGCCCTTGCTATCTTTGTTCGTTGATGAAACACTTATTTCACAGAAACTCTTACTGAAAGGAAACTAGTTATTTTGTTGTGGTGAGAAAAATGAAAGTGTTCCTAAGCTAAAACGTCTTCTCCTCAAAGGGCTACACGTGTTTAAAAATGGAATACAACCTAGGACATGCCAGTCTTCCCCAGGAACGTTCTTTATTTACCTAACTTCTTTTTTTTTTTTTTTTTTTTTTTTTAAAGATTTTATTTATTTATTTGACAGAGATAGAGACAGCCAGCGAGAGAGGGAACACAGCAGGGGGAGTGGGAGAGGAAGAAGCAGGCTCACAGTGGAGGAGCCTGATGTGGGGCTCGATCCCGTAACGCCGGGATCACGCCCTGAGCCGAAGGCAGACGCTTAACCGCTGTGCCACCCAGGCGCCCCTATTTACCTAACTTCTTGAGTGTTTTCCTCAGTTACTCGTTGGGTTACAAGAGTAGGAAAATAAAGAACAAAAAAGACTGCATAGTTAGAGGTGTCAAACCCCACTGCAATGGGGTTAGTATAAAGGTGATTGAGTCCTACTGAAAATTTATTTGGATCAATTGATATGAATTTTCATCAGAGTAAGACTGAGACCTGTAAGGAATAAACCGAGGAGACCATTCCAAAGATTGTCTTTTGCAAAATATTTTTATCTGGATTATAATTCTGTGCGATTACATACTGTACTATGAACACTGATATTTTTAATTGGTCATTTTAATACATGCCAAGCAATGCTTTTAATGTTTTATATTTGTCTTGCTGAATCCTTGCAACAACCCCATAAGGCAGATAATATTAAAATCCCAATTTTGCCAGTGAGAATCTGGGAGTGTATAAGTAACACAATCAGATGATAAACATGGTAAGTGGTGGGGAGAGGGTTCAAATTTGAGAAGTCTCCTTTTCTAACCTCTCACTCTAACTTTAAGATGTGAGACAAGTTCCAAATGCCTAGTCAAGATCCCTTCTCAAGAATCTTTTAAAAATAGCTACAAATTTTAAGTATACAATGCTTTCCTGAAATCATTCTTGCTTGATCTCCCTCCTTCTCCCTAAAGATGTCTCCCATAAGCTGGGGAGGTGTATATGAGTTGTATGTACGGGAAACATAGAAATACATTTTGGAAGTACATTCATTTATTTATTCTTTTTTTATCTATGTAATTTAAAATTTTTTTATATCTATGTATCATCTATCTATCTAACCATCTATCATCATCATCTGGTATCTATATATCTATCTACCTATCTCCCCCTTGCCTACCTGTATTTTATTTCATCTATCTACTATCTATCTATCTATCTATCTATCTATCTATCTATCTATCTATCTATTATCTATCTATCTATCTATCTATCTATCATCTATCTATCTATCTATTATCTATCTATCATCTATCTATCTATCTATCTATCTATCTATCTATCTATCTATCATCTATCTATCTATCATCTATCTATCTATCTATCTATCATCTATCTCTATCTATCTCTATCTATCTATCTATCTATCTATCTATCTATCTATCTATTATCTATCTATCATCTATCTATCTATCATCTATCTATCTATCTATCTATCTATCTATCTATCTATCTATCTATCATCATCTATTTCTATTTGGATTGGCTCAGTGTTGGAGATAGAGTGATGGACAAAAGAAAGATGTCTTTTTTCTCAGGAGGCTTAAATTCTAATAAAAAAGGTACTAAACATCATTATAAGAATAAAATGCTGTGTGTGGTTATAACTTATGGTAATACCCATGAGGAAAGTTTGCAGGCTCCCAAGAGAATGTGCAGCAAGTAGATACATTATTGTATGGGAAAAGAGCTTTCGGAAAAAGGCTTCTCTGTTCTGCATTTACGATGACTTAGTAGTTATGTTAGCCCATCTTTCCTTCTGCAAGTAACTGAAAAAGCTGGATAAAAATACACCACCACCACCACCACCACCAGCAACAACAACAACAACACAAACCAGGCTGATTAAAGGTTTTGGAAGCTACCAGGACAGCTAGGCTTACAGGGGCAGAGGCCCTTGATAAGAGGAGCACAGCATAAAGTGCTGTGGCATTAAGCATGACTTTCCCTCAAGACACTTGCAGATTCCAGGACGGCTTGGACTCCGAATCAGGAAAGTGAGTAGAGTTCCCAACACTCTTCATAGGCAAAGCTGGGAGTCAGTTTTTGCCTTATATATTGCACCACATACCTGCTGTTAGGTGCATACGTGTTTACAATTGATAAATTCTCCTGGAATATTGGCCCTTTTATCATGAGAAAAGGAGCCTCAGTGTTTCTAGTGATGCTCTTGGACAGAAATCCCTTTTGTCTGATATTAGTAGAGACAATTTGGTTTTCTTGTGCTTAAAGTTGATATGTTTTCCCCCCTAATTTTTTGCTTTAGTCTGTTTATGTCCTAGTACTTAAAGCACATCTCTGATAGACAGTGTATTTGGCTTTGCTTTATTATTCAGGCTGACAATCTCTGCCTTTATTGAAGGGTTTAGTTCATTTATATTTAATGTAATTATGGATAGGGCTGCATTTAGGCCGCCATTTTGTTATTTGTTTTTTTATTTGTCTCATCCTTGTCCCTCTGTCCCTTTCTCCCACCCTTCATTAGTGTTAAGCAAATATTTTTTAGTCTCAGTGGTGGCCATGAAAATATAGCTCTCAGGTCTCTAAGTGCAGAGAGTTAATAGACTGGCCACTCCAGTCAGTGAACATGAGTCCATCACTGTGCTTGTGCCTGGGCCGTGCTTCTGACAGCCAGTTCCCAATCAACGAGTGTGGCTAGCCCACTCCTGCAAGACAAGGGTCTTCTCTGCCCTGTGACTTTTCCCTGTCGTTCCAGTCACAATTTTCTTAGGCTTGCATTACAGAATAAGCCTTCTACTTATTCTTTCTTCCTTCCCCCTCTCTTCTGCATCATGGTCTGGCAACTCTCCCAGGCCAGTATTCCTTTCCAGGCATTTTCTCCTAAAAACCTCTGAGATGTCTAATCCTATCTTGGTGTTTGCTTCTTGGAGGTGTCAAACTAATATAACAGTGTATTTCAATTCCTTTACTGGCTTCCTTGCTGGATCTCTTTGCATTCATTTTTAGTCATTGCTTTAGAGATTAGAATATGCATTTTAAGCTTAATGCCATCTGCTTCAAGTTAATACTCAATCACTCCAGGTAAAACGAGGAAGCAAAACATAAGGTGATACATGGACGAGGCTACAATTTAGCAAGAAAAAAGATGGAGAGGAAAACATTGCGGAGAAATATTAGAACATACAAAACTGCCAAGATAGAAAAGAACTTGGAGCAGAGTGGCCAAGAAAAGTGGCCTCAGAGGTTGGAGACGAAGCAAAATACTGAAATTAGCATGTAGGGAGCACTTAAAACGTGTCCTACACCACACACTATTCCATTCTATCTCCACAGGAACTATGAGAGGAAGGGGCCTCTCGTGTTTCCATTTTTGCAGGTAAACAGAGGCTTACTCACATTCTCATGGTCACACAGTGATGGTGAGAGCCAGGGTTGACCCTGGTCCACCTTCATCATAAGGGGCTGTTGATCATGGTTTGGGACTCTGGGGAGCAGGAACCATATCAGGAACAATGAGGTAAGACATCATGTTAAGGGCACACTGATGCCTTTGTGACAAGTGCTCCGAGTCCTTGGCTTGGCCTTCTGTTGTCTGCCCTATCAGTTCTCATAGAGACCTAAGGCTGAGGCTGGGAAGTGAGGGTGGCTGGACGCCTCTAGGCTGAGCTTTGAGCTGGGGCATTCTAGGGCTCCTGCATGACCTGCACAGCTCACCGCAGTCATGGGGTCCCGTAGAAGTATCTGGAGCCAGAGGCTGGTGGTGAAAGGAATGTGTGTGTGCTGACAACCCCTTTGCAGCTCTGGGCACCCTCTGGACCCAGCAGAGGAGCATTCGGCCACCAATTCAGAGACAGGTGCAGGGGCTCAGGGCGCTGGCTTGACGTCCTTCAGCTCACTGTGAATTCAGCACTAACTAGTCAACGTGCCAATGGGCCTGATTTACGTGTTTAAAAATAAATAACCTTGGCCTTCCAGCAGACACCAGACCCTAGAGAGATGAGGGAATTGCCTCCCAAAATTGCTGTGGCCTCTCTCTTTAACTTGGGAATGTAGTAACGTGTGCTGGTGACACACCGGTGTCACCAAATACAAGGACCTGTGTAGCAGCTGTCCCCACGTGTGCCTTGGTACAGAATGCCATCCATAGCGGCTTGGCAACGGGGTGGGCCATGGGCAAAAATGCCCAACACGCTTGGAAAAAATACGTCAGCAACTCAAAAAGCTCAACCATTCTGCCTTTAGAATTATTTGTTTAAAAATATTCTTGCATATATGTCCTACCAGTACAAGTAAAATCAAAAGTTTTCAGAAGGAAAGGATATCGTAGCATGAAAATGTTGATTATTTGAGTTCTAAATTTAAAAATCTCATTCCTAGACCTGCAGATCAGCTCCACCCTGTCTCCCATACCCTAATGAGGGGATATTTGGCAATTTTAAATAATGCAAGTTCACCAAAATTAAAATAAAAATGACAATTGTTGCAAATCACTGCCACTCACAACTTTTATGTGTGTGTTACCACCAGTATCCCCTAAACAGTGATGAGAATAAGGGCGATGTCCTGTGTGTGGATTGCTGCCCCTCACTGGCCCAGCACATTCCGTGCCCTTCTTTTTGCCTGTGTCAAGCTTTCTGTCTCTTGCAGAAATGGCCCACTTCCTCCATCTCTCTTGATCAGGGTGTAGCCCAGGCTTTGGTATGTGGTAGATGTTAAATACACATTTCCTGAATGAATGAATGAATGAATGAATGAATGAATGAATGAACGAGTGAATGAATGAATCCTCCTGTTAGGGAATTTGGAGACCAGCAGGGAGGTAAGCAATCCATTCAAATAGCTAGTCCAGCAAAGAGAAGATGCTAAGTGCTAAGAAAGTGCTAGAAGTGCTGTGGGCATTTTGTACCTGCCGGAGAGGATCACGGGATGCCCTCTGGAGAAGATGGCCATGGCCTGGCTGGGGAAGAGTGGGTGGTATTGAGATGTGGGGACAGTGGGAAGGACTTTCCACTCCACAGCAAGTGCCAACGCAGGCAGCCAGAGCAGTCAGCAAGTCCTGGGCAAAGGAAGTTAAAGTGTGTGTGCCCGTGTGGGTGTGTGCACACGTGTGGGTGTCCCCACGTGGAGGTGTGCACACATGTGGTGCACAGAGTGGATATGTGCTCGTGTGTGTGCACAGCGTGGGTGTGTGCACATGTGTGTGCACGTGTGTATGCACGTGGATAGTGGTGGTGTGGGGAGGGAGACAGCGGGACAGCAATCGGGAGAAGGAGGAGCGCATCTCCCTGACAACAGTCCTCACGTATTCAGTCCTCCCTCGGGTGCTGGGAGGGCAGCACATCACAGAAACGAAATCTGGAGCAGTGCGTTTGCCACCTTCTCCTTTCATGAACGCTCCCAAGATCCAAATCAAATGTACCATGTCCAGCATGAGCCTGGGAGGGGACGACGCACGTGCAGAGGGGATGACAGGAACGTGCTGGGGAGAAGGAGGCGGCATCAAGCACATCGAAGGGGCCGCATCTCAACACTCTTGCCCTCCCCTGGGAAGTGGCTTCCAGGTGTTCGCGCACAGCGTCACTCCATCCTGTCTCCGGCGGCTGTGGTTGCGACCACATGCTGAAAGCCGGGGACACCACTCTCCCTTCATTAGAAAAATAATTACACACGTCTTGGCGAAACTCCAAGCGAGCGGCCCTGAGACAGCTCCTCAATTAAAGCATGAGCTCT
This sequence comes from Ursus americanus, assembly GCF_024610735.1. Classification (NCBI taxonomy): domain Eukaryota; kingdom Metazoa; phylum Chordata; class Mammalia; order Carnivora; family Ursidae; genus Ursus; species Ursus americanus. The sequence continues at coordinate 63,416,404 of NC_142141.1, read as the reverse complement.
GACTCCAGGAGAGGAAGAGCCATGGACACATGCCTGAGACGGGTCGCCGGGAATCGTGATGGAAAACAGAAATGTCTGAAATCTTGTCTTGTTGCCAAACTCAGAAAGACGGTAATTCTAACTTTCTGCAGAAATAAAAGCATGTCTTCAGCTATTAGTAAGTTTCATCAAGACATACTTTGGACTTTAAATAAATGAATTGTTTTGGCACCTTATTCAGGTCCCTAGGTCATGTCCCCCCTCATCGCTGCCTTACCTAGTAAGCCACAGTCACCCCTCAGGCAAAGGGCACGTGCACGTGCCTTTCATGCATGCACACCCACGTGCACACCCACGTGCACACCCACGTGCACACCCCCATTCTTTATGGGCATGTTCTGCTCTTCTTCATGGAGAGTCCATCCATGTCCAGTTTCACAGGGACCGGGTGACCCACAGATGTGCTCCTACGTCTTCCCGTCCCTGCCAGGTGGAGACCCAGCCACACCTAGAGCCCTGCCTCGCCCACCTTGTGTCTCCTGCTGAAAACGTTATGGAAGGCACGGGACTCTGGCCGTGCCCAGGAGACCCCATTCTCTGGGCTACTGGCAGGTGTAGAGGCCCTCGTTCTGCCCCAGGTGGCAGCCCCTGTGTGCAGAAGGCCCTTGGCAGTGTTGACTGAGGGAGCCAGGCAGCGGCAGGTTCCTTGCTCACTCGAGGGCACTGGGACACCGCAATTTCAGAGCTTCCTGGGAGGGTGGACAGCGCCCCTCAATTCTCCATTTGCCACTGCTGTATTTTCTACCTTCCTGGCAACACAGTCCGTGCAAAACAGTGTCATGTTTACAAGACCCCCCCACCCCTGCCCACCCGCCCTCTCATCACCTGCCTCGTTTCTGGAAGCCACCATGCTCAATAATTCAGAAGGAGCAAGAATCAGCATATCTTACAGCATATTTGATGTGCCAACACACAGACTGCAGACTGTTTCATTTCAATTAGCCCCGTTGTTGCCAACAAAAGCCAGGCAAACACCCTGAGCGCGGGCCAGGCACACGGTGCTCGGCCCAGCGCTGGGTTCCTTTATTTCCTGCTCCTATGGGGCGCTCCACGGCCCGCCACCCCGCGCTCCCCTCCCCTCTTCTGCTGCATCTGCCATTGTTCTCGCTGTATCATCTTACCTGGGATCAAGTGACTTCCCCCAGTCCAGGACTCGGGGCTCAGCTCCGTTTCCAGACCTCTTCTGATCTCCCGGGCTAATTGGCTCAGGCGTAAACCCAGCCAGCAGGGCCGTGACTTTGAAGTGGCGGTGGTGTGCGGGGCTTCACCACATCCCCGTCTGTGCGTCAAATACCAGCCGGCCGGGCCTACGGCTCGGGCCGCGGGTACACTGCGAGGAATCCTGGCGCATCGCAAGGCCCGAGTCCACACTGGAGCTCTACTGCAAGCCCGTCATTAATTTTGCAGGCCGGGCCTGGATGCAATCTGACCCGTTCGAACAAGGGGACCGTCTCTTGCTGGAGTGCACGAGAGGCGTGGGGGACGCCAGCTGGTCCTACTTCCCATACGCAGCCTCCCCATGCTTTGATCAATAATGCCGTTTCACTTTAAAGGGGGCTCATTTTGTAAAGTGCAGGGAAGGCCCCCGCCCGCGCCGGTGGTCTGCTTGTCCAGCATCCACAATTACGGAAAGGTCAGCCCGCAGCACAGGGACACTTGCTGCTTTGTCTGACGCCACTTTGTCTTGCCCTCTGAAAGGGCGCACCCGCCACAGGGCCCGGGCCTTGGTCCACGTTCTGGTTATCAGTGACGGTGTTGGAAGGGAACCGAAGCAAGGAGATGCAGCTGACTCTTTGATTGTGCTCAGATCCTCTTCCTTTTTAATATCCAAACCTATTGTGTGCAAACAATACACAGAATAAGGTCCATTCCAGAGGTGCCCGGTCACCGGAAGATTCCACAGATGCGTGCTGGCATTCTGGCCCCTCTGCTCCCCCCTCGGCCTCTGGTCTGTGGGTGCAGGGTGCACAGAGCTCCCTGCCGGCTATGCAGGCAGCTCCTTCCAACCGCGTTGCTGGATCAGCCATTTGGAGAACGAAGCCTGTGCGGCTGTCACCATGTGAGGTGATGCAGCAAAGGTCGCAGACTCCAGAGTTTCGTAGGCTCGTGGGCAGTGCACCATGGGGCTTCCGTAGGCACCCAGGCCCCTGGAATGCACGTGCAGGCAGGGACATTTGAGGGGTGTGTTAGCGTGCTTGACACCAGAGACAGCGGCTCCGGCAACAGTCACTCTCTCGCAGACCTGGGGCTGGGCGTCCATGATCCAGGTGTCTGCAGAGCTGCTTTCTGCTGAGCCTTGTCTCCTCCACCATCTCCTCCCTGTGTCCTCACGTGGCCGGCCCCGTGCATGTCTGCGTCCTGAGGACGAGGGCTACCCTTAACAGCCTCATTTCACCTTAAATTCCTCTTCAAAGACCTCTCTCCAAACACAGCCACATTCTGAGGTCCTGGGGGTTAGGACTTCAATGGAGGAATTTTGGGGGACACAATTCAGCTAGGAACATGGGAAAGTTCGAGAAGCACGGAGCTGGAGAGAAGACTCCCTGATGTGAGGTAGCTGTTGGCGCTGTCCGCTCACCGGGGCAGGACTCGCACACACAGGGGACCGGAGGCCCGGCTCCGTGACCCTGAGACCCTGGGTACTCCAAGAAAGGGGCGGTTCTCCGTCTCGGTGATCTCTCTCCTCCAGCCCACGCTCCTGGACTCTGCCTGGTGTCTCCAGAGGAAAGACTGTTGAAAATAAGTTACGTATTTCCCCCAGTCCCTGCGTTACTTGGGAAGGTCAAGCTTTCAACCGCTCTGACGTCAGCGGATTCTCCGGCAGCCGGGGATTTCCCCATCACTTCCTTAAATGTAGATGATCCCCAAACAGCAAAACCTGAGTGAGCAGCAGCATTGCCCCGCGTGGGAGGTGCGACTACTCCCAGCACAGCGAAGCTCACGCGGTCGAGATGTCACCGCGCGAGGAATTAGACGCACACGGCCCCCACCCCTGTGTTTCCGCTGTGTGGATGAGAGACACCGTAGCCTCAAAGCCATAGAGAGTAGTGAAAGGCAGTAAGATAATTAGGAAATGGTGGGTTTTGAATGTTTACTATCGACATTTGGAATATGATCCCCTTAGCTATACACTGATATCATTTAATCTTTAATAATGGCTGTTTTTACAACCAGTTTCCCAGATTTCTGGAACTCGGACCTTGGCTTCCGGGAGTTCTTGTGCACCCAGCTGAGTAGGCCCCACCCCCACCCCCACAGCACCGGGTGCGCCCCTTCCCTGCCCTCCGCCCCCTGCCCTGTGTGAGCGTGTTGTGGTCTGTGAGGGCAGGACTGGGTCTTCGGCCCCCAGCCCAAGCACCCAACAAGGGTCTGGCACACAGTAGGCCCACTGAGGACACCCGCCCAGGGTTGCACACTCAGGTGACCACACCTCTCATGATCTGGGGAGAAGCACTGGTCAGTTTGCAGGTAGGAAATTCACCTGGGGAAGGACCAAGGCCCAGGTCAGCCTACACTTCAAGAGAAGGGGTCAGTGTTCTGAGAGGCAGAGGCCCTGGGCAGGCACTGGGGAGGCTCAGCTGTCCACACTGGCCCGTGGACCTTGCTGGAAGCTACTGTCCATCATTGAAGGCTTGTTTCCAAGAGAGAAGCATTTCCTAGAATTTGGTACAAGTTAAAGAAATTACTGCATCTCCAAACATAGGCTATTTGAGAGTTCTAAGCATTAGCACCTACACCATAAAAGCCACTATAAATATAATACTAAATATAAAAATAATAATGTAAATATAACTACATCATAAGTAATCATAGTAATGATGTAAACAGCTTGCTTAGGATGCAGTGGAATGAAGACCAAGTGGGGTCTCCGTGTTCCTCGTCTTCCTAATGGAGATCAGTTCTTTTTTGTCTTTAAAATGACTGACTCTTAATCTTGCAAGGATGGAGCAAGTAACCCAATCATGTAATGGAAAACTCTAGAAAAATGCATTCCAGCAACATGTCTCACCACGTGCATGGTCAGAGGATAAGATCGTATTTTCAGGATCGACCAATGTTCTTACAGTTGGTGTTGGTTCGTGGTTTCAGCCACTACAGGGCATCAGGCTTGCCCACAGTGTTTGTTAAACACCGTGCCGGGCACCAGCCTCTGTCTTCAGGGTCTGTAACCCGCAGGTGGGGCTGAGGATCTGCGTCTCCCAAAGGTTCCAGGTGAGGCTGATGCTGCAGGTGCAGGGACCCCACCTGGAACCACTGCTGGGGATGTGCACGCTGCTTGACTCAGAGGCACATCTAAATGTGCCGACAAAAGTTCATTTGCTATCGACCTCCAAGTATAAACTCAAGGTATTCACCGGTCAACCGTATATGTGATAGTATGTATATACTTCATACGTAAACCTAAATAGTTCAGTTTCGCAAGTTTGTAACACCTGGGATAAGTATCAATTTTCATAACTCCACACAAGATACAATTTATTCTGCAGAAAGAACACTTCTGGGAGAAAATGTTACATGTGTGTTGGGAAAATATTTTTAGAATTCACTTTAATAAGACAGAACTGTCGAAGCAGGCATGCGCCTGGCTTCACTTTATAATTTTCATCTGTAGCTCTTGTTACAAATCATGTAGAATGTGATTATTCACTTGGGTATTAAGAAAATAATCTAGTCTCTCCTTAAGTGATGCATTTTACGTGTAGTTCCGGGGTTTTTATGGTGGCTGTGACCCATGCATTTCCCCTCGACGTGCATAACTTCCTCTTACTTGGTCATTTGAATATAGAACTCATTTAAATTCTTGAAGCCACATCCTGAGCCTGCAAACTTTCCAGAGATGCTTTGAAGAATCACACCTTGTGCACTCTTGACATTTCCAGGGAAACTATGGACCGTGGTCTCTGCAAAATGGTCTAACTATCTGGCCCTTGGTTTTTAATTATTACTGAGCGAAGAAGTGTGGGGAGGGAGGAACGCCTGTAACCACCCAACTTCACCCCGAAGCTCAGCTAATTAGTGAACTTCGGCTGACCGTTCTGGACACAGTGGGGACGGGTTTGGGAGAAGGCACGCAGACAAAAAGGAAAAGAAAAGTTAAAGCCGCAGCTGCTCAAATCTGTAACCATCCTGCCTGGATCGATCGGCTGGTGCAGGACTTAAATAAAGACGTATGTGTACAGAAGTTTATTTAAATTAAAGAAAGTGAGTTTCCCATTGAAAATAGCATTAAAAAAGCTCACAGCGCCTTTGAGGTTTTTCCAGATAACTGTTAAAATCTGGCCATGGCGTGCTCCTCTTGGCTTTCTGTGTCTTCTAGCCCATCCCCCCCAGACCTGCACTGTGGTGGGAGTGCTGGGAATCTGCCGCAGAGTCCGGGGAGAGTCAGGCTTGCTCGCTCATGCCACATGCTTGGTCCCCAAGTCCATCAGAACGGGCGCGAGCTCGGTGAGGTTTCACAGAGATGCTGAGCGAGTCACAAAGGGCAGTGTGCCTCAGCCTCGGGAGTGGAGGCGGGAGCTGGCTCGAGGTTGGCCCGACCCACACATCCAGCCTCCTTCGCTCACTCCCCCACGTGCTGTCTTAGAAAACTGAGAGGGGCGCCTGGGTGGCACAGCGGTTGGGCATCTGCCTTCGGCTCAGGGCGTGATCCCGGCGTTATGGGATCGAGCCCCACATCAGGCTCCTCCACTATGAGCCTGCTTCTTCCTCTCCCACTCCCCCTGCTTGTGTTCCCTCTCTCGCTGGCTGTCTCTATCTCTGTCAAATAAATAAATAAAATCTTTAAAAAAAAAAAAAAGAAGAAAACCGAGAGAAGCAGGAAGGCAGGGTGAGTAACCATGTGGCACCAGACATGGAACACGGTACTTGCTGGAGTGCCGGATCCCCACAGCAATCTACCCACTTCACAGACAGGGAAACTGAGGCAGAGTAGTCAAGGTGCGTGCAGAGTCAGATCGTCGAATCACAAGTATATTAGAAAACCTGCCAGTCAGCTTCCTGCCTCCAAATGGAAACCATTTGAGGATGTGGCCCCAGAGACACCCGCTCCTGGACACAGTAGGGACCGTGCGTCCTCTCTCTGGGGCTCGTTAGCGTGACTTCGGGGCATCACATCTGTGCCCATCACATCTGTGCCTCTCCAAGAGCTTTGGAGCCCTTCTGAGTAACACACACACCCACGCACGCATGCACACGCACACACACACACATGCACGTGTGCGCACGCACACACACACACAGTGCTTGCAGGAGTCTGTTCTGGTCCTTGGCTCATGTGTGTGTGTGTGTGTGTTTATTTACGCTCCTGTTTATAAGCATAACCTTGAGATGCTGTAAATGAACCGAAGACAAGGACTGCTCTTTTCCTAACCGTGCACGAAGAAGGAGTTCACCAAGAGTTTGTTAAACACACAAAGGAAGGACGATTTAGAGATACCTGTATACGAAGCCCTCAGCACAGGTGCTGGGCGGAAAAGAGAGCCAGACTCCCTCAGGGGCCAGACGACTTCCGGGCTCCTGTGCCGCAGAAGAGCTGCTCGAGCCGCGGCCACGGGGCTCTGTTTCTCTGCATAGCACTAGGACATCATTATAACGCCACATACGACGCACCTGGCCTGGCTACTCCTGAGGACACCGTTATAATGAGTCTCCCTGTGTGGTTTCGCAAGGATTATTTTTTAAGAAGCTTAGAGTTCATTACAGACATTATCCTGCAAATTCTCCAAGCACCCAGAGAAGTATTTTAATGTATTTATTCCTCTTTTCCAAGTCCCGGCCATAGAGAAGAGCTTTGCCTGAGAGGAGAGCTCACTCTTTGCAGACTGGTGCATAATTATATTCCCAGTTAATTTAACCCAAATGATGATCTGGGTGACCCAGGCCTGAAACATGATTTTTCTAGGTATCACGTTTTTGGTCTGAGTTTTCAAGAAGTGCTCACACTTGCCATTTTATTTTTTATGTATCTGGAGCACATCAGTAATTCTTGATTTAACACTTTGCTGCTTGCAAGGAGTCTAAATACCAGTTATCTGGAAGAAAGGGATAAAGAAAGAGGGGTAATCAGAAGGGGGAATGAACCACCAGAGACTATGGACTCTGAGAAACAAACTGAGGGCTTCAGAGGGGAGGGGGGTGGGGGAATGGGATAGGCCGGTGATGGGTAGTAAGGAGGGCACGTATTGCATGGTGCACTGGGTGTTATACGCAGCTAATGAATCATCGAACTTTACATCAAAAACCAGGGATGTACTGTATGGTGACTAACATAATATAATAAAAAAACATTAAAAAAAAAAGAAATATAACTGGTTTAAGCAAAAGAAAAAAAAAGGAAAAAAAAATACCAGTTATCTTTACATTGCATTAACGCAGTAATATTTGGCTGAAAACACGCCTCCGGGTTCTTTTCTCCATCTTTTGTCCTGGGCTTCTCATTTTCCTGTCCTCTTCATGCCATCTCCCCTAACCTTCCTCTGCCACCACCCTCATCCCTTGCCTCAGGCTGGTCTGGGTCCCCTTGCTTACGGCACCTGGAGTCAGTCACCAAGAGCAAGGACCCACTGAAGAAGCACCATCAACAGACCAGACTGAGGCTGACACCCAGGCCCACTTGCACGCTCAGGTGAGCCCACGGCCCCCGTTAGCCGATGACTGCACAGGCACAGTGTGTGTCGGGAACGACTCTGTTCTCTACATGGACTAACACATTGAACCTCTATGGCCCTCCAGTGAGGAAGGTGCTGCCATGAACTCCACCTTTACAAGAAACAGATACAAAGAGACTAAGTCCCCCGAGGAGAAGAGTCAAAAGCTGAATAACAGGAGTTAAAGCCAAAGGAGCCCAGGCTGCCCAAAGGACCTTTGCTGACTCTAGGCATCAGAAGACATGAGCTTTATTGTCCCGTTTTCCCGCACAGCCAAGGTCTGGATTGAGCAGTGGAGAGAAGTAGACTAAGGCTCCACGTCCAGCTGAGTCTGTCCGCGGGAGGCTGCAGCCCTCAGAGGTCCTGTATGACTGCATGGAACAAGAGCCACACCACTGAGGCCCACGTGACTAGGGCTTTCTTTTGCCTCGTAACAAGTCTAGAGGTCATCAGTCCAGGGCCAGGAGGGTGTCTAGACTATTCTGTGGAAGACTTGGACATCACTTCTCTCTGCATGTGCTCACAAGATGAGCCCTTCTCTCTCGGTCAAGGAAACGACAGCTTCCCAGGAGCTTCTACGAGGTAGAATCCCGTGCATATGCCATTGGCTGGAAGGGTGTGGCATTAACCATCAGTATTTGCAATGGAGCCTGAAAATGTCATTTTTTAGTTGTATGGGAATATATATATGCCCAAGGTTAAGTTCCTTAAGTAGGGAAGAAGAGAAAATAAACCCTGGATGGGCAAATACTAGTATCTGCCACTGGGGGGAATGAAGCCATAGGTCTAGGAGGGAAAATGATGTAAATTAGAAACGTGTATCTGTTGTGCCTGCCGGTAGAGTGGCTTTCCAAATCTGAACTCTTTGTCACATATAAGAAATCCAAACCAATACACTGAATTTAAGAGATGTTAGGTTGACATTCATCCTAGGCAAATGATAGAAGCAAATAAAATCTCTCTAGAAAAAAATACTCACAACCCAAGCACTTCAGAACTCCCTAGATTAAGATAAATCAGTACATGGGGCCCCTGGGTGGCTCAGTTGGTTAAGCGTCTGCCTTTGGCTCACGTCATGATCTCGGGGTCCTGGGATTGAGGTCCACATAGGGCTCCCTGCTCAGTGGGGAGCCTGCTTCTCCCTCTCCCTCTGCTTCCCCTACTTCTGCTTGCTCTCTCTCTCCCCTGCCCCGTTGCTCTCTCAAATAAATAAATAAATAAAATCTTAAAAAAAAGAGAGAGAGATATCAGTATAAGTTACAATTTAAAAATATAACACATACACAAATTCAACATTTGAACACAAATCAGCAAGAAAAAATAGTAAAGGACTTCAGATGTTTGAATATTCATATACGTAATATAAAATGGTCATTTAAAAAATGCTTACAGAAATAACCATCTTGTAAAAGGAAAAAAAACAAGAACCTATTTGGAAAAGTACCCAAAAAACCCCTTACTGGAACTAATAATAATAATACTACCATTGAAGTGAAAAAAAAAAAATTAGTGGATGCTCACAGAATTAGACACAGCTGAAGGTGAGATGGGCACCTGGAGGCAGTTGTGAAAGACCTTGCCCAGAACACGGCCAAGAGAGGAAGTGAGAGAAAACTTAGCAGAAGACATGGATGTCATGGGAGCGGGTCTAATACACCTGGTTGGACTTCTAGGAGGCCACAGAAAACAGGACAGAATGATATTGAAAAAAGGACAAAAATTTTTCCAGAGTTGATTACTTTTACTTACTTACTCTTAGATTCATATTTAGAGCAAAATCCAAACAGGGTGAATACAACAGAATTCTAAGCCCCGAGATGTGCCAGCAAAACTGTAGAATCTTGAAGACAAATAACAAGTTTTTTTAAAAAATCCAAAGGCAGAAGAAAACAATGACTCAAAAGTTGGCTTTCTAACTGATCGACTAAATTGATAAAAGTTCAGCTGGATGGAGCAAGAAAAGACAGAGAAGACACAAATTACCAAAATCAAGAATAAGGAGGAGACATTTCTACTGATTTAGAATTTAAAAGGGGGCACCTGGGTGGCTCAGTCAGTTAAGCATCAGACTTTTGATTTCAGCTCAGCTCATGATCTCAGGGTCGTGAGATCGAGCCCTGTGCCGGGCTCTACACTCAGTGTGGAGTCTGCTTGTCCCTCTCCCTCTGCTCTTCCCCCTGCCCCCCAAATAAATAAATAAATAAATAAATAAATAAATAAATAAAGGGGTGCCTGGGTGGCTCAGCCGTTAAGTGTCTGCCTTCGGCCCAGGTCCTAATCCCAGGGTCCTGGGATCAAGCCCTGCATCAGGCTCCCTGCTCAACAGGGAGTTGGCTTCTCCCTCTCCCTCTGCTCCTCCCCCTGCTAGTACTCTCTCTCTCTCTCATGCTCTTTCTCAAGTAAATAAATAAAATCTTAAAAAAATAAGTAAAGTCTTTCAAAAAAAAAAAGGATTTAAAAGTATATAGGAGAATATTTATGAACATTTTAGACAGCTTAGAAGGTGGAAAATTCCCAGAATGACAAAGATTACTATAGCGCTGACTCAAAGAAATAGATAATTTGAACAGATCTATAACAACCAGAGAAATTAAATTAACCTCTAAAATACAATGCCTTGATTAAAAAAAATAAAAGCCCAAGTGAATTTATGCATCAATTTTATAAAATATTGAAAAAAGAAATGAATTCTGCTCTGTTGTATGAAGACAATGCTAAGAAATGACAAGAGAAGCAAAGAGCTAGAAAATAAATGGGTTTAGAGAGGTTGTATTTTATGAGGGTAATATGTAAAAATCTGTTGTATTTCTATATACCAACGGTGAACACTCCAAAAATGAGATACAAAAAACGATTCCACTCACAATAGTGCCACAAAGAGTAAAACACATGGCAGTAAATTTTAAAACCACAGCAATATAAAGTTCTGGACCTGCATATTAAAAACTACTGCATTCTGCATAGAGAAATTACTGAAGTCTCATGTAAATGGAGAGGTATCCAATGTTCATGGACTGGAAAAGTCAGTATTGCTGAGACGGCGATTCTCTGTGATGTGCCTGCCCCAGAGTGTAAACACAGTCCCTGCTGGAATCTCAACAGGGTGCTTTGTCAAAATTAAGATGCTGACTAATGTGTCTACGGAAACACAAGGAGCTTCAAATACCCAAGACAACTTTGGAAAAGAAGCACCGAGTGGGAGGCTTACACTGCCATATTTCAGAATTTACCGTGACTAAGGGAGTCGAGGCAGCCCAAACGTCAGAACTTAAAATTGCGGAATTTCTACAAGAGAAGTTTTGTGACCTTGGAATTGGCAAATACTTCTTAGATCTACTTTGATATAACATGAAAGGCACGATCCATGAACGAGAATTGAACGCCTCTTCTCAGAATGCATCATTAGATACACAGGAAGACAAACCTCAAAGTGGGGGAAAGGTTTGCAGACTGCATGTCGAACAAAGTACTTGAATCCGGAGTATAAAAAGGAGGCTTATACTCCAACAGTGAGATAAACAACCCAAATAAAAAGCAGGAGAAACAGACATTTTATTGAAGATGAATGGGTCGTTAATAAGCATTTCTTTATCCCACAGCTGTAAGCCTGCGTGGCCCTCACCCATCACTCACGTCTACACAGGATGTCCTTACTGTGCACGTACTATGTATGCTTGATTTTAAGTCTCTGTGTGGTGGTGGTTAGTTTTATTTGTCAAGTGGGCCATGGGATGCCCATTTAGTTAAGCAAATTTCTGGGTGTTTCTGGATAAGATTAGCATTTGAATTTGAGACTGCATAAGGCAGAGGCCCTCCCCAGTGTGGGTGAGCCTCACCCAATCTGGTGAAGGGTTGACTAAAATGCAAAGGCTGAGTAAGAGAGAATTCTCTTTCTCTCTCTTCCTGCCTCCCTCCCTCCACCCACCTCTCTCCTGTGCTCCATCCCTTCCTGTCACAGAGCTGCGACATTGGTCTTCCCCTCCCTGTGGACATGGACTCGGGTTGGAACCTTCACTATTGGCCCTCTTAGCTCTCAGGCCTTCAGACTCAGAGAAGAACTATACTGACGGCTCTCCTGGGTCTCCAGAAGGATCCACAGAGTGTGAGACATTCCGGACTGTAAATCTATCCATCCATCCTATGTGTGCCCTGGAGAACTTTGAGTAATAAAGTCTAAAATGCCATCCACCCGTTGAGCGAACATTCTGGAAGAAGACTGACATGTGGTCCTCGAGTGCAGATGCAGCTGCCATCACCGGGCAGTGCGACCCCGAGCACGTGGTTCATTCTGCTGGAGTCCATGGCAAGAAGACACACACACCTGTGTCTACACCCTGTGTCACCAGACAGTCACTGGCATTAGTCCAACAGTCCGTTTGCAGATTCCACCACCTCTCCAGGTCTGCAGTGTGGCATGAACAGGAGGCAAAGACCGCAAAGCCTCTCTGGTGTGGGCAGTCCCCTCGCCCTCCCCCGGTCAGCCCACTCCCCACCAGCACAAAGAAGGTCTGAGCGAATTCCTCCCACGTCAGCTGGGTGATTTCTGTGCACAGAACTAAGTGCTGGGAAGGGTGGTGACGCTGTCCCTGACTCACGACCGTGGCAACAGCTCCTGAGAAGCTGAAAATATTTATTCGCATGTTCAAACGTACTTAGGAGTTCATATCGCTTTTAAGACGACCAGTCAGAAATCTGCCCCAGAAACACAGCCGTGGGTGGTTTGCTCCCCACTGCTCGTACAGCTGTTAATTATTTTCTTTTCCATTATTTTGAGAAGCCAACAGGGCAGTTTGGGGATTGAAATCAGCACACAGTCTTAAAGCAAAGTGGAGAGAAAGAGAAGCAGACCTTTTGTGTGTTCAAGACTGGACAACTGGGTTCTGTCTTGACCATGAAGCCACAGGGTTCTTGGGACCCTAGACAGGTAGTGGTCCCTACTCCTCCAGCTCCTTGCTTCTTAAAAACAAACAAACAAACAAACAAACAAACTCTAAAATGAACTGGTGTTTAGATGCATGCCACCGTGTGGATGAATCTCAAGCACTGTGCTCAGTGAGAGAAGCCAGACACTGCAAGGCTCCGTGTTGCATGCTTCCATTTATTTGAAATGCACAGAATAGGTAACTCCATGGAGACAGAAAGCAGATGGGTGGCTGCCAGGGGCTGCAGGGTAGGAGAAGGTGGGGTGACCGCCTAAGGGGTTCACGTTTCATTTGGGGTGATGAAGGTGTTTAGGGAATTAAAGGGGATGATTGCACAAGGCCGTGAGTGTACTAAGTAACCCCGAAATGTACACATTGAAATTATTGTATGTTGTGTGAATTTCAGCTCAATTAAAAAAAAAAAACTATGAAAAATAAATAAATAAAATAAAATAAAATAAAATAAAATAAAACCGGTGGACCAGCAAAGACCTTCCCAGCCCTGGCAGGTCCGCAGTGTTCTCCGAGTGGCTCGTTGTGGTGGGCAAGACAGACACCAGGATTTCCCAGCTGGGTCCCGTTGTGGCCTAATGTGATGTTTGTCACCAGCACCTGCTCTGGGCTGGGAAGTTGGTGGGACATCCTGTTCGCTAGGGTTACGATGCCAGTGTGACTTGGGACATCCCCGTTTCCATGCAGCCGTGGAGTCCCTGGATTAGCCATCTGCCTTAGTGTGAACCGGCTGGCCGACCGCTCTAGTCCACTGGACGCCGTGACCTGCTGGCCAGGCCCCTCCCCACTGGGCGTCTCTGCGGGAGCCCCAGGACAGGGCTTGCCTCTGCGTCATCGTGCCAGGGGACACACTGGCCTGAGCAGGATGGACTTCCTGTAAACCTTGGCTGAACTGAACTGAACCCCCCACCCTCTCTGCACTGCGAGCCTTTTCTTGTGTCCGTTCCCCTTTCCCCAGTCAGTGTGGCCAGGCCGTGGCGGGGTGATGCGGAGCCGTGGACTGCAGCACACCTTCCCCGACAGGCCTTCCCAGCCCCTGCCTCTGGCCCCTTGGCCTGCCAGAGGGCTCTGCTGACCTCTCCTTCTATTAGGAAAGGCTGCCTCAGTTCAAACTGACCTTATACCTGCATCATCTCGGCTGATGGCGACCCATCTGAGCTCAGTGTTCTTAACAGCAGGAGAGGAGATAATAATTTCAAATGCAAGTTATTTATAAAAATCTCACTGCTGTGTAGTGAAGAGAAGGGCCTGATGCACCCCAGTGTTCATAGCAGCATTGTCCACTATAGCTAAATCATGGAAGGAGCCGAGATGCCCTTCAACAGATGACTGGATTAAGAAGCTGTGGTCCATATATACAATGGAATATTACTCAGCTATCAGAAAGAACGAATTCTCAATATTTGCTGCAACATGGACGGCACTGGAGGAGATAATGCTAAGTGAAATAAGTCAAGCAGAGGAAGACAATTATCATATGGTTTCTCTCATCTATGGAACATAAGGACTAGGAAGATCGGTAGGAGAAGAAAGGGATAAAGAAAGGGGGGTAATCAGAAGGGGGAATGAAGCATGAGAGACTATGGACTATGAGAAACAAACTGAGGGCCTCAGAGGGGAGGAGGGTGGGGGAATGTGATAGACTGGTGATGGGTAGTAAGGAGGGCACATATTGCATGGTGCACTGGGTGTTATACGCAACTAATGAATCATCGAACTTTGCATCAGAAACCAGGGATGTACTGTATGGTGACCAACATAATATAATAAAAAATATTATTATTAAAAATAAAAGGAATCTCACTGTTGCAGGTGAGACCATCATGCCCTCCCCCGCCCTCTCTTCCCATCTGGACCCTATCACAGTGTCTGATCTACTCTGGCTTTTTCCAAGCTCACCATCTCCAGTGCAGCTCAGAGGATGGGATTTCCTCCCATGGAAACCTCGACTGCCCCCCATTCCCCACCAGGCTCCCCCGCTCTTGCGGAGACTTCTTGGCAGAGCTCCTGGATTCCTCTCTCTGCCCTGGCTGCCCGCAGAACTGAGCTCCCAGAGCTGCCGGAGCACTGCCCATGCTTGTCTCCTACCGGGAACTCCCTCAACCGGGGTTGTGAGGCGGCTTCCCGGGTCCTGACCTGCCAACGCACTGCCCATCGCTCAAGGCTGAGTTCGGTGGTCCGTGCAGGGAGGGGGCTCCTCAGTCGTCTGAGGTGGCCACGCTGTGTACCCAACTGGCCACAGCTCTCAAACTATGCGGGGTGCGATTCTGGAGTGTTTTCTCTCCCCCCGACTAGATAATAAACACTCAAGGTGAACGTCTCCAGTTACTCATCTTTATAATCCACAGTGTCCAGCTCACAACAGGCTCTTGATAAATTTCTGCTAAATGCCGCTGAAACCCGGCTGCTCGACACACACAAACATCTTTCTTCCGGGAGATGCGTCCACACGGTCATTTACCCCAATTTATTAGTCGCTGTGGCAGGTCACTGGTTAATCAGTAAGAGTGAGGGGCTTCTGTGGGATATTGGGACGTGCGAAGTGACTCAGGTTCATGAATCCCCGGCCCCGTTCATGCTCAGACACAATGGACGGGTTATTTTCGGAGCCCTCTGGAAGGAGAACACTGAAGAAACTCGCTTGCGGAAGGTGTGTGCTAAATTATATTCCTCTCGTGGCTCCCTATCCGTGCCCCATAATTGTATATTCAAAGCAAATGCATTATTTAAACAATAATATAGTCTCTATTAGTTCCTTGCTTTGGGTTAATGGTTGGCTAAAGCAATTATAGGGCCCCAGGGAGGGACTTGCGGAAGAGGAACCAAGATGTACCGCTGATAATCCGTGCCTTTTCTTTATTGCTGTAATTAAAGATTTTTATATAGTGTACTAAGGGATTGTAAGAATGTTAAGGATGCTGTAATGACCCACAGACTTCTATGCTAGTGTAGGCAAGAGAGCAAGACGCACAAGCCTGAGCCCCACAGGAGACCTGAGCTTGCGTTTTTTCCCAGCATTCCTTAACAGGACTCGCCCGCAGTGCTGTGGTCATTCAAAAGCCATGATCTCACAGACTGATAGGAATTAGCTTCGAGGCAGGGGGCAGACATTAGGTCTATTGGAGGGGCGTAGATTCCACTCCTGTGCAGGTGTGGGCGTTTGTGACTGAATACACCGGGGAGTTACCTAAAATGTTGGCCCACCCGCACAATCAAAGCAGGATTTAGTGACCGTGGTATTGGGTGGTTTTTAATAAGAAAATCATTATTAAGGAGGGCACATATTGCATGGTGCAATGGGTGTTATACGCAAATAATGAATCATGGAACTTTACATCAAAAACTAGGGATGTACTGTATGGTGACTAACATAACAAAAAATTTTTATAAAAAAAAAAGAAAATCAAATCACTGAGGTCATGAAAGCAGCAATAGAGAGCTTGTTTGCAGTGAGTCTTGTGCAAAGTGACCATCCCAGTCCTTGGGTACAGATGTCTCTTTTCCAACCTCAACCCCCACACCCTGAGCCCCCGTCCTCTCTCACCAGATTCCTGCCCTCCTTCCTGCCCCCATCTTCCCCTTCCTCTCATCCGCCTCCCTCCCTCCGGTGTTCCCCGTGTAAGCGCACCTGCTTGTCTCGCCTTGCTCCTCTTTGGCATTGATGCCTTTCGTCACCCTCCCAGACCATCCCCTATCCTGGAACTTCCTCCAAGCTCTGCAGCCTGACCCCAGCTCATGGACCCAACTGTGCCTCAGTTTCCCAGCTAGTATTGGTCTTTCTGTGCTCACCAGGGGTGTCAGCGGCAGAGCCAGCGAGAGAGCCCAGGTCTCCTACCAGACAACAGTCTTTCCCAGAGTGTATCCGGGGATTTTCAAATAAAGAAGTTGACATTTAATGGAGCTAAAATGCATCCTCATGTGCCCACGTCTGTGAGATTCCGGCATTGACTCTGATATTGTTTCCTCAACAGTAGTACGGAAGTTGCACCTCAGGGGGTCCCTAATGAGTGATGCCTTTGCACAATCTCTTTCCTTGAGTACAGGGGAAATCCTCAACTTGCTTTTAACCAACTGCAGGGACAGGACTGGAGGGATGTCACCCCATGATTAGGTTGCATTGCAGAAGACGCCCCTCAGCGGACCAGCAGGAAGGAGACCTGCACGGCTTCGAAGACGCAGGCTGCCATATGGCAAGACGCCTGTGGTGGGCTCTCAGAGCTGAGCGGTTCCCAGCTGACAGTCCGCAAGAGCAGGAACACGTCTGCCCCACAACTGCAGGGAGATGATCTACTAACAATTTGAGCTCGGAAGCACGTCCTTCTCCAGCTGGGGCTCTGGTGAGCTTGTGGATTGGTCAACATCTGGACTGCAGCTGGGAGAGAGCAGGAACTGGAGAATTTGGGTAAACCACACTCACACTTACGACCCACGGAAGTGGTGAGATGATAAACACGCGTTGTTTGGAGCCTCTGAGTTTGCAGTGACTGTTACACAGCAGAGAGAGCGAATATGGGTCCCTGAAGAACGTCAGGGAACAAGGTCTAGCGCCCGGCATCTAGGTTCAGGTCCTGCCCTGCCACGGACTCGCTGCAGGAGCTCGGACAAAGTAGTGTCATGCTCGGAGCTTCACGGAACGCCCTTGTCCGTCAGGTCTAGGCAGGACTATGCTGTGAGGAGCAAAGACACTTTAAAAAGGCATACATGGAGTAGACGCTGAGGGACCTGTAGCTGCTGACACCTGCACGGACGAGAGACACATCCTAATAACCAGTCTGAATGTTGATTTGGAAACCCGCACGAGCTTGAACTTTCATAGATGACTTGATTTGACCTTGTTCATCTGGTTGAGATTTAGGCTAAGTACTGTGCAAACATTATTTAAAACTGCTTCCCTGCCTTCTAGTTTATAATTTAAAAGAGATAACACTGAAGCAAATACACAGATGAAAACATAAAACAAATCTGTAAACTTTGTGCAAACATAAGACATAATTAAAGATAACGTTTTTAGTGTGTGTATTGGGTGGTATTTCTCTAACCGAGAAGAAGAGTAGGTTTCAGTATTTGTTCAGGGATGACTTAGTGGTTCTGGCTGTAGTCGGCTGACGGGGAAGGTGGTCCCGGGGGGAAGAGAGACGTCCCATGAGATCCCGGTGCTTCAGTGGGGCTCGTCAGCTGATAGGCACGATGAGCAGCTCTGGGAACAGGCTACTCGCTGTGGGATGTCAGTGGCAGAGTCCACAGCCTGTCACTGAGGCTGGAAGTGATGAGTTCATGATGGCACTTTTGACCAAAGAGAAGAAAACAGAGACCAAAGTGAAACCCTGAGCAGGAGTTCAGGGGCTTAGTTTCTTCTGGTGGAACCAGAGTTAGCAGACGGGGCCATTGCACTTTTGGAAGCCAGTCCGCAATGTCTAGTTCTGACAATTCCCGCTCAGCGTTCTCTGCACCCAGCACGGAGC
The DNA here is from genome assembly GCF_024610735.1 of Ursus americanus. Classification (NCBI taxonomy): domain Eukaryota; kingdom Metazoa; phylum Chordata; class Mammalia; order Carnivora; family Ursidae; genus Ursus; species Ursus americanus. Next base: position 63,398,323 of record NC_142141.1, on the reverse strand, counting down.
CCGATGGGCAAAGAGCAGCATCATGAGGGGGAAGAGCCTTGTTTTCCTTTTATTCTTTTTGGTACATTTGTGTTTGTTTTGTTGTCACAATAAGACGCATCTTTAATCTGCGGCTCTGGGATGGAATTCGTCCTCATCGGTGAAGGTACCACACTTCGCTTGCTCTCCCGGATCCTGCCGTTGGGCTCGCGTTCCCGTGGGGAGTCCGCTGCCCGGCCGGGCTTCCTGCAGATCTGGAAGGTCTCTGAACACACTTCCTCTCTAACCAAATGCTCCCGCAGGGCTTGGGTCCCAGGCCCAGTAAAGTTCCCAAAGTGTGTGTAGATGCTTACAATACACCAGATCCCTGAGGTGGGAGAATCCTTAGTGTTTACAGGGTGTTTTCTCCTAACTCTCTAGGCCCTTTGAAGACAGCAGCAAGATAGTCTCGATTTTTTGTTGTTGTTGTTGTTACATCAAACACACACGTTGAGTAGACAGATTCTGCACAACCGGAAAATGGCATGTGGCCAGAGGCTGGCTCGCACTGGTGCACCTGACAGCAGAGGGCACTCCCCGGTCCTTCCCAGCCACACGTGATATGGAGAGAAACAAAAGTACAACAGAGGAATCTGTTATAGCCATGATTCTAGACTCTGGATCCCATGAGGAATTGCAAGAAACACTCATGTGGGGCCTCATTCCCAACCAGTTCAGTGGAGGTCTTTGGATGGGGACCAGGAATTGGCATTTTTAGGAATTCCCCAAGTATTCTATGGAGCAGCAAGGGCTGAGAAGCGGAGTTGAATATTCATTTCAAAAGGATGTCATCTGGGGCGCCTGGGTGGCTCAGTCGGTTAAGCGGCCCACTCTTGATTTCGGCTCAGGTCATGATCTCAGGGTCGTGGGATCCAGGCCCATATTGGGCTCCATGGTGGGTGCAGAGTCTGCTTGAGATTCTCTCCTTCTCTCTCTGCTCCTCCCCCTGCTCACACCCTCTTTAATAAATAAATAAATTTAAAAAAAAAAAAGAAAGGATGTCACCCAAATCCAAACAGTTCCAGTCGTACAATGTTACAGCCCCAAATTCCGACTTCTGTCCTGCAGGTGTGCATGACCGTGAGGCACGCATAGAAGGTACCTTCAAAGGGCTTCCAGTCAGAACCGTCAGTTTTGTTCAGGAGCAGCGACCACACGTGGAGATAACTCTTACCCCCGATGCAGTGATGTCTGACAGTCTGCGATACGTTTGTGAGGGGAGAAATCCAGGAACAGACTGATGGCTTATTTTATTCTGTAATTAAGTGGTATTATTTTTATAGATAAAGACATTGGAAAAACTGCTTTGGGGAAAATTAATCTGATTAAGTGAAAATAACGCTTCAAAAGAGTAGAAATAAAATACCATAGTCTATTTCTTTAACATTTTAATATCAAAAAATATGTTTCAGGTCATTGAAAATTAAGTTTTAGTTTACATGTATCATTGAAAACGAGATAGCAATTTGGGTTTATGACATAAATAATACTTTCACAAGATCAAGATGTTAGTATGTATCTAGCACCACCCGATGATTGATTAAAAAAACTCCACAGTATTCCCGAGAGCTGATATTTACCGCCAACTGTCCGCATGTCAGGCGTCGTGACGCCAGACGTGCTCCAGGTGGTCCCTGACAGCCACGGCGGGAGGAACCCTGGCCGCTGGGTCAAGCCCTGCTCTCGATCCTTGGCAGCCCCAGCTCTGGTCCAAGACCAACGGCACCAGCAGCGTGAGGGTCACCTGAGAGCTGGTTAGACACGCCCCACATGCACCCACCGCAGCAGTCACCATGGCAACACGCCTCCCGTCACCTGTGTGCACATCAGAGTTTCCGTGGACGTGTTTGCTCTGTGCCACTTCAGGGCCCCTTTTCTGTTTTATAATAAAAATATACCATGAAATACACAAAGTGCTTCTACAATCCAGGGCTCCTTGCGTTGGTTTAGCGCTTTGGCGTTTGAGCGACGCGTCCTTTACTCTCCTATGTATCAGGGGTATTTGGGGAAAGGAGGCTCCTCCTTGTGCCAGAGGATGTGGCACATTTAACACTCCAGCAAGAATCTCGACTCTGGCTCAGGGGTCATTCACTACCGTGGGTCCTTTGTGCGAGGTCTTCGTTCCCCGTTTGTGTGCAGACAGAGCGGCCGGGTCAAGCCCGAGTCAGTGCCGGTGGATCAGAGGTCCTATCCATCGGGGGGGTGGTCACCCCCCCCCCAACGGCCCCCGGACGTGACCGTAGTGAAGGAGAACTGCTTCCGTTCAACTGGCTGCTTGCTGGGGACGTCCCGTAATTTCGCGTTTATTACCTACTGAAACCCTTAATCTTTGTGCGTTTTCCTCGTGAACTTCGAATGCCAGGCTATTCTCCAACTAGACATTTCTGGGTGGACTGTGTTCTGATCGTCTTCTTCCTCAACCAGCCGTCCACAGTGCAGCCACGCTGTGCCCTGATGACTTTCCTCCGGTGAGCCATTACCCCGTCGATCACCTTTGCTGACCACCGCAGGTTAATCGTGGTTCTCAATTACTTCTGCTGCTTGAACAAGATTACTTGGCATTTAGAAGATATTTTGTTTCCCGTTTCTGCCTCCCTCCTTCCAGGCCTCAGGTTATTCTTAATTGTGTCTTTCTGGCGTCTGCGGGATTCAATTCTGCAGGACGGCCTCCGAGATGTGCTTCTAATTGCCCACGGAATCCCTCCAAGCTGCCACGAAGCGCTTACCTCCGTCGCGGAAAGAGGAAACTGGCAGGGTGGCTCCGTGGAGAAGCAGGTGCGTACACCTCCTCCCCGGCAAGATGGAGAGGGACAGGGACAGGGTGGCAGGAACACAGCGTGAGGAATGCCCGGTGGGGTTCCTGGTTCTCCACGCAGAGCACTTTTCCTGAGAGAGCAAAGGAAATGGGCTTACAGCCACCTCAGGGTGTCAGGTGGAAACGGCCGCTGTGGTCCTCTTGCCTGTCGAGTGGACAGGAACGTGGGCCGTCCTGTGTCCGCCACGATCCTGGTGGCTGCTCCAGACAGCACGGTCACAGGAGTGTGATGGAATCATCAGCATGGCGCGGCCTCCCATGACGAACACAGGTGCACACGTGTACCCACACGCACGCGCGGAGACACAAAGGCCATCCCTGCCCCGGGCACCCTGGCCGAGCGCGGCAGCAGCAGTGGCAGCCACCTAAGTGACCCACGCCACGGCACATCCCCACAGCCTTCAAACCCAACTGTCAGCTTCTTCCCCGCCAAGCGGGGCTGCCAGGCGATGGGGTTGCTAATGAGCTGGCAGCTCACAATGTCATTAGGGGGCTCGGGGGGCGGCGGCGCGGGCCTGCTCAGGTGCTCGAACAGATCGCCTCTCCCCTGCGCTGTGCGCGGGCTGGGCAGGGCAGCTCTCCTTTCACTGATTTCCCCCCAAAGTGGTATTAAAAGTAGGCGCTTAATGATAATGAATTGAATTGTTCTCATGGAAAGTGGACTGACTGGCAGACTTCGGAAACCGAGAGATCCCTGATGCTGGCTGAGAAAACAAAAGTAATTGGATCTCACAAAGAAAATAAGATAAACATTCATTAAAATTACAGTAACAGGCTGTGATGAACGAGCTGGCGGAGGAGGGCCCAGCGCGCGCCCGGGCCCGCACAGCCCACCTGCTGGGGCCTGAGCTCTGTCTGCGCGTCTTTCCCGGGGACTTTCAGGGGACAGGCACTCAGCTTCCCTAAAGTTTCTGTTTCCCGCCTTTCCTTTTTATTACCACGTTTCGAAAGTGGTTTAGTGGAGTTAAGACCTTCCAGATGGAACACACCTTTTTTATCATTATTGTTCTGAATCTGCATTTCCGGACGTGGTAAAGACGCTGGCAGTTTGGGCAAAGACGGATCCCGCGCGCCATCCTGTCTTGACTCGGGTGTCCTGGGTGTTCTCGGGAGGGATTCAACTCTTACCACAACTTCCACAAACCAAGAGCTCACTTGAGGGAACACGTCAGAAGGCCTGAATGGAAGTGAGGCCCCGGGGTGTGGGGTCCTGCGTGTCGCCCGGCTTTCTGAAGACTTCTGCTGGCTGTGCCCGCTGTCCTGCCCTCAGCCTCCCCCCCGGGGCAAGCACACGGCCAGTCACAGTAAAGGGCACGTGGCTGCCAGTGACACGGTGTCTTGTCAGGCTGGCACCGGGCATCGTGAGATACACCGCAGGCTTGTGACCTCGGAGAGCCAGCTGTCCTGGGGGGTCAGCAGCTGGCTCCTGTCAGAAAGCACAGGGACGATGTTTGCGGCTCCCGGCATGGCCCCACGTGGCTGAGCCCGGGCCCTGGGGGGGCGGTGGATGCAGTCTACGTGGAGGCCAGAAAGGTCCCTGGGGACAGACGGGCTCTGGGCCCCTGCTGCAGCTCCGGGACAGGTGCACACGGAACAGGAACAGGCAGAACAGCGAGCTCAGGACAGTGAAAGTGGACCCTGGGCGGAAGCAGCCTGAGAAAGGGCCCTGGCCTCTGTCTCGTCGCGTGACCTCGAGCAAACAGCAGCTCCCAGATCGGAGCCTCAGTCTGGATCTGTGTGGTGGTCCTAACAGCTGGGCGGCTCCCTGGAGGCCAGCGCTGCTCAGAAACACCCCGGCCGTCTGTCCAGCGGTGCCTTCCTCCCCTGTGGTTTCATGGTCTGGGCCGCGTCACTCCAGCGTCTTGGCTTCACCCTGGACGTCGTGGGGTGAGAGTCCTTCACCCAGCCTGGACCGTTGTGCCTGGAATCTGCTCCTTCCCAGCAGGGCTTGTAGCCTTGCTTGCACTAGGACCCTTGCTAACCAGCAACAACAGCCCCCGCCTCTGCCCCAGAGTGTGGCGTGGTGACAGAGGGCCTTGCCGGGGGACCTCCTGTGTGACTGTGTTCCTGCTGGCCCACCGCCCAGCAGGGCTGACTGGTCTCCTGCTCACCCCGTCTGCCCTTCCTATCGGCCACTTCCCGAGAATGCATCTGGCCATCAGGGAGGAGTGAGCCTGACGCCCACATGTGAGGCTGAGAGTGAAGGAGACAGGGATGGCGGCAGGACAGCTGGTGAGAGTGGGGACTGTCCAGGTCAACGACCCCGTCACCCACAGGGGAGCTTCTCTGTGCCCTCACAAACTCCATCTTGTCCACTGGGATGGCCTCAGGTAGAGTCCCAAACCACACCTGGCCCTGCTTTCCCTGGGGTCGGAGATTCTGAGGCCCATGGCCTTAGAATGACCTCCCTGACCTTCACCTGGGACCAACACTCCTGTCACCCCTCCTCCCCAGCCCCCACCTGATCAATACCAGGTCCCAAGGTGTCATCTGCAAGTCATTTCTCCCTGTCCGCTACCTGACCCACCTGCTCAAGGACTGGACCATAGCTTGCTCACAGGCCCCTCCCCAGGCTGCCCTCCCGGACTGACCTCCAGGTGCTGCCTGGGACACCATTCCACAGGCCGCCCTCTGTTCCCTGAGCTCACGGAGTTCTAATTAGACTCCCCTGTCTCCATGAAGTGCCAGTCTTTATGTCCCTGCAAAGTCCCCGACCTGTCCCTGAGCCACTTTGGAGAGTCCCTTTCCGCCGCCCCCCACAGGCACCCGCGCGAGAACCTTGGTCCCACCCGTGGGGGCTGCGACCTTCTCAGGTGGTGCTGTGATCACCCGGGCACATGCCGCAATCTTGTGGTTGGAGTCGATTTCCTGGGCACCTTGGGTTCAGGGCCCAGCATGTACCAGGTGCCGTCCAAAAAGTGCGGGAAGGAATCCCGATGAACTTGACCTGTGTCAGGTGGGCTCACATCTCTGACCGTTGTTTTGCCTTGTAAGAACCAGCCTTGGTTTTCAGCAACACTTGCTCGGTGAGCGAGAGAGCAGACAGGTGAAGCCAGGAGGATGAGTGGGGGGTGACACCCCAGGGGAGATCCTGGGGCCACTGGCTGCTGGCCATGAGGGTGGGCCCTGGATGTGGTCCAGTGATCCTGGGGCAAAAAGCTCTGTCTCACACAGCCCGCCCGCTCACTGGAGGTGTTCAAACAACTCCTTCTAACACAAGAGTTCAACCCGTGCAACCCGTGCCCCCGGCTAACAACCCAAAGCAGAGGAAACTTCTTTCTCGCCTGCAAGTTCCTACCTTTCCGTCCAGCCTGGCACTTCCCCGACCTCCTGCCACAGAAGCACAAGCAGTCCCACTGTCCTGCGGGGTCGGACTCCCTGCCAGCACCCTCGCATGGCAGCTTCGCTCTCATGGTTCCGCGGGAACATACGCCTGTGCTCGTGCCACGGAGACCCTCCACCCAGCCCCCGACAGGTGCAGCCCGGTGCCCTGGGGTCGTCGCAGGAGGGTGATGGGAGCCCAAAGCCCTGCGGGGACAAGCCGAGCCCCTGGGAAGTGGGGCACACGGGGATCCCTGCTTCCGTCTCATTGCAGCTGGACCTGTGTTTCTACCCCAGGACACCTGTATGTCCACTTCCTGCCTCCTCAGCCTCAGGGATTTGGAGAAGGTCTGGGGCTGCAGAATGCAAAGTTCTGTACTGAAGTATTTATATTTAATTTCAAGCTCTAGGTAAAAGGAGAGCTTTCCGTTTCTGAGCACAGATGATACATTGTCCAGATCCCGGCCATCGCTGCTTCCCTGTGGCCAGTGTCTCCTAGGTGCTGTTCCCATCTGTCCCCACGCTGCCCTTGTGAAACCAGGGACGGGGTTGGGCTTCCTTTTGGTCTTTAGGACCTCAAGTAGGACCTTTGGACATGTCTTTCAGGCAAAACCCTCCGCTAATCTCAGCTGAGTGGCCCAAGCTCTCGGCCAGACAAGCCCCTCCCTCTGCTGGGTTTGTCCCTGTGAACTTAGTCATCAGGGTCCACAGCGAGTGAAGGGACAGCCCCCGAAGAAAGCACAGACAGTACTTCGTGTGTGTGGTTCCCCGAGCTAGGGGTGTTGTCGACGTTTTCACCCATGTTCACCGTTGGTGCCTGCAGTCCCGGACACCGCTGCTGTGAGGTCGGCTTGCACTGTGGTCTCGGGGACAAGACAGCGTGCCATGTGACCCCTCTGTGAGGAAGCCAACAACATGGGAGAAGATCTCAAAATGCATGAACAAACAGAAACACAACAGTTTGGGCTGTTTCTTGGTATTCTAGAGGAGACTGCACTGCCCACCCCACCTGTGTTATTTCTGCAGCAAATGACACGGGAATCTGGGCACCAAACTGTAATGATCGTTTATCTAAACCACACCTTGTTTTGCATAATTTGCTTCCATTAGATTCAGTCTCAGGCAGCGATTCATGAATCAGCCACTCAGCCTCATTTTTCACCACCTGCCTGCCCTCCCAAGGTCGGACAGCGCTGTGTGCTCACTCCAGGCTTAAGGGCCAGCCACCTGCACCCAGCCTTCCTTCTCCATGACCGTTGGGCCGTGCCGATGGTCAGCAGGCTGAGCCCTTTGCAAAACTCCCTGGGGGAGGTGGGGACAGTGTGAAGACAGACGTGGCAGATCCCGGGAAGGACAGCCAGACAGAGGCCATTAGGAGAGAAACTGGACCAGGACTTAGGGACCAGGTCATGTCCTTAAAAGGTCAGAGATGGTGCCTCATTAAAGTAAAAAATGTCTGCAAAGATACGGTTCAGAGATGAAATGATCTGCAAAACATACATCTGATAAAAGCTTAGTGTTCAAAGCATACAAAGAACACTTACAGCTCAATGATATAACAACAGGTGACCCGATTGGAAGACGGCAGAAGATCTGGACGCCTCCCCAGAAAAGGCACACAGACGGCACACAAGCCGTGAGAAGGTGCTCCGCGTTGTATGTCGGCAGAGGGCTACAAGTTAGCACAACCCCACGATGCCACCACGCACGTACTCAAACGCCCCGATCCAGAACACTGACATCACCTCGTGCTGGTGAGGACGGGCCGCCGCGGGAGCCCTCGTCCATCGCCGGCGGAACGCCACGCGGGGCGGCCACGTTGGAAGCCACCGTGCTCCCTACAGAGCTAACCTCGCTGCCCACATTTGCTCCAGCAACGGCACGCCTTAACTTTCTTCCAGAGTTGGAAGGTGTGTCCGCACGCAGACCCGCACGGGGGCGCGTACGACAGCCTCACCCACGATCAACGAAACTTGGAAGCAACCGTTCAACCATCACCTGCGGTCTGTCCAGACAACAAAGTACTATTCTGCACTCGGAAAATGAGCCACCAACCCCTGAAAAACAGGGAGGAACCTCGAGCGCTAGTACTCTGTGCGAGAGGCCAACCTGGAAGGCCACACGCCGTACGATCCCCGCTCTATGATGTTCCGGAAGAGACAGTAGAACGATCGGGGGCCGGGGTGGTGACGGGTGAGCAAGTGAAGCACAGAGACGCTCCGTGCAGTGACACCACCCTGTCTGACGCGGTAACGGTGACGCCTGTCACGGTGCGTTTGTCGCAGCCGTGAGAATGCACGGCGCCAGAAGTGACCCGACGCACTGGGGCTTCAGTTAGCCCGTTGGTGCGGGCTCGTCGGTGGTTACAGACGCATCACACCGACGCTAATACTCGAGGAATGGGGCATTTCCCATTCTCTCCACGCGTTTTCCGTAAACATAAAACTACTGATAAAAACGTCTCAGTTAAAACACACGTGCGCACCGTCCGCGTCTGCCTCTGATTGGGAAAGGGGGCAGGCTGCAAATGGTCACTCACTCCTCCCAGCCCCTCCCACCAAGACGTGGACTGTGTTGTGTCCTTACTGTCCTGCTCGGGGCTGGTGTTGAAACTCGCCTGACTGACACCAGCGGCAGAAGTGAGGTGTGTGTCTCCAGAGGCCAGGCCGCTTTTCCTGGAGGTCCCTCTGTGAAGAGCCCAGGCTGGCCTCCTGGGCGGGGACAGACAGCGGCCATCATGCATGGTTCCACGGACAGGCGGCTTACACAGCAGACGCTTATGTGCTCTCCATTCCAGGAGGCTGGAAGTCTGAGACGCTGGCATCGGCAGGATGCTTCCTGCTGAGGCCTCTCTTCCCGGGTCGCAGACAGCCACCTTCTCACCCTGTCCTGCTGTGGCCTCTTCCTGGCTTGCAGACGGCCACCTTCTCACCCTGTCCTGCCGTGGCCTCTTCCCGGCTTGCAGATGGCCACCTTCTCGCTGTGTCCTGCCGTGGCCTCTTCCCCACACACAGTGACAGAGAGCTCCCGTGTGCCTTCCTCTGCCTGTGAGGACACCGGCCCTCCAGGGTCAGGGCTCTGTTTTTAGGACCTCACTAACTTGGTTACCTCCTGAATAGCCCGTCTCCAAACACGGTCACATTGGGAGTTAGGGCTCCAACATATGGACTTGGGGGGACACAGTCCAGTCCATAGCGGCTCCCAGACTCCCAGCCTCCCAGGCAGAGGCCGCAGACAAGTGATGAGACACCAGAGCCTACGGAGCTCCAGAACCCACCCCCCGACTGCAGGTAACCCGGGACTCGGGAGACAAATAAAATGTGTGCTGGTTTACCCCCGTTTTCGGACCATGTGTTGTGTGGCCAGTAGCTAGGGCTCAGGAAGGATAGACAGACGCATCTGTAGGTCTGAGGGTGGTAGTGGCTGCCGGTCCTTCTCAGGAGTAAAACCTGCCCGTCTCTGAGCAGGGAGGCCAGGCGGGGGACAGCCCGCACAGGAACATGGCTTTCTTCAGGGCTGCGTGAGGGCAGCCAGGAGGCAGCCCGTCCTCCGTGGCAGGAGGCCCAATGTGCGCTCTGGAAGCCCGCTTCTCACGTGTCTGTGGCTCACGCAGGCTCCCTCGTGCTCTGCTGCAGACCAGGCCGGTCACCTCAGGCCCAGGGCTGGTCCTCCCGGAGATTCTGGGAGCGGGAGGTGCATGGACCATCACGTCGACCCCTGACTGCCTGGAAGGGCCCCCGTTGCTTGCCTTTCATCCCTCTCCTCCTGGGAGTGGCTTCATGGCTGGGCCCAGAGTCGCCTCAGCTCCGCCTGCCCATCCACACTTCAGCGGGGGCCGGGAATTCCCCTGTGGAAGGTGCACCAGGACCTTGGGGTGCGCTTCCCGCCAGCTTGGGCGCAGACCTGACCCCATCTTGCCGTGCGCCCGTGTGTATGCAGACAATCATCAGCCACTGACGGGGTCACCTTACGGGACAGGCTGTCCCTGAAAACCTTGGATGATATCCAGCCAACCTCAATACCAGACTCTAAACTTCAGGGACGTCTCCAGAGCGTTTGTGGAGAATGAATGAACAGGGCCTAGAACGGTAGTGCGTGACTTTCAAGGACAAAGGGGACCGACCTTAGTTCCCACGCTGTATTAACTCTTACCACGTGGACCCCTGGCCTGATGGCAAAATTGGAAGTTGTCGCTGTGGAGTCAGGATCCGTGATCACCGCAGCACCATCTGTGGTTTCTCGGTGAGACAGGGTGGGAAGCAGGGTGCGGGCATCACACAGACCCAGGCTGATTGGTGGCCAGTGTGCTGCGTGCTGTTGGGCAATCGCTCGCCTCCTCTTAGCCTGACACGGGGAGGGGACACCCCCTCCCAGGTCCCCGTGAGGATTATCCTGGCCACTGCTATTCTTAGCCTATCCCCGGTGCTCAATGGTAAGAAGCTGGTAGTCACAGGCCTGCAAGTGAGGGGCTGCAGAGGGACAGGGTGGAGACCAGCGTCCCACACAAAGCAGGGTCCCTTCAGTGCCCCTAACAGATGCTTACTCTGGGATGCCCCCCCACAGCCGGCGAGGGTGACCGATGTCTCCTCCACAAGCAGGTGTCATGGTCGGAGGAGCTCCAAGGACACTGAAGAGGATGGATGTGTCCTGCTCAGAGGGCAGGTGTCTCAGCCCCACGTGAAGGTCACCTGCTCTCCGCCCTGCCGCTATTCCAGGTGTTGCTGGGGCTGTAACATCTGGCCGCCAGGCACACACAGATCACGTCATCCATTGTTCCGTAGGCTGCCGGTGGGGCCGTCCTGAGAGGACAGGTGCCGGACGGGGTGCGGGGACACGGAGGGCAGTGCTGAGCAATCACCATCGGCCCCTCAGCCGACAGCGCGCTCAGATGTCAAGGTGAGAGGCCGTGCAGCCCAGTACGCCGTGGCTCCCGGGCGTCACATGCCAAGGATGTGGGCCTGCTTTTCTTTGTGCTCCGTTTTTTCTCCGAAGCCTCCTCTCGGCGCCGCACAGCTCCCCGCCCTCCCACGGCCGGTGAGGCGGCAGGCTCCGGACCCCGCGGCAGGTGCCAGGAGAGCGCAGCCAGGCCTGGATGGAACGCGAGCCAGCAGCATCTGCCAGCTCACAGCGGGCCGCGCGCCCGCCTCCATCATTCTCGCCTCTCCCGTCTGCCCACCGCAGCGCCCCTGTCACGTGTGTGCCAAACCCGGGCGGCCGCGGCGCAGCTTGGGGCCGCGGCGGGTCCATCGGGCCTGCCATCAGCCTCCGTCTGTCTGTCTGCCGCGTCCCACGGCCGACCTCGTCACGTGCCGCGGCGCCCCGTATCCGCTGTGCCATCTGTGTTGTCTGTTCATCCATCACCGCGTCCGCTCGGCTGATAAAGCCGTGGCTCTGCAGCCGTCCCAACACTTGCAATTAAAAACCCTCCCCCCATGTGGGCGTTTTCTTGGGGGAGATTTTTTTGAACACCGATGCTCGGTCTACTCTGCTGGACACGATACTCCATCAACCCTTAATTGCTTATCATGTCCTCGGCTCTCGGCACCTTGTATTTTCTGGGTCTTTCTGCTCCGAAGTCTGAGGGTCAATCTGATTTTAATTAGTGTGGGCCACAGCGAGTGCCCCGCGCTCCCCCTCAGCCAGGCGGCATGTGGGAAAAAGGAGCGGGAGGACCCAGGGGCCCGATTCCCGTCCTCCGTCCATTTAGGCCGTGTAACTGGAGAGCCCGAGCAGAGGGCGACGGCCCCTGGGACCGGTGAGGGGCTTCCGGAACGGACAGTGTCCCCGTATCCCCCATCCGGGGCTGAGATTTGCAGACCGAATGCTTCTCTGGACAAGAATGTCCGCTTGACAATCGACCAAACGTTTCCTTCTCAACTTCTCAGAGTGAAATGACTTTAGTAATACAACCCTTTTGGAAAGAGAAATCTTCTAAAAGTAAATTACAAATCAGCACCTGTGCTGGGTCCTCTTACTCTTCCCAGAAGCTGTATCCTGGGGTAGGCCGACACTGCGACCGTGAGCCTCTGGCTCCTCGGCATTGTGTGAAGCCGCTCAGGAGGCAGGGAGAGGAGTCCACGGGGTGGCTGCCACCACTGGTGCCCGCGAACTCCAGAACGGGCGGGAATGGTCTCACTGCTCCCCTCCTCCCCAAGCTAGGTCAGTGCATCTCCCTTGTGCAGCGAACACTACGTGTCATCCTCTGCACCCCCAAATGCCACCAGGACCAGGGGGACACTTCTTCAGGGAGATGGACACGTGGTTTCTGACCACATGTACCCCTGTCTGGTGAGAAGGGCTCAAGGCCCTACAGCTTTGGGGAAGAAGGCAGACCCCATCCTGAAGTGCTCAGTGGCTGGAGCAAAATGTTTCCAGGGCCGCATCGTCCTTGGGCTCAGCACTGCACGGTTCAGCTTCGAGATCTGTTTCACCCCAGCAGCAAACTCACGGTTTCCAGATCAGGAGAAGACTGATAATTTACTTACAGGGCACCTGTAATGCCCAACCCCCGGGAGACACAGTGAGGGCAGACGCCGCCTGTGGGAGAGGAACCCCAAGTATCGCGCTCAGACTTGTGGGAGGCGCCGTGCTGTGGCCTGTCTGCGAGGGAGGCACAGCTCCGCTCTCCAGGGCAAGAAGCCCTCCCGGGACGTCCACGGCTCCCCAGGTGTTCAGAGTGCGTGAGAATATCCCGGGAGGCATGAGCCTCTAAATGGCCTGGGTGTCTCACTATCTTTGACTTCCAAAACGTGCCCACTACCCCTCATTTTTTTAAAGATTTATTTATTTATTTGAGAGAGAGATTGAAAGATTGAGAGAGAGAGAGAGTCAGTGGGGGAGGAGCAGAGGGAGAAGGACAAGCAGACTCGCACTGAGCGCAGAGCCCAACTCTGGTCTCTATCCCACGACCCCGAGATCAGGACCTGAGCCAAAACCAAGAGTCGGGTGCTCCACTGACTGAGCCCCGCAGGCGCCCACCCCTCATCTTTTAACCCAGTGTGTCAGGATTCTTTATCCAAAAACTCTGGCCATTAGAAACATGAAAATCCTCCCATTTCCCCCAACAATGTGTCCATGTTGCAGAGTCCATGTTTGTCTTGTGAAGAGGGTACACGCTGGATCTTTCTGTACTTAGGCCCAGAGCAAGGCGGTGTTGAGCCACGGTCTGCAGGGCTGGCTGTCATCGGGCCACCTCGGGCTTCCTGGCTCATTGCCCACAGACCCGCCACACGAGGGGGGCTTTGCTGCATTGTCCAGGTGTGGCCTGCGTTACTGACCTAGTGTCATGCCTTCTGGACTGTGGCTTCGGCTCAAAGACAAATCTAAAAACCGTAGTCAGCGCTTCCTCAAGTATCTAGCGTCGCCGTTGGACCTTCAGCGACATCCCCGTCTCCTGCGAGGGCCCAGGCACACAAGCACCCCTCGGCTGGGTTAGGGACTGTGTTCACGCGAGCTTCTGGAGGCCCCTGGTCTGAGCATGCTCCCACTGAACACCTCACCAACCAGGCGCTCCACCCCTTTCATCTCACAGCCCACAGGAGACGGGGCAGGGTGAGGGCCACGGATGCCCACGGACTCAGGACAGTGAAAGCCCTCGGTGGGAAAGGCCGGAGCCCTCAGACCTCAGAGCCCTTGCCCAGGAGCTCTTGTAAACACATGTGTCCTAGAGCTGATTTGTAAGGCAGATTCCCAAGGTGGGATTTACTGTTGCTTCATCGAGTCACATTGCGTTTACGCGAACTACATCCTCACCCTCCGGGTGGTGTCGTATTCCAAGGGGAGCCCGGGGACCATGGCGAGTAAGCCCAAGCGGAGAAAACTTTCTGAGAATGGACATGATTGCATGCGGGTTTTCTTCTGCCCCACAACAGGGAAGAGACGCTTCAGCTAAATGACCATAGTACCGCCGTCTATCTTGAAACACACGCCGGTCCCACCGTTTCGTGGGAGGTGAGGATTCGCCGGTTGGTGAGCCAATAAGCCCGTGTCCCCATGTATCACTCTGCCTCTGGGGGGGCCGTTCCTGGGAGTGGCAGGTGAGCAGGTGGGCAGGTGGGCAGACCTGGAGTTCGGCTCGGCCATGCGCTCCACCTGCGAGTGCCCTGGGTTGCCGCAGGTCGCGGGTCGTAAAGCCTGTCTGGCTCCTACTCTCCATCCACACGACACAGAGGGTGCTCGCGAGAGAGGCTGTGCGCACAGATGCTGGTACAGCTGGGAGCGTGCGTGAACCCCGTCACAGAAGGTTCCTCTCCACCATTTTCCTGGAACTTCAGGGGAGACGTTGAGCACCATGGCTCTTCCCTCCTTCCGACGCCAGGCCTGAGAGGCGAGCCAGCCCATCCATGAGGGGTGGGCTCAGTGCCTGGAGGAAAATGCGGGTGAAGGTAAATCGCCCCAATCTGGAGCCGTGCTGGTGCCGGCTCCGGATGTCCTGCTGCCCGCGGTCCTACCGTCCCGACTCCACCGGACTCCCATCGGCCTCCACCGCTGCGGAAGCGGCCCTGACCCGCAGGGACCCTCGGCCAGCAGGCGGCGTGACCGCCCGTGGACAGCGAGTCGCCGGGCGCCGTGGCTGTGCCACACGTCCTCTCCAGGCCTCAGTCCGCTTCCAGCTGCGGGATGAGGGGAAAAGTCGCAAGGACGTGACCCTGTGGAGCACGTCAGGGCGTCAGTGGCTTCGCAGAGCGGGGTTGAACGGCCATTAGTAATCAGACTCCCAACAGAGGCCGGCGGTGAGAGCGTCTGTCAGCTGCGATTACTGCCTTAATGGACGGAAATTCTGAAGCAGATTGAATGGTCACGTGGTAGCGGCAGAAACGGGGCTTCGGAACTCTACTCAGCGCTTTGCGATTCCGTCCTAAGAAGCCAGGCGGGATTCCCACACGGGGCGACCAGAAGCCCCACTCTTACGACGAGACGTCCCCTTCTCGCTCGGGGCCATGTCCCCGCACGCGGGGCTCTGTTTCTCCAGAAACCAGGTATCCCGGCGAAGCTGGTTCTGAACCCTCTCCACACACAGCCCGATAGCTCGCTCGGGCTTTGGTTCCGCCCAGCAGCCCCTCCGGGGGCACCTGCTACCTGCCAGCGAGGAGGCCTTTGGGGGGCGGGGCGCCCCTCGGGCTGCCTTCTGAGAAATGAGCCCGGTCACACCAGCTTTTCTCTCACAGAGATCCACTATGACCCTCGGCAGCCAGGATCCAAAGAAAGCCGTCTGGCTTCGTCATCGTCTGACACCCACCTCCTCGCGTGTTCCTGCGTTTGGACACACGTCCACAAACCCATGCGGCAGAAATGCACGTGGGCCTCAACCCTCCGCAGATGGCCTCTCAGGTCCACCTCAGGTCCCCGGGTGGCCCTAGAGCATGGACTTCCGCATGCTCATTCCTGCTTCAAGCGCAAAGGCTCGTTTAACTCGTTCTCAGTAATTTTCCAGCCTCCCGCTGAGAGGCCCCGACCAGCGAATGGCAGGCGTCCACGCTGCATTCATCCTGTGTCCGCACCATTCCACGTCCACCTTGTGGTCCTCGGGTCCGTGGTCTCAGCCCTGCTCTCCCACAGACGCTGCTTCCTCACTGGCAAGAACGGGGCTCGTGCTCCCCCAGCTTCCCCGATGCACCGAGCAGTTCTGACATGCTTGTCCCGGGCAGACGCACGCGGCGCTCTCCTGTCCCTGCGCTCTGCACCCCGCGGACACCGTGGACCCTGCGGACACGTTTGTTGCTCCCCTCCACTGACGTCTCACGTTTCCATCTCACACCCATTTACCTAGATCAGGGGTTTCCAGCGATCCTCCTGTGAAAATACCTCTCGACCGCTGTGCGGCTTTCTGAAAGTCTGTGTCTTCCCTCGGTGGGCGGGCCCCCCTGAGGTGGAGTCTGCGCTCACCGCGGGGCATGCACGTCTTCAGGCACCTGCCCTATGTGCTGAAGGGGTGTGTTACAGGCCAGGAACTCACACTCCATCGAAGCCATCCTCGCTAGCTCACACCCAAGCGTTGTTAGAAAAATAAATTCTAACTCAGTGCCTTAAAATAATGACTATAGCCAGCTTTTAGAAGAACCACGAAGGCGTTCCCAGGACCCCTTTCTAGAAAGCTTTCCCAGACTCGGAGCCCTCAGGCATTTCCTTCTCTGGTGCAGGCGACAAGACAGTCATGACGTGTCAACACTCCCCAAATACGACACGGGTGGACCTAGAGGGCATCATGGGAGGTGAAGTAAGTCAGGCAGGGAAAGCAGATGCTGCCTGATGTCACTCACGTGCGGACCGTGGCTGCCAGAGGCAGAGGGGTCGGGGACGAGCGAAATCACCTCGCTCGCTAGGGAAGGGGATTAGGAGGTACAGACCTGCAGCCACACAATAACCGAGTCACGGGACGGAAAGTGCAGCAGAGGGAGCAGGCCAGCAATACCGCAACGACTTCGTGTGGTGACGGATGGCAGCGAGACTCAGCACGGTGCTCGCTCCACAATGCATATGAACATCGAATCCCTATGCTGTGCGCCTGAAACTAATATAATATTGTTCCTGAACCATACCTCCGGTACCACAATCTGCCAGCTATGTATCACGACGCTCCCGCACGCCGCTCTGTGCGCAGCTCTGAGAGACGCCCTCAGGTACGTCCTGCCCTGACGGCGACACCAGTGTTGGCCAAGTCAACAGACAAGGGCAACGCGCACACACTTGCATAACGGCTTCAACCCGCGACCATGGAGATACTTCCACCAGACACGGGCGCGTTTGGACTAAAGGCTTCTGAGTCTGGACAGAGCTGGGTGTCCCGGTGTTTGTGGTTGACTTTTCCCATGTGACCTGCATTGTAAGCACACCTGTACCAACAAAGGTTCTCTTCACACAGATCTCCACTCAGCTTCAGGGGGCATACAGATGTTAGGCACGTGCACTCAAAATGTGAGGAAGATAAGAATCCGTTGTTCTGACCCAACCACGTTTATTGGGAAACACATTTCTATCAACAGGTGCTGATTCTTTCTCTTACAGGGACGGGGAGAATCCCATAATCATTGCGCCCTAATTGTATATTTTAAGACATGTTATTTACTTGAGAAACGGCTCATTATAAACTCTGCCAGATTCATCTGTCTCAACAGCGGTTAGATTTTGGTCTTATAATATGTTAAAATTTTAGCTAGATTATGTGACCTCTGAGTTGTCTTTGCTATCGCCCAGCTTGTCTTACAGACATGAGACTCTGACATCCCTAAGTCTTAACCCATGTTTATAGTCACTGCTCTCCGACATGTCCTAGTAATGGACGTTCTCTTTTACCAAGCTCCTTCAGACCCGGGCTCACATCCTATTGCACACCCAGAACTACTGAGCACAGTTCCTGGCACTCAGGTGAGGAAAACAAACATACTGAACGATACGCAAAATCCAGGGAATGTTAAGACTTGATGGGCGTGGTTGAAAAATGAATATAAATACAACAGAGGGTTCGTACTCATTCTAATCAACTGTCACACCTAATGACGAGTTCGATGATTAAGTTTTATGCTATGGACACACTTTGAGTGTCAACTATCTGTCCATCTTAACATGTATATACAGACGCAGATATGAATATACACGGTCATATGTTAATAGGAAGATAATGGACACTACTAGCTCTAATTCAACTGCAAAAGACGTATTTTTATGCTCTTTTTAGACTCTGCGAATCTTATTTCTGACAGTGGCTGGAACGTGAGGGCAGGTTGGATGACGGTGATGAGGATGGCTGACCTTGGCGTCCCCGTGGTCACAGACACGCCCATTGCACAGGCTGTCCGGGGCGTGGTGGGTTGTGCAGACGGGGTCCAGCGGGGTGGGAGGGTGTACCGCGTGTTTTCCAGCCTGTTTTTGATTCGCACGGCGCTAACGCAGCACACGAAGAGCTCTGGGAAACCTGAGAGGCTGCTGGAGCTCCTGCCCTGAGCCACCCTAAGCTGAACCCCACCCCGCAGCTCACGGCAGGCACGGGTGGCCCTCGCGAAATCTGTTCTCCTGGGCCTGCTTGTGTGTTTTGGCTGTGTCCCCAGCTGCATCCAGCCCCAGGGACGCCCCCTCTACCTACGCCAGGGTTTCTGCCCAAACACCGCGTGGCCGTCAGCCCTGCCCAGTGGGGCTCAGTCTCCTGACACAGAGGGATGGTCAACACCAGCGGCGGCCTGTTGACGGAGGGAGACCCACCGAGATGGGGCCCCTGCCCTTCCGGAGTCTCGGGTGACAGCAAGATGCTGCGTGCACGGTTTGCTTCTTGAGTTACGTCCTGTCGTTGCGAATATTTGCCAATTGGTGACACGGGTGTGGTGGTGAGGGGATGAACCTGAGAACCTTGACTTCGGGCCGTGATGAACCGTTCCGGCTGCCGTGAGCAGGGTGCGGGGGCGTTTCCCGTCCTGGGTGACGGGCCGGTCATAATCACTCAGGCAGCCTGTAGAGTGCAAGCCGCACGGGCTCCGAAGCCCACCCATACGGTCCTGGCTGCACGGCACAGTTGACTGGGTCACGCCGAGAAACTTCATTACTGGTGGGACATGTCACAGTCAGTCACTTAAGGATGTAAACAGCCCCCGAAACAGAAGCGAGCAGGCATCCGGCCATCTGTTCCGAGGGGTGCTCTGTGTTCTCACTGTGGGCACGGATTCCGCTCCCCTCGCCAGATGAGAACCAGAGCCGTCCCGGATCAGCTGACTGGCCCCTGGTGGCCCAAGTCGGGATGTCAACAGCTGGCCCTGCCTGCCACGGGGCCCGGAGCTCCGGGCTCGGCGGGAGGGGCGGCGGTGGCAGCTGGTGAGGCCGGGACCCTCTTCCGTCCCCCCTCGTCCTCCGTTGCCATGTGAGGGGCAGGCCGGCTCCTCGTCGTCTGCAGGGGCCCCGGGTGTGTGGCCACGTGTGTGCGTCCTCTCGCCCACGCATCCCCAAATCGAGCCCCGCGCCTGACCCTGGGCCCCCCAGCCTAAACCAGCTGTGGAAGGTTTTCTGAGAACTGCAAAACAATCCTGTCTTCACTTCACTCCACTGTTGGAGAATACTTTCCTTTCAATGCATCTGACCCGGGAGCTCATTCTGAGCTCCCCATTTTACATTCCTACGCTGTGCAGAATTACCCCCAAAATCTGGAAAGGGAAACCCACATCCCTGCCACCCACAGCCACCAATGGAATCAGGAAAAAATCTCCAAAGAATCAAACCAATCTCAAAGACTAGTTAATGTGACTGTGTCAGTAAATTAAGAAACTGGGCCATTGAGCCCGTGGGAGAGCATGCCTCTGTGTGTAATAATTTGGTATTCAGCTTCTAGCAAATTTCATCAACTGACTTTGATTCTGGAGTTCAACACCCCAGTGGGTTCTAACAGTGTGGGGGGATTATACACCCAGAAACGACACGCGGCCCCTCGGCTTCTCTGGAGTTAAACCCTTAGCCTCTCAGTGATCTCAAGGATAAAGCTGTCACGAGTGTGAACATCCTTTCTGGATACAGGATCAAAAACTCGACACATTCAGCTCAGCTCCCGGTGGAGCCCTGGCCTGCTGCTCCGGTCCCACCTGCATCCCCTGCAGCCTCCTGGCTGGCCCGCCCAACTCCCCTCTGCACTCACTCAACCCGGAAAGTCTGCTCTTAAAGCATAAGGCAAACAAATAAAGACCACCTCCACTGCCCCACCCTCCCTCTGCCTGAGGTGGTCCTGGGGCCCTCCCGCCCAAAGGAGTAGAAGCCTGGGTCCTCACAGTTACCTTTAAGCGCTACCTGGGCCACCCTGGCACCTGCCAGCTCCCATCACCCGTTGCTCGCCCTCACTCTCCCTGCTCAGCCACAGAAGCCTCTCCCCGGCTCCTCTAACAGCAGGCACACTCCTGCCTCAGGGCCTTTGCACTTGTTGTGACCTCTACCAGGAAGCTCTGTCCCAGGTTATCTTCTGGTCTGCTTCTTCACTTTCTGCAGAGCTGTCCTCGAATGTCACCTTGCTTGTCCTTCCCTTGGTGTCTGACTCTGTCCTTACCCACCGTCCTGCCTTCACTGGTCTGACCGTCCCGCTCTGCCTTCTCCGTCTCCAAGATTTAGCTGCTCCTTCTGTCCACCGCTCCCATTAGAATGTGGGTTATGTAAGGACAGGGCTCTTTGTGGTTCACTGTGTAGACCGAGTGCCTAGGTGGGCCACATGAGACCCACACCCAAACTCTGGAGCTGACCCCTGGAGGAAAGGAGCTCTGCCAGCTGACCCAGCCCATCTTCACAGAGAAGTTCCTCAACCACCACGGGCCAGTGTGTGGCCTTGGGGAACGTGCTTCTTAAAGGCCACTTCCTCGGGAGGCGGGGGCCAGAGCTTGGCTCTCATGTCTCCAGTCTTGATGCTCGAATCATTAGGCGCCTTATCAGTTGGAAAGTTCACCCACAAACCAAGAACAGCGAGCAAACTGTGCACACCCTTCCCGGAGTACGTCTCATGGAGGCTTTTGTGCAGTGATGCCTTATCGGAGAATGCCGTAGCAGGTGGGATTCAATCATAGTTCGTGTGATTTAACTGCATAATGTAGAATTCTCTGTTGGGACGTTCACATGATTTCCACTTGTGGATCTTCTCGACTTAATAATCGTTTATTAATAATTATTCTTGCATTTGCATTGTGCATTGTATCTTCTATTATTTTTTAAATTTTACAAATACTATT
Organism: Ursus americanus; assembly: GCF_024610735.1. Classification (NCBI taxonomy): domain Eukaryota; kingdom Metazoa; phylum Chordata; class Mammalia; order Carnivora; family Ursidae; genus Ursus; species Ursus americanus. The sequence continues at coordinate 63,377,488 of NC_142141.1, read as the reverse complement.
GGATTGTATCTTCCTGAGCACCCTGTAGAATTTCAGAACAGACCTAAGACTTTGGGATGCAGAGAAAGCATTGACATGCTCACGGAGGGCACAGGTGTCCACGCTCAACAGCTGTCCTGGGCACTTGTGGAGCCAGCTGTCCGGGCACGCCAGGCCCAGCCAGTGGAGACACTGGGTCTGGGCCGGGGGCCTTCGAGCACACTGTCCCCACAGTCGAGGGTGAGATGTGGCTCTGCGCTTAGACAGAGATGGCCAGGCCCCTCCGAGTCTGTCATTTTAGCAAGAACTCATATGCAAGGCTGGGCTGGTGGAGATGCTTCCCAGGAGTCAGGAGCCCTGTGATGTGGGGCAGGGGGCTGCCCTGGGGGTCTCCTAGGCCATCAGAGGGGAGGCATTTCCCAAATCATCAGCCTATGGTGTCGTGCCTGTGATGAACCGGGCATTGGACTCTCATTCTCTCCTGTCCAGTGGTCACTTGTTCAGGAGCAAGGGGGACACAGACACGCAGGTGCCACCGAGGGGTGGAGGGCGTGTGGCCTCAGTGAGTGGGTGGGTCCCAGCTGGTCCCGGGATACAGGGCCCCTACAGGAGGGGGCCTGACCGAGGAGATGCTTCTGGTGTTGGGTCACTGATGTGGGAGGGAGGGTGACCGCAGTGGAGGAGGAAAATAGCACAGGTCCACGGCAGGTAGGCGGCAGGGAAGGCTGGCTTCAGCTTTGTGCCCCTGGTCTGCTGTGAAAGCATCAGGCCCCTGGAACGCCTGGGGTAGCATATTCCATGGCTTGGGTTTTCCTAGAAACCGTTCTTGAAAAACCTAATATATGTTTTATCAGAAGAATACATGTGTATGTATGAAGTCAAATCGATGACCAAGCCAGAGTTGATGAAAGAGGACCCACCCCGCCCTCTGTGGGTCCCCAGCAGGACTCTCAGCCCTCCTGTCCTAGAGGCCACCCCCAGGGCGTGGCTTCTGAGCTGGAGGCACAGGCAGGACCCCCAGGGTGGGAGCTGAACACAGACAGTGGCCCCCGGGCAGTGGATTGAGAAGGTCTGGGCTCTCTGGTCTCAGGTGACGCTCATGCTGGTCCAGGGACCTCATGGTGACACACTGTGCCCCGGGCAGCAGCCCTCACCTGCTACCGTGAATGCGCCTTGTTTTCGTTTTAAATTTTACTTAGTTTAGACATTTTCTATTGAGTCCCTTGCCCTCTCATGCTCCCTGTCACCAGACACCCACACTTCTCCACCCATTTCTGCCACGCAGCCATGGCCCATTTTGGAAACCTGACATGTAGGATTTGCTGGCCGAGGCTCTGTGTCCCCGGCATACACACACACACACACATGCACGCACGTGCACGCACACGGTCACGCACACGTGTGCACACATGCACACGGCAGAGGCACATGGAACTTTTGGAGAAGGGCTAATAATTGGTTTTCATCTGCTTAGCCTTTTTGAACGTTTTACTATGTCAGTAGAAACTGTAGAATTCTCAATAGGGTCAACGCATCTCATAAACTGTGAATTTCTTTTCTTGTCTCCCCTCCCTTCTTTCATCCTGCAGGCCTCATTGCTGCGTCCCCCACGTCCTGCTCCTGCATGAGGAGAGCTGGCCCAGGGCTGTGCACACGGCCGCTGACCCTCTCCGCTCTCCAGCTGGGCGTCTCTGGGCCCCTGTCCTGGGTTCTAGCCCCTGACTCTCAGAGCTGACCCCTTACTTTTCCTGAGTTAATTCTCATGCTCTGTGGGATGTGTCTTCAGCACCTCCCTGAGAAGGAGGGTTTCGGAGCCGCGTCACCTGACGCCTGGAGCAGTCTTGGCCCCTCCCCCATGGCTGGGGGTCTGACTGCAGGAAGAATTCTCACCCCTGTTCCTGGGTCCCCCGTTCCCAGCGTTGCCTTAACTTTGCTGCACAACCGCCTTTTTTTTATCTCTGGAAGTTGTAAGATCTCTTCTGTTGCAGATTATCTGGAGTCTCAGGATGATGTGACAGGTAGAGGCACACGCGAGCCTGGCCCTCCTGGCCCCATAGGTGACCTGTCATAGCTTGAGCTGCTACGGCAAACGCCGCAGACCAGGCCGACGGGCTCATCAACAGCAGACACGTATTTCTGGCGGGTCTGGCCCTGGAGGACCCAGATCAGGGTGCCGCCGGGTGAGTTCTGGGAGGGCCTCTTCCCGGTGAGGCGGCGACTTCTCCCTGTGCCCTCACCTGGCGGAGGGCTGATGGGGGCTCCAATCCCACCAGGGGGACCCCACCCTCATGACCCAGTCCCCTCCCCAAGGCCCCACCCTTATTACACGGTTGCCTTGGGCACCGGATTTCAATATATGTATTTGGGGGACACGAACACTGAGACCAGGGCATGAGCCCTTCAGCATCCGGTTGGGGAGGGATAGGGACCGTCCTTCAGATGGCGTCGGGGACCTGTGGAAGCAGGTGGCTGCCGACGTGGGGTGAGACCCCAGTGTTGACAAGAAGCTGGAGGGGGCCTGTCAGGCTCCCTCAGAGGGACCCGAGCTGCTCAGCAATCATCCCGAGTGGTAATCCCAGAGGAAGGGAGCAGAAGAGACCCTAGGAGACAATGAAGCTGCTTCCTGCCTGCACCCCCCGCTTTATTCAGTAACTCCATTACCTCATAGGGACCCCCCGGCCTTCTTGGCTGCACCTGGAGACCCCGAAACCAGAACCTCTCCTGGTGCGGCTCCATGTGGCTGGGAAGGGGCCTTCCATGGACATTGCACCCACCCCCTGGCCCAGCCAGGGGCGCCCACCCAGGTCTTGCCTGGGGCGCTGTGGTGTAGACAGGAGCTGACCACCAGCACATGGCAGCGGTCCTCTGCTCCGAAATGGGGCTGGCAGCTTTCGTCTGTGACAACCTGCAAGTGGCGTGGTTACCAAAGCATCGGTAAACATGCAGACCGCTCTGCTTTCCCCGAAGTCCCTTCCTCAGCGATCACGGTGTCCTGTTGCGTGCCTGTGTCGTGGGTGTCAGGCTGGAAGCCCCTAACACCATCCACTGCTCCCTAGGGGAGCACTCGTGTAGATCCCAGCCCCACGCCCTGGCCGTGAGGGTCGGCTCCTTCCTGTGCAGGCTTCACCAACGCAGTGGACGAGTTATCCATTCCAGGTGGAATAGAATAGAACAGAACGAACAGAGCGAGTGCAGTCTTCCAAAACATCAGGGCGTCTCAAACTCGAGCGCAAGCACGAGTCATGAGATCTGGCTAAAATGCCGATTCCGAGTCTGTGTTCTGGGGGTCGAGGGCTCTGCTTTCCGCAGGGCCCCCAGGAGCTCTCAATGCTCCACATCCATGAACCACACTGAGCAGCCAAGGTCTGGAGAGCAAGGGTCCTGGACCCTCAGCCGCTACGTTCCCAGCGTTTGTTTTCAGCAGCTCATCTTATCAGGGGCGTGGAACTCAGGATCCAGGCTCAGGCGCCCTGCAAGGGCTCGAGCTTGACTTGGCTGCCCCTCATCTTCCTCCCTTCCTTGGCCCCTCATCGCTCTGGATGGTGGAAACATCGTCTCCTTTCCCCTGGGCTCCATCTTGATCACGAGCACAAGGCCCAGCACGGAGGCTGGCATCATCGGACACTGTGTGGTACGTGCTGGACTCTGGTTTGGACAAGCACACCCTGCGTGTCACCCGTGTCAGTCACTGTCTTGAGAACGGAGCGATCCCATCCTCAGTTTCTACTCCCAACGAGCAGAACGTGCAGAAGAACGTGCAGAGTCCCAAGCTCAAGCTCAGGGGTCCTGCGTGGCCAACGTGGAGCACCTCCCTCTTCTTCGTAGCGAAGCATGTCGGGTGGCAGGCCCTGAACCCTCTGCACGCTGGCTGTGCCAGGAGGGGACGGGCCACCAACAGCTGCCAGGTAGACCGTGTGGATCCCAGCAGCGGATGCTCTGTCCCGTCTGCCACTCCTGGGCTCCCTGGATGGCAGCTCCCCCCATAAACCCGTCTCCTGTCTCCATCAGCATCTCTGAGATTTTTCTTTGGCCTTGCTGGACCATCGCCCAGCCTTGGCTTACAGGCTTCAGGGCTCTACCCAGGCTCCCCCCTCCAATCTCTCCCCTCTGGCTGCACATACCCTCGGATGCTTCTGAAGGCTATTAGGATATGGGTTCTCATGAACTGCCTGGGTCCCCTCTGACCTGTCCCTGGAGCCATGAACAGAGGGGGGAGTGAGAAAGAAGTCTAATATCTCTAAAATATCATTCCTCCACTTCTGTGTGTCCTTTAGGATGCTGGACTGAGTGGGACGCAGTCTTGGGTATGGGTAGAGGGAGCAGGCTTGCCATGGCTCAGCCCTAAAGAGGGCACAGGGACTTCTCCTTGCCACAGCTTTCTCTGGGCCAACTGGACCCCCTGGGTGCCACCACCTGCTAGCTGCCCGTGAGCCTTGCCAGCGTGGGAACCAGAGCTCCTCACAGGAGCACAGCCGCCTGCCCAGCCTTGGACCTGCTGACGTTAGCCTTCTTGTCCTGTTGGTGGCCACGGAGTGCAGGTGTGTTGCCCTGGCAGCATGGGAGCAAAGAGCTTCTCTACAAAACAGCCATCATTTCGACAGTGATGGCATCTCTGTGACAAAGGTGGCAGCCGGGGTCCAAGCAGAAGCGTGATGTGTGAGCCTTTCCCAAAGCTCCGCTGTAGCTCCCACAAGGTTCTCGAACCACGCTGGACCTGCTGCTCTTGGTTTGCTGGAAACCTCCGGATGGTGGGGTCAGGAGCAGGAAGACGTGGTGCCACGCCCTCGCTCGAGCAGCGGTTTCTCCACGGGAAACACGGTGAGGGAAGCTTCCTGGCGGGAACACTGCTGTGCCAAGGCTGTGTCTGCAGACCCCAGAGAAGAACGGTGGGCGTGCTAGACCAGATCCCAGCGCACAGACAGCGCTGGACCCCAAATGTCCATGAAGCCATTCGATCCACACTAGTCAACACAGAGATCGCTGACCTCCCAAAGGCAGTCCGAGCACACCTGGGTCTGTCTGCTTCTGCACACACAGCGTTGTGCACTCCGGGGATCCCACCAAGCAGGGGTGACCTTGCTGACCGCACAGGCACCTGAGCTGCCCCCAGGCCGGTGGCATCGAGCCCGTAGGTGAGGCCTGACAGGGGCACGGACTGTCCTGGACCAAGTCCCCCCTCCCCACCCTCGTCGTCTTCGCTCCTCTGGTCCCTGCTGTATGCGAGAACCCCCTGCCCCACCAAGGACCCACTCAAGCAGAGATCACTTAGTGTGGACGCCCAGTCGTGCTCAGCTTGAATGCACTCTCTCACTGCTGTAAACGATTATCTGAGACTCTTCATGTCACAGCTATGGCTTATGTTAGCCTTCACGACTTCCTTATACAAAGAAAGAAGAATCCCAAGTTTCTAGGGTTTTCTCTAAAATGCCCAACAGCCAATATCCAAAGGGCTCTTGAGTTTCAAGACACTTTAACAAACGTGGAAAAAGGCCTGTTCTATTACTCTATCTTCACACACAGCCTGCAACGTGGGAAGGACTGGCGTCTCCTGCTCCCATCTTACAGATGAGAAGCGTCATATCCCCAAGGTCAGACACTTTACATCTGAGGAGCCCTTCACAGATTGGGAAGACTAAGTGTCTCCCCACAAAGCCAAAATGAGGTGTTTGGGCTCAGAGGCCTGGCTGCGGGCTCTCACAGACCATGTGGGTGACATCACGGGGGAAACGCAGCTTTTGTCGAGGGACTTATGGGTTTGGCCTATGAAAGTGCTCACATAGAGGGGATGGGGTCAACTCTGAGTAATGCGTGGAGCCTGGGGTTCCCAGGTCCTGACATTCCTGGTGCGGCTTTGCCCAGGCCGCCGGGAGCCAGCGGGACAAGGAGCTTGAGAGCGTGGATGCGGGAATCCCAGGCAGGCCCCGGGGCCTCAGGGCTGGGTGGGCGGCTGGGAGCAGCACCTGCCAGCCCTGCTCAGGCCGTGTTTAGCGCTGTGGAACCACAGTCCAGATTATCTATATGGCACCGTGTCTGCCGTGTGCACAGTGGGATGTTTCTCTTTGCCAAGCCTAGCTCACAGAGTTCGGGTGAGGAGCGGCACAAATCTGGCACCTTAGGAATGAGACGTGCTATACCAGCGGGGGGGTCAGGGCCCACGCAATTCCACGTCCACGGAGCCGCAGCACCATCTGCCCCCCAAAGGAGCTGCTCCCGTAACAAAACGCCAGCATGCACGCGGCCAAGGAAACCTACCGCCTGTGAGTCTGATTTCCCGTTTCTGTGGAAGGAGAGAGGACAGATGTGGTGGCAGAATATTAGCTGTTAGAATAATTATGTTAAATGTGACACGAGCGCCGTCGACCCCATCTCCAGTTTTGGATCCTCACGTGAATTCTCAGAGGGGGTCCTGCTTACGCTTAATTGTGCCTCCGAGCTACACACAGGAAGGCTTGTGTGATCAACTCGCCAGAGGATCTGAAAGGTAACCCCGTCTCTCTCCAGCTGCTTTTCTAAATATAACATCCTCAGGGGCAACCGTCCGTCCAGAAGCAAAATATTAAAGGAAAAGGAGAAATCGCCGGGAAGTAAACAAACCGTTCTCCCTGCTCGGCATGGTCCCCGCCTTGACTTCTTTTCGATGTTCTTGGAAAATCTCTCCCCCTTCCACCACTTTGTCCCTCCTTGATGTCCACACCCATAGCATCTGTGAACCAGATTTGTGGGTCCCCAAATATATATCCAAAAGAAGGTTTCTGGGGCAAGTCAACGTTTCTGTGGGCGGTGTGTCCTGCTCCAAGACACATGGGGGCCAGGCAGCCTCATGGGAAGTGCGGAAATCTCAAAGAACTGTGAAAACAAGGCCTGTCAGTAATAAGCAAGCATAGCAAGATCACGGACAGAGAGACAAGTAATATACAAAAAGTCAATTGATTTCCTATGTATCAGCGATGAACAATCAAAATGTCAGGCACACACATAATCTATCTGTATCTGTCTGTCTGTCTGTCCATAGACAGATACCATTTGCACACATACCATTTACAACGCACCCATTAAAGCAAAATCCCTAGGTATAAATCTAACGAAACAGGCATACCTTCTATATGGAGCAAACTGCAAAATTTGGTTACAAAATCGAAGCCATACATGCAGAGGTTTTCCGCGTTCGTGGATTGGGAGATTTGTGCTGTTAACATGTTGCTTCTCTCCCACCTGATGGATAGATTCGACACAGTATCGGCCAATATGCCAGAAGCCTGTTGTGTAGATACGGACGAACTAAAAAGCAACGTGTTCAACCGCGAGGACGTGTCAGTGAGAAGGACGTCTTTTCCGCAGACACGGAACAACCTGTCACACACCTGCGGTCAGCCAGCCAGGAAGTAAAGAAGCCAAGACATACCTCACTGCTTGCACAAGCAGTAGCTCAAAGCGGCCCGGACGCCTACATGTCAAGGGCAAAACTGGAGCACCTCTAGATGACCTCGGCTTTGGTGACTGCTAAGGAAAGGGGGCGTCCTCTATGGGACCCTGGAAAAAGAAGTAAAAACGAAGGACATCTGAATAAAGTGTGGGCCTTGGTTCATTATAACGTACTGATATTGGTTCATTAATTGTGACGGCTAGATCTTACTGAGCGAAGATCGAATAATAGGTAAAACTGGGTACGTGGAAATGCTTTGTACTCTTTGCAATTCTCTGTAATTCTAAAACTGTTCTAAAAACACAATTTTTTAAAAAACAGAACAAATACTAATCTGAAGATTTTACATAAAATACACATTTCTGTGACATAACAGGAAAATATTTTGACACATGGTGTCCACATACTAACATGGGTGTCGGGGGGCAGCTGAGAAGTAGCTGCCCCTTGCCGGCCTCGGGCCCTGCAGCTGACCTCTGTCCCACCGACCCCCACCCCTCCTTCATGCCACCCGCCTACCTGCAATGCCCTCGACCCCGACCAGGAGAAGGGGCCACTGCAGGGCCACCTGAGAATGGGTCCCCCACACGAGGGTCAGGACGGCGGGGCAGCAGAGGGTCCAGGCCTGCCTGATGCCTGGGGGTCCGTTCTCTGCTCTTGAGCGCACAGCTACTCCTCCTTCAGGCAGCAGAGCCAGGTTGGGATTAGATCTGCCCCCCAACAAGGGCAAAGTCTGGGTTCTACCCCACCCCCACCTGTGCACAGAGGACACCAAAGGGGCTCCTTGGGCCAGAGCCCCTGTCGTCCTCAATAGGGGATTGGTCCACTGTCCCTTGCAGACAGATGGCGGCCTGGACCCTCAGGGCCTGCACTACCTGCAGGGATGGGAACCTGCCAAGCTCTCCATCTCAGCCTGGTACAATGTCCAGGCAACACGTACTTTGGAAAACTGTGGCTTTCAGGTCATTCTCCAACACGTGTCAGTGGCTCCACGATGACGTGGCGCTCCTGAGGTGTGGTGGGCTGAGCGACGCCCCAGAGCTGTCCACGTGCTGATCCCAGAACCCGGGACTATGCTGCCTTACGTGGCAAAAGGGACTTTGAAAGCCTTGTAAGTTCAGTGTCTTTGGATGGAAAGATCATCCTGAATGGGTACCCACCCGTAATGGGTAATCCCTAGAGCCAGCGCGGGGCTCGAACTCACGACCCGGAGAACAGGACTCACATGTCCACCAACCGAGCCAGCCAGGTCCCCAGTTTCAGCAAATTTCAGGTCATTCTCATTGCCTCATTTTAGCGTGGAGCTCTTCGCTTTATTTTGGTTGTGAATCATGAATAACTACCAGTTACTGATAATTTTTTTTCAAAAATTGGTTCTACGAAATCACCGTAGAATTTTAACATGCACAGATTGTGTGCGTGCAAATTTTACAGGACGTGTGTACTGTCCCTGAGAAAACGCTGTGTGCGGCCAACATCGCTGAGCCCGCGTGCGCTTCCTGTTGAAACGGAGGCCCGTCCGATATTACAGCACGCGGCAATCTCGTCCTCTCCCGCTCTCCGATCAGATATGTACAGCATTGACAGCAAATGTGAACACATGTTTCTCCTGTAGATTTTGACAGAGTGCTGTTATTTCCTGTATAGGAACAGTCCAATTTCCTGCTCACCGTTCTGGTTTCTCATGCCTGGGCTGCAGGATAAGATCTCCGGCCCACCCTGAGTGTGGTTTGAACCCTGGAGATGTCTGATGAAGGATGCGATTGAATCCATTCTTTCCACCCCAAACTTAATGTGGAAATGATTACTCATCTCTGTCCATACGGCTGATATTGCATGCCAAGGTTGGAAGTACAGAAATCTAATTAAAACCTCCACTGGCGATCGGGATCGGACTTACAAAGCACCCGTGCTCGAGCCCCTTTGTCCACGGACTGACGTGTGGTGTTGGGTGGCGCTTGGTGTTCTGGACGGAGCCCAGGAACGAAGGCTCATCGCACCACCGAGGAGAGGAGAGCTTTACGGGTCTGAGTTGTGTGGCCTCCCGTGGTTCCCTTCCCCCCCCCCCCACCAGCTCCTGCCGTCCAGCCTCCTAGGCTGCCCCTCCGGGAGTCCATGGGGATGGAAAGCAGGGGCTGGGAGCCGTGGGCAATCAGCGTCCTCCCATTTCTTCACTGGCTTCTTTGTTTTTTGGGTGTTGAGTTTGAGAAGTTCTTTATAGAGCTTGGATACCAGCCCTTTATCTGTAGTGTCATTTGCAAATATCCTCTCCCATTCCGTGGGCTGCCTCTTAGTTTTGTTGGTTGTTTCCTTGGCTGTGCAGAAGCTTTTTATCTTGATGACGTCCCACTAGTTCATTTTTGCTTTTGTTTCCCTTGCCTTTGGAGACTTGTCTTGCAAAAAGTTCCTTTGTCCAAGGGATGGGTAACTGCATGATGGGCATTAAAGAGGGCACGTGATGTGATGAGCACTGAGTGTTATATGCAACTGATGAATCACTGAACAATATATCAAAAACTAATGACGTACTATACCTTGACTAATTTAATTTAAATACAAAAAAAATCAGTGTCTTCCCGAGGGTGGTCACTTTCTGTGAAGTGTCAGGTGAGGCCCCAAAACACTCCTCAAACCTCATTTGAAATGCCTCGTCAATGACTTAAGACCAAGACTGCCCGGGCCGGCCACTGCCTGCGTACTGTACCTGAAGGCCGGGGCCTCACGTCCTGAGAAGACAGACCCCCTGTTCTGGGGACGTCTCCTGCAGGGGAGGACGAGGACCGTGGATTTTCAGTTGTTGTGTGTCTGTGCAAAGAAGCTCTTCTGTGTGGCTTACGTCCCTGGGAAAATAAAAGCCGTTAACGCCGCTTTAGCGTCATGGAGCTCACACCTAGCTGGCAATCACCCAGTAGGGAGTGGGGTAGTTTCGGTTGTTACCTTATTCTCGTCTGCGTTATAACCCCGCAGAACAGCTATCCTTCCTGTTTTCCGGGATGGGAACCCATGAAGTAAAGGGCCCCCACAGCGGAGGTGCTAACGCAGGCGCAGTGGGAACAGGGCTTTAGCATCTCGCTTGGAGGCACCCTTCGAGACATTCACTGCGGGGACTGAGCCCCAGCAACATTTCCAAGAGCCGAAGCCACTGAACAGACTCACGGTGACGGAGCGAGGACAGAGCACGTGCACGGGGCGCTGAGGACGGGCAAGAAAGTGAGGACAGTGAGCGCCGGCTCATTGAGGAGAGCCTCTCAACGGCGGCTCCAGGTCAGCCTCCAGGCTCCCAGGGCCACGGGGCAGGTGCCATCTTGATGACAAAAATGCTCGTTTCTTTTCTTTCTTTTTTTTTTATTGCATACTAACTTTTTGTTTTTATTTATTTTTTTATAATATTTTTATTATATTATGTTAGTCACCATACAGTACATCCCTGGTTTTTGATGTAAAGTTTGATGATTCATTACTTGCACATAACACCCAGTGCACCATGCAATACGTGCCCTCCTTACTACCCATCACCAGTCTATCCCATTCCCCTACCCCCTCCCCTCTGAAGCCCTCAGTTTGTTTCCCAGAGTCCATAGTCTCTCATGCTTCATTCCCCCTTCTGATTACCCCCCCCTTTCTTCTTCCCTTCCTTCTACCGATATCCCTGCTATTCCTTATGTTCCACATATGAGTGAAACCATATGATAATTGTCTTTCTCTGCTTGACTTATTTCGCTTAGCATAATCTCCTCCAGTCCCATCCATGTTGCTGCAAATGTTGGGTAATCGTTCTTTCTGATGGCTGAGTAATATTCCATTGTATATATGGACCACATCTTCTTTCTTAAACATTTTTAGATAAATGCGTTATTTTAAAATCTCAGCAGAAATAAAGGCAGTGGAAAGTAGGCTCTAGTTATTTGTGTGACCTGGACAAGTAGAGTTTGCAAAAGCTGTTTATTGTAACTATCTGGGGCCCCATGGATGGCTTCTGGACCAAACGATGAGCAAAGGCAGAGGACTTCAGGCATCCCGTCTGAGCGTCTGTGGACGGGGCCCAGCGGCACGCACGTGCACTGTGCCAACTTCCGGCGTCCCATCTGAGCGGCTGCAGACGGTGCTGACTTCAGGGTCCTGTCTGAGCATCTTCGGACGGGGCCCAGCGGCATGCACATGCACGGTGGTGCCTCCCGTTGTTCACAGGCGGCTCCCTGCTCCTGTGCTGGGTGGAGCTTAGCTCACTGGGGTCCGCGCACCAGGAGAGGCACAGATGGTAACTTCCTTATTCCCGGGCGCAGCGATCTCCAGCTGTCCCTCGGCCCCCAGGGTGGGGGGCAGCCCCTGAGGAGCTGAGCTGGGGCAGGGGTGCACCGAGCCTGGGCCGTAAATGCAGACATAAGTCGCCCGTTGCAGAGGTTCCAAAAGCCAAAGGTGTGTGATGGTCTGTCCCCTGACCCTCCCGTGCATAGGTCACACCAGCCTCCCCTCCCCGCTGGGGGGCTCTGCAGGAGGCTGAGCTGAGCTCAGGCGGGGGCCGCAGCCAGACCCTCAGGAGGGCAGGACGGCGGGCACTGTTCTCCGGCCCGGAGCCGGTCCTGAGAGTGCAGGGCGCCGTTTCCCGCGTGCTGACAGCCCCCTCACAAAGGAAAACGCACAAACACTAGGAGAGGCAAGGTTTCTGAATCCCGGCAAAAGGCGGTTGTTGGATCAAATTCCCAACTTTATTCCTGGTAGACATCTATTTGTTTTTCGAGATTTGCAAGACTCTTTTTCCCTTTTAACTTTATTTTATTTCCATTTTGTTCATATCAAGAATGTCCCACTATGAACAAGATGAACAATTCCACGCATCGGCGATGGACGCTTAATCCGTAGGACATCTTGGTGCAGACGGGAGGGAGGCTGGGAGCCAGGCCTGCACGGACACGCCTGGTGCGACGACCTGGACAAGGGCAGAGAGGGATTCTCGCTGACCCAAATTCACGCAAACGGGGTGGGGCTCATGCCTGCCTCGTGGCCCTGGCTATTTGGGGAGAGAAGGACGTGGCCCCAAACACGGCTTCATGAGGTCGCCGGGGGCCTGAACTTCAGGTCACGTAGCTTCGGGGAAATTGCTTCCTGCAGCCCCGAGGGGTAGACACTTTTCACTCGGTCATACACTAGTGACTTTTTTTTTTTCTTTCAATGAATGGCTCATATACTTTGAGATTTCCTGGACACATATAATTCAAAGTCTTTTCAAAGTCAAATAATTTCATTTAAAATTATTTTCTTGTTCTGTGACGATCGTAAGTGTGTATAAATAAACGGATATTCTGGCAAAAATGTATAAAATGTGTCATATTTATGGGGAGCACGCACCCTGGCCTGGATCTCAGTAGGCCTTTCTGCTGGCACGGGAGGGCCGCCACCATGGCTGGCCTGTCCCCGGGGCACAGAGGATTCTCAGTCCTCAGCCACCCCCGTGAGCGGCCCTGAGCTCTGCAGAAATACAAACCTTTTTCCTGGCCCCGTCTCCCAGGCTTGGGCTGAGCTGACTATTCCTTTCCCATTCTTCCTGTTCTCCTCCTTCTTCTTCGAGGAATTTTTCATACATTACAAAGCACGCTGAACATTTTGCAATGATATCTGTCAATTTCTAGATTCTCTTTAATCCTCTTCTATTAATGGGGAAATACTTGTATTTTCTCTAGACCTTGATATTCTCAATGACTTTTTTTCCTATTTCCTTTCATGGCTTTTACAACTGAATTCCACTCAGCTCTGGATTTAAACAGAGACTCGCATGAGCATTCAGAATATTGCTTACTGTTTTATAGAAGAAAAAAGCAACCTGACGACTTCTACGGGGATTGTTGGGACTTGACTAACAACCAGAGATCTAACTTTGAGTTTGGTTTCCTTTCCTTTAAGCAATGGACCCGCATGAGTAGCTTCAAAGCTCCCAGACCCCAGACAGCTCCTGGCGTGAGGGATTCAAAACACTAGCAGTTTGACCATGTGCTTTATAGGGGGTTTGGGGGGGGGGGTGAGAAACACAAACCACATTTCTAAATCAAGAGTAGTGCCTGTTTGTATACCACTTTTTTTTTAACTCACTTTTTAAAGTTATCCAAAAGGAGTTTTGAAATGCCGATAGGTATATTCACGGCGCCCCGTTCTGGCATAAAGGCTTGACCTCCTGAGGATTACACGAGAGGCTCTCTGTCCCGTGTCCTGTCCCCACTGTGCAGGTGAGCGAGCTGTCCTGGCGCTCACAGCACACGTCTCGGGCTGCTCTCTGAGGCCTGTGCATGAGAACAGGGCTATCTCCGCACACCCCCAGGCGATGGCTACTGACTTCCACATACAGGCCACCAACCCCGCCACGGAACCTCACCTCGCAGAGCCGCGGCGTCCTGTCTCGGCGCAGCCCCTTTGCTGCTGTTGCGTCAAAGCGCTGGGGTTTTCTGCACCTCCAGTCTTCCCTGAGCCGTACCCCTGCTCTGGGTTTTCACCGCCCAAGCGGCCAGAGGCTCCTCCCAGGCCCTGTCACTGGGCTGCCTGGCGCTGTCCCTGACACCAGGGCTCCAGCGTCCTGGGACCGAGGGCTGGGGGCACAGTGCGTGGCTGGAAGTCGCCTTCGTGGGTTTCAGCACGCACACCCCACAGGAAAGCCCTCCCTGAGGCTGCCGCGGACGGCGGCCCGGGGCTCCTGCAGGGCTGCGGCCCTCGGAGCATCCTGCCCTCGGGCAGACGCGAACGGAATGGTCTTCTCAGTCCATGGACTGAGCCCTTTTGAGGGCACAGCACCTGCCCCTCCTCTAATGTCGACCCGATGGAGACAAGGGTCCTGATGCTCCCACAGTGCTCCCAGCAAACCCAGCTGTGCAGCACGGACGCGGTCACCCTGCCCCGGTGGACGCGGGTCACCCTGGCCCCGGTGGAGGGCGGAGACGGGGCTGCTTTACAAGCCAAGTCTCGGGGAGTTAAATGAGCTTGAAGATGTGGTGTTTTGTGAGCAGAAGCACACCCCTAAAGAAAGGGTTAAGTCCTGTGGGATGAGACAGCTGGCTCCCTTCTAAGGCAGAGCCCCACCCCTGCTCCCCACAGCACGCCTGCAGAACCAGGAAGGACAGTGTCCCAGCTTTGAGATGCCAGTGGCAGTCCTGGTGGCCTGGCCACATGTGGGGGACAGGAAACGGTGAGCCGTGGAGGCTTGGCTTGGAATGGGGCATCAGGACTTGGCCCGGGCAGCTAAAATCCAGATATAATCTCCCAAACAGTTTCCAAGCTAAGAAGACCCCATCTCCAAAGCCTCATGAGTAGTGCAAAGGAGAGACGCTTCAGTACGTGGCTGGCATTGATTTTCCCACCAAGAGTTGGGCTTATTTGAGATAAATAAAGCAAAGTGGGTCTTCTCACACTTGACTGTCATGGGACAGACCAGGGAGAGAAGGAAGAACGGAGGGGTGCCGGGCAGGCCCAGGGCAGAACTCCTCAGGCCGCCCCTTCCTCCAGCCCTTCAGGGGGCTGAGCTGGAATGCAAGACCCTCCCAGACCCACCCTTTTGCTCGGGGCTGGGCGGGGAGCCTCCAGGGCGCTTCCGGGCCTGGTGTTTTCAGCAAGTCCGGTCTCTGTCCTTGCAGCCTGAGGAAAGCTCTTCTGAGATGTAACCACAAGCCTTCAGCACCCTGAGAAATCTGTCCTGTGTGTCTTGATACAATTGTTTCCTTTTCTCGAAAGGTCAGCAATTCAAAGCATGTTTTCGAAAGCTCCTTGTAAGCAGGGAAATCTATTCCATGTTAGTGAACATTGTCGTTTACCAGGGACAATTTATGAATCGAGAACATGGGCAGACCCTTGTTTTCACCCAGAACCACTTGATTGTCAATGATCTCTAAAAAATATATAAACATTCAATAAGTTGCCACCCAAATATTTCTCATAGGTGATTTTGCATGAGGCAAATGATGCAGAAGGGAGAGGGTGGGCTGGTGCGCACGTGCGCCGCGTGGGGCTGGATCCCGCGGGCGATCCGGGGCATGAGCATTTCAGACGCAGGAGGAGGAGGAGGAAGAGCAGTTCGGGAGAGAAAGGAGGGATTTCCCAGAACCCCGTGGTGGCTGTGTCGACAGCGTGTTTGCTGCTGGGTCGGTTTCGTGTTTGGCTTTCTCCCAAACCTCGCTTGTGATTGCTAAGACTTTTCATTGCACAACTTGCACTTTGAAAGTACAATACACTAAACTCTACTCATGAGTTAGACCAGAGAGGTACCTCACAAGAGAAGCGAACTTACCTCATAGAATGGGCTATGGAAAGGTTTAGGACTACAACAAAACTTGACGCTGCTGCTGCAAACTTTTTGGGCATTTTTTACTTTTATTTGTTGGGGCATTCCCATGTACCTCCTGGCCTCCCACGCACAGCCTCCCCTGCTACCCACACCCCCACCAGACTCGTATGTTCGTTGCGATCGATGGACCTACACGATCCCATCGTCACCCAGATCCCATCGTTCGTGTTGGCGTCCCTCTTGGACTTGGACCTTCCATAGGTTTGCAGAAGTGTATGTGGCATGTACCCACACTACAGCACCATACGGCGTAGCTGCCCTGCCCTAGAAACCCTCCTGGCTCCCTCCGCCCCCGCCCCGGCCCCTGGCAACCCCTGATCTTTCTAATGTCGCCATCGTTTTCCAGAATGTCATAGGATTGGAATCATACAGAAGGTAGCTTTTTAGGACTGGCTTCTCTCACTTGGTCATGTGTGTTGACAGTTCCTCCATGTCTTTTCGTGGCTGACAGCTCATTTTTTAGCCGGATACGACGACGCTGGCCGGATGCCCCCAGTGTGTTATCCGTTTATCTACAGGACATCTTGGCTGCTTCCAAGTTTTGACAGTTATGACTAAAGCCACTGTAGACGTCCAGGCACGGAATCCGGTGTAGACACGTTTTCCACACCTTTGGATAAATACCAAGGAGTGCACTTGCTGGATCTGGTAGCAAGCACTCATTTTTGTAAGGAAGTATGAAACTCTCTTCCGCGGCGGCTTCCTTGTTTTGGAAGAAGGAACGAGAGCTTCTGTGGCCCCTCAGCCTTCGCGGTGTTGGGTGTCGTTGTTGGGTTTTGGCCGTCCAGACAAGTGCGCGGTGCCTTCCTACTGCTGTCTTTCCCGTTTCCTGAAGGCACGTGATGCCGAATGTCTTTGGTGGGTTTTCCCACCATCCGCAAATCTTCGGTGAGGAGTCTGGTAAGATCTCTGGACCGTTTGTGTTCCTACTGTTGAGTTCTAAGAGCTCTTTGTATGTTCTGAGGGACAGTCCTTTATCCGATGTGTTTTTGCAAATATTTTCTCCTCGTCTGTGCCTTGGCTTCTCATTTTCGTGCCCTGGTCTCTCTCGGAGCAGAGGTTCCTGGTTGTACTGGAGCACAGCCCATCCATCACTTCTTTCAAGGATCATGACCTTGATGCTGTGTCTAGAGAGCCATCACCACGCCCCTGTGCGACTGCAATCCAGCCCGTTGTAAGGGTTACCTTGCTTCAAGTACACACACTCCTTGCTTGCTGACCCAGAGCCCTTGATCTGTAGCAGAACTAATTCACTTTCTTTGAGATTTGCAGACCACTGGCCTTGGGGAGAGAAGGACATTCCCAGGCCACAGAGGCCAGCAAGTCTGTTCGAAGCTGCCTTGGTCTTCTGATTAGTCTATAGCTTTTTTTTTTTTTTTCTTTAGCAAAATGCTTTTGTTTCTCAGGTCACATAAATGATTTTACTAACTTCCCTTTGTGTATCTGTAGACCTTGCCCTCCTTTGCAGAAAGAACAGAACGCTCCTGCCCGTGATGAAACAGAAGCCAGCCCCTTCGCTCAGCCCCCGAGCACTGGAGATATTGTCTGTAGCTGGCATCATCCAGTGTGCACGTGACCGAGGCACATTGCAGGCCACGGTACTCCCTCTGCTGATTAACCCCCTCAGCCCCCTTGAGAACCCCGGGGCCAGGCAGAAACTGCGGGGTTGGCTTTTGGACTGGAGTTGGTGGCCCTCCGAATAAAATTCCTTTCCAGTCTCACATGTCTCTTGACAGCTGGCCTTTCGAGCACGGGGACAGACCTGGTTCAGTCGCACAAGCTCACCGCGGTCTTCTGCTCTGTGGATAGACTTCAGGAAGCGTCGCAGAGTCACACTTCACACTGAGTTCTATGGTCTGTTGTGAGCGAACTCTCGTGCAAGTTGTACAGGCTCGGTCTAGACTCATTTTCCTGCAGGTGGAGTCCGGTACTGTTCGTTAATTCTTGTATAGTAACCTCGTACAGGCACGGCATCCTTGACCCTTCATTCCAAACCTCTGTGAAGAAATTCTGAGACATGTCAGAGGAATTGCTCCCAAGAAATCGGGCAAATCTTATTAAATATTCAAGGTATGAATAACCTATAAAAGTAAGTCTAACAATGACCAAGAAATGTACCATTGACTAAATTGGCCAAATACTCAAATCTTTGTGATGATATTTATAACAACAAATCTGACTCTAGGGAAAAAATCGCACTTGTTAAAAGAAATGGCCACAGAAGAAAACTGAAGGAAATCTTTCTTTTTAATTTTTTTTAATTTTTATATGGAAAATTATTCATCCTAATGAAAATAATTTCAAGAAAATAAATTTTAAAATTGTGTTTCATGACAATTAGATCAAGGGGTTAGCCTGGCTTCCTGCCCGTGCTCTATAAGGTACGTTCTCCAAGAATATTGCATCCAAACGGTCTGTGTCGGGGGTCAGGAGACCAGGCTCGGGGTGCAGACCCTGTGATTCAATCCCAGCTCTGCTGCAAGCTTCCTCTGTCTCCTGGAAGTTCTTTGAGCTTTCTGGACCTCGTTGCTTCATCAGGAAGATAGGAATAAAGGAGCAGAAACTCTGAACGCTTCAGGAGTTAAAATACATGATGTGCCTAGAAAACGCCTGCCTCAGAGTGAGCCCTCCAACGGTTATTATTTACAAGAGGGCGAAAAATGTTTCTGTGTTCAGAAGCCAGGACAGAAATGCCAGATACCCATTGAGGGCGAGATGCGGCATCTCCCCACTTCCGACCACTTCTGTATCATCACATGGAGGAGTGGGCTCTACGGGACAATCCAATCAGCCTGTCTCAACCCTACAAACGGAATCAGTCTCCACGAGAACAGCGACAGTGCATCTGAAAGACCACGGCACGTTCATTAATTTTAACCACGAATGAGTCTGTTAAAAAAAATTAAGGCGTTAGAAGGCAGGAGGGCGGTCATGATGGTGATGGCAAAGTCACAGTCCTCCAAACCCACCCCCGCACCCCGCAGACGGTGTGTCTCCCTTCCCCAGGTGGCCCCAGCTGGAAGCACCATTGCCCCCTTGTCTCCAGCACCGCCTTGTCCTCTCCGCTCCCGCCGCCCCAAGCTACCCACGCCTCACACGGGGCAAACTCCCACAGGGCAGGGCGGTGCATGGCACGCGTGGACGGAGGACAGCGGCCCCTGAATTGCTTGCTCCTCCGCGGAGATGCAAATGCGAACTTCCGTGTCTGCTAAATCACCGTAGCGATGTTGTGTAAAAAGACTTGCTTTTTAAAAATTAGAAATAAATTCAAATCTTAAAAAAAAAAAAAAAAACCATGAGGGAGATATTGGGAAGGGCAAGAACATCAGGACCATGAGCCCCTCGCCCACTGCCCTTCTCCACCTGCCTCTGCCTGGCCCCATCCCCGGCCTTGAGCCTGCGGAGGATGATTCAAAGCCTGGCTGTGTCTATGCAGGCAAATCTTGCCTCAGTTAAAAACCCTCCCACAAAGGAAACTCCTAGCCTGGCCAAAGCTGCCCCCCTTCCCCTCCACTGCTTCAGATGTCGGAAGTGCAGCCTCAACTTTCAATGAGCGCTGGGGATCCAAGAACGCGCAGGAGGTCGCTCTGCTCTCCAGTCCTCCTCGAAGGCCCTTCTCTCCCCTGGTTCATGACAAGCCTCAACCCATTCTTCCATCCCATCTCAGCTGCCCTCTCCTCTCCAAAGCCTTAGCCTGCCTCTATGGTCCACAGAATCGTTTGTTTTCTTCCGGTCTGGGAATAGAGTGAGTTTGTTTCTTCATTTCAAAGTTATAAGCCTTTTGTTTCTCTTTGGCCCTTTTGAACTTTCTAGGATCTCCAGTACAACATTGACTAGGAATCAAAGATTGCAGACATTCTTGTCTTGTTTCCAGCCTTGGGGAGAAAGCTTTTGATTTTTCACCAGTAAGTATGATATTATTAGCTGTAGTCTTTTTATAGATGCTACTCGTGAGATAGCTTACAGGTCAAGAAATTCACAAGGTTAAGAAATTTGCTGTGAGATTTCAACAGGAATAGATACTGAATTCCGTCAAATGATTTCTTCTGCATTCACTAAAATGGTCACATTTTTCCATCTTAAATTTGCTAATTTGGTGAATTCCATGAATTGCATTTTGAATGTCGACAGAGCCTTGTATTCCTGAGGTGAACCCCACATGGTCCTGTTTCATTTTTCTTTGTATGTATTGGCAGACTGGCTTTGCTGAAGCTTTGTTGAGGGTGTTTGCATCCGTATTGGTGAGCGGTGCTGGCCCACCCTTCTCCCGTGATCCCTCCTGGTCCATTTCCTGGAAGTGCCGGTGAACTGAGTCCTTCCACCTCCTCAGATGTTTGGTGTAATATGGGCCTGGAGTCTCCTTTGAGGGAGGGTTTTTTTTTTTTTTAAGATTTTATTTATTTATTCGACAGAGATAGAGACAGCCAGCGAGAGAGGGAACACAAGCAGGGGGAGTGGGAGAGGAAGAAGCAGGCTCATAGCGGAGGAGCCTGATGTGGGGCTCGATCCCATAACGCCAGGATCACGCCCTGAGCCGAAGGCAGACGCTAACCGCTGCGCCACCCAGGCGCCCGTGGGAGGGATTTTAGCTAGAGGATCAATTTCTTCAACAGAATGTGATTATTCAAATGACCTGTTTCTTCTCAATGAGCTTTTATAGTGTGTGTCTCTCAAGGAATTTATCTCGTTCATTTATCTAAACTGTCTACATTTATGGGCACATTATTTGTCTTATTTCCTTTTTGTACTTGAATTTGGGTGGGAAGTGAAGCACTTTCCCCTTTCCTTTGTGGGCAGGTAACTTGAGTTTTCTGTGTTTCTCCCGCCTGGGCTGGTAGATGGGCGGCAATTCTGCTACCTTCCTGAAGAAGCTTTGTCCTTCCATCGTTTTCATGTCTTCACTTCCATCGACCTCTGCTCATCGAGTTATTTTCTTCCTTCTGTTAACTTTGGTTTTAATTTACTCTGCTCCTCCTCTTTTCTTATGAGAGTAGCTTAGATCAGGGACATGAAATCTTGACTTTGGTGATAAGCGTGTTAAGGCCGTGAACCTCCTTTCAAGGAGCTGGTTAGCAGCATCATGCACGATTTCTTTTCATTTCTTTCATATAAAAATATTTTCCCAATCTTTTGATTTTCTTTGGCCCTTAAGTTATTTAGAAATCTTCTGTTTACCAACTATTTAGGTATTTTCCTAATAACTTTGTTACTATTGCTAACTTAATTCCATTACGACCTAAGACATGTTTGTGTAATTTAGGGTTTGTTTTTTTTTTTTTTTTGGTTTTTGTTTTTGTTTTTTACATTTGTTAAAGTTTGTTGCGTGGCCCAGAAGATGGCGTATGTTGGTGAATGTTCCATGCACACTTAGCAAGAACACCTATTCGGCTGTTTTGGGGTAAAGGCTTTTACCCCAACTGTCAGTGAGGTCGAGTTGTCAAAATGTTATTCAACTCATCTGAGTCTTTCCTGATTTATGTCTCTCTTCTAGGTATGAGTTCTGTCTATTTTCTGAGAGGGGAGTGTTGAAGTCTGCAACAACAATTGCGGATTTGTCTATTGCTTTCTGCAATTCTATCAGTTTTTACTTTATGAATTTTGGAACTCCATTGTTAGGTGTAAAAGCATTTATTTATTTTTTAATTTTTATTTTGTTATTATGTTCAATTAGCCAGCATACAGTACATCATTAGTTTCAGATGTAGTGTTCAACGATTCACTAGTTGCATATAACACCCAGTGCTCATCACAACGCGTGCCCTCCTCAATACCCATCACCCAGTTACCCCATCCCCCCAGCGCCTTCCCTCTGAAACCCTCAGTTTGTTTCCCAGGGTCCAGAGTCTCTCATGGTTCGTCTCCCTCTCTGATTTCCACCCCCTTTGGATTTCCCTCCCTTCCCCTGTGGTCCTCAGGCTATTCCTTATGTTCCACATATTTTGAATTGTTACACCTTTTCAGTGAATTGGCTTTTGAACCCTTCTTGGTATCTCTTTTTAGCCTTGGTAAAATTCCTTGTTCCCAGTTTACATTGCCCGGTATTGATACAGCTACTCAAGATTTCTTTGCTTTTTAAATAAATTTTTTAAAGAAAAACTATTTTTACTTTAAACCTAGGTGTGTTTTATGACTAAAGTAGATTTCTTGAAATAGCATATAGGTGAGGCTTTTTAAATTAAATGCAATTTAATAATTTCTGCCTTTTAGACCACGTCTATTAGTGTCACTATCACAGAAGCTACATGTACACCCACCTTCTATTATTTTTGTTTGTTTCCTCTGTTTTTTGTCCTTTTTGTTTCCCTTCTTATTTTCTTCTAAATAGTTATTTTAGTAGTTATAGATATATCTGTGTATACATATCTTATGTGTATATATACATATATTTCTTATGTATCTTAATGTATATATTACTATTCTACTTGAATATACTAGATTTTTTGCCATATTTTTTTTAAAGATTATTTATTTATTTATTTGACCGAGAGACAGCCAGCGAGAGAGGGAACACAGCAAGAGGAGTGGGAGAGGAAGAAGCAGGCTCCTAGCAGAGGAGCCTGATGTGGGGCTTGATCCCAGAACGCTGGGATCACGCCCTGAGCCGAAGGCAGACGCTTAAGGACTGCTCCACCCAGGCGCCCCTTTTGCCATATTTTTATATCACTTTTTCAACAGTAGAGTTTTTAAGTGTTACTTTTATAGAATTTATCACACTGTATTATTTACTCTTTCTGGACCACTAGATAAATTAAAAAGTAGCATTTTTACTTTGTTTTCTTTTTACCACTTAGCACATGAAGGGCTTTCCTATAGCAGTCCTTGAATAAATGAATAAGCTTAAGGTATTCAACAAAACACATATTAACCGTCCGTTCTCCAATTTCCTAAACAAATGGACTTCAAGTCAACCTTTTTTCTTTCCTTCATAGAAATGCCCTATCTTCTCTTTCTAAAATTGACTGTTGAGTTTGGCAGCTCTGACAGTCCACAGAACTCCCCAGCGCTACGCCCCTGGGCACCCAGCGGCCTCGGCCTCGCACAGCCGCACCCCCCCCCCCCCCCACTGCACACCCTCTTACACAGAGTTGGCCCGCAGGAAATATTTGGTGAATGAATGAAACCAGACTTAATTTTTTCCCATCAGACTGGATTTTTTGTTTTATTTAACGTGTGTCTCTGTTTGGGTCCATGGGAAACAAAGAATAGAAAGCAATGACCCCCAAGCCCAGAGAAGAAACAGGGAAGTCATATTGTGTCTGTCTAATAATAGAAAAGACGCGGCAATGGCAGGAGTCCTCCAGAAAGTATCCGGGATCTTGCCTTTGTTCTTTAAAAATAGGTCTTCAGCTGCTATGTGTCCAGGTGCCGCTGTGGTTTGAAGCTGTAGAAATAAACCCTTCTTCACCAGTGACGCACTGCGGGAACGCATTTCGTGTTGAATCTAGGCTCCAGGTACAATGACGTTTTCGCATGTAACCGTCTTTCCTTCTGGCACCGAGTCATCTGCCGGCACTGCTGAATGGTGGGGTGTTGGCCTCTCCTGCGTTCTGTGCTGGGAGAGCTCAGCAGTGGGCCTGAACCCCCGACCTCTGACTCGCGCAAGCTGAAGGCTGGACGTGGGTGATCGTTCATGTCTACTCTTACACACGAAGTGCACGTGCCCCGGCGAGCCCGTCGGCACATGCTGTGCGGGCTATGGCGCGGAGAGCACCAGCACGCGGGTCCCCCGGGGTCACCAGATCGTTGGCATTTCAAGACCCACAGAGACACATCGCTGCTGCCGTTCATCGTTGTCGTCCTCACAAAATGATCCTTCTTCTGAAGCTGTGATCTTTTCCGTCCTGAACGTGACGTATAATTGTGAGTTGTCCCTAAGCAGTGCGAGGACGGTGTTTATCTGAGTATATTAGCAAAGCGTGAGCAGCCCCGAGGCCCCCACTGTTCTGTGTGCCCTTCGCACCTGCCACTCACCCTTCTCCCAGCACACAAGGTCGGCTGCAGACACGAGTCCCGAAAGTCCCGGGTAGATTACCGCGTCCGCTCATCTCTACGTTCCTGCACGGAGTCGTCCTCCAGAACCCAATTCAAGCTCAACCCTCGCCAGGAAATGTTCCTCAACCATAAAAATAATTTACAATTTGAAATAAAAAACCAACAAAAGACCAACACTTACATAACCTCTCGTAGCTGTCTAAACACGTTTACGTACGTTACTTTGTTCAGCCCTCAGATTAGTACAACACGTGACCGTGCCCATGCTGAGGTGCTGAGTGGAGGCGAGAGCAGGTGAAGGGCCGCCTGAGCTCCGTCAGGGTGGGAGCAGCCCCACAGACAGGTGTGCGTTCCAGATTTCCACGCCCAGGTGCAGCCGGGGGCGCAGCCCTGCGAACGGGCCACATGACTACGCCGCATCTCGAAGCCCCTGTTTGTGCTCCGTAACATTTAATTTGATATTTTTCCTGAAATGGAGAAAAGGAGCTTTGAAAGCAAAGATTTGTCTCCTATCTTTATTTCTTTTTCTTACTGCTCTTGGCCTGGAGCGCACTCATGGATTGTTTTAGGCGTTTGGTGCACATTCAAAGCAGAAACCCATCATGTGTCTTTTCTCTCACCAGCAAGTTTGTGGCTCATGGCTGTGCTGATAACCCAGAAATCCGGGCATCGCCTGATCAGAGGGACCCGTAGTGGTGGGAAGGTGGACACCAGGAAATCTCGCCCTGGTGCCACGGCAGCAGGGCCAGCTCTGTCTCTCGGTGCTGGAAGGACACGGCCAGGACAATCCAGCCCCAGGGTCTGTGTTACAAGGGAGATGACTGAGGCCTATGCGGGGGGGGGGGGGGAGGGGGGGAGGCCTGTCCTTTGCCGCTGCTTCTGCAGGGATGAGGACGGCTCCTAACTGACTTGAAAGCCTGAGAAAGCAGACCCAGCTGTGAACCCAGGTGCTAAGAACTACCTCAAAGTAGTTTGTGTTCAGACAAGGCATCTTACAAATCCATTTAAAGGGTTTTTTAGTATCAGCTGATGACTACCATTTTCAAGAGATGTAGAAATATACTTTCTTAGAATGTTTTATTGCCTTTATAATAATTCATTTGCCATTTAATTCTTAAAAATTAGTTTCTTTTTTTTAAAGATTTTATTTATTTATTCGACAGAGAGAGAGACAGCCAGCGAGAGAGGGAACACAAGCAGGGGGAGTGGGAGAGGAAGAAGCAGGCTCATAGCGGAGGAGCCTGATGTGGGGCTCGATCCCAGAACGCTGGGATCACCCCCTGAGCCGAAGGCAGACGCTTAACGACTGCGCTACCCAGGCGCCCCTAAAAATTAGTTTTTTATCCAAAACTCATACGCTCTGGGCAGCACACTTGCTGGCGAAGGACTCACCGTGGGCCTGATGGTCACGTTAAATGAGGGCTTCGCCAGAGCTGTGCGATCACCCGTCACGCCGGCCCTGCAGTGCAGACATTGTTGCCTCGTCTAAGGGACAAGGCAACAGGAACCCAGGAGAACTAACTACATGCCTGGGGATGTGCCATGTAGATGTGGCCACGTGAGCTGAACACGGGGCTCGGAGCCACCCGGGCCTTTGGAACTCATCACCGCTTTGCACACCTGGGCAGGGAAGGCAGCAGCTCGCCTCCACTCTGTGACGGAGGACCTCCTTCTGCCCTTCAGGACTCGCACACATGTGTAGGGCTGTCTTGCAGATGGAGCCCGGGGTGCAATGCCCCCAATGGCATTTTGTTTCCTTAGCTTTGTTAAATCTTTTAATTAAGGCATGTTAACAAAGCCAAAGAAAAATAAATGACAGTGCTTGCAAGGAAATTAAATTGAGGAGCTAAGCCCATTTATAATTATTGTATTTCAATTAGGCTGTAACAGGGCTGAGCGAACAGAAAGATAAAAAGAAGAACACTGATGTGGGAGTTTCATAAATATTTGCAAAGTCTTGTTAGAAAGAGAGCCACATACATAATGCTTTAAAATAGTCCGTGTCCTGAGCCGTGCCCTTTATGCTAATTAGTACATGAAATAATTCATGTGCAGTGTTCTCACCAAAATTTGGCCTAGGATGCTAACAAAACTTTTCCCCTCTTCAACGAATACATGGAATTCCTTTGAAGAAAGATGTTAGATCAATGCGTGATAATATTTTAATTTGTTATTTTAAAATTAAAATGCAATTAAATTTTTGAAAGAGCTAGAATTAAATTTAAATCCTCTCTATATTTTAATGCTCAAATATCTAATTTTCACTGGAACACGGATAATTATAAATCATTCTTTTGCATTTCATCCACATTTACCTCACTGCTTAAAAAAACAGTTGTATACATATATCTAATTTTATTATTCTGAAACATAAAAGAAAAGAAAACGTTACAAGAACTTACTTTTTTTAAAACGAGGTAAACCTGTTTATCCCAGCGCAGGGGTAGGAAAGGTACAATGTGGGTTTGTCTCCGGGCAAGGGCCCATCTGCATGGCTTCCCAGGATGGGGCCGCCTGTGCCTTCCGTGCTCCCCGAGGGCTGCCAGCCGGGCTTCACTACACCTCTGCCACTGGCCACGGACCCACCGTAGACAGGCACACCTGTGCGTCTTTGTTTTGGTGACTGTCATGGTGCAATAATTCTAGAACCTCTTCCCACCGTCCTGCGGACTCCACAGGAGCGCGGCTTCGGCCGACCAGCAGCAGGGGACACCCTTGGCAGCCTGCAGGGTTCATGATGATAGCATTTTCTACCAGGATCTTGGTTTCTGTTTGTCTTTTCAAGACTCACAGACGGGAAGCCAATCTTACTTATGTACATTCGTGTCCACAAGGGAGGGAACAAACTATTTTGCAAACTCTCACCAGGTCCTAAGGAGTTGAGTAGACACCCAGCGTAAGCCCCTGGAAAGGATTTCCTAACAACCCGACATGATTTCATGTCTGGTGACTCGAATTCCCACATAAATGTGAACATGGGATTTCATGGCTTTGAAAGTTCCTTTTACCAGGAGTTTACTCTCATTATGTCTTATAAGAGCGTGTGTACTCGTCAGTTGGGCATTAAACACACACACACGCTGGCCCCTCTCCGGAGGCCGAGAAGCACTCGTGAGGGACACTCTGCTCTGATGTGATCGGCAAGAAGCTGGAGGTCATCCCACAGGGAAGGGAGGAGGACGGGGCCGACATTTGCTGGCCACTCCTCGGGGTGTCGGCGCATGGGAGGGTGAGAACCGGGGTGCACAGAGGCATCTTCCTGGAGGCCTGGCGGTCCCACCGGAATCCCCCTGCGCCTTGACACGTTGAAGAGGGTCTCCGCCGGGGCGTGGTGGGTGGCAGCCTGGGCTCGGAGCACAGAGTCTGGAGCGCAGAGCAGGCCGTGGCCCTGGGCCCTCTCCGCACCGCCTGGGCAGCAGGGAGACAACGGTGCTGTTCGTAGTCGGCCGCTGTGACAGCGAGTGGCCTGCCACTGCCTGGCTCTAAATTATGAATACGTAAATAATTGGATCCCTGCACCAAAAATTAGGTGATAATAAGATTTCTCTGTCACCCAGGGAGCTGGACCAAGAACATAGAAACGAAAGAAAAAAAAAAGAGCAAGAGCAAAAATGAAACCCCCGTCCATACTGAGGGCTGTCCCAGCCTCCTGACCCTGCACATCTGCTCTTCCTGCCTGGAAGGCGGGATCCCATCCCCGTGCTCCTTGGGCCCCTCCCGTCTCTGCTCACCGTGGGACACTGGGGCCCCCTGGGCTGAGGTGACCGCCGAGTGAAAGCAGGTCACCGGATTCAGGGAGGGTGACAGCCAGTTCTTGCTGAGCCAGGCCCTGAGCAGAAGAGGGCAGACACGCTGCAGACACGCCCAGGTGGGGGGTGCCTGACCAGTTCTCTCTTCTGCCTTTCTGCCCCAAAAGACAGGGTGTGTCTCCTTGTTCCTCCCTTACCTCTGGTCATGAGCTGACTGTTGGGCCTCAAAGATGTTTCTTTTTTTTTTTAATGTTTTTTTATTATATTATGTTAGTCACCATACAGTACATCCCTGGTTTCTGATTCAAGGTTTGATGATTCATTAGTTGCGTATAACACCCAGTGCACCATGCAATACGTGCCCTCTTTACTACCCATCACCGGTCTATCCCATTCCCCCACCCCCTCCCCTCTGAAGCCCTCAGTTTGTTTCTCAGAGTCCATAGTCTCTCATGCTTCATTCCCCCTTCTGATTACCCCCCCTTTCTTTATCCCTTTCTTCCCCTACCGATCTTCCTAGTTCTTATGTTCCATAGATGAGAGAAATCATATGATAATTGTCTTCCTCTGCTTGACTTATTTCACTCAGCATCAAAGACGTTTCTGATGCCATTTGTTTTATATCTTGCTGTTTTGGGGGATATAAAAACATGCATTTTCATAAGAAATATGAAGGCTTTAATTTAACTTGAAAAACAATGTCCCTTTTAGTCTATAGGAAGTACTCAGTTTGCTGCATTAAACTTCTGCGGAAAAAAAAAGCATCTGTGTGTGTGTGCATGTGTGGAGGGCATATGCATGTGTGTACGTGTGTGTGCATGTGTGGGGGGTATATGCATGCGTGTGTGTGCATGTGGGGGGCATGTACATGTGTGTGCACATGTGTGCATGTGTGGGTATATGCATACGTGTTGCGTGCATGTGGGGGGCATGTACATGTGTGTGCACGTGTGTGCATGCGTGTGGGGGTACATGCGTGTGTACATCTGGGGGCGTGTACATGTGTGTGCACATGTGTACATGCATGTGGGTATATGCATGCGTGTGTGTGCATGTGGGGTCATGTACATGTGTGTGCATGCATGTGGGGTATATGCATGTGGGGGGCATATGCACGTGTGTGTGTGCGTGTATGGGGGATATTGACACTGCCTTTGCTGTAAAGGCGGTCATCCTATTCAAGAGGGTGCATGACATTCAGAGGAGGGTGTTAACGTAGCAGAGCTGTCTCCTAAAGACAGGCCCAGGCAGGGTTCAGGGTGGGCAGGAGACGCAGTAGGCTGGGTAGGTGGGTGCTCAGGGCTGCCACATGCTGGGGGGTTGCGAGCTGAAAGCCCGGGACTGGGGAGCTGGGGGTTGGGAACTGGGAAGCTGGGGGACTGGGTGCCAGAAGGCTAGGGGGCTGGGAACCCAAGGTCCGGGAGGGAAGGATGGAGGAGCAGGTGCTCAGTGCCGGCACGGCAGCGTCCAGCCCCAAGCCCGCTTTCTTGTTTTGCTGCAGCCTCACTCTCTCTCCCCAGTCGCCTGAGCCCGGAGCAGTTGACATTTACCCCAGCCAGATAATCGAGGAATAACATTTGCGTTACAGTTTAACCGACCTCTGCCTCCATAGCTGCTTTTAGATTAGCTTCTAAACAACAGAAAGGAAGAGAGAGAGTGGCTGGCGCTCCGGAGAAGCAGGCGGTGGGGCTGGCGTGGAGGGGCGCTTTGCCCTTTTGCGGCACAGCTATTACCGGGAAGGCATTAAATCATGCAGGTGGCCGTGAGCAAAGGTTAATGGATTGACTATTACCTGTGTGCGCGGCACAGCACCGGCCCTACTCGGGAGGCTCGGGGAGCTGTGTTCTTTCTTTACTGAAAAACTAAATGAGGGGTTTTTGCGTCCCACTAGCCTACTGGTTTCCAGGAGAGGATCCCTCCTGAAAGGCCCCGTTACAGAAGCTTGCAAGGCCTGAGTTAGGAAAAGAAGGCAGGTGCTCTTCCCTTACCAACTGCCAGGCCCCTACCCAGCACCGGGCTTCTGTGCGACACAGAGACGGTGGTCTGTGGGTCTTGACAGATCAATGGTGCTGAGGGATCGGGCTGTAGCAATCAAAACATTAATCGCTAGTTTGGAAAGTATTTTGAATGACAAACAGCACGAAGGAGACTTTAAAAAGAGTAGCTTGAATAGCAGCAGAAGAAGCTGTTACCTTTCCCCCAGGAGCTTGGTCCCCCTAAAAACCCCCTAGCAGGAGAGCTAGGAGTCAGACACAGCAGAACGTACTCCCCAGCCTGGGCCTGGCCTGACGATGGGACAGCGGGTTCCCGGGAGGTGATTGCAGAGAACCCATGACACCAAGAGCCTCCTGTCTATTGCCTGGGTGAGTAACCGATGGCCCAGAGCTCCCAGATTGAGGAAGTCCCCTGTGTCCAGTCTTTGGTTGTAGGGAGGCTGTGTAAACTGTGGGGGGAAAGAACAGCATGCTTCCGGCAGCTCCGTGACACGGGAATACGGCCACGCAACAGATGCCACTGTTTTCAAGCAAAACGCTTGTTTCCATTCTGGTGACACTGAGTCGTGTTGCCAACCGTGCGCTGTCCTCCGCAAAACTGACGGGACTGAAAATCCACAGGGTAGTCAAATGACCACCGACCAGATCAGCGGACCCTCTAGCAGAATCAAGCTGCTCTCCTCGGGGAAACAGGGCAAACACCACTCGAGCTGGCACGTCCCCGCGCTCATGACCAGGGACACTGTCAGCCAGCAGAAAACTATTTCAAAACCCCAGATGCTCTGAAGGTTGGGCGTGTTCTGCTAGTGCTGGAGCTATGTTCCCTCTCGCGGACTTGCTCTGTGCCATCTTCGCTCCATTTCCCCGTCGTAAAGGGACAGGTGCGCCAGCGGGCAGGAGTCACACTGACACCCCGTCACAGAGCACGGGTAGCGAGCCCGCTGCGGTAGCAAGTGCCTTACTGTACGCATTCATTCCCAGACACGCAGCAGTATTTCCAATGAACTAAAACCATAAAACCTAAAGCTTCAAACGAATCCAGAGACGTGAAGTCCCCCTTCAGAACCAGGCTGACCTGGGAGAAGGAGAAACCCAGTGGCACCGGGAGACACTGGAGCCGATGTCTCTTACGAGGTAAACTGATTGCCAGCCGCCCCCTGAAGATGCGTCAGTGCTCTGAGAAGTCACCTTTCGGTGAGGCTTCAAAACTGCGTCCTCGCTCAAGGGCTACAAATCGCAGCATTCCACCCCTAAGCCTTTCGGACGTTGCAGACTCTGGCTTTGGTCTCTGCGTGCCCTACAAAAGTGGATTTGGCCACGGCTTCCGCCAGCGTGCTTCTGTGTCACGAAAGGCCGCTGCCGGGGTGGGGGGGAGGGTTGCAGGGTGTGCTCATCCCCCCAAGCACAAAGGAAATCACTGAGCAAGGGATCCCCATTCTGAACCTGCCCAATAGCTTTGAAAGGATGACCTGCTGACACCGGGCAGGGTTTACTCCTCATTTAATTAAGAGAGAAAGGGTTTCCGTGGAGCGCGGGCTCTGAGCTCCCTTTGTCGTTTTCGCTGACCAATCCAATTATGTGGGTAATTGTGAGTATCTTCCGCAAAGCACGGACAATCAGTCACAAAATGAATCAAGATCCCACAAAGTGGGCTGCTGTTCTGAAAAATATGTCGGAGCGGGGAATCAAAGGCAACGGAGTCTCAGTGTCAAAACTGCAGCGAGAGCTGTTGCGCATTACTCACCCCGTGGAAGGTTCTGCGTATTGATCCGGGCTCGGGAGCGCCTCACCGGGCACGGGCGGGCGGGCAGGGCGCGGGCGCCTCCCTCTAAACTGGCCCGACGTGTATTTGAATCCCTACCACACAGCACTGACGACAGGAACGCGAATTCTCCTCCCTGCGAAGGTGAATATGAAAATAGTTTGCTTAGTTTTTAGTTCGACAACCCACGGGGCCTGTATCTTTCTGGAGACATTTATTTCGAGGTACTTAAAAACGGACTTTTATGAGATTATTTAGGCAGTGATTATTTTTGTTGAGAAATGTGTCCTTTATCCCCCTCATTCATCCTCTGCTAAGATATTTCTGTTTGTCAGAATGCCACCGTTTCTGATAAATGGCTGAAGACAGACTGCTACACTTTATTAAAAAGTAATAACAATTTTTGTACGCACCCTTCACATTGTAGGGGGGGGACCATGAATCAAAGGACACTGCCTGTCTGGGCCTGATAAATGCGCCGTTTACCAGCCGAGGAGTTATTTAGGACTGGCTATTAATTTAAATCACATTTATCTTCAGCGGCTGGGGGAGGTGGCCGCGATAGCGGTGCGGATGACCAATGGTGCGGCTAAGTGCACATTATTTATTACCGCTGCCTCGGCAGGGACGCGCAATATGTGAGGGGAAAAAAACAGTGCCAATTACCGCGGTTAATCTCGTCAGGGCAATAACAAATTTCTTCCCAACACAAGGCAATTTTTATGCTTGCACTTTTTCTCCTGCAGACAGACTTGCTTATAATTCTCAATCATTAAACTCAATTTTCTCATTCTTTTCTGAGAGCTCATGGGAAATTTTTAGTTCTCTCGGCTTCACCTTTCTTTGGGACAGGGAGCGTTTTTAGGCATTATCCGGAGGAAGGTGTGTTCTGAGCGCTTACTGAATATTTGCTGGTCATGGGGGGGGGGGTGCTGTATTGCAGATCAGATTGGCCATACTTTACTATTAAATGTTTTTCCATTAATAATAATGCCTCTTTCATAGCATTTCAATTCACCAAGTTCTTAATATGCAAAATAACAATTGGGAATAACCAATCATTAGTATTTTTTGGCCAATTAACTTCAATTTGATTGATCTACCATGGAAGATTAAAATATTTGTAATAAAATGTATTTGAAGCATGAATTAAATCCAAACACTCACAATCCAGCTTTGCCGCGAGAAGCGCAAGGCCCAGCGTGTGCCTCTGGCTGGGCGCGAATGTCCCTGTTGCCTGTGCCATCAAGGCACGCGTCGCGCAGACTGTCCTGAGGCCCCCAGCCCAGCTGCGCAGCCCCGGCGCTCCAGCTGGCTTCCCCACACCGCGCCCTCTCTCCACGGGGCTGTGCGCAGCATCTCGCCTTACTACCCTGATGTACTTTCCCAGATTAGAGAGAATAAATTCAAATTTCAAATGCAAATAATGAAAACGTGTATGTGTGTGCAGTACCCTGCATGTGTTCATACTGGTTTCTCTGTAAATAGAGCGATAATTATAAAGTAATGAGAGCATCTCATTTTCTGGCTGCTTTCATCAAAGTAACTACTTGAGTGGATTCCAGGGGGAAGGGCGTCCGCAGGGAGAGCCAAAACAGGAGGTTGAAAGAATCTGACCTCACAGCCCAACGTGACCGGGGCAAGGCCAGTGTGTTTGCTTTTCTGATCGTGGCTTTGACATGTGGTTGGAGGATGGTCAGGAGATGGTTCCGGGGAGTCCCTCAAACAAAGCAGTTTGCAAGGACTCTCGCCTGGCCCAGCGCCCAGGGTCAGGAAATGAGTCCCAGGGCAACCTTCGTGGGAGAGCTACGGACGCCCCCGTTACAGTTCCCGAGTACACGGGCGCACAGGCTCAGAACGGCTCCCCCTCCAACGCAGTGTCTGCACTCCCGGGGGAACTTCAGGGTTTGTCCTGTAGAATGTGGAGTTGGGTAGTAGACAGACGTGTGCATGGGTAAATGCGTTTGCACACACGCTCCCGGACGTGTGTGTGTGCACAGACATGCATCTACCCGTGTATTTACACATGTGCACATGCATCATGTAATTCGTTTACATAGACATGCATGCACATGATGTCCATTTACATATTTACACACACGTGTGTATCACAGTTATGTAGACAGACTTAG
Source organism: Ursus americanus (assembly GCF_024610735.1). Lineage (NCBI taxonomy): Eukaryota > Metazoa > Chordata > Mammalia > Carnivora > Ursidae > Ursus > Ursus americanus. The sequence goes on along the minus strand of NC_142141.1, from coordinate 63,344,137 downwards.
GTGTACATATACATACATAAATATGCATATTTATTTATTTACCTTTATTTATTTTTTAAAGATTTTATTTATTTATTCGACAGAGAGAGAGAGACAGCCAGCGAGAGAGGGAACACAGGCAGGGGGAGTGGGAGAGGAAGAAGCAGGCTCATAGCGGAGGAGCCCGATGTGGGGCTCGATCCCAGACCACCGGGATCACTCCCTGAGCTGAAGGCAGATGCTTAACGACAGCCACCCAGGTGCCCCAAATATACATATTTAAATAGAAGTAATTAGATAGGTTAAATAAATAAAAGTTAAGCAGTAATCCACCGTTCTGTTAAACAAGGGGTTTCAGTCCAGCCTCTGGTCAGACCAGGTGCTCCTGACGTAACTTTCGGGCCATCTGGGAAGCATTCTGCAGGGACGGGTGGGCGGCCACCCTCCTCCCATCACTGTCACCTCGTATCGTGCACACGGAGACGTTCTTCCAGTTCTGTGGACTGCTACGGCCTGGTGGGGATGACCCCGCCCTTAATGCTTCCCTCCATCTGTGGCCACACGCCCTCCACCAGGTGTCTGAGTGCTGCTGTCTCCCACCCTCACCTCTTTTGGGTGGCCTTCTGTGCTCACGGGGCTTCCCAGCCCAGGGGACCATGGCAGGTGGGAGCATCAGGGCTGTCGTGTCCTCTGTTTAGGGAGCTGAGAGGTCCATCCCCCTGCACACGGCAAGCTGTGGTGGCTCGAAAGAGCTCAGTCGTCCTTGGACACTGCTTTGAGGAAACCCTGTGGCTTCGCTCACACCATGGGGTGGGCCGTGGTTGAGAAGGGAAGCCCAGGGTCAAGTGCAAACTGCATCACTCACTAGCTCTGCTGACTTGAGAAATTTCCCCAGCCTCTCGGAGCCTCGTTCCCTCTTTATGGAGTAGAATCACGGTAATAAGGGCCCCACGTGGGGATTCAGTGATAGGGAACGCCCCCCAGTAGGCTCTGCAGCGCTAGCTGGTGCCGTGACTATTGTTACTATGACTTCTGAGCCCACATTTCATTAATTCTGTGGCCAAAATCACAGTGAGTGCCTGATAACAGTAGTCGACCGTCACCTACGTGTATCAGTTAGTGAGGTTAAGTCGTGCTGCTACAACAAAGAGGCCTGGAATTGTAACGGCTCCCAGCAACAGGGCTTCCTTCCGCAGGCAAGCAGGGGCGATCGTCAGCCGTCACTCGGGGTCCAGGGTGAAAGAGCAGTAAATATGGCAAAAGCTGCCTGTTGATAAACTTGAGAGAAAAAGAACTCCAGAAGGTGTTGACCTGACACCAGCAAACTGCAGCCTAAAATCCATGGAATTCTTTTCTTTGGGGGACAGTTAAGCCAGGTCTCTCTCCTGTCGACAAAGAGAATCAGAGCATACGGATAGAGCTCCCCCTCATCACCACTGCCGAGAAGATGGAGAGGATCTTCAGAAGGGAAGGCAAGGGCTTATGGGGTTTCACCCCTTACATGGGATAAACAGTGCACACGTGCTGCAGAAGGGTCCATGTTTGGGCTACCATTCTTGGGCTCCCAGAAAGATGGGCCTTTCCGGTTTGTCCCGCAGAGAGCCAGCACTTCCACACAGGGGCCCTGGCAGAGGCCACGGCAACCTTGCTGGTCCATACCTGGCCTGTGGCCTCAGCCACCCACAGGGCTGCCAGCTCTCTGCCCTCTCCTCATGGATCAGCTGGGGGTCCTCAGTCTTGTTGGACGTGGCTGGGTGAGCATGCCCAGACTTCTAGTCATTTGCAGTGTGAACTGTTACAGCAGACGCTGTGAGGATAAAAACAAAAAGAAACAAATGAACAAAAACAGCACACTTTGGGCTTGGAACGTTCTGGGGTCCTGAGAAGTTGTACGATCCCTTCCTCAAGACACCATGGTGGTTTTTAAACACTGCATGTCAGTTTCATAGAGAACTTTAAGTTCATCTGGCTTTCCCTCTGGAGGACTGTGCACACACAGACCATGTGCCCCTCCAATGTTCCAAAACCCATGTGCCTGGACCCTGTGGCCCCGGACAGCCGAGCCTGTCCTTTCCACCCTGGCCTTAAATGAACTTCCAGGCCTCTCTGCTTGAACACCTAGAACTGTCTTCCCACCCTTGGCCCTGGTCTCTCTCCCTCTACACAACAGGAGACCCATCCTAGGGGGTCTTCCCTTGACCTCCCTCTCTAAGCCCCACCTGAGATGGAACCTTTTCTGACATGTGAAGCTCGGCTCCGTCACATGCGACTCCCCAGTCTGTTCACTTCCTATCCCGCTGCAGTTGGGCTGTAGTAGGGGCTGTGGAAGCCACAACCTTTGAGAGACAACTGTCCACAGAGACCTGTGCAAGTCTTACCCGCTACCCTGGCGCCCACATACCTTATTTGCTCTCATCATTGGTGAGAACAAATCTTCATCCTCTGCGCATACAGATACTTGATAAAAGCAGAAAACAAAATCATAGAGAGCTGTGTTTGGTACCTGAGGCAGGGGAGCAAGAGGAGCTTACCGTTCAGGCCAGTAAAGAGCTATGATACGTACAGCTGTCCCGTGCTGCCTACCCCACACGATTCCCTGGCCCCGGAACACACCGCACTTTATTTAGTGGAAACATTATCCGTCCGCCCAAATCAGAAACCCCAAAGTTATTGTTAACTAAAGTCATGTTCTGTCCATTCAATTTCAGAAGAGTTTCTCAAATCGTGTCCTCATCTCTGCTCCCACCCATGGGCTGGTGTCTGCCTTTACCGTCCTCAGGAAAACCGCGGCAGTGACCGGCTCGTCTCCACGAACCTGCTATCAGGCCTACCCAGTCTATGCCTAGCTACGACTCCAGAATACCCCAGAGATCAAAACTCCCTGCAGGACTTCCATTCAGAGTCTGACCTCCTTCCCAGGCATTCTGGTCATCACACTCTAAGTTAATTTCTGAGCATTATTTTCTGTCCCATTTTCTCTTCCCTCTTCTTCTGGGATCTAGTTACCGGCTTTTCTTTCTTGTTTACATTGGACAATCATTATTGATCTGGTCTCAAGGTCAGTGAATCTGTCATTGGTTATCTCCATTTATAATGAAGCCTACCCAGTGACTTTTTTTTTCAGATTGTTCCCTTCTAAAATTTCTACTGTTTTTTTAATGGGTATTAATTCAATTTTGTTTTTTAACATGTATATATTTAATTTTCTTGATACGACATCCTGTCTTTTTATTCATTACAAACGTATCTTTCTTTTTCTTACCGAGCACACTTGTAATGGTTGCTTTGAAGTTCTTGTCTGATACCCTCAGTGTCTAAGTCATCTTGGGCTTGGCATCTGTTGCCTTTTCCCTTGAGACTTTCCCTTGAGATATGTTCCTCTATCTTTTTATGTCGAGAAATTTTGGATGATATCCCAGACACTGATCAGTGTCTCCAGGACCAGCTAGCTGTTTCCATATTTTATCCGGAGTCCTCAGTTGTTACTTGTTGGAGAACTTATTTGCTAAGTGCCCACTGCTTAATGCTGAAAGTGACGCTTCCTCTAACATAGTTTTTAGCCTTACCTATCAGCACTGCCTCTACAAAAATGCATCTCCGTATTACAGGCAAAGCATTCTCCTCACATTTCACGGAGCCGACTGCTACTTCCAACCGGTATCATAGGCCTTGAAGTGTCCATTCAAAACCAGCTAAGTTAACTGCCCAGGCAGTAAGTGAGAAAATATGACAGGTTACCATAATATTATCATGCAATGGTCTGTGTTAAATTTGCCACTTTAAGACAGTTTTCTCTTAGTCAAAAAATGCATTTTTTTTTTTGTAGTAGAAACTCAGGGACTTCTAACATACAAATTAAGCCATTTCTTGCTAAATTCCTGAACAACTGTAAACATTTTCAATTTGCCAAAACATTCATCTCATTAAATACTTTTATGTGATGCAGAGGTCCTGACTGTTCAGGAAATGGGTGTGTGTGGTGTGTGTGTACATGTTTGTAAGTCATCTTAAATAATTTCATGCGAGATGCTGTTACAAAACCCATACGTTTGTAGACCCGCACACAATATCAGGAAAGAGGGAAGAGAAGCTAGATGATGCATGAGCCATGCAGCTATAATGCACAGAGGTTTAAAGAAAATGGCATAGCTGCATTATATACAGACCTCTAAAGATCATTCTGAGACACATCAGTAATCACTCAGAGACCATCTCTTACAAGTGCATTGCTTTCCTGGGCTGCGTGGGGAAATGCAAGAGAAGTCTCCAGCTCCAAGAAGCTTCGAGTCCAGCAGTAGCTGACCATGTAACAGGTCATACAAACGTAGCCCCTCCCCCCCAGGCCCTCATCCCAGCGGACTGGCTGCAGGGGCAGAGGCTTGCCCCAGCTACAGGGAGAGGGTGGTGCGCTTCCCAGAATCTTCACCTTCTGCTGTACTTTTTGTATCTTGGAGACACGTGTTACTCTCCATATGCTTTATCTTTACTTCCCCACAGGATCAGATACAGCTGTTGCTGTTGTTGTTTTGGTTTTTTGGTTTTTTCCCCATACTTACAGCTGGTGTCTAACCAGCTAAGCCACTTCAATCCAGGCATTCATCTGGAGTTCCTGTCCTCGTCTAAGGTCACAAAGTCAGCTGTGTAGAAGGAGAAAGTCAATTAATATACGTAATAAATGAATAGAAAAACACATTACTATGCAGAGAACAGATTTTCAGCAAATGTAAAGCATTATTCCCCTTCAAAAAATAGCTAACATTATAATGAAAAATTTTTATTTTTGTGTGATTTTGAATAAAATATTCTGCTGAAATAGTAGAAATAATTCAGTGTCCCACAACATACTAATCTTCCTTCTCTGTTTTATTCATACTGATGTGGATATTTATGGTAGGGAGAGGATGTCATGTAATGTTCGAGAAAAAAAGTCTTAAGTTGTCAATGTTCTAATAATGTGGTCAAATGTTGAAAGTGCTTTGAAAAGTTCATTTGCTGTAAAGATGTTTTTAATTAATCATTAAAGTAAAGGATTAGCTTTACATAAATATTAAATTCTTTATCTATGCTTCTTTAAATTCTACTTTTTTTCCAACTATTTTCCAAAAATTCAAAAGGCATTGCTTTAAAATAGGGTATTCCATGTGTCCATATTTTTAAAATAATGTGAGATTGCGGCAAGAAAGTTTCCTTTCTTTTAATCTATATTAATAATATACAGTATTTATACTTCCCATCTGTAACTCTGACTCTTACCTTGAATTTCACAGCCATTGGCCCCTGGCAGAACATGGAGGAAGAGAGGCAGGAACACAGCATGGTGGCACATCAGAGAGAAGTTAGGGGAGGTGAGCAAGGTGGTGGGAAAGGAACCCATGTTTAAACAGCACCTGGAAAGAACAGACCATAGACCAGAAGAATTACATGTAGAGGGAGGAAATCCATTATGTAATAGGTCAAACATAGAGAGTTTGCAAAGCTCACACTTTTTAGGCCAGTTGGCACATCTTGAGCTTTATAAAGAAAAAGAAGGAGCTCACTAGCAGCCAACATCAAGCACTTCAGAGGCAGCAAAGGAGACCTGCCAGTCAGTTCTGCTGCCTCCGAGTTAGGTGACATTGAACAGCTGCTTCTTCTTGCTGACCTGTGTCCTCATGCAGAAGGAGACTTACACTTGTCTACTGTGAGAGTGAGGAAAGCAGAGAACTCCTATGGGGCCAGCATATAGTAGGAATCCCATGACTTGAAGTTATTCATATCAGCCTCAGCAGCAGCAGCAGCAGCAGCAGCATCACCATGAATACCACCATTGTCATCGCCATCATCACCACCATTGTCATCACCATCATCATCATCACCACCCCCATTATAACCATCATTATCATCACTGTCACCATCACCATAACCATCATCATCATCATCATCACCATCACTATCATCATCACCATTGTCACCACCACCATTGTCATCACCATCACCATCATCACCATCACACCCATCATCACCATCATTATCATCACCATCATCATCATCACCATCATTATTATCATCATCATCACCATTATCATCACTGTCATCACCAACACCACCATCATCATCCCCATCATCATCACCATCACTACCATCATCAACACCATCATCAGCACCATCACCAACATCATCATCAGCAGCAGCAGCATCACCATCAACACCACCATTGTCATCACCATCATCATCATCACCACCATCATCATCATCACCCCCATTATAACCATCATTATCATCACTGTCACCATCATCACCATCATCATCACCATCATTATCATCACCATCACTATCATCATCACCATTGTCACCATTACCATTGCCATCACCATCATTATCATCATCATCATCACCATCATTATTATCATCATTATCACCATCATCACCATCACTATCATCATCACCATTTATCACCATCTTCTCCAGCAACAATCATTACCACCACCACCATCATGGTCCTGTTAGTTGCCTCAACCAGAGACAAACCAGATATCTAGGAGCTAAAAGAATCTTAAGGATCACATAATTTAGCCCCTAGGAGTTGATGGATGTGGCCCAGAAGCGGTCTGGGTTCAGAGGATGTTGCAATATGTGTCTCCATATCATTGAACCCAGGTGCCAAGGTGTCATCTGTGAGTGACAGGGTCTCTTCTGTATGCTTTGATAGGAAGGTGGACATGCTCCAGAAAGCTACATGCAGACAGTCCTCTCTAGATCACTCACCTTCTCAGATCCTTTAGTTAGTATGTTCATCCGTTCATACCTCACCTGTCTGGCACCAGATCCTTTGCTTACGACCCTGAGACTCCAAGAATATCTTGTCTGTGTCCCTGATGTTCCCACTTCTTCCTGACAACCTCCAGGACTTCCGCGATGGAGTGAGGATGTGAAGAGGCAGGGAAGACAGCCTAACAACTATTTTGGACATCAGAAACAGCTGGGTGTCTGGTCAACATGAGAGCTCTACTAGGCTCCTACACAGCTACTTTTAACTTTTTTCTATAGATTCTTCAGCTCCAGAGTTACAAATAATGACCAAATTATATATATTTTTAAAAATTGGCTATTTATCATCCTCATGTATTATCATAATTTGCTTTATACTTTTCATACCTTTGATTAAATGTCTGTTTAAGTCTGTAAAGTTAACCAGCCATACAGAGCCAAGACTCCAGGCTAGAAAACGTTGAAGTGATAAGAACAAGACAATGTTGCAAGTGATTAGACATACTGTGTTTTCCTGGTCCGGGTTCTAAGGCACGCACAGCTGGATCCCCAATTCTTTAGACCCTGTGATACACATTAGAGTGAACCGTTGTTGGTTTCCAGGATTTCCTCCAAGGAAACTTTTAATTTTGTGAACACCAAAGGAGCTGAGCCTGTCTTCTATTTAAGAGGATTACATATTCTATGGGCTTTTTGGTTTGGTGTTAAAGTGTTTTTCATTTTTCCCTTAATAATTCATAACTTATTTGTATGTGGCAGAAGAAATGAAAATACTAAGAACCAACCTCTTGTCTATGAAGTACCAATCCACACTGAAACCTGGCCGCACCCTGAAAACGTGCCGCTAAGTGAGGGATGGACACAAGAGGACACGTGCTGCCTGACTCCGCGTGCACGATGTGAGCCCCCACATGCGTAGAGACATGACTCCGGGACCCGGGGGCAGGACGGGGTTGGGAGCGGTCATGTAATGGGCACAAGTGTCTGTTTGGGATGATGGAGAAGTTCTAAAAATAGTCACGAGGGCTACACATTTTGAATTCCCTTATGCCACTGTATTGTACACTTAAAAATGGCTACACTGGTCAGTTCTATGTGATGTGCATTTCACTCCAATAAAAAAAATAAAACTCCAGCTCCTGTAAATCGGGTAAAGGTACTGAAAGTAACACATAAAAACCCGAGAGTGTGGTTCCTGGCAGTGCTTGGAAGCTCGTTTTGCACGCAGAGCCCTGGGACTCTCGGAGGAGCGGGCGGGTGGGCGCAGGCTCCCTGCCCAGCCCTCCATGCAGCCCGCTCCCTCCTCACAAGGTGCTTCATTATTTATTAGCCAAGCAATCTGGCTGGCCGCGCGCTATCAGGAGCGGAATCCAATTCTGAAAGGTCACAGCCACAAACATCCCAGGGAAAGGGTGTTAAAGCAAACACAAATACACCTTTTTAATTTTGGCTGAATTGATTAGATAACAATTGGAGGGTGTCACAGGTCAGGAGGCGCGAGCCAGCGGGTCAGCGGAGAGAAAGGAGCCGGGGCGGCGGTCACAGGGGCGCAGGACTGAGCCTGGGGCACCCTGCCCCCGCCTGCCCTCTCTCTTGTCTTCGCAAATGAAGAAATGCCCACGCTGGACCCAAAGGCTTTGAAATGGCACAAATAGCACAAATGGCTAAGGCCACACCGGAGTCAATGAACATTAGAAATTACGCTCTATTGGAAGTCAAGTACACAAAGGCTCTCCAGCGTTATAAAAGGCAGACATGCCCGTGTGCCCAGCAACCCTGCCTGGGACCCAGAGTGGCCAATACCCTGCCCAGGGACCTGCGCATCAGCCCACAGGCCCCGGAGCGGCCCTCGGCTCTTCCCAGCTGGATGCTGGCGCTGGGGAAACCGAGGACTGCGCACGCCTCAGCGCCTCCGCACGCCCCAGCACGCCATCTGGCGCACAGCCCGGGGGGAAAGGCAAGACCCCAGGACAAACGGTCCTCAATGGATACAGCAGCCGGTCGAGGCAGTGGTGGGGAGCACTTCGACCTCTGCTGCCGACGGACTGTCCAGGCCCACAGACGAAGTACTAGAAGCAGTAAGTAAGCCATGAGTGCATCCACCAAGAATTTAGATAAAAAATAAATAAAAATTCATCAACAGGCAAATAGATGATTTTGTAAATATGAAAATATATTCAGCCTCACAAAGAATCATGTATATACATATGCAAGTAATGGGGAGTAACATTTTTGCTGATTAAAATTGACAATCATTTAAGAATTGTGAATGCACAGGAGTCCTTACCAAGACCCTCTCTTCTGGCCGATGGTGCAAGTTTCAGAGCAGCTTTGCAATGCTTCACCCCAGAAGCCCCAGAGGGGCACTGAGAATGGGCTCACTCCCCCCACAGTCCAGTTTGGAGATGTGCTGACCCCGAGCAGCTGGGCGGGGCTTCCAGCACAGAACTTCTCAGCTCCATCTCCATGACCAAGGGTTGTCCAGAGACGGGAAGGTGCAGTGCTGTGGGCGCCCCGACACGGATGAAACCCGAGCAGCAGTGTGGCGGATAAACAGCAGGGGGAAGGGAGGGTGTACACGGCTCCCAGGGGTCAGCACAGCAGTCTGGCAAGTAGCCCCTGCTCTGGCTGTGGACAATTAGCAGCCTGGAGCTACAACCCCACCATGTTTATCTCATTAGGGAGAATGTTCTAGAATGTAAGTCAAGGAGCATAACATTATTACCTTGCCAACCTTCACTCTGCTCTAGTTTGCAGAAGTTTGCAGAAGACAGCCACTCTTAACAGTCTATTAGCAGGTGCTTAGGACAGTTCCCACCTGCCTCCCAACTGACGAGCTACCATCACTTAGGATCTGGCTGTCTGGCTCTCATTGGGCTGGTCACTCTTCGGCCCTTTTCCCTGGGCGCACTCACAATGAAGCCAGAGTATTGGGGCATTGGTACCTCAGTTTACCGGAAATAACACAAGGCAACTTAGGGAAAACTTAGATAACGTACCCTGAGATCAGAGAAATAAATTTTGAACAAGAGGCCATGCTTGAGTTTGAGTAGAAACCAAGCTCAACAACAACGTATTTATGCATTTGTCCTTGTGGATTGGAGCAGGAACACTTTGCAACTTGACTCATATTTTGTGAAATTGCCGTGAGCCTGGACGACTTCCACCTCCCAAAGTTTATGGGTTAAGAAATAGCCAAGTCAAGGAAAACACTTTGGTTCCCTTTGTATTAAGAGTCTCTTAATGAAACACATGTCTAAAAATAAACCAAGCAGTTTATAACTTGAGCCCAAAGTCCCACACCCGTGCGGGAGTTGATCAAGAGTCCCTTTCCAAAGGAGGACAGGGACCTGGGCGAGCGGTCAGCTGCTAACAGGTAGACAGAATACTCCCCCTGGTGTCCACTGCAGCTCACCTGGCTGATGTGGATTCTTGAAACCGGCCGCTGGCATGTTGATCGGCGGTCTTCACCAGGGTTGTCGTGAAGGGCAGCAGTGGCTTTGCCACGATGGGGGCCAGACCAGCATCCCGCGTCTCCACTGCCCTGGGCACTCTCCCTTCCTTTCCCTTTCCCGCGGCAAGCCCACACCTGTGCTTTCTCAGAACGTGTTCCAACAGGAGTCCCAGGGGCTGCTTCTGTGGGCATTCGCCGTCTTCCTGTCTGTGCTGAGATGGGGAACAATTCATCAAATTAGTCATAACGAAGCCTGAGGCTTTGCTGATACAGGCGTGTTCAACAATGTCGGCTTTAAAAATAACGACCCGGGAATGTGCTTTCTGTGCCCTCGTGGAAGTGAATAAATACAATTATTTCAGGATTTTAAAGATTTTAATTATCTACGTGCTGGGCTCTGTCTTTGGCAGGAAGAGGATCTCTGTGTGTCAAGAGGGCAGAGTGCTGTGGGACAGGGTGCTGTGTCAGCGAGGAGCCAGCCCTAACCAAGATTAATGACCCGTCTCCCCCGTCAGGGCTCGGCCGGCTATCGGCACGTACTGAACACCGAGACAGCACGGAGAGATAGAAGGGAAGCCACACCTTCCAGAGCTGAGAAGACGCTGCTGTGTTTCCTGTTGTCTCAGACCAACGTGCCTTTATCGAGTTCTCCGTCTGGGGCTCTCCGTGTTGCTCTCCCACGTCTCCAGCTTTCACCTGCAGAGAGATAGAGTCAGCCATGCTGTGAGCTGGGCCCTGACACTCTGAGTCAACACCTAAGAAATTAAAAGATCGAATCAGTGAGTTTTATGCTTTTCTGGGCCGTTTAAGAGGCTGTATGTGTTATCATTACAAAAATAATACTGGTAAAATTTGCAAAATCATAGGTATCATTTTAATATATTAATACTATTATACATAATAGAGATGTGTAAAATATATGTTATATAAGACACACAAAATGTATATATACGTATGTGAGATGTGTGTATATATATGAATCTACGTATATATACCGCTCTGAGGCGCTCTTCCGGAGGTCAGTTAAAGACCATAGGCAATTTGTATTTTATTATACACACTTTTCTATACTTTTTGAAGTCATACAAAATGTGCATATTGTACGTGTTACGTATTGTAAATGTTTGCAATGAAATACAAAATTATACGTTTTCGTTATATATAAGATAATATGTTATGTATGAATTGTTTACACAGTATGGGTACAATACATATGTGTGTAACTGGTACCGTCCCTCCTACAGAGGCTGGGCTTCCGGAAGGCACGCTGAGGAGCGCTGAGCTAAACTGTGCCGGGGGCCACGTCTCTTTGCTTCCCAGAAGCTCCTCTTCTAATTGTGAGGCAGTAGGTCCTTGGAAAAAGCGTCACAACAACATGCTTGATAACAGAAGATCAGTGCTGAAGTCAGTGGACCAGTTACCAGCAGTGGCGTGTCCAGGCCATCGAAACACTTTGGAGAAAGACCCACGAAGGGTCGATGCTGACCTTCACAGAGCCCCTACTCTGGGACCAGCAGTGCAAACGCTTTCTACCAATTCCTCCAGTTCACCCCACGACAGCCCTAGAGCAGACCCCGCTGACGCGCTTTCTCAGACCCTGAGGTGGACGCGGAGCTCCGCAGGTGCCCGCGGTCGGTGCAGACGGTGGCGTCTGCGTCTGCGGCCAGGGAGAAAGGTGTGCGGAGCACGGTCAGGCGGGCGGGCCGGGCGGAAGGGAACAATGAGGTGGCCGCGTGCAGAGGTCGAGGGATCTCCGCGTGAGCGCGCTTGGCCGGTAGGAGCGACCCACAGAGGAGTGTGGATGGAGTGGAGCCCGAGGTATGACAGACCTCGCTTCCGGGGCTCCTTCTCCACGCGTGGGGCATGGTGATCCCAAGTCATCAGTCGTAAACGTTCAGTGAGATACTGCGTCCACGTCTTCATGCCTTTCCACAAATGTGGCCTGTCAGCAACCGTGGACATGACCAAGGGCAGGACCTGTGGGCGCACCCAGCCCAGAGGACAGGACAGCGTGATGTTCGCAGGCCCTGTTAGGGTTCTCACGTGTCCCACAGACGCGTTGGTGCCTTCGGTGAGGGAGCCGACAAAATCTTGAGCAGACGCTCAGATGACAGGCCTCCGGAGGCTGGCTATTAAGAAAGGGAACAGAGTCAGGGTCTGAGCAGTTCACAACAGGCTGGAAGGATGGACTGAATTTAGTTTCAAAATTAATTATATAGATATAAATGATCACAAAGTCCTTATCGGAAAATTCACAGGTGCACGCACACGCACACATACAAACGTGCACACCTGCACACACACGCACACATACAAATGTGCACACCTGCGCACATGCACATACAAACGAGCGCACACACACACACATACAAACGTGCACACCTGCACACACACATACAAACGTGCACACCTGCACACACGCACACATACAAACGTGCACACCTGCGCGCACACACATGCAAACGTGCACACCTGCGCACACGCACACATACAAACATGCACACCTGCGCACACACACATACAAACGTGCACACCTGCGCACACGCACACATACAAACGTGCACACCTGCACACACACGCACACATACAAACGTGCACACCTGCGCACAGGCACAGATGCTGTGAACTAGAGGCAGAACCGGCCGGCAGTGTGGCTAACACCGAAGCCTTTCTTCGTGGTCCCTGTAAATTCAGGGGCCACCAAAATTGGAAAGCAGACGTAGCAGTTTTCGATGACTGAGTTAATTCAATAGATATCTCAAGTGTGTGAGGCATTTCCTTGTGTAAAACCCTTGCTATACATTTAAAATGAGAAAGGGACACAACGTCCCATTTCTAGAAAATCACACTCTGATGGACATGTGCTAACGGAGGAAGGAGGAAGGGTGGGGTCCCATCCCAGCCGGCTGTGCCCACGAGAGCACACGGGGTCTGGGTCGCGGGCAGAGTAGCTGGTGGGGAAATAGTTCAGAGTCGGACATGTTGACTTTACGCTGAGGCTTCTGAACAGAAATGTGCGCAAATAAAGGGCTGGAAGTTGGGATCGAGGACGTGGAAGCCGGAATAACCATCTCTCAGGTGTGATCTGAAGGTTTCAAATAACTCAGAGTGAAATCAGACAGAAGATGGGAGGCACATAACAGGCGATGGCAATATTGGGGGGACCTCAGAGCAAAGTGCCAGTGACAGGAGAGGCCAGCATGGGATTTGGAGCCCAAAGCGCACGTCAGTCTGAGGACAGTTGCTGGACATGGAGGTTCTCAGGACAAAGCTGAAGGATGCAAGTGCCGAGGAGAGGACATTGGCCTGGGAGTCGTAGGTGACCTTCAGGAACAGAGAGCAAGGAAAACGGAGAATTGGCTCGTTAGATCCCGTGTTGAGAAACTCATCTGTGAAAGGACAGACCACAGCACGCCTGCCAAAGGCAGTGGATGTTGGATTTTTTAAGATGGAGAAAGGGTCGCGTTGTGGACCGGAGAGATGTCAGCATCGAGCACCTGTGAAGGGCCTACAGGGATGCCCTTCTCGGGCAGGGAAGCCATGAGGATCCGGGAAGACATAGGGGTCAAAGGAATAAAACAGCAAAAGGACAGAAAGACCCTAGTTCACAAAGGACAAAAAGCAAACTCAATTTGTTTCTCAGAGTCCATAGTCTCTCATGCTTCATTCCCCCTTCTGATTACCCCCCCTTTTTTTATCCCTTTCTTCTCCTACCAATCTTCCTAGTTCTTATGTTCCATAGATGAGAGAAACCATATGATAATTGTCTGAGAAACAAACCGAGGGCTTCTGGGGGTGGGGGGGGTGGAATGGGATAGGCCGGTGATGGGTAGTAAGGAGGAAACGTATTGCATGGTGCACTGGGTGTTATACGCAACCAATGAATCATCGAACTTTACATCAGAAACCAGGGATGTACTGTATGGTGACTAACATAATATAATAAAAAATATTAAAAATAAATAAATAATGAAAAAAAAAAGCAAACTCAATTCCCTTCATAAAACTAAGGACAGGCGTTGAAGGAGGGGACAGAGGGAGATGCGATTGGGGTGGCCAGGTTTGGGGAGCTCTTGTGGGGAATGTGTGGGGGCAGCTAGGGGAGCAGGAGGCAGCTCTGCTGCCGGTCACTTGCTGCAGGGGACACTTCGGATGTCTCCCAAGGAACTCACCAGCCACATCTGTGGTCCTGGAAAAATAAACAGACTATAAACAGCAGGGTAACACCAACCCGGGCGTCAGCAGGTGGAGGGGGAAGCCGAGGGCGTGAGAGTTCAAGGTCAAGGCTCTGTTGCCATGGCCAGCCCCAAAGCTAAGCACCCAGTGTGGCATAGAACCAGCTGGAGCCAACGGAGCTGATGGATGGGATGTGCAGCTGGCACAGTCTACACAAGCAGCCTCACAGAACACGTGAGCGAGCCAGAAGCTGGCCCTGCTATGCACAGGTAATTAAAAAAAAAAAACCCACAAAGCATGTACAAGTATTTAAGGAAAGAATTATCTAGGAAATGATGCAAGGACAACCGGTTGTTTCAAGTGAGGAGGGGAAATCCAGCAGAATTTCAAAGCAGCAGGAGAAAAGAGCGCCTGCTTTAGTTTCAGGACTCCCTTCCAAGCAGGAATGTACTAGATACGCTCTAACGTGACCTGAGCGGCTCACTACGAAAAAGCGCACCAACTCCGCATTGTCCGGTGTGAAAACTGAGAACAGAGAGGCTGGGACAGTTCCTCCCTCACAGAGGCCAGAGGGAGGTGTGGCAGGGAGACCGAGGCCGGGCTCGTTCTGGGATGCTGGATTCGGTTCTGGGCGCCCAAGGGGACACCATGCGCGCAGGAGAACGCCACGGCTTCCTGGCAGCTCTGGTGATGGAAAGGTCTGAGCGTGGAGCCATGGACACGTATGAACACACAGCACACAGCACACAGCATGGCGCTGCGGGCTCTGCGTCCACCGAGTCACGCGCACCCTCAAGGAAGGGAGATGAACTGCATCTAACCCCTCCAATAATCAAAATTACTTCCCAGCAACAACTCCCCCACAACTCAATTCAACAAGATCGAGCCGCCAAGAAAACAGTCCAGCAGAGCTGCTGGGCCGCGGGAGCGTGGGTTCTACATAGCTCAAGCTCCCCGGCAGGTGCGGTCGCGTGCTCGCGGAGTGGGAAGAGCTCCGGGGTTTCATGGGAGCCCAGAGCCCTGCTGTTTATGCGGTGACGCTCTGTGGTTGAGGGGTCACCCGGATGTCCCTTCAGGGGTGGAGAGCTGACCTCCTCGGCTGTTGGGCATGAGGCCAGCAGTCAGCCCTCAGGGCTCAGCCGATGCCGCCTTCCATGCAGAGCACCCCCACCCCAAGACACCCCTCCTTCCAGGGCTATGCCCCCTAACATGAACTGAGAAAACCCTAGTTATCTCACCTAAGAGACAGTCCCCACTCAGCCAACACCTTCGTGGGGACAGCCCTGCAGGCCAGCCCCCTCCGCCCGGTGCTGAGCTCCCCGCCGTCCATAGGCACCAACCCGAGACCACCCCTAAGGAACAGCCAGAACCCTAAGCTCTGTGCCAACCTGCAGCAATTGGGAACTGAGTGGCCAGGCCCTCTGTCCCAAATTCCACGTGCCGTCTGTTTACACGCTCACTTCCCGTGGCAAAGTGTTCTCAGAACTGAAAAGCCTATGACGTGGACGGAAGGATAAATAACTTTTCTTTTTTTTTAAGATTTTATTTATTTATTTGACAGAGAGAGTTGGAGAGCACAAGCAGGGGGAGCAGTAGAAGGAGAGGGAGAAGCAGGCTCCCCGCCGAGCAGGGAGCCCCATGCAGGGATTGATCCCAGGACCCTGGGATCATGACCTGAGCCGAAGGCAGCTGCTTCACCGACTGAGCCACCCAGGCGCCCAGGATAAACGACTTCTTACTGATGGGTGTCACTCTGGACGCGGGTGACCCGCAAAGACATGGAAGATCTAAGGGGTGGGAGCAGCTCTAAAGGACGCCCGCGGCCTCCCAATGGGACACACCAGGAGCTTTCTAGTCCGTGTATTTAATCCAGGCTGTGCCTGGTTTTGCTTTGTTACCTGTTTCTCTGTGCTTTTCTTGTCTTTGACAAACCTTCGAAAGTTACTCTGGTAAAACATGCAGACAATGGACACGCAGGTGGATTCGGGGCTGTTCCATCCTTTGTCCCAAGGACAGGGCGTGCTGGGGCCCACGCTTCCCGTGCAATCTCCACAGAAAGACGCAGTGAGTACGTTACACCCAACATGCTTCCGTCTCCTGTCCTGTCATTGGATTGTATTATCCAGGTGCTTTTATTGTTTATTTTTATTTATTTTTCAAGTTAGTAAATGTTATCCAGATCTATTTAAAAGAGAAAGAAGCATTGCTGAACCAGAGGCAGCCTCGCAGCCCGGGTGCCCCGTTCTTCCCGAGGCAACCACACATGGTGTGCATGCGTGGTGTGTGTGCACGGTGTGTGTGTGCGGTGTGTGTGTGCGGTGCACGTGCGTGGTGTGCGTGCATGGTGTGTGTGCACAGTGTGTGTGCCCGGTGTGTGTGCGTGGTGCGTGTGCGTGGTGTGTGTGCACGGTGTGTGTGCACGGTGTGTGTGTGTGGTGTCTGTGCTCGGTGTGTGTGTGCAGTGCATGTGTGTGCGTGGTGTGCGTGCATGGTGTCTGTGCCCGGTGTGTGTGTGCAGTGTGTGTGCAGTGTGCGTGTGTGTGCTTGTGCCGTGGGTGCGTGTGCGGCGTGCGTGTGCGGCCATGTCAGTTACCGTGGGGCACCCCCCTGCTCTGTATCTATTCACCCGCACACAGCACAAGCTTTATGCTGCACGTTGTTACGCTGTATATATTTACAAGCGTCTACACGCAGCTGTGCCGCAGACATGCTTGTGCAAGTCGAGTTGTTGTTCCGTGTGACAGTTTGAAATGTGGATGCTTTCGGCTTTTCCTTTAAAGGGCCAGAGAATAGCGGTTTTTGGCTTTGTGGGCAGCCACTCGACCAAGCCCTTGTAATGTGAAAATAGCCACTGACAACAGGTAAGCTAATGGGTTTGGCTGTGTTCCAATCAAAACTTTATTTACAAAACACGCAGCGGCCAGATCCGGTCGGTGGCGCCGGTATGCAGACCCCCACACACACTCGCTGAGGCCCGTTGTTTAAACTCCTGGGCGGGCTCCGTTGTGTGAATATTGCATGATTTGCTCACACTCTCCTCTTGCGAGCTGGTTACGTGGCCGCTCGGTTTTTCTCCGTCTCAGGCGATGTGGAGACAGACATTCCTAGGACACATGCAGAAGGGGGCTCAGGCCAGGAGAGCCCCAGCCTCGCCCACCGACGGGCCGTGGTGCTTTCCCAGCTGCGCTCCAGCCAGCAGCACCCGGGACCCCAATTCTCTGCCCCCACCCAGCTTCCTGGGCTCACGGGTGAATGTTTCTGCCAGTTCGATGCGTACGCTCTGATACCCTAATTGTCCCTTCTCTGCACATTTCCAGGATCCTCTTCTAGCAACTACGTAGTTTATCCCTTTGCTTTCTCTTCTGTTTCTCTGTAAATTCCTTCACGTATTCTTGTGAGATTATATATATTGAAAGACTTTTCTGTAATTCATGAAATCAATCTTTTATCGCTTATGCAGTTACAACATTAACTTACACCTTCCCTCATCCCTTGGTGTAGGGCACTTGGTGTGGGCCAGTCTTCACTTTTGATGCAATGAAGTGTTCCTATCTTTTTTTTTCTCTACTGCTTTGCTTTTTTCTTCCTGCTTTTGTGTTTTTTTAAGAGAAATGATTTCTTAGCCCTTAGATCATAAAGGTAACTTCAGAATGCTTTAGGACATTCCTTTTCACACTGAGGGTTTCTATTTTACAGATGCTATAAAGAAGGTATCTAATTTCATTAGTCTAATTTGTCCACATGGATCATCATTTTTTAAACCTAATGTATTAACTCCCCCATCTTTACTCTTCCATGTTTGTTTTTTATGTCATGTCCCTGAACATCTATTGGATATTTGTGGAGTTCAGTTTCCCACAAAGAGACGCTGTGGAAATCTGAATTGTAATTACACTAAAATCACAGGGTGATTTGGGGAGAAAGATGCCTTTGCAATAATGAGTCTTCTTGTCCATGAGATGTACTTTCCATGTGGTCACGACTTCCCTTACATTGCGCATGGCAGAGTAAAGATGGTCCCACCTTTCACAGCTCCTCCTGGAAAACGGTCTCCACTCCTTTCCCTTGACCCTGCCCTGCTTCCGTGACTCGCGTGACCGACAGAATGGGTGGGAAGGAAATGACAAGCCCGTCTCAGACTGCCTGGAGCTTTACTGCTGTTGATCCTGAGCCTGGCCTCCCGGGCACCTCTGAGTCCTGAGTGCACAGAGATGCTTGGTCAGTAGAGGGACTTTCGAGAGCAGGCCGTAGGACCCCGGTGATGGCAGGCCTCGGGCGTGAGTTACTGGACCTCCCCAGGCTGTGGACACTGCCAGTGCTTGCGACAAGGGGGTATTTTCATTCCCTAAGCTCCCGCGTGGGGGCACAAACCCACAAAGTTTCACCCCATGTTAGACGACGCACAGGCCTTGCAGCCTCTGTCGTGGGATTTGGAGAAACAATGTGTATTAACTGAGCCATAGTTACTCCAACTAGGCCATTGCTGTTTAAAGAAACCCTATATTTTGTGCTTTGATAAAACAAAGGAAATCTTACTCCTTAACAGTCTTGTAAATGTAACTCACGTCAGATTTTCTTAAGTGGTCTACCCCTGAGAATACTGGATACGCTAAGAAGCAGAGTGAATTCTGTAATCATTGCCAATACATAGATTGGCTGCATAGACCATCAGCCAGTCTGTAACACTAAATTAGTACAGTTAAATCCTGTTTTTTATATAATAACCGTAGGAACACAATAAAGAAGTAGTAATAAAGACATTAAGGAGATGAATTATTCTAAATGGGAAATAAATTGCACTGGCTGCTAAGGATGATGAGGCCTGGGGCTGGCTCCCAGCGTCCCAGCTGCAGCCCAGGGCGCAGACGGGCTGCCCGGCATCGGCACTCAGTCCTTGCCGAGGATTTTTAATAACTGATACTCATTTCTAAGAAATGTATCATCACTTGATTAACTCAATTTTCTAAGAAACAAAATACGCTCAAATCACGTTGAATATCCTCTTTAGGGATCCCCATCAGGGACCACGGCGTACTTCAATCTACCCACTAATGAGATCATTTTGTAAACTGAGTATTTAATTTTCATGGGATCCAATCCAGCATCGACTGACTAAAGGGATTCCCTTTATAACTAAAAGTACTAGAGCAGGTTTCCATTAGTTTCTAGCTAAGCTCAGTGGCAACTGCAAGGTGAATACAAGAGTTTAAGGTCGAGCTGCCCTGCTGTGGTGGCCAGGGCAGCTCTCGTCAGTGGAGGCTCCCGGCCCCAGCCCCGACTGTCCTCAGAGCTCTCTGTCCGTCATCCCCATGCTCCAGACTGCTCAGGTGGGAGCAGGCAAAGAGACGGCTTGCTGGCCAGGTGGTCATGTGGGGCTCGGAGGAAAGACTTCCTGACCCTTGAGCAACACCCTGGCCTCCTCTCCGGACATTTGGAGAGACTGTCACTCTCCCCGCTCAGCACAGAACAATGAGGTATGTGTTTACACTATTGATTAAAACATTATTTTGCAGGATAAATTAAAATGTGATCATAACATTGTTGCTGTGTTTGCATTCTGTGCCTTAAGAATAAACAAGAACACACTTGCACGGAGAGGAGATCAGTGCCCCACAAGCTGTAAGGGCAGGTGCAAAGCGTGGCTGAGCTGCGACCTGAAGGGACCGAGGCTGGCTGCTTGTGGTGTTGAGTCTTCATGTGAATGAGACTCGGAATACAGATAACACCACAGAGTCCTCGGCATATTTGGAAGAATTTTTAGAGATCCAGAAAGGTGTGCAAGGGAGACTCCGTGATGGAAACTTGCTTCTGGTTTCTCTGTCTTCATGGGAAACACCATGGTGGCCTACTTCAAGAAGAGACAAATACCACAAAGGCTCCCAACAATCCTCTCTGACGGTGGGTTAACAGAAACCCATGCTTGGTTTGGAGAGGAAGTGGGTCCTCTCCAACCCCGCATCCAGGTCAGCCCCACTCTGCCCGTGCCGACCAGAAACACAGACCTTGCCCCACCTGGTGTCCCCTACACCACCCTGAAGCAAGAGCAGGGTGTCGAGCTTGTGTGACCCAGTATGGAGGGAAAGCTCAACAGAGAGCCGTGTTCCGGGAGAAGCTGAGTCTTTACATCCCAGCCCCCCTCGGTGAAACACGGGGTATCACCCGGGCAGGAGCTGCTTCCCTTCAGAAGCTCTGCTCCTCTGCCGGACAGGTCCTGTCACCTGCTTCTCCATGTGGAGACCGTGCCATGGAAGGAGACCACACAGTGAGGGGCCAGACAGCTGGGCCAGAGGAGGGCGCTAGCCCCCTGCCTCCAATTTAAAGCCAACAGCTTTTCTAGAGCGGTTAATGTGTGTCCAGACCTTTGCTGGGTGCAGGAGGCACCAACAGGCCTGCAGCAAAGTCCCTGCCCGCTAGCTTGCAGAAAGGGGAAAGCATACGGGGATGGACCGGGGAGCATCGCACAGGTAGGTGTCTGCAGACTCAGGGAGAGAGGCTGTCATCGGTGGGGTGCAGACACCACTGAGTCTGGACGCTCAGACAGAAATGCAGCATGGCCCAAACCAGGAGTGGGTGCGGACGTGATGTGAAGGACATTAGACACAGAACACCCTACAGAAATGGGATTTGGCACCAGAAGTAGAGTGGGAATGTACTTAGGTAATCAGAGCCCGGGCCAGTGGGAGACTTTGAAAGCCAGAAGAAATGGGATTTCAAATGATCAAGGGCTTTTGAAAGTACTTTGCATGGAGATGACATCTGCGTCAGGGCTCTGCAGGGTGGTTCTGTGCGAAGAGGCAAATCAGGATGGCCTGGGCTGGCCCGCGGACAGCCCCATGGACATCTGCAGCCCTGCGTGTGCTATGCGTGAGGATGCCTCACGCGGTACTGGACGGCTGACTCTCCTGGGTCTCCCCACTTAGCCCCATGTTAGTGCGCCTCTGTCCCAAAGTTCACACTCCTAGGAATCCAAAATGATTATCTACTGAGATTATCCTATTCAAAAAAATAAAAACATAAAATAAAACATGAATCACATTTTTGCTTTGATGGACCGGAATTAGTGAACATTATCATGAGAAGTTAATTTCTTGCCAAATTTCAACTTTGTTAAGTTTCCAGTTAGGATACAGTGTTCTTTCCAAAAGAGGGACTCTTGGCATAACATGTCTGCCCCAGTAAGAATGCATAATTTCCACCCTGAGCAAGCCTGCATCCAGGGGGGATCCCCCAGGTCTGTAAGGGACAGGTGACGTTCCTTCCACCCCAGCTTTTCAAATAGGATCCGGAGTCCTCGGCACATTTTGGCACATGCGCTCACCTGAATGCTACAGGCTCCTCGGGCTGGAGGCAGGGACATCTCCTGCCTGAATTTGGAATCGGAGAATAGTATCTGAGACACGGATATTTGGGGAGAATCAGTGCTTAAGCATGCACTGTAAATGTGGTGAACAGCACTGCAGATTGGTACACAGGACTGGGGACATTTCATTTGCCTTTAGTCTCCAAAGCAATATCTCTTTGAAATGTGTGGGTATAACTTTCAGGATTTGGATCACACAGACAATTTAGGTCCATTAGAACTCTCCTTTCCCTCAAATGCACCTGGAAATGATAAAAAAAAAAAAAAAATCCAGCTGCCTATTTTGAGTAATGTTGGCAAAGTTTTCCAAGATGTTTACAGTGTAGCTAGTCGACTTCACAGAGGGATGTGTTTTCAACACGAGAGCGTGGAATTAAGGTGTAGGATTGCCGCGCACGGGAGCCACAATTAAAAAGCAAGAGCTTGCCAGTATTGCTCTCACTGCTACTTTGAAACACATCAACCAAACATTCTAGAAACAAAAGGGACTCACACAGCCTCCCAGAAATCCTTCTGAGCACTTAGAAAAATACACATCAAAGGGGACATGTGGGAATCTTTTTGTATCTTGAACTAGTAGAAATCTTTTCATCTGAAGACGTCAGATGCTTCTGTAAATGTAGACCGGTGTTCGTCTTAGAAAATGTGCAGCAGGGCGTCTTTGGGGGAACAAGAATCGAAGAGCCCAGGACTGGATGCAGCCTCCTGCAAGGGCGCAGGGGTGTGGCCTGGACATGAACTGCGACGAGAGCCGCGCGGAGCCAGAGGCTTCGGGTAGCGCATGTGTCTGTGCGTATGCACGGGAGCACAGGATGTGCGGTGCAGGGGGGTTCGCATAAGACGAACTCTCAGGGTCTCCACAGGCACCCACTGTAGGCCCCCCTTACAGCACGTGAGTCTGGTACAGGTTGGGAAAGAAAGTGATGCCTCATATCCATGAATGCATATGCCCTTCCTTTCTTCCCGCGACCTGCTTCACTCGGCTGTAATGAGCAGACACCTGGTATGCAGCCCTGACCCTGGGGACTCTGGGGCCCTTTGGTGTCCACAGGTACGGTGGCTGATTCTCTCACACTGGAGGCAAGAGAAACTAGAGAAGTGGTCAACTGAAGCACCCACTTCACCCAGAATATTCCAAATCAAGACCCGAGTCTTGATCCAATAGTCCGATCAGACACCAGCCACTCCCAAGGAGTGGGCTGAAACCACAACCTTCCTACTGAGGCCAAATCTGAGGCTCAGAAAGCTGAGGGATCCAGCCTCGCATCTTGGGGGACATCGGCACAACTGTCCTTCCCCATGTGCCTGCTGACGGCAGAGTTTAGATCTGTGTACATTTGGCATCCTCCGTGCCAGGCACAGAATCGATTTGCATCAGTTAAACAAACACATGATTAAAGCAGAGGAAAAGTTCTCCGAATGCCCAGAACTCCGTGCCAGAAGCTCCGGGGAAGCCCTGTCTGAGCTTGTCCGTCTACCCTAGTGGCTTGGAAACGTGCAGAGAATGCACAGAATCTGGGAAGAACGCTCCGTGGCTCATCACGGACACATCTGAGGGTCCTGGGTCTGCTTGATGAGGTCAGCAGAATGTAACGTCAGCTCGTGGACTGCAACAGCTTCATATTTCAGTCATGGCCAGTATGGGGGAGAATAATCTGCTGAGATGGGAGCACAGGCCTTCCGGGACCCCTGTGATGGGAACGTTGAGTGTCCGATGGCAGGACAGCAAATAGACAAAACCAGTCAGGTCCGAGGAGGCCAGCTTGGGCCGGATTTATGAAGGCACATTTCTGCCCGCCTCTCTTTGATCACAGACTGACACTGCTGCTCTTGGATGGAAGAAACACACGTAGAAGAATGTCCCACGCAGGCCATCCATAATTAAAGCCGGGTCTCAATGGAAGTGCCTCCTAGGCCTTGCATTAGGCTTTGTCATACTGCAGAAGGAGCACGGCCGCACAGTGTAAAGGAAAGTTAAACAGTTGTCGGCGGAAAGCAGATGAAGCTTTATTGAATCCCTGCATTACTAATGCATGAAGAAGTGCTAAGCACCGGAGATACAATCATTCTTTTAATCATCGTACAAGTTTTATTACCAATAGCCCCATTCAACAAAAGGAACAGGGTAGACTTTCTGTAGAGTGGGAGCTCAGGTGGTGCTGGGGAACTTGGTAACCCGGGGTCATGGGGATGCTAGCGATCTGGCCAAGGGTCATCTTAGTGCAGAGAGAGGGCTAGTGTTACTAGCTGCAGGACAGAGAGGAGGTGAGGATTCAGGTCCCCGCAGGCCAGGGTCAGGGACGGGCCACCCTGGCAGGTAAGGCCATTGCAAGACCCCAGGTGGGGGCCAGCACCAGTCTCCTCACCCGCTACCCGGCACAGTGGCCAGAGAGAGTTGGACGAAGGGATTCTGCCTTCCCATCACATGCAGCCGAGGTGGGGAAAAGCAAGTCTCATCCGCTCTGGTTGCCAATGCTTTTGTCTCCAGCTGAGTTCTGTAGGAGCCCAAGGGGAGTGGGGCAGGTAAGACCCTTGCCTCTAAGAGGCACCAACAATCTCAGTCATCAAGAGAAAGAATATTTCATGCGATATTTTAGAAAATTAAAATTAATGCAAACAAAAGTGCATATTCATTAAGTACCACATTTTTAACTAGCAGTAGGACTGAGGGGGACCCTGCCAGTCCCAGAGGCAGAAGGAGAAATCACCAATACTGATCTTGTTTCTATGGAAACTTCTGTTTTGTCCACCATGGGGTTTTCCATGAATTTTGATATTCTTAAATATTGCATTACAAAGTGGCTTATCTTGGTGACAGCTTTTGGGCACCCTTCAATTGTTGCACCTGAGATATTATGGGTGGAACTGTGCCCCCCCAAAACAGATTCATGTATTAAAGTGCTAATCCCCAGGACCCCAGACTGCGACTTTATTTGAAAACAAGGTCATTGCAGATGTAATTCGTTATGATGAGGTGGTACTGGAGTGATGGGCCCCAATCCCTTGTAAGAAGGGAAGTTTGGACCCAGACACACATGAGCAGAATGCCGGGTGAACATGAGGACAGACACTGGGATGGCGAAGCCACAAGCTCAGGGATGCCAAGGATGGCCAGCTGCCAGCAGACACTGGACGTGATACGGAACAGATGCTCCCTCAGGGCCTCACAAGGAACCGGCCCTACCCACAGCTAGACTGTGGATTCCCAGCGACCAGAACCAGGAGAGAATACGTTTCTGTTGTTTCAAGTGGCTGGGTCATGGCATCTCTGGGGCATTTATCGAGTGTGTGCTTTCCTCACCCCAGTCGTGGCCACAATCCTCTGTCTGCTTGCCCATGGCTCCTGGCTTCAGAGGAGAGAGGGGTGTATTTATGGGGCCCTGAGAACTGGGACAAGCCCACGAGGGGAAGGGCAGGGACACGGCGTCACAGCCTAAGTGGGCATCCCTGGTCTGCTGGGAACCTGGCACTTTCTTACCTTCAGCCTGCCCTAGCCCCAACTCCGTAAGTGGTGATGACAGTGTCCCCCACCCCCAGCACATTGTGAGGGTTACTCCTGGGGTCGGTGTGGGGGAGTACGTCGGTGAAGCCCCGCCTTCTTACACCCTGAGTAGATGAAGGACACCTGTGTCCCCAGATCAGCACTGGAGCACGTCGCCGCGTCGAGTAACCAGGACGCAGGTGCCAGAGGAGTCCAGGGGTCACTCAGTACGGGCAGTATGTGTGTTCTCCTGTCATCTTGCAGCCTCCTGGGACCACCCCTTCCTCCACCTGTAAGATGCAGGGAATGAGGGGTAACACCCAGGTTTTGGGGTGAGATTCAGCTCATTGCACATGAATGCAATTTGCTCGCACGGGCCAGTGTGGTGAGGAGAAAGGTCCATAATGCAGAGGGATGCTAGAACGGCATCCTGACATTCCCAGCGGTGTTAGGGCCCAGTTCCCACACAGCACACAGGCCACCATGTCCAGCTTGTTGCCTGCTCACCTTGCCCCCCAGAGCCTGCTGCCCATACCCCACGGTGAGCACCCTGGAGGCCTCGCATGGCACGGGGAGCCCAGAGGCTCCGGAGCCCAGGTGCCCACACTCACCCCCAGGTTTAAAGCAAAGCAGAGAAAACAAGAGGCTGGGCCTGCGAACCCACATCCTCCCCGAGTTGTGCCTCGGGCCTGAGGTCACAAAGCGGGATGGCCCTGCACCCACAGATGAGGCCATGATCAGAGCTCCTCCTCGCTGAGCCCCTGGGAGCAGGCCCTGCCTGGGCTCCAGTCCCCAGAGCAGAGGGTGTGGGGCCGTGCTCGGCTCCTCTCCCATCAGGCCCTCTCTGTCTGGCTCTCTCGGGTCACAGGGTTGAAAAATGAAGAAACAGAAAGGTTTTCAAGCCCAGCTCCCAAGCACAACGTGCTGGCACTGTGTCCCCTCCTCTCTGGGCTGTGCGGGCCTGACTCTGCTCTAACGTCTCTTTCTGGGGACGTTACTCAGGTTGACTTCCACAGCTTGGTGGCCCCAAGATCTCCAGGGCCTTTCTCTGCACCGTGGGTAGGGCTGTGTGACCTTTTCTGGAGGTGGCTCCTGGAAGCTTCTCTAGCCCCGGACAGACTGACTCATCCTTCCAGGGGCCCCTGCCCGGCCCTGCCTCACCCCCTTCATGCTGGTCCCCCATCAGCCTCCAGCACCCCAATTCCTCCATTGCTGGGAAGGAGCCCCGCCTCAGTGTTTCCATGGGGGGTTTACAACCCCTGACCCTCCCAGACCTTCCGGGCTCCTAGGAGAAGCGTGTAATCCCATGCTGACGGACGTCTCCCCTGACTTGTCTTTCCCCCAAACTTGGTCTCCCTTGGTAGCCTCCAAATTATGTATAAAATTCGGATTTCTGCTTGAGGAGATTCCCACTGCCTGGCCATGCGCCTGAAGACGTCCACCCTTAGTGGGGGCCGGATACCCGTTTCCTTCTCATTACGGTTTCTTCTCCTGCCCGGGGTAGAACGGTGGCCCAAAGCTGTGTTCTGAGTGTCGTGATCGCAGTGGGATTCACGGTCGTTACGCCCACCAGCAGGGTCCGGGACAAGCAGCCCCCCCACCCCACCCCCAGCCAGTGCTCAGTCACTGGCCGCACTTAGACGCTTGCTGTCTCTCCATGCTGCTTTGGCATGACCATGTTGCCCCCTCAAAGGCTTACATACTTTGTTGTCACATATGTGGGATTAGGTTCCCCTTTCCACTTACGAATAGAGCTCAAATTTTGTGCATTTTATGGCATATTGTTAATTTGGCTTTCTCCTTTTCACATGCTCTCACCTCGTGTCTTGGGCTCCTGGCTCTCAGTGAGGCTTCTGTTGCCTTGATATTCGGCAGTCAGTACCTTACTTTCAAGAGGAACCTTGCAGTTTTGCTCATTAACCTGATCCGTGTCACAGGAGCTGGGAGGTGGGGCACCTCTCACCGGGACGGAGAGTGGAAATGACCTGCTACTTCTTCCCGAAGGAAGCTGGGAGGCCTGGGCACGCTATCCTGTTCCTCCCATCCTTTGATTTTCGTTTTAAAGAACAAGATCAAATGTTTTATACCAGGATCAAGTTTTCATAACCACATAGAATAAATATTTTAAAGTCTGTAATTCAAACAGGTGGCAAGAGGGGAGTTGGCAGGCCTGGGTCAGGAGGTGAAGGGTGGCCAGGGCCGGCTCGGGCCAGTGTGCATGCGGCCGGCCTTCTCAGGCCCGGGCTGTGTCCCCACGTGTGGGTGACGTCCTGCCCGCGTCAGTAAAGCCACCGGTACGTGGGGGACAAGCGGCAGGTCAACCTGTTCCTCAGCACCCCACACCCCACGCCAGCCCTACCGATGCGGATGGCACGGTCTCCATTGTCCGTGTTCCCGTGCAGCCCGCACAGTGACAGAGTGGGTGTTCAGTAATCTGTTACCGCTGGGGTCTGTGCCTCGTGATGCTGGGTAACAGGGGAGTCGGAGGTGAGAAGAAGCGCTGACATTGTTTATCCGCTTTGACCCCCAGATGATTCTAGAAACTAGAGACGTGGTGGACTCCGTGATGCCCCCAGAAACCGACCGTGAACGTGCAGCCCGTGGCTACCAATCCTTGGTCTTTTCTGGAAGTGAGAAAACACAGCAGAGGACACTTCCTTTTTTCTCTTTAATTAAGGAATTCAGGTTTTCCTAAAGCTTCCCTCCACATTCTTATTCTGTTTTTCAACTGCTTGTCCTGTAACACGGCTTGGGAAGAAGAACGCAGTATTTCCCCAGTGCTCCTGGGGAACAAAGCCCCAACTGCAAGTTGGGCTTTGTGTTCATGCCTTCAGCCCGCACCTTTTCCCCACGGCCCCTGTTTTCTCTGGGACGGTCACCGGTGCCTCGAGGGGTGGTGTCCCCCCGCTGCACTGTGCCAGCCAGGGTGCCCCAGCTTTCCTTCTGGCTGCACAGGTGATGGGCCCCCTGCAAGTCGGGAATCAGTAGCACTAAGCAACCGCCTCCACGTTCCGGCATGGCCCGCGGTCTGTGGACATGCCAGGCCGCTGGCAGGTGATTCTTTCCCATCCAAGTCTCCCGGGTCACGTTGCAAAGCCACCCCTGGGATGGGAATTCCTAAAAGTATGGGTGATTTAACCAGATCCACTTACAATAACAGTCTGTCAAGAAATGCACTTTAGATACATTCAAAGTTATCTTCCAGTAAGAGGTGCTCCTTTAAATACTGTAATTCCCGTAATACCCTAACAAAAGCTCCATTCATCGTGCTAACAACATCGTCATGTTTGCGCTAACCCAGAAAGTAAACATCACTGCCAAAGCCTGCTTAAGGAGCCTTAAGCACCTCCATCATCCCGCGGCCCGGTGACAATGACGGCTGCTTTCAGAAGCAGAGTGGCGCTCTGCACACACCACCTCCCGGGCTCGGGGACATACGAGCTCCAAGCAAACTACCGCACGAGGCTGAGAGACATGCCCTGAGCTGGCGGGAACGCGTGTCCTGAGCGCCCGGTGTCAGTCCTTGGGAAAGGACGGTGCGCACGGCTGAGGTGTGTCCCGTTCTGAACGTTCCGTTTGCACGCTCCCTGGTACCAAGTTGGCTGCCTAGAAGTCAGCGTCATGGGTGTAAAGGTCCCGGGGTCACCGTGAGGGCCGTGAGCCGTGTGCAGTCTGCAGGTGGGGCGTGCCCCACGCCGGCCGGTGCTCTGCCCACGGGTTCTCCCTGCTGCGCGCGTGCACGCACACACACACACACGCACACACACGCACACTCCCGAGGACGGGTCCTGTTTGCCGTGGTTTTCAGGGGCAGGCACTCAGTAGCAGACACTTTCTGCACAGGCCCGTGCGCCCCAGACATCTCGTCCTTTGGGGTAACGCCTGTCTTGCCGGAGCCACGTCTGCTCCCTCCCTCGCTCCCTCCGCGTGGTATGCCGAGAGCCGAGAGAGATTCACCACCAACGCCTCCTCTCAGCTCCCAATTTCAAACCCAGTAGGTCAGAAAAGCTGTTTCCACGGGGCTGAGGTAGGACAGCGTCGGGGAAGCACCCCAGATCCTGGGCTGGGGAGCCTCGGGCCCCAGCGGCCTTTCGGCCTGTAGTTTGCATACCATTGATCTCTCTGTCCCCTCGAGCTCCTTATTTGCTTGCAGGGCATGCGCTCCTGCTCTCTCTGCTCTGCAGAAACGCCGCTGTCTTTCCTAGAAGTACGGCTTCTCTGGTGCGAGCCCCGTCCTGTCCTCAGGCTGATGTCTGGCTCCAGCTGTCCCGTCGCCGCTGAATATGCACCCGGAGCTACGGTCCAGGTAGGTTCGGAGCTTGAGGCTGCTTTCTCTTTCTCCTTTCGGAAGAAACTTGGTAGATGTGAACTGCTGTGAACCTGCCCATTCCTACCGCAAAGGCGGCGGTATTTTGTGCAGTCAGCGGGAGCTCCCGGGGCAGGCCCTTGCTACCTCAGCGTCGCCAGCAGATCCCACGAACCCCCGGGCGGCCCCTGACCACCGCGGTGTGCACGCTGGCCCTGGGCAGGCCTGCCTCCTCCTCCTGCCTGTGTGGCCCTGGGAGCAGCTGTCTGTCCAGCCCTGAGTCCGTGGGCCCTCAGCGTAGACATGCAATCCAGATCCTGACTGACACGGTGGGGAGCTGAGGGCAAACATTAGCCTTCAGGACAGAAATATTTAACAAATAAGTTTCTCTACTGCGATTTTGTAGATCTGGCTTCACCAGCAGAGACACTAAGACCCTCAGCCAATTGCAAAGGCTGTGCCCGGGGATGACGTGGGCTGCGTGGAATGCATCTGGTCTACACGACAGGCCGTGGACAGGCGGCAGCTCCACCAGCCCTTCGACAGTTGGACAGACAGAACTGCTCGCATCCACATTCAGTCCCATAGGCCTGGAACGCCCTAAAATGCACTAGGATAAATTTTTCCACATTATTAAAAGTCAAAAGTTTGGAAAAACAGGCCATGCAAAATAGCTTCGCTTCAGGAGACACAGACGCTATTCACATTGCTGAACTCAACACGGTGAGAAAAAATGGAACAGTTCACGTGTCCCAAGGCAGTTTGGTTAAACTCAGGATTTTTTAGGACCGTTCTGCTCATGCAAAGCACACTCACAGATCCTAAAATTAGCCACTCCTCAGCCCCACAAATCTCAGGATACCGCAAGGAATGGAATCAGTTTCTGGCGGGAGCTCCCACTGGACCAGAGGTTCTGGAAACATAGGGGTGGGGGCGGGGGTCAGCAAAGGGCGGGTCTGGCCATGGCAGGGCTGAGGGAGGATATGCCCTGCGTTGCACGTCTGGGAGCCCCTCGGACTCCTGAGACACACGGCAGCCAACAAGCTGTGCCAACACGAATGAAGAGAGCGGCCCCCGGGCCAGACCGTAGGGGAGCCCGTGGAATAATAGGAGCGCCTCTATGGGAACCGGGTGAATACGCCGCCCTCCCATGCCTCCTGGGCCGACCCCACGTGCACCCTTCTCCCTTCCTCTTCCAGCCCAAGCCTGGTGACCCTCCCCACTTCCCCAGGAGCCGTGAGCTGTCTCGAAAGCCCGTGATGCGGTGGGAACCCTCGGGTGGCCTCGGGGACAAGGTGGCCGTTAGATGAAGGGTGAGACAGGACTGCCCTCAGAAAGGGCTCTGGCAGGAGGCAGAGCCCACAGGCGGTTCCGCGGGTACCGAATCCACTGCATGGGCCGAGCCCTGGCTGGACACCTCCTGGTCTGGGCCTGTAGGGAATCCCCACTCCTCCAGGGAGGGAGCAGCGTCGCAGGGGACAGAATCCCTCACCCCTCCCGAACCTGAGTCCTCAAACTGGCTGTCAAATCCCAGCCACACTGCTGCCCAGAGTTTGCATTTTGGGTCCAGCTTCAAAAGGCTTAGATGCCGCTTTCAATTTCCTTCTGAGTCATCAAGAATGAATTTGTTCTCTTTTTCCTCAGGAGGGCACGCTGTTCCGGGGTCACCAGACTTTCCTCTTCTGAGATCTGCTCGCCCCCCCCCCCCCACATTAAAACCATGTCGAGATACTCGGCATACAAATTGCAGAATGTCTGAGAAAGAAACAGATTGCCCTGGACACTGGAGGCGGGGTTGGGGGGGGGCAGTTTCTGTTTCTCCCCAGGGCCTTTCCAATCCCCGACTTCAAGGCCGGGTCTCCCCGCAGCCTTCAGGACGATTTTAGAGTAACACCTGAAGCCAAAGGAAAGGCCAAGACTCCTTTAATCTTGGAAAAAGTCTCCCTATTAGGACGCACCTTTGTTCTTTCTGCGCTGTCATTAATTTCCCCCCGAACACACTTTCTCTCTCTGACAAAATAATGATTTTATGTGAGCCGCTGATGATTATCTGGCTGTATCAGACTTGAAAACTGTAATTTGAAAAAGGTGAGCCCTCTGCTCACACGCAGGCCGAGGCTGCCTTTCCTTTTCAAAGACAGATATTAAAGCACTCCTTTTAAACTTAAGCTGACATTCTTTGTCCAGGGATTTGAAATCCTGTACAATATTAAAGGCCCATCTTTATCTTTAAAATATACTTTTAAAATCTGTTCTCTGTGGGCCTGTTTTAGTCCCTGGATGATTCTAAGTGACACTAAACAGCAAGTGAATTAGACCCAGCACAGATCACTAAATGGAAATGTATGTTTCAAAAATAATTGATTCAGGTGGGCGCAGTGAGCTGAGCCCTGCGGGCAGCGCTGACCGCCTGCATCCCAGGCCAGCCCGCGCCACCCCCCGCCCTCCAGGGGGTACCCTGCCCCACCTACCCCAGGTCCAGCCCCACAGGCCCAGCCACGGGGAACCAGCCGTGGGGAGGGCCACGGGGAGGAGCCAGAGGCAGTCCCGTGGAGCGGCTCCATAAGGGTTAATCTGGGAGCAGGGGTGAATGAGACTCTGAAACCAGGCAGCTGGGGCTCTGCCTGGTGTGCGGGAATGAATAGGAAAAAATAAAATTTTAAAGTAAGATGTGAGTAATAACAACACTATTTTATGATTTTTCCTTTATCATCAAGAATTGTGACAACTGTCCAGGAAGCATTACCCTTCCTGCTAAGTGGGTGGGAGGGCTTCAGGCTGCATAGCTGCAGACCCTGCTCCCAGACCCTGCCCGCACCCCTCCTCCTGGTTCCCCCCCCACACCCTCCATACCCTCTTCCTACCCTCTCCCCACCCCTCTTCCTGGCTGGCCCCCCACCCCTCCTCCTGCTCCCTCCTACTCCCCCCACACCCTTCTGCCCCCACTTCCTGCCCCCACAGACGCTGGGTCTGGGCTCCTTGACTCTGTTCCCCTTTCCCCTCTGTCCCATGGCAGGTGTGGTGTTGGTGTCCAGGCCCCAGGATGTACGCCCTTCTGCTCCTGCTGGTCCGGCCATCCCGCACCTGGGACACATGTGGCGGTCCTGGAGTGCCCAGTCCTCTGGGATCAGATATGTTGCAGGAAGATGTGGCTTCATGGTCTTTTCTGTGGAGTGTCAGGAGGGCCAGCAGTCTGGGGCAGGCGGTGGGGGACCCCTGGCATGGGCAGGCCCAGAGGAAGCCTCAACTCCCCTCTTCCTGCCTCCCACTCCCAGCCTGTTGGCCTCCCCAGAGCTGGCCTCCCCTGGGTCTCCAGGCACCAGCTTTCCTGGCCCGCCCTCCTGCAGAGAGAGGGGACCTGAGGTCGCTGGGTGGCCTGAGCTCCCTAGCCGAGCCAATGCTGATGTGGGCCCTGCCCACGTGTGCCAGTGCCACAGCCTCTAGCTGTCGGGGCTGGGCTCTTGGACAGCCTCGAGGCGAGGTGAGGAGAGGGACAGGCGAAGGGGCCATGGCAGAGACTTGGCCATGATGCCATCTGGCTCGGTACACCCGTCAGGGGTCCTGGTGCCCAGGGTTGGAAGGACACGTGGAGGAAGGGCAAAGGCACCATCACCACCAAGACACCTGCGGCACTGACAGGTTGTCATGACGGGTGAGCGCTCCTGCTGTCTGGTGGGTAGAGGCCAATGGTGCCACAGTCAATGTCCTGCCACGCCCGGGACAGGCTGCCCAAGGGCCGGGCTGGGCTGCTCGGTGGAGCGGCAGCTCTGAACCATGCCAGGCTCTGGGTCTCACTTCTCCCTGTTCAGGGGACCCTGGAAAAATCGCCCACCAGCCAGAAGCCTCCATGGCCTCCCAGTGATAACAGCACCCGGCTGGGGAAGCCACAGTGTGGTCACATGGGATGATGTGCGTGAGACGCCGGCCCGCCCCCAGGGTGCAGGAAACCCTGGACGCCGCCCCATCAATGTGCATTATTTTAACAAACGGGCACAGAAGTATCCCCGGCCTGCTAAATTCTTGTCTAGCAACTACAGCAGCAAGAACACTTTCAAATCATCTTCCCAGTTGTGTCTGGAATGTGCTGTATCCCTAACTGCAGTAAGCAAATAAATACACCGAATAACGAAGTAAACACTCCCCAGGGGCCCCTCCTGGGCTGAGGGGTTCATGTGGGCAAAAACAAGCGAACTGCGGGTAGGTCAGTGGTGGTTATGTTTTCACAGGAACTTTCTTCTTCTTGGGTAATGTGGCTTTGAGATCAACCCCCGCAGGCGTGTGCCCGGTATTTCGAGGAGGAACAGCAGGGCACTTTGTCAAGAAAAGCCAGTCGTTCCCAGAGCTGGGTCTGGTCTGGCCGGGACTCAGAGGTCACAGATGAGGAGACCAGGCTGGACTGTGTCCACATTTGTTGGGATTCTCGGCAGAGTCCTACCCGGGAGGCACAGATGTCTTTGCCAGCCCGATAGGATTTTCATCTTCTATTAAACAATGCAATGTGCTGTTTGAATTGTCAGTGAAATGTTTCTTTCTTTTTAATCATGGTTTCGCCTTGTGTGCGTACTACTTTGCCAAAGGGAACACCACCCACATCAACATATTTTTGCAACATTACTTTTACTCTGGTGGTAACTCAATTAATTAAAAAGATTGGAATCGCACGGAGTTGCATACTTCCCTAGCTAGCATGAACTTGTCATAGTGGTCTGCCGTGAAGTAACATCCAGAGAACCTCTCCTGTAAAATCATGGGTAAGAAAAAGTGCTGCTTGCCTTTGTAAGTGGAAACAAATTTGTTACAGTAAAGAATACTTAACACAGACGGTATTAAAAATCGTAAAGCCCTTAACAGTTTAGTCCCTCCACCCCCAGACCGTGCCGTACTTTTTCTGGATGTTGAACCTTAGGTTCTCACCCTGGTGCAGAGTTCTGGGAGAGTTCACCCCCACGTAATAACTAACATACTCTCAGACACCCCGTCTTCTAAAATTCCTCATATATATCTGAAAACCTTAACAGGAAGCCCCTGGTCGCATGCCACTCGTGTAAGAACACATTAATGGAGATCTTTCCATAAACAGCCTCAGAATGGGGAAGGAATGCCTTTGAACATTTTCAAAGGGATGCTCAGCTTTCACGTGGAGGTGAAGTCGCTGTTGCACAACAGAGAGAAGCAGATAGTTATCAAACCTTCCCGGTTTAGATTTTTATCTGTGGATCTCAGCTCCATGTGGCCCCTGCAACTATTTTAAGTCCCTGGAAGGAGCTTCTGGGAGAAACCGTCTTGCCCGGGTCTTTTTCTAGGACAGAAAGGATGCCTCTCCCCAATCCCCCTTTTTGTCCAAATCCTCTCGGCTGCCAAGGCCTCGCTGTGCTGCTTCAGGCCAGGCCGGGAATCCTCTTGGAAAATCTCAGAAACATTGCACAACCGAGTGGCAACCTGGTTTAACCCATGGACTCTCGTCGCCCCTCCCCGGTAGAGATGAGCGGGAGCGTGGGATCGTGCCCATGGACGACCTGCCCGGACTGTGGTGCTGGGAAGGCAGAGCCCTGAACGCACAGTGCGGACAAGGGCCACCGAGCCACACGCTTGGCGGTGCAGACCCTTCAGAAAGGGTGCCCACGATTCTGGGGATTTTCTCACCAGGGCGCAGATAAACCATGGCTCCCGCTGCGCCTGGGGTCACCTCAGGTTCTCTCTCCTTAGCTCTCGCCCGGCCACTGTTCTTCATGACTTTTCACGGTGTCTTATTTCCTGCTGGCTGGTTTGGTTTGGTTCAGCACTTGCCCCACTGGACAAGGATGAAATGTTTACCTGCGTCAAGTTCTTCGGGTTCAGACAGTCCCTTCTGACTCTAAAGCATCCACGTGGCCATAGCGTGAGACTCAGACAGGGCACCGGCCGTCCACCAGGTGAGGCCTCTGTGGGAGCTGCGGGGTCCGAGCCGGTGGGGGGTGGTGGCCCGACACGTGCTTGTCTAAGCAGTTGTCATCAGGTTATTTGATTAAAGTTAGGGGTCGTCTCCTGAGCACAGTCAGAAATGCCCCCGGCTCCGTGCGCGTATGCACATCACAACGTCCCGGGCAGCAGCCCTATAATAAAACCTTAGTGACGGCCTGTGACAGCCCCCATAGCATGAACTTCAGATGGTAGAATTAAAAAAAAAACAATGCATAATGATCCCAAACTTCAAGAGAGAGATATAAATATCTATGTACACATAAGTGAAAATTTGGGGGGAAAACTACCCTAATATGTTTAAAATAAATCTGGGAAGTAAGACAATGTGTTCTTTAAAAAATACATATTTTTTACTCTTACCAAATTGCTAAATCATATATTCAAATCAATCATATCCAAATCATAAATTCACGTAAATTCCTTTTTGGGACAAATGCTCCTGGTACGTTGTGAGCTGAAGAAGATGGTGTCCTGCCCATGGCCCCACCGCTCGTGATAGTAAAGAAACCGGGAGCCGTCTGCAGGTCTGGTTCCAGGGCAGACTTGTGCGGGGGACCCGCTCAGACCTTCAGAGTGCTTCCGAAGAGACGGACAGCACGGGGACAGCATGGGGGCAGCACGGGGGGCACCGCCGCGGGGGTTGGTGGGGAGGAAAGCGACACGATGCCCGTCTGCTAAGGGAGCGAGGCTTTCTCTGTCTCTTCTTTAAAGAGCCGAC
Organism: Ursus americanus; assembly: GCF_024610735.1. Lineage (NCBI taxonomy): Eukaryota > Metazoa > Chordata > Mammalia > Carnivora > Ursidae > Ursus > Ursus americanus. Next base: position 63,307,955 of record NC_142141.1, on the reverse strand, counting down.
AGAATGAGGTTTCTAGACTTATTTTCGATGGCTGGCTTGGGGACGGTACCAACCCCAAGGGAAGCGGCAGGGTGACTGCAGATCCCTCGGGGGTCTCGTGACACCTAGCGATGGAGCGCGAGGTGGGGTCACCGCCGAGGTGCATGTGTCCTCCACGCTGGGAAAAGCCCAGGTCTTTGATGAATGCCTGCTCCCCATAGAGGAAATCGACGGGTGTGACCCAAAAGTTAGGGACAGAGGAGACTCGACCGGGGTTCCCAAAGCTCCCACACCTCCAAGACGCTAACGAGCCACGGGGGTCCCCACTGGACGGGCCGGGGCTCCTCAGGAGCTCTCAGCTACAGGTTAGCATCAGAGCAGCTGCTCGGAGGAAACCACGCATTTCTCACTCCAATTAAGAGATTAATTGTCTTCTTAACTATCATCTGGGAATCATAGACATAATGGCTGTTTCCTGGTGGTATACTGCACTTGATGTGCTGGTAGATAGAACAATCCCTGAATTAAAAGGAATTATTGTATTTGTCATAAATTCCTTTGAGAATAATTTTGCTTTCAACTCCGGGTGGGAGGGTGTCTTTGATACAAGACATGAAGGATTACACAAGGTGGAAGGACGGGGGGCTGCACCTGACAGGTGTGCTCCTGGTCCCGGGCCAGGTAACTTTACTAAGACTAACCTGGGGCACATTTACATTTGAAAACCAAGCCTGACATCCAGAGAAATCAAAGACCCTGACGCAGCTGATGGTTTTATATTTGGAAATGAAGGTAACGCACAGGAGCTGGGTTCCAAGGACAAACTCCAGTGAGCTCAGTTGGGCCAAGCCCAGCTCGGTTACAGAGAGGAGGCCCCAGATCTGCCGTCTTTAATTTGTGGAAGGTGTGAGGCTGAACGCCCTGGAATCATTGCCCACCTTCTGTTCCCCTGCACAGCTCCGACAGCTCCGTGTAGCAGGGCCGGGGGGGCGGGGGCAACTTACGATGGAAAATGCTCTCCTACACCAGCGTCTTGGACCTCCTCTGCTTCAAAGTGTGCACGGGGGAACTCAACAGAGAAAAATAAATACCTATGGTGGCGGTGGGTGGGGGCAAGAGGGAGGGAGAGAGAGGGAAGGAGGGAGATAGATTTATTGGGCAGTATCTGTAAAATGGAAATAAAAAGTGTGAAAGTAAACACTTTAGAGGATGTGCAAAGGATTGTAAAAAAAAAAAAAAAAACCACCCAGTTTTCTGCAGAACAGAAGTTCTCACGTAGACCCAGACTTGCAGTGAGACCACGTCTACAGCACTTCACGCAGTGATTAGATTACTCTTCTCGTATTTTTATTAATATTACTTTTGTGTGATTATAGCAGAGGGTGTAGCTGGCCCTGGGTCCTCCGTGTGACACACTCAGCTTCGTGTCTGGGGAGCATGGACACCTGTCCTTTGGGGAGAGCTGCTCGCTTCCTCGCCCGCTGCTGCTGAGGCCGAGGACCCTGGGGCCTGGACCTGGGGCCCCAGCGCGACCCGCCTGCGTCACAGCCACAGGCCACTTGGGACCCTCAGCCAGTCAGGCCTCTACGTGGATTCCCTCCCAGACCACACTAGCAACCAATGTTTTATTGTTTTTGTTTAAAATTCTGCTCTTGTGTTAAAATGATTTGCTTTGTTTATGGAAATCTCCAGCTGAAACGAAGGTTCGAACTCTTTCCTACAACCGTTCATCTCATTGGTAAAGAATGTCATTTTCCGGTTACAAAAGACGGAATGTTTGTTCTCCTTCGCCATTCATGCACTGAAATCCTCACCCCCGAGGTGATGGAGTTTGGAGGTGGGCCTTTGGGAGGTGAGGAGGCTGGAGGGTGGAGCCCCCATGAACGGGATTAGCGTCCTTAGAAAGAGGCCCCAGGGGGCTGCCGACACCTTCGTGGGGGGGAGGACCCCGCGAGGGACGGAGTCAGTGGACCAGGGAAGGCTGGCTCGTCCACTGGCATCTGGATGTGGCTGCCAGCCTCCAGAGCCCCGCGAAGCCAGCGTACGTCGTGTGACCCCCCGTTTGGGGTGTTCCTGAGAAGACCCTGCTCAGGACCCCGTTCTGTTAACAGACAGGCTCTTCAGGACTGCAATCCAGCGTCCCACAGGCAGCTCCTGATGGTGGGCGAGGAGGACACGGAAGGCTGGCGGCAGGGACGTTCCTTGGTACCCGCTCGAGGCCACCTGCTGGACTCTGGCTCCAGCCCCCACAGGCCTGGCAGAATCAGGTGTCTGATCTTACTAAAGTCCTTCAAAAATATGGATTGAATGAACCACTTTCTGCCCCTTCCAGCTCTTGTCAGCCCAGAAACTCTCAGAAAAGCAATAAAGTGGGACTGGGGCTGTCGGCTCTAAGCCAGCAAGGGACGGTCCCTCCCCTGACCGCTTGTCTCCGTGACACAGCGGTTGGTTCTCTGGCCGCCAGCAGCACCCCAGAGATGGGCCAGGCAGACAGAGGAGCCACATTCCCCAGACACCACTCCTCGGCCTGTGTGCTTTCATGCACAAACACCGTGGGACAAGTAGGAGACCCTCGCTGTGGATTCCGTTTCCTTCCAGAAGACCCCACGCTCCTCCCTATGTCATGCTGTGGTCTGCATTTCAGGGAATCGGTGCCACGTAACCTTCAGCGGAAGGTTTGGAAGATCCAACCCCCTGTCTGGACCATCGGGGTGGAGGGTAGGTTCCGTCCCTAAGTGGCCAGTTGGGAAGTTGGCACCATGCAGTTTAAAAGATGGTGCTTCTTGAATAAGCCCACGGCAGGGGCAGAGGCGACGCCTTCAGGGAGACTCGGGCTCCGTGCTGGGACACAGGCATCCCCCCGCACCTGCTCGGAGTGTGTGTCGTTCTGGGGGCACACCATCGCGCCAGGGGGGTGCGGGGATCCCAACAGAGCACATGCACCTCGTTTGCACTGTGAAAACGAAGCGACACATTGTGATTTGTCTGGTTAAACATCTTCTTTATATCTCATTACACAGCAAAGTACCATGCTTTTCATTCCTAAGATGTGATTAAGCACACATTCATTCTTGATTGAGGTTTGGAAACTTTCATTTCGGAAGAAAAAATAGACTTCAGAAGGGAGGGGTCTAGTGCTGCGACACTTGGTGAGACCACGAAATTTAATCCTTCACACTCACTCCCAGGGTGATTTCAATTAAATTTGTTCAAAATTTATCAGTTTCCTGCATATTGGCATAAATGATTCAGGACCACTTATGTATTCACTGAGAAGAATGTATTGAAGGGGACACATTATTGTTACAACTTTTCACAGTTTCTTCATAAATTCACCTAATAGGAGTTTCTATTATTTAAAACCCTGGCGTCCGCATGGAGCGGTCGTGTCACTCTTGCAGGAGTGGACTCTACTTACCGATGCAAATGTTTGGTGCACTCCCGAGTTACAACCCGCCCTGTTCCCCGAGCGCGGAGCTCAGGACGTGAAATAGGGCCTTTATCCTCTGAAGGGCGTGGCAGGATGTGTGTCTCCAGACGCTGATAGCGCCAGAGGGACAACGAAGGGATGTGTGTGGGGACTTTCAGGTGACTGGTCCAGACACCAGAAGCTAAGTAAATGTATTTGGGAACAGGGTCGTAGGATGCTGTAATCAGCTGACTTACGTTACACTGAGACAATGCAACTGGGTTTAGAGGACACGCTCCCCTTGAGATAACACTAGACGTGTGGGTGGGCATGCAGGCTGCCCGAAAACCACACTCATCCATCTTCTCAAACAATTCATGGGGCACTTTCACACCCGCGAGATTCATCTACAGAAACCCACAGGGTAAGGGTGTGTTACCATGAAATCTCTGTTACTGGCCACAGAGGAAGCACTTTTATGTGCTTTTTCCTTTGACAAATTGTATTAGTGAGAAAGCTCTGGGCATCTTAGATGTTCTCCACTTACTTACCGACGGACGACGTTGATCTGAAAAGCGCTCTCTGGCGCCCATGACAGACACCAGCCAGAAAACGTCTCCTCGCCTGAAGGGCTCTTCAGCCAGAGGGTAGATTTCACGAGAAGGAAGTGAACTGAACTTGAGTTAATAATTAGGAGTTTTAATAGACATGAGATGGTTTTAACTAGCCCTTTCCCTTCTAGAACAGTGCCCCTTAAGAAGTCTTCAAACCAAAGATGGCACGTGAAGAGAGTACACCTTTGCCTACGTGGCAACAAAGCTGAGAGAGCTGAAGTTGTATCCCTCATCTGGTTACAGAGCGACATTATTCCTCCTCGTTCCATGCAATCTACAGTTACAGAGTGACTTTCTGAAAGCCAAGTCTGGCAGAATCACGTGTCCCAGATCCAACCACTCCACGTCTCCACTGAGAGGTCTATCAGGGCATCTCACAAGCGATGTGTCTCACTGAACTTCACCTGATCTCTTATTTCCTCTGAAACAAGGAGTCTATCTCACATTCCATCTAACTGCCAATTTCTGAGGGAAAAATACATCTCAATTCTTGCTTTGTTTCCCTCTGAGTTGAGTCCGTGGTGACTTCCCAAGATACACAGCTGTAGGAATCTCTGGGGACTTTCTTCTGGAGACAGATTCTCCTAGGTCCTCAGCTCACCTTGCCCTTGGAAATGTGGGTGTAGAGAACCTCGGTCTCACCAGTGCAGGATCGAAAAGTATTGGAGTGCCACAGTCTGGAGGTCATGGCGTGGGCAGACTTCTCTCCAGTCACTGAGACCCAACTCTCACGACATTCTTCTGCGAGGAATCACTACAAGTTTGGCTTCATACGTTGCTGAGCCCTCCCACAAAGTACAGAAGTTTAATGAATCCCTGGCCTTTGCCAAGACAACGCCAGTGGCGATCCCATCACTGTGACAGCAAAAGTGCCCCCACACACTGCGAACATGTAGTGAAGGAGAGAACCACCCGAACACACAAAAACAAATCCATGAATAAATAATCAAACAAACAAATACATCTTTAAAGGAGCCATAAAAGTCACACCAACTTCAAAGCTACAAAACCAAGACAGTAAGACTGATGGCTGACTTCTCAATGGAAACAATGAAAGCTGGAGTAGAATAGAGGACAGATTTCAGATGTTGGGGGAACAGAAATGTCAAAACAGGATTCTATGCTACATGCCACACCCTTCCAAACTCAAGTCAAGAAGAGAGTCTCAATGAAAACAGCAGAGTAAGGACCTCTGAAAATCCTAATTCTTAAAACCAAACACAGTGTATAACATTCGCCAGAATCAACTTTTTCAAAACTCTGGAAATTAACCAAAGGTTTGCAGCAATCTAGGGAGTGCTGATTCGGGAAAAACAACTGAATGTCATTAGGAAGGGGCTGTGTGGCATGTTAACCTGCCCTATTCCCATCTCCGCATCCCCAGCTCTGTTTGAAAACCAACAGCCCACAGTCATGGTGAAAACCAGCAGCCTGGCTGCCACTGGAGCAGAAAGAATGAGTTGGGAGATCCTTCAAAGCCTCCTTCTCCAAAATTGGCATTTTTTTTATCTGTCTGGTAATTCCCTAAAAGACTCACTCATGAGGCTGTTTTCGTTTGACCCCATTTCAGGTTCACCCAGCAGAACAGCCTTTTACCCTGTGGTGTGTATCAAAAACAATTAGAGGCAATTTTTGAACACTGAAGTCGCTTGAGGCGATAGATTACAGTTGGGGCAAATGCAGGTTAACCAAAAACACTTAAAAGGTAAAATTAGGGAATGAGAAGTCCATAGAGGCTGGAGAAACTCCAAAATATTCTTTGGAATCTAGAGGGCCATGTAGATGTCCAGGGCTCTGCATATGCTCAAGAAAGAGCTGACCTTAAGGTCTTACCTTTAGCCACCCTTCTGGCTCTGCACAGGCAGGAGGTGAAGGGTAAGGTCGAGCTGTAACCTGCCTGGCTGTGTGTTGAAAACGTTCCTCAACATGCACACAGGCCCTCAGCAAAGACTGGTAAACTCACGGTTTCCGGGTATGGGATCGTATAAAAGATCTCCCTCTTTCCAACCTCCAGCAAAGTTTCAGGATACAAGATCAATATATAACCATCAACTGTATTTCTTTACTCCAGGAATAAACAATCTGAAAATAAAATTAAGAAAATAATCTATTTAGAGTAGCATCAGTACACTTAGGAATAAATTTAACAGAGGAAGCATGAGAGTTATGCCCTGAGAACTACAAAACATCATTGAACTAAGTTGAATAAAACTTAAGTAAATGGAAATACATCTGTGTCTGAGCTGGAGGACGTCAAGACAAAAATACTCCTCCAGACTGATGTATAGAGTCAACACAGTTCCAGTCATTTTCCTAGCTGGGTTTGTGTGTGTGTGTGTGTGTGTGTGTGTGCACAGAAATTGGAAGCTGATACTAAAATTTGCATTAAAATTCTAGGAATCCAAAATAGTCAAAACGATCTTGAAAAAGAAGAAAGTCAAAAGACTGACACTTTGCAATTTCAAGCTTACTCCAAATCTACAATAATCATTACTGTGTGAAAATGGCATATAGATCAACGGACTAGAAGTGAAATGCAGAAATAAGTCCATCCATCTGTGGCCGACTAATCACTGACAGAAGAGCCAAGATCATTCAATAGAGAAACACAGTCTTCTCAACTCATGGTTCTGGGAAAACAGGATATGAACAAGCAAAATCATGAAGTTCGATCTTTACCTCACACCAAATACAAAAATTCACTCAATATGAACCAAACCGCAAATATACACAGTAAATCCATGAAATTCCTAGAAGAAAACATAGGTGTAAATCTCTCTGACCTCTGGATCGGCCGTGATCTGTTAGCTATAACACCGAAAGCAGAAGGAAAGAAAGAAAGATACACCGGATTTTGTCAAATAAAAAAGAAAAAAAAATGTGTGCTTCAAAAGACAATATCAAGAAAATGAAGAGATATCCCACAGACTAGAAGAAAATATTTACAGATTGTATCTCTGGTAAAGAATTTATACAGAGTACATGAGGCAAAACTCAGTAGGGATCTGGATCTGAGCAACATGGTTTATAAGCATGTCCCTATTAACTCAGAACATTGGAGCTAATCACTACAGAACAAGAATGCTTTTGAGGACCCCTTAGACAGTTACAAAAATCGACCACATGCTGGGCCATAAAACAAGATTCAACCAAATTCAAAGGCCTGAAGTCATTCACAGTACTTACTCGGACTGCAGTGGAAACAAGCCAGAAATCAAAAACAAGAGAAAGAAACTAGAAAATACTCATATATTTTACAATTAAGCAATGCACTTCTAAATAACTAATGTGTCAAGGAATAAATCACAGTGCCAATTAAAAATTGTTTGAATTAAATACAAATTAAAATGTTATTATATAAAAAACTTGAGTAATGCATCTAAAGTTTCTTCTAGAGAAAAGTTATAGCATTGAATATATTTTTCATAATGTATGCATCAAGAAATTAGGAAAAAAAAGTAAAACATGTTAAAAATATGAGCTAAAAGTAATGAAATGGAACCTTAAAATATCATTAAGATAATTATCAAAAACCAAACTTTGGCTTGAATAACTAAAAATATTAATAAAGACTTAAGACTTAGCAAGACATCACCAGGCTGTGGGTGGGGATGGGGTAGAAGATGCAAGACACAGAAAGTGAGAGAGAAGGCATAAAACATATGCCAGTAATGAAACCTGTGATATCATTACATATACCACTGATATTAAAATAAAAGAGGAAATTATGAATAATTTATGGCAATGAATTTGAAAATTTAAATGAAATGGCTAAGTTACTAGAAAAACACAACCTTTTTTAAAATTGACAAGAAGTAGAACATTGTAATAGCTTTGAATTTACTCTGAAACTAAAATATTTTACTATACTTACAAACATCCAACAAAGACATTTCTAGGCCCAGAAAGTTTTGCCTGTAATTCCATCAATATATAAACAAATAATAAAATGCCATAATGAAGTTTAGTTTATTTCAAGAACAGCATATTCTTGGGGCACCTGGGTGGCTCAGTCAGTAAAGTGACTGACTCCTGATTTTGCTCAGGTCATGACCTTGGGGTCCTAGGACCAAACCCCAAGTCAGGTTCTGTGCTCATCGGGGAGTCTGCTTGAGATTCTCTCTCTCTCTCTCTCTACCCCTCCCCCTGCTCACACACTCTCTCTCTTTCTCTCAAATAAATAAATAAATAAATCTTTTTAAAAAAGGAAAAGCAGATTCAATTTAACATTTGAAATTCAATTAACACATTTCACTACTTTGAGAAAATAAAGGAGAAATGTGTATAATATCTCACTTGGTGTGGATATATAGCATGTGAAAAATTCAACATCTGTTTGAAAAAATTCTATAAATTCAAGAAAATAAGATATAGAAGGGAATTTTCTTAAACCTACAAGTAATATTTTAAAAACCCTATAGCTAATATCATACATAATGTTAAAATACTCTGACATGAAAGATGAGAATACACGCACATAGTGTGCGTATATATATATATATATATATATATTATTCTATATATGTATATATGGAATAAAAAGAATAAAAAGATTAGAAAATAAGAAATAATGATACAAGATCACGTTTATGAATAATCTTTAAAAATCCAGGACTAGGTTATTAAAATTAAAAAGTAAATTTAGCAAGGTCATTATATATGAAATAATTATTCAAAGATGAATTATACTCCAGTGTATCAGCAACAGACAAATGAATGTATGGAGAGAATATAGAATGTATACATATGTGCGTGTGTGTGTTGTTTGTTAAGTAGTGAAACAGGCAGTGGAATGAGGCAAGATTGCAATTTTTTTTTTCAACAAAGAGCTCCTACCAGAATACAAAAGAAACCCCTAAAAATCTTTGCGCTCATGTTCAGCCCAGGAGGAGAGGACTCTGAGCCTAGCTGCGGGTTTGCAGGCTCTCTCCTTAGCTGGCAAGGATTCTCAGCTGAGGAAAACAGGGTGTAGGCACACGTGGTGGATAGGTATGGGACCCAGGGCAGAGCGGGGGTGTAGGCTGTGCCCTGTGCTGAGAAGTTTCACCTCTGTTGAGTGACATCACATGTTCACATCAAGAAAGTCCTTTGGCTGCAGTGTGAGGATGGGGCAGCAGCTAGATGGCTAAAAGCAGGACACCAACAAAGAGAACATTGGTGTAGCTGAGCCCAAGGGGACACCTGGACTGGGCTCCAATGCTGGGACTGGACCTGAGGACATGGGTCCTTGAAAATGACATTCAGATGTCTGGTTGTAGGAACTGTGGGGACAGTGGGGCTTTCACAGAGGTGGGGATTTGGGAGGAAAGAGGCATCATGGATATATAGTTACCTGTGTCCACAGAAAGCCAGCAGCTCAGGCTGTGAGTGGAGTGGCGGCCCCTGTTTGAGGCCGTCATGAGGACAGGTAGGAGCGACAGCCCTGGGTGAGTCCTGAGATGGGACAGCTCAGGGAGCCAGGAATCAGCATTTGGCATTAGCCCTTCAGGAAGGAGCAATAAGGCAAACCCAGAGGAGGTGGGTGGTAAGTCAGCACCTCCCTGATACCAAAGCCAGACAAAGACATCACAACAGAGACAAACTGCAGACCAATGTCCCTCATGAACACAGATGGAACAATTCTCAACAAAATGTTGAAAAATCGAATCCAACAATGTATACAAATAATTATACATCATGACTAAGTGGGGTTTATCTCAGGAATGCAAGTCTGGCTCAACTTTTAAAAATCAAATAATGTAACCTGTCACATCAACAGGCTAAAGAAGAAAAATCACATGACCGTATCGATAGATGTGGAAAAGGCGTTTGACAAAATTCAACTCCCACTCATAATCTAAACCCTCGATAAGCTAAGAATAGAGTGGGACTTCCTTAAGTTAATAAAGAATACCTGTCTAAAAACACCTACAGCTAACAAAATACTTCATGGTGAGAAATTCAAATCTTTCCTACTAAGTTCAGGAATCAGGCAAGGTTGCCCCCACCCACCATTCTTTCTCAACATCTACTGGCGATTGTCACGATGCAATACGACGAGAAGAGGAAATAAGAGGCATAGAGTTTGTGAAGGAAGAAATAAAATTCTCTTTGTTCACAGATGACATGATATTTATGTAAAAAATCCAAAAATAATACTCAAAAAGCAGATAAGAAAACCTCTTAGAACTAAGAAAGTGATTTTAGCAAGGTAGCAGGACACAAGGCCAATCCACAAAAGTCAGTTTCCTATATCACAGAAATAAGCAAGTAAGCTTGAAATAAAAAATGCAACTTCTGTTAACATCTCCCAAAATGAAACACTTAGATGTAAATCTAACAAAATATGTACAAGACCTAAGTGAGGAAAACTATCAAACTCTGATGAAGAAAATCAAAGAACTGAATACATGGAAAGACAGTCCATGTTCATGGATGGGAAGACTCAATATCGTCAGTTCTTTACAACTCAGTCCATAGATTCAGTGCAATCAAAATTCCAGGAGGTTATTTTGTGACTCTCAACCAACTGGTTTTAAGGTTCCATGGAGAAGAAGCAAAATGCTGAGAACAACCAACACAGCATCAAAGGAGAACAACAAAGTCCAGGACTCACACCACCCAACTTCAAGACTTGTGTAAAAGCACAGTAACCGAGTCAGCATGGTGTTGCTGAAAGAACAGATGAATACAGGAGTGCGACAGAACAGTGTGAACTGGGGGACGGGCACGGAGCGGGATCTGACACCACACACAGGGACCAAGGGCTGGAAGGAAAATGCTGCCAACAGACTTGCTGGTCTGAGAAACACAGCCTGGGAAGGACAACAGAGGAGGCTCAGAGAGCAGAACCTGTCTCTTCCCCTCGCTTCCGCTGTGAGCCTGAAACTGTTCTAGACACAACAGCAGGTGCGCAGTGGTGGGAAGCCCAGGACCTCCAGTGAGGCCTCTGCTCTCCACTGTCTCAGCTCAGAAAGTGAGGGTTCTGGTAAATATATGTGACAGTAAATGTCCTGGGCAGGGGCTCCTCGCTTTACTGAGAAATGGGGAGGTGTGAGCCGTGTCCCAGGGCAGGCGTTACCAGTAGAGCGTGTTGGGATCCCCTAGCGCTCATTACCAGTGGAGTATCCCGAGATAACCAGGCAGGCATGACTAGTTGAGCATGTCCGGCTAATTACGCAGGCATTACTAGTGGAGCAGATGACTGCCAGAGGGTCTCAGGCCCCCATCCCTTATCCACTGGGACCCCACTTGTAGGGGGAAGAGAGGGAGGTAGACAGGGAACACCTGTGGAGCGGGAAAAGGCACATCCAGTGCTCTTAGCAAAATTCTTCCTCCATCAGGTCAGACGCTTGTTGACCTTATGATGATTGATGTGATTATTGGAAACATAAAATTTAACAAGTGATTTTCCTTCCATTTTGGACCAACCAGTTGAGGACTCTGAGAGGCGGGTGATGCAGGTGATACAGGTGTGGCAGGTGAGGCAGGTGAGGGGGTGATGCAGGTGCACCCAGAGGGGTGGCCTGCCCCGGTCTGGGAGGACACCCAATGAGCAGCTCCAAGAAACTCCGGACCGGCCAGGAACTGCACGACTGGGTTTGGCGCCTTGACCAGCACGGTCCCAGCTTCCATCTGACAGAGACACCACGGTGCTTATCTTTAACGTGGGATGGATATTGGCCGTGGAGTGAGTTGAGGCCAGTCAAGCTATGTTGTCATGAATCCTGACCCTTTCCGGTGCCCCTTGCTTCCCACAAGCAAGCGTAGGGCCCTGGCTTCCCCAAACCCTTCCTGTCCTTCCCTCTTCCCCCCATTAGGCTGGGTGCAGATGGCACACCCAGAACATTTCCAGGCAACTTGCTCCGTGAACGGTCCAGAGACATGGCAGCCAAACCATTACTTACAAAGGTGCCATTAAACTTTCATGGCTGTGTTATTAATTATTGAGGGGCTAATGTTGGGCCCCAGCTGTGCAGTCCAGCTCCTTCCTCAAATGCAGGGCAGGTCCGGGCGGGGCGCTCCTGCAGGACCCTCAGCTTCTGAGTCTGAGGCAGGAAACAGCGAACAGAACCGGATCCCTCGTGTTGAGAACAAAGGCGGACGTGGGCAGTGGGCTCTCGGGGTGTGTCGCTGGTAAGAAACAGGAGGAAAACTCCAATCAGCTTTAACCCCAGCAATTGTCAGGGGACGCCTTTCTTTTAAACCTCCCGTGGGTCCCTGTCCCTGGGGAGTGCCTCGTTAGCCCGTCTCCCGTGCTGGGGGTGTCTGGCTGGCCGACAGCAGCCCCCCCACGTCCATGCTGATCGCTGATTCCCTTCCTGCCCCACAAGGAATAGATGCTTTGTTTGCCCAAATGTGAATTTTTCTTCTTACGTCATCTGTAGCTGAACACCTTTCTCACTGAATCATGCTCAGAAAAGCCCTTCCCAACAGGGTAAGTGATGAGATATAAGGAGAAGGTCTCACGTTTGCCTTAACTCTGAAGGTTGTCCCTCCCATGAAACTCAAGTCCTTCCATTCAAAATTTACTCCTTACGAGATGAACATAAAGCAAGAGATCATTGAACAGAAATTAAGAATGACGTACCACTTGACCTTTGAGAGGGCACACGGGTCTGGGACTCAGTGCACTGGCTGGGGCCACAGCAGCTTCAGTGGGGTGCTATGGCTCCCGTGCCCTGAGGAGCGGCCAGGCCCAGGCCCGAGGGACTGAGGCAGGAAGAAGGCCGGGAGCAGGGCGGCACCTGCCCTTTGCATGTGAAGCACGTCGTCCAGCTGGACAAAGGGGCACATTAGTTATAAGACTGTGGTGGAGATCACTTCATGCCATAAAACAGGATGCAACTTGATTTTTAAATAATTTAATTCAGCTGCAAAGATCCAAAGACAAGTGAGTTAACAAATCCCCTTATTTTTAATGGTGAAATAAAATACATCAACATTTAAAATCTTCACTCAAGTTGAAAAAAAAGAGCAAAACTGCTTCATGAACCAAATTGGTTTCATTTAACTACAAACACAAAAGCTAAAATGTCAACATCCTTGTTGACTTATTTGCGTGTTTCATCAGGATAACCAGGGCACTGTTGAAACCTACCTCCAGCCCGTCTGTCCTACTCTCTATTCACTTGTGGATTGGTTATCGGCTGCATTAAGTTCAGGGGCAGATGCCCAGTCATTAGGGGGACAGTTGTCAGGACAGCGGAGATCCTCAACTGTGAGATCCCGACCTGCTCGGTGAGGCAGGGCCGGGGAGACGGTGAAGCCAACACTCATGTGCTCAATCACCCCCTTGAAAAACCCACCCAATGAAGCTGAACACAGAGGCCTCTTCCATGAAGCACGCTCATGGGGCTGGTTGGGCGGGAGCGTGGGCAGCGGGTACAGAAATGTGGGCACTGGCCTCTGGGGTGGGGGAGACAGGCGCCAAACCAAAGATGTGTCAGAAATAAGGGTCAAGATAGGCACGAAAACTCCAGCCCACGGGGTGAGCTGTTGGCCAGGACACCAAGATGGCAGAGGTGCCCGGCCCCCCGTGGCCAAAGCAGGGCTGGGACGTGGGCCGGAAGCGAGAGTCTGCATGGGCAGCTGCCGCAAAGCCGGGGAGGGACGGCACGGGAGGCTCAGGGCCGTCCCACCAGCATGGAGCCTCCCCTTCATCAGGCGCTTCTTGGATGCGGGCACGGTTTTCCCACCCTGGTGCCAGGCCTGGCCAGGGCCCGGCACACACTGGCAGTCAGGGAACATCTCCCGGAGCAGCTGGACGTGGAAGAGAGAGGACATGCGACGGGCAGTGCGGGCCGCTGAAGCGGTGTCTTGGCGGCGCTGAGGGAACAGGAGAGCTCCGGACAGAGAGGACACCCGGCGGAGGAAGAGCCCTCACCTCAAGTCTTGAACCGATGGAGGGTGGTACCCGTGCTCTGCCAGCCACGGGACATGGCGGCGATGGCCCGAATTGCCTGACCCAGGGGTGGTGGTGATGGTGGAACTGGCTGAGGGAAGGTGGGACACGTGGGTGTGGAGGCGGACCTACAACCCCCTCTGGGTGCAGAGACGAGGGGAGCAGCAAAGGGGCGGCCAGAGGACGGGAACCGGGGGACCCACCCGCTGCCAGCTGGAGGCACATCCCACTGTCGGGAGAGGGGGTCTCCGCTGTGGCTCGGCTCCTAGTTGGTCTGCCCGGTGCAGGTGCTGCTCACGTGCTCGATACGTGTTGAGCTGATCTGGTTCCACCCACGACAGGTAGGCTGACAGGAGATGCTGCAGCCCTGCCAGCCTCCGGGGCGAGTGCTCACGGTGGAGAACTCCCATGGGACCCGGCCTCCGGTGTCCAAGGCAAGCGCGGTCCGCTCAGGGCGCTTCTGGGCAGGACTCGTGTCCCGAGGAGCAGGCGCATCCCGGGACCAGCAGCTCCGCTGCCACAGGTGGAGGCAGACAAGCTGAAAGTGGAAATTCTGAGCCGGTCCCACCCAAGGATATCCCTGCAGGCGCCTCTGTCCCCAGCCGCTTGCTTTCTGTGGCTGGTGGAAGACCAGAGCGGACGCAGGGTCCGGCTGTGGTTCCCGCCCTCCTGGTAAGTGCGACAGTCCGCTGCTGGGGAGGGGTGTGTACTTCATGGGGTTCCCACGGATGTGATGGCAGTGATTAAGCGAACTGCCCGTGAGCTCAGCCCTTGCTGGGTGCCTACATCCCCAGAAGTCCGTTTCAAGGAGAGATGATATGCCACAGTCCGTAGGTCTTCCTGGCCTGGAATGTTCACCGCCCCTGCTCACATCAGCAGAGCTGACCTTCACGTTTTCAGTGAATGTATGTGTCTGTGTCTGCGTGCACGTGTTCACGTGGCCGCCTGTGTGTACGTGCAGGTGCATGAGTGCTTTATGTGTGTGTGTGGGTATCTATGTGTGAGTGTCGTTAGTGTGCATAGTGTGAATGCTTGCATGTGCGGTTGTGTACACATGCCTCTGGGTGTGAACACACGTGTACATGTGCATATTTGTGTGTGAGTGTCAGTGTCGGTGGGTGCCCGTGGGTGTGAGGTGTGCACATGTGTGTGGGTGAGTGTGTGTGCATTCGTGTGTATATGATTACTTTCATTAGTATGTGCACATGCCACATACATGTATGTGTGTGCACATGTGCTTGAGACGCACAAGTAAGTGTGTGCATATACCCATGAGTACATGTGTGTGTTTGTACACAGATCCCTGCATGAATGTGTGCACGTGTGTGAGCACCTCTCTGTGCATACATCTATGTGCATGGATATCATACGTGAATGTGTGAATGCGTATGTTCGCATAAACGTCCCCGTGTGCTTATGTGTGGATGCGCATGTGAATATACATGTGTACACACGTGGAAAGATGTGCATATGAAGTTTTGTGTGGGAATGAGCTGTGCAGATGCCTGTTGTATGTGTGTGTACATATATGCATGAATGTACGAGGGCCACTGTGGGCATATGCACATGTGTGAGTACTGGTGCTATTTTGTGTCCATGGGTTCAGGTGTGCACACATGTGTTCTATGCACATGGTTTATGTGCCATGTATGTGTTGTGTGTGTGTTTACACATGCCTATGCACGTGTCAGTGCTGCCTGGTGTGTTTACATACATGTGTGCACATCCTAGTGAGAACCCATGCACACGTGTGTAGATGTGGGTACAGCATGTGTGTCTGTGTGTGCATGCACATAGGCTTGGCTGTGTGCGTGTGCACGTGTGTGCTTGTGTTTGTGCATGTGTGTGTGTGCTCACACGTACTATTGGGGAGGCAGTTCTGCAGAGAACGGATGTGGACAGCTGTTCTCAGGTTGGTGGCGGAGTCTGAACCTGGGTCTAACACACTCTGGCCCTGAGGTTGGCATGACTTACTTGGCCCCTCTGAGCCTCCATTTCCCATCTGTAAACAGGGGACACTTATAACCAAACCTTTTTCTTAGAGTTACTGAGGATTACATGATTTAGCTTGGGCCTTGGGACGTGCCTGGCAGGCAGGGCCTGTGGGCATATTGGTTACTATTATCATGCCTTGGCCAGCGTGGCTGGGTTTCCTGCAGTAGCCTGAGGCAGTCGCTCTTTGCACCTGTGGTCCTGGCATGTGTGTTAGTGTCCGGCTTACAACGTGTGGATCGTAAATCACGTATTTTCATCATTTAGCTAGAAGTGCTTGGAAATCATTGTTTTGTTATAAATTCTCATCCCCTCTGTGGAATTTGAGAGAGACTAAATGCTTACCTCTTTTGCTCCGCCTGGCACCTGCATCTGCTTTCCTCGGCAGCCATCAAACGTGCTGCATTATTAAAATCCCAATGATACGTGACATAATCTTGATGAAGTTGGGAGCATACAAACTCAGAGATGTGTACAGTGAAAATTAAAATCCCACCCTCACCCTATCGTGAGTTGTTAGGTGCAATTAGTAATGAAGGGAAAGATGAGGAGTGATAGAATTCTTTCCAAAGAACAAATCAGCACTAACATTCCTATTTAATTATTTTTAAAAATATTTAAATGCCATTTGAAAAACTCCCATGAAATTATAAAATTCTATACACAGGACTGTATTTATACCAGTTTGCCAAGATGCACACGCCATTCAGAAAAGTGAACAAGTGAGTTTCTTCCAAAGCTGTATCTGCCAGAACACCTGACTAAACACGTCATTATAATTAGAATGTAATAACTCTAGGGTCAGCGCTAGCTTCACAGAGGGTTGTTACTGCCGAGGAAAAGCCATCCCGCCAGATCTGAAATCCGGTCCAGGGTGAGAAGCTCGCCGCTTCCCTCGATGATACAGGAGCAGACAAAGGTCAGAGCGATGCCAGACGCAGACTCGTGAGGTCGCAGGTGGGACGTCAGCTCTCTTTCCAGATGAAGCTGACGTGCAGGCATCTATGAGGTAAAACAGACTGTGAAGAAAGTCTCCTCTGCTTATAAATACGGTGGAGTGGCTCCCGCGGCTCCCCTCAGCCATGGGGCTGGTCCACGCTGTCCAAGCGTGTTCGTGCTCTGCTGGAGGGGAAGTTCCTCGGTGTCTCAGACGACTCCCAAGTCTCTGTGATAAATCACTTATTCTCCAGATCGTTCCTGAACACACGAATGGCGCCCCCAGTGTAGACCGCAGGAGAGCAAACGTGGGCCTGTCTCCTCGGCACCCTTCCTGGACAGCTCAGCAGAGGCCGGGCGGGGCTCGTGGAGGAGCTGTGGATGCACGCCTGCACCTGGCTCCTCATCCCACCTGCCCGGCTTTCCAGGAGTCTCGAGGCTCTGAGGCTTTCCTCTGTCCTTCCAGGGCCACGAACATCCTCTCTTCAGGCATGGGCTGCACCAGCAGCCAGGCCTTCGGTGCCCAGGGGGGTCACTGGGCAAGTAGAGCCCCATGGTGGTGGGAAATGAGGCTGGGGGCGGTCTCAGCCCAGAGGGCTAGAAGGAGAGGGTCCGGCTGGGAGGAGAGGCGGGGCCTCTGACAGGCTCCTGTGCCCGCCGAGGGGGCTGGGCAGGCTCTCCCCAGTATGTGGTGGGGCTGAAAAGGTCTCCACAGGTAGCAGCCGGAGTCCGCCTCTGGCCTCCTGGAAGGAAGGACTGCAATGTGCACCCTCCGTGCACGGCGTCCATGGGAGGGAGGGGTGCGGTGCCTGGGGCTCTTTCCAGCAGGAGGAGCAGAGCTGAGTCAGCTGTCACCGCGGACTGTTTCTGTCCGTACACGGCTGAGAGATTGGGTGTAGTCCACATATCCCACAACCGTATGTGCTTGCTGTTACTTCAAATACCGGTACAGAAGGTAGCCAGTCCAGCATTTTATACATTCCCAGGACCAGGGAGGGAAGGCATGTTATTACTATTCCAGGAAACGCAGTGCAGAAGGAGAATTTGCACAGATTAGGAGATGATGATCCTGTATTACATTTTCCCTGGACCCTTATTTTCAATTAGAAACAGACTTTTTGTGTTCTGTCATGAACTGTGGCTGTGGACCGACCTGTGCCCGTCGCTGCCCCCCATCCCCACGTTAAAGCCCCACCTGCAATGTGACTGTTTGGGGATGGGGCCTCTAGGAGGTGAGCGGGTTAAATGAAGTCGTGCAGGGGGATCTTCATCCGATGGGATTATTGTACTTACAGATTGAGGCCGCACAGACGCCCCATGTGCAGGAAGGCCATGGGAAGACGCAGCTACGGAGCTGGCCGCAGGCGGGAGGAGGGGGCTCATGGACACCCACCCCGCCAGCGCCCTGACCTCGGGTCCCCTCCCCCAGAGCCTTTGTCATTCCAGCCCTCCCCTCCGTTGTTTTGCCATGGCAGCCTGAGCTGACAAAGACAAACATAATGTGATTTATTTACTCAATAATTCTTTATTGGATCAAAAAAGTTTAATTACTTAAACATATTTAAAATGATGCCTCTATTTTCCTCAGTATGGGTTTTTGTACAATGGATAAAAATATACCTACCATGAAAGAACGAAAATATTGTTTTAATTTCAATTTTTTCATTATAAACTAACTATATATATATATATATAAATCAATATCCAGTAACAAGAACATCTGAATGGTATCAATTAACATTTTAAAACTGAGATCACATTAGGAAAACAGGACAAGGAAGTGAAAGGCGTGAGGAGTGCAGGCATGTCAGCAGCACCAAGCCACTCCATCAAACCCTAAACCCTCACCTGCAGTGGCCAGAAATTCTACCCTGTGCCATGATTGAGACCTACCAAGAGGGGTCTTTCCCGACGATCAAACCCCAATCGATGGGTGCCAACCCCGTTACGGAAGGTTAGCCAGAGCAGGGTGCAGCGGGGCCGCGTCTCTCTCAGAGCTGTCCCACCCCAGTGGAGGTCTCTTAAAGGGTTTCTCTGTCTTCAGCTGGCAGAGGCTAGCTGCCCTAGTGAATGCAAATTAAGTTCTTATTTTAGGGCGTTCGTTTGGAGGCTTAACCGAATGTGGACACTTGCAAGGTGGTCATTTCGCTTTCCAGCCTCTATCGGGTCTCATGATTCGGGAGCAAGGAAGCTTGGGAGGCTTGGCTGCACCCCCAGAGGAACGCGGTGACCAGGGTCTCGCCTGCCACGTGGGAGTGTGTGTGTGTGTGTGTGTGTGTGTGTGTGACCGCACGTGTGCGCCCGCCCGTGTGTGTTAATCTGACGATCCCGGTGGCAAATACTTCCATCAGAAAGTCACAATTTATTAAACATCCAGTAAAATGAAGTCTCCTTTACGAAGTTCAGCAGCTTGTTCACTTTATTCGACAGAGAGGCCCGTGCAAAATCACGATGTGGGTACTGCGAGCCCTGGATCGAATGTTCTCTGCCTCCAACAACTTACTCCCTGCCCCCATGTCCAAATAGCTTTTAAAAAGTATTTTTAGATTAAATATTTTATAAGTGTCTCCCGGTTCTAAGACTATGTGATGATAAAATAGTAATTGCAATTTTTACAGTTAATTGCACAGTGTCTGGAATTCAAACGTGTTTAAAATTCTAGTGCATTATCATTCGTGGACAGCTGCGGACAGTTCCATTGAGGACAGGCATGAAAACAGCACAGAAATGGATATAAACACAAATATAAACAAACTCCCACAAAGTCTTTATATTGATTCTCCTTCTGTACCAGAGCCAGCCGTCTGTAATTGGTCTTTAGCCAATAGATGAACTCAATACAGGGCAAGGCTCCCAGGTGCTGGGGATCTGATGAAACCCAGCTCAGGAAGTGCATTGGTCCGTGATGGTAAATTCGAACACTCTAAAACTGAGAAGTCATATTTATTTACAAGTAATGACTGAAAACAACCTGCAGAGAGATAAGAAGCGGCAACACACACTTTCTTGTCAAATTAAATTATGTTTCTGTTACCTACAGAAAATGATCACTGTGTTATGAAAAGAAGATTGTTTTAAGTGGCTAAATAGTTCTAATTTACAAATGTTTATTCTCAACGGATGTTTATGATCCAAAAAATATCTGTGGTTTAAATTAAGATTTATTGCTAGTCTACCATGTTCCACATTTTATACATGAGCTCTCCTGTTTAATCTTCAGAGATGTAGATTTCATTTTTGTTCTAACTTTACAAATGAAGCAACAGAGGATCCAGGAGATTTTCTTGAAATGTCCATTGGTTGAATTTGTTTGACCTTTTTACTTTTTTAAGATTTTATTTCCTGATGGACTTCTTGTATTTTACTTTTATGAATTACTGAATGACCTTTGCTCGCTTGTGCATTAAAGTGTTATCTTGTTCTTATAAACACTTCAGTGTTATTTTAATAACTATTTGTACACCAGAGGATGTTAATCGAATATGGGTACATGCTAATGTTTTACTTTGTTTTTTTGCCTTTGATATTATGCGTAAGAGGACTTTCTTATGGGACATTGTACATTACCTGCATACTGGTTTTTCCTCCTGGTGCCCCACTGCTCGGTGCCACATAATCGCTGAGCACATCACGTGGCCAGTCCATAGTGAGGTGCGATTCAAGTCTAAAATACACAGGAGATGGCAAAGTCTTCATATGAAAAAAAATGGAAGTATTCTATTTGTTTTTATTTTTTTCAAGATTTTATTTATTCATCTGAGACAGAGAGACAGAGAGAGAGCTCGAGCAGAGGGAGAGGGAGAAGCAGGCTCCCTACTGAGCTGGGAGCCCGACGTGGGGCTCGATCCCAGAACCCGGAGATCATGACCTGAGCCAAAGGCAGATGCTTCACCATCTGAGCCCCCCAGGTGCCCCCAAAAGTAGAAGTATCTTTAAATGATCCTTATGAAATGAGGATTTTTGATATATTGGATTGAATAAAATATATATATTATATATGTATAAATATATTATTAAAATTAAGTTCACCTCTTCCCGTTTACCTTTTTAAATATGGCTATTGGAAAATGTATAATTATGTATGTAGCTTGTACCATATTTCTACTGTATAGCACTCTTTTGGTGTATTTATTTTACATTTATAATCATATGTACGTATAGATGTATAATTACATGTGTGCATTCAGAAATTTGTTTTGGTGTTATTTAGTTTTTTTAAAGAGGCTACTTATAGTTCAAAAGCTTATTTCGGACATGGGCTCTTTCCGAGGATTAGAAACGCTGACTTGCAATGTATTCATTGCTTGTTTGTAGCTGGGTCTGTGTCTGGGTTTCTCAGTGTACCTCGGGATCCATTCATGGTGTTTTAATCATCGTGCTTTTGTAAGATGCTTTACTGCTTGGCATTTTAAAGGGACAATGTGCTGTGCATTTATGCTCCCAAATTAAACTTAGAAGCATATTTTAATATTCTAAGTAAATTTAGAAAAAAGAAAGTTATGTTGGAGCAGCGTTTAAATTGCAGGTTACTTTACAAAGGCTGACACACTGCTGATGCTGAGAGTTCCATACCCAGGCTCACTTGCACCTGCACTTAGCCGGACCTGTTCTGTGCCTCGCGAAGTTGTGTCACTTTCTGTGCGCCTGTCTTGCTTCTCTGGCACCCGCACACATGCATGCAGACACCCTCGTCCACACTGTGCTCCTTCTCCGGCCCGTGGGTCCACCCATACAGAGATCAGCAAGGACGTTAGGTCCCTATTGACCGTAACCAGCCACTGTTGATTCCGGCAGGTGTTCGGTTGAGTCCTTTGAATTTCCAGGTAGACATTTTTATCTTCTGCAAATGTGGGCAGTGTCATCTTCTTTTCTTCGTAACTCATGCATGATACATTTTTCTTTTCTTGTTGCCTTGTCTTGAACTGACAGGAAAAAAATAAATGGTATCATCATTTCTGCTTTCCCAAGTTAATATAAATTTCTCTTGTTTTAACCTTATTCTGACCTTAGCTATGTGTTTGAGATGGAGGTCTTTAGAAACTATATTAAGAATTTTTTATTTCTTATTTGTGGATCACTAAGATAATTTTTGGCTAGTAATTAGTATCTCACTTCTAAATGTGTTTTAATCATCTGTTTGTTTTTGTCTTCTGACTGGTGGATGTGAGGACTTATTTAGCACTTTCTCTAATATTAAACACCACTGAATTCACACTTCAGTGACGTCGGTCTAGTCGGATGTGTCATACATCCAGCATACTCTCAGGAACGCGGTATTAACCTCAGAAATATGGAAAGTCAATTTACATGCCATTAATTTTGAGCTGGCAAATGCAATAGAACACTTCAGCTTCAATACTGCACCAGGCTTGCGTGTGGGAGCCCCGCAGACGACGTGCATCGGAGCCCCCGTCGCTCAGGAAGCCTTGGCCTGTCGTCCGGAGCCACGGCCCCCCAGCCCCGCCCAGGTCCCACGCCAGCATGGGGACCCCAAGGAGTTCTTACACGTTCTCTCTTCCTGATATTCCATGCCTGTTCCTCCTCTGACTAATCAAAGTGGCTTAATGTTCACATTTTAAACATTATTTCCCATATTTCTGTTCCTGCTTTTCAAGGGAGTTATTTCGGCATATGAAAGCTTTTCTTTTCTGTTTTTAGTTTAGCTCTTTCTTAAAATTATTTTTTTCTTAAAGCCTCAGGATATAAAGAAGAGATAAAAGTGGGGTTTGAGTCCTATAAATTAACTGGATATGTGGACATTTTTATTAACATTTAGCAAAAATCAATCAATCAGAAAATGGAGATATTTTAGTGAATACAAATTTTTAATGAGGGTTATTAATTATACTCACATTTGCCTTCCTGCTCATTTTCATGGTAATTTCTTCAGCTTGCCCAGTATCAGGAATCTTCTGACTTCTAAACAAGCAGCTGCAGCTGTGGCAATTTTTCTGATTGCTTGACTTGCAAAGTCAAGTTGTGCTTCGTTTGAGCAAACACAGAAGCTTGGGTGGGGAGAGGTCGCTGCCTGGACGTGGATCCCTGAGGGTCCTTCACAGCACAGACAGCTTCTCGTACTTCCAGAAATGTGATGCTCCCACTGTCAGCCTCAGTCTCCCTCTTTCACACGAAGTGTTCATCAAATGTGGTTAAATGGTACCCAACATCGCTTTACTATCCCGGATGCTCAGTGTTGGCTTGGGGCAGGTGTCTGCTCAGAGTTTCAAAGCAACCAGATCTGGTTCATGTTTGTGTCTTAAAATCTCCATTTCTCCCTGGCCTGCTGCTTGTGTCTAAGTACTATACTGTCTTTATAAAGATTGTACTTATTTGAGAGAGAGAGAGAGAGAGACAGCAAGGGGGAGAGGGAGAAGCAGGCTCCCCGCTGAGCAGGGAGCCCAACAAGGGATTTGATCTCAGGACCCTGGGATCATGACCTGAGCTGAAGGCAGATGCTTAACCGACCGAGCCGCCCCGGTGCCCCTAAGTACTGTATATTTTGACCCTGCGTTCTCCAACGGGGTTTTGCAGCTTATTAGAGGTCAGATTAAAGTTCTTAAAACTTTCAGAAGGTGATGTATGCTGTCCTGCGTGGGATGTGTTATATGTAAGCGTGTTTTTGCACATCTACTCGGTGACACAGAGTTGTATGTGTTTTTGTATCAGCAGAGATACACAGGCTTTGAGTTTTAAACAGCCCGATCAAGCAGACACACCTCAATGTATGTGCCCAGGCCAAAGAAAAAGTGATATTCCACAAAAGCCAGGTGACCAGAGCTGCTTTTCACCTGTCAGGACCCTCCCTCGTTCCAGCTGGCTTACAATGCATTGGTTAGTGCCTTATTTTAAGCTTATAATTTAAAAACATGATGGTAAAATCAGGATCAAACATTTGTAGAAGCAGAGAAACCTGGTTTTCTCACAACTGCAGAGCAGAGACAGTGATTGATGAAAACGAGCTCACATATTCCCCCTCCTGGGATATTTGGATGTTAGTTGAATTACTCTCTAATATGTGATTACAGGCCAGTAATACAAGATCATGAGTAGGCAGACCTTCTGTCCTTCTGCAGTCGTGCTTCAACACAACAATCTCATCTGTCACATTGAATTTGTGTTGCAATTGAAATTATGTCAGATTTGAAATTTTGTTTGTATTTAATTTAGAATCTGTTTTAGTTTTACAGTTATATGGCTGACATAACCATAGGCACTTATACCCACCTTCCAACTTATACGTATTTAAGAACTAAAACAAAGTCAATTTAAGTGAACACTGGGGTCTCGCAAGAACCTGGAAGGAGTTTAAGAATTCCTCAGATTCAAGAAACATGGCTAACAAGTTTTACATTCCAGCCAAGCATTAGTATTTTTAACCATGAAACCAATAAAGGAAAAATTGGAGTCATATAATTATTGAAATTAAATTAGATAAAAATTGCAACCTCATAAAAATTATACGCATTTTTTGCCCTCTCTGGGATAGTGATCGAGGAGGCTGAAAAAGCCAAGAGGCCACAGTCTCCTAGAGTAAATAGCCATAAATAGAAATGGAAAATACGACCACGTGTTCAGTGCCGCAAGGCTGCTTCCCAGTAAGAGGGAGGCCCTCGGTCAGAAGACGGCCTCCTGCACACAGATTGTGGTGTGGCCAAGGGCTCCTTTGGACCTGGCCACACGGAAACCTGACACCCCATCTCCATCCCAACCTCATCGTTGCTGTGGCATGCTGGACCCAGCCCTGCTGCACCTTCTCACCCCTCCCCACCCTGCCTCAGAGACCACCCTTTTCCAGCCCCAGACCTGGCTGGAGTCTGAGAAAACCCTGGACAACCCTCCCCAGGGGGACGCACGCTGTGGTTTACTGCTGTGCGAGGGTTCTGGATGCAACACCATGCTGCCGTGGAGCCCTGGTCCAGAGTGGGGTTGCCGGGGTCTCCGACTGGGTGAAACTGCCTGCTGAGTGTCTAACCCACTGTAGCTTGTTCTGTTCACCCGTAGGGTGGGACCACGGGTAGTTCATCCCTGGGGTCTTCACGACTGCACGTGAGCCCCGGGGCGGTTCTCCCTTCCTGAGAGGAAGGACGGTACCTCCCTGCTCCCTGGGAAGACCGTCATGATCATGAGATCTTCTTTGGCCAATAAAATGCCAACACAGATGCCTTAGGTAAGTTTCGGGGAGAAGCAGTCGCTTGCTGGTGCTCTGCTTTGCAACCTGCGCTTCCCCCACCCTTTACTGTACAGGAGGATGTCCAGAGCAGCCTGGAGTCGCAGGCCAGCCACAGAGGCAGCTGTGCTGGGGGCCTGCGGACCACAAAATGCACTGCGCGAGCAGAGAAAAAACCCTCTGATGACTGGGGCTTGTCGTTACTGCAGCCAGGCCTAGTTGATGCCGACTGATCACCACCAGCCAGGATTCTGCGAGGATTAAAGAAGTGACCCCCCTGAGGCTGAGTGGCCGTGCCTCCGGCGTGCTCCGTGGACGCCCGCTGCAGACCGTCTCATTTCAGGACGTGCGGTCTTCCTGGTCAGGTGGCAAGTTCCCAGAGTTGCCATTGTATTTATGTTTGTATTCCGGTTACCTGGTAGAGTGTCTGGTATGCAGTAGATGGTTGACAGGTGTTGGGAAAAGTAGGAAACAGGCACACGGGCCTGACCGATATGTTCGAACCACATGAATTCACACTGTATGTGGAAGAAGGTAAGGCCTGTCTGAATGATGATACTCGAGTCACAGTGATTTCTGCGTACATTCCTGACAGAAAATCAGTGTTCTCTCCACCAAATGTTCCGGTTCTCTTAACACTTCCCCACTCGCATATAGGAACCGTGTGTCTGAGCCTCATACGTGTAAAGGGGAAACAGCACAGCGAACTACCCCTGAAGGAGGCGCCTCTGATTTCCGCCGGGGCAAATACACGCGAGTGAAAGACCCCCTCCAAAGAGTGGGACTAGTCTGACGAGCCATCTACGGAGGCTGCACATTACCCCGCAGGCGGGCATCCCAGAACCACAGGATTAATAGCTGATCATTTTGTGTGCATCTTTGCCATCTATTCTTAACTTCAAGCGGGTACCGGATTGACCCCGGAAGACTAATGAGGCGCAGGCCACGAGCCGGCAGCGCGCGGCACCTGAGCTTGCCCGGGATGCTGGAGCGTGGCTCGGTGACGTCACTTGCAGCCAATCACAGAGGAGGAGCAGCGGGAGGAGGTCTTTCATGGACGCAGGTGTGCGAGTGCTCAGATGGTGGAGTCCCGCTGCTCAGCCTCCTCACCTCCAGGCAGGAGGGCTTTTGTGGGGTTCCCGCCGTGCGCAGCCCGGTTATTGTGAACAAGGGAAACGGGGTGAGCAGCGAGCCGGGCTCCCGCTCCTCGCAAAGAGCGGCCACCACTAACTTCAGGATAAAAAATGATGAAGGAAAGCGAGGCGCTAGAGTGAAACTTTGCCACGTGAGCTTCGGCTCTCATATTGACAATATTCAAATAGAAGAATTATAAGGCATTTATAAAACCTTCAGAAGCAACTATTTTCAGAGTCTTCTTTCACAGTCTCAGATATGTCACACTCACTGTGGTATTAAATCCTCTATATCATAGTGACAGAGAAAAATGTGTGCTCACAGTGTAACTATTACCATGCAAATCATCGAGGAGCACAGCGAGGGCTCCAAGTCTGAGCGGCTCGAGAAAATGCTCGGACCAAGCCCTTCCGAGTTTCTTTCTCCTTGTGGGTCGCCCCTTGATCCCAGCACATCTGTGATGGGAGAAAGGGTAATGAGATTATCGTGAAATATTGTGCAAAAGGAAATGGCATCGTGTGTATTGTATTTGGAAACAAACTCAGAAATGCCCGTTTCGTTGCTCGTATGTACTCAGAGCCACACACACATCCACACTCCTGGGAGCCCGGGGCTCTTCGCTCTTGGTTTGGCCCTTTTGATGAAAGATCAATTCTTCACGGAGCAACGAATACTCTGAATTAAGGAGAATCACAAAATATGAGCAGTAAAACACTGTTGTGGCTTAAAAAGGACCCATGATTAGACACAAATCCCTCATGATAAAGTGCATTTAAGGAAAAAAAAAACCTTCATTATGACTCCCTTGCATTCCGACTACATTAATGCTGAGTTTTGCTTTATTGAGCAGCAAATTCCATATCTCTCTGTGCCCTTCCATTATTACTGCTCACTGTCTGGTTACATTAACCACGAGGAAACTTTTAAAGGAAGGAGAGCATTTTTTAGCCAGTGAGAAATGAAATTCCTGAGGTCCCGGGGCTGTGTTGGAATAGTGAAGCACTGATTATCGCAGCCTCCTCCCGCGATCCGAGGTCGTGGGCAGCATGTCTGGTGACACAGTCCTCTGCAGAGCCCCTTCTTCCTCCAGCAGGGTTGACACATGGGCTGCGGGGTGGGGACATGGGCCGGAGGGCCCACCAGCCCCTGCTGGAAGCCCTACGATGCCCTCTCGATGCTCCCTGACCCACGGTCTCAACCTGCAGGCATTGGGAGTGTGTTGGAGGGGCTCTAGGCTTCGTGCTGACTCCCCATGCCCAATTTGAGTATCTCGGGCTAGCTTTAGAGTCTGTACAATCTCTACCAAGATACTAAGGGGCAGAAAAAAGATTTTGGAAAGCAGAGGGTGGTGAGATAGGGTCAAATATTTTTCAAGCCTTGAGAAACTTAAAATAATAGCGTTTGTACACATCAGGTTTTCAAAGGTGATGACAGTTATTTCTAAGTCTGGTAAAGATAGTTGCATCCTGGGCGTCTAGCCGTGCCTTCCTCTGCTCTGTAGTTCCTGCGTGTAACAACAGTCACTGAGTATTTCTAAGAAAAATTAAGAATTTGTTTTATGGTGCTCCCCTACAGATGTCCTATGCCCATTCTTGTGGCCGTTTCTTCATAAGTGACATTTTATTATGATACAACCTGTGCGTTACTTTCTCAAATCATGCATAATCTATCTTGAGAACTTTCAAAAGATTGTGTCTTTCTTCTTTGCAAGTGTTAAATTCTGGGTAATAACAGTCAGCCCGAGTAACTCCGGCTTACCCTGTGAGCCTCACCCCACACGCTTGTTCCTGGTAGGTGCCCCACATCATTTGGACACTCTTTTGACATTTCGACAACTTCCCACCTATGAGCTCCGTTACATCAGTATTTAATAGAGGGGAAAACACGTCTCCTAGACTCCTATATGGCTGGTGGGTGAGCCCGTGTTCTGGCTTCCATGACTGTCTGCAAGGAGATGATGGGGAAGGCAATGCACTGCTTCTGGATTTTCCTAAAACAACCCCTGGAGCTTCTTCCATCCAACTCAGGGGCAGCGTGGCAGCAAGACTGTTTACACTAGAAGGATCGTGCCCAATGGCTGGGTTGCCTCCAACTATGCTGTTCCTGGACCTGCCTGGCGCTTGCTTGTGCTGAAGGTGTCGGGGCTGCTAGCAGCTTTACTAAACCCCTTTCTGCTCTTACAAGTTAGAATGCGTTCTTGCCTTCGCAACTGTGGACTCCGACCATATGGAGTCTGGATGCAGTCGGGGTTCTGGGACACTGGGACAGGTGTTTGGAATTGTGCTTTCAGAGTGGCCCTTCCCTGGCCCTTTCCACCCCACTGCAACCCTTCCCCCTGCAGAACATGCCAGGGAATAATGGGTTGGTACCATTCGCCAGCACCAAAATGCTTAGGAGGACCGCTCCTGAACCCGGGGGCGGGGGGCACTGCCCCCACAGCACTGTGCTTCTTCAACAGCTTCACAGAAGACACTGCATGGCTCTGTGGCTCTCCCCTGCTAGAACAGAGAATTCAACAGGTTTAATAAACGACCTGCCGAATAATAAGTTAACACATGAGATGAACGATTAAGGAAATGGAGAATTTTGCGAAATCAACAATAATCATTTTCTAACAATATGCATTAGAACTGTGATTTGTAGAAAAACTCAGGCTTTCAATCAGAAAGAGAATAAGAACAATGAATGAAAAATGTATCATCTTTGCCCAGGGGCCAAGAGATTGCGGTGTATTAATCACTGTCTTATGTAAGTGAGTATAAATCTGTAAGTGGAGACCGGGTGTTTTTTTTCCCCTTATAATTCAGTTTATTTTGATAGAAGTCGAACTCAGGCTACACTATTGATATTTAATACAGAGGGTGGCTCCTGAGGAATCAGAGCTCTCGTTGGAAATCTTTCCAGCACCTTATGCCAGGACACCTGAAGGGCAGTACCATCAAAACATAGCACGGACATTCAGCACAGAGCGCACTGTGTGCCCCATTCTCGCCTGTGTTCAGACTCCAGGGCCATTTCCTGCTGGCTGCCTCCGGGGACATCCTCCCAGGACGGGGGGCTGGTCACTGCTGCTGCCCCCTCCCAGTTTCCCAAGGACTCCCTCCTGTTTTCCTGGCCACTGGGCAGCTGGGACTGCCCGCTCTGTCACCTGAGGCAAGAACAGAGCCAGCACTGAGCACTGAGTGAACCTGTCATGGATCTCATCATCGGAATGCCCAGGCTTCAGGTCCTCATTCTAACACATCCCAAATCCCGTGATGACTTTATAAAAAGGGCTCCTCATTATTTTTTATCATGGCCAGTTATGCAGTTATTGACGTGGCACCGTGTTTTCCTGCATGGATCTCCTTCGGCTCATGGTTCTGGTTCTGATCAGTAGGGTGGAGGCTGGCATACCAGCTGGCATTCACGATCCTTGATTTTTCTCATCCTTCTCTTTCTCCGAGAGGATGTCCATCATACTAGATGATTTCCATCTGCCCCACCCCACCTTGCACACTCATGGCATCACGGAAGCCATAGTTCACTTCACGGCTCCCTCCCTCTGTTCCTATGCAGGAAGCCCAGGCTCCCCATCTCCTGGGGATTCACATCTACATTGTTCCATAATTCTCATTTTGTGAACCCATATTCCACCCCTTCCCAACTTTGGGAGTCTTCTCCTCTTGGCTCTGGAACTCTGGGCCAGCTGTTAGCAAGCGTCATCTCTCAACGGTCTCCCCATCATGCACCATGGGCTCCCACTACCCACTGGACTGGTGCTCGTGCACCATCGTCACCCCCAATGACCCCCCCACCTGCCAGCCTTTAGCACTTTCTCACCTGCCACAGTCTTGGCCAGGTAACCCATGTGCTGAAAGCTGCCCACTCTATGTCTGCATCTTGGACCCTGGACACAGCCGTGCTGACTGAGCTCTCACTCAGGTCCCTGAGTAGCTCAGGGACTCTCTGAGCACGTGCACGCCAATGACCTAATCCTCTGGCTCTCCAGTCTCCCAGACTACAGACCCTAGGGACCTATTTCATACCTTCCTTCCCACACCTGTCCATTCTCCTGGCTCTCAGGAGGTGGCCTTCTTGCTAGCTGGCCACGTGCTCCCATGTGATGTGCTGCACGTTTGCTTCTGGGCTTGTCCTCTTGGTCGTCATGTCCTTTACACAGATGAACCCTCCCAGCCTCCATGGGAGTTGACCTCCACTTGTCCCTCTTGGTGGCCCACAGTTCTCAGAGACCACCTTGCAGGTGCCAATGTGTTCCTTGCTACCTTTCAGATCTGGGACACTTTGTGAATTTTATTTTACTTTATTTTATTTTATTTTTACTAAGCCTTACACCCAACATGGGGCATGAACTCACAACCTTGAGATCAAGGATCTCATGCCCTACTGACTGAGCCAGCCAGGTGCCCCAACATTTTGTGAATTTTAAAGATAATATCATCATGAATTCAAGCTCATATTTCCAATCCAAACTCAGGACTGATTTAAGACTGAGAAAAATTAACATATAATATTAAATGTAACATAAGTGGTTATAATTAAATATATTTAAATTAAATTACAATAATTCCTTGTGAAGCATCCCCTTGCATTGCCCCCTGCACGTGTGCGCGCGTGCACACACACACACACACACACACACACACACACGGTACTTTCAGGATGCTTCCATTCCTGGTATTACTGAGTCTCCTTCCGTCCGCTGCAAGGACCTGAAAGCCAGAGGGAGGTTTGTTCGCTCTTGATCATTTTCTCACCTGTGTTTCAAGCGCCTCACTTCACAGGAAGTGCACAGCGCAGTGTGGAACTTGGTAGGCAAGCCACTCATGTTGGCCCACCTGAGCACTGAGCCTCCACTGGTCAGCGAGTGGGGGGTCTCCGTGGCCATTGGAGGTAGACACCTGGGCTGGAGTTACAGTCAACTTGTCTCCTAAAAACATAGCTTCTTCATCTGTTAAAAGGGGACAATAACTGTACCGATGTTAAGGAGCTTGAGAGGATGAAGGGGGGAAATGCGCATCAAGCAGTTAATGAAGTGTCTGACTGCTTGTTAAAAGTCCTGATTATGGACTTTAGGACCAAAAAGAGGAGATTAACTGCTCTCTGTAAAGTGCGTGTTTCGCTTGGTTGTTTAAAGTATTCAGCCTGGGCCACATTCTAGGGGGCTGGTCTTGGACGGAAGTAAAGCAGGAGCACACCGACCGTCAGAGCATGCGGGTGCCCCATGCACCTGTTGTCCTGTGCACCTGCCGCCCTGTGCACCTGCCGCCAGCACCCACTCACGCTCCCAGAGGACAGTTGCCCCTCCTGCCTCACTCGCCGGTCCTGATGGTCTCTACAACACAGGGGATGCTTCAGTTCCACTCAGTATATGCTCTTTGCTTTGCACCCTTTCCCTCGTTCTTTCCATTCTGTGGGATCGCGCGACCATGGCGGTCATAAACTGAACTCTGTGACCTTGAGGTGCTTCTATCTTGGGAGCCCGCTTCCGCGCCTTGAGACTGGCCTCCATCCTCTGTGAGGTTAACTGGAAGGTGGTCGCAGATGAAGCATCTCCTGGCGCACTGCAGGTGAGTCTGCAGGCGGGGAACCGGGAGAACCAAACAGCATCTGATGGAGCAGGGGGACCAGCATCGCGGGGGCAGGGCACAGCAGGGGAGGACAGCAGCCTTGGAGGGAGGAAACCTGATGTCGGATCCAGGCAGGGGAGATGGGCCCTTTGCTCCTGACCCACGGGCACAGGCTGCAGAGGCTGCGGTCCCTGGGAACAGGCCTCACGCGGACACTGTGGCTTTAGGGCAGTTCTGTGCAGCCCCCACCGAGCCGCAGCCCCGAGGGGCTCGAGCACAGCAGCCCGTGTCCCCATGAACAGGGTAACTACCATTCCCAGAACACAGAGGTCCAGGGCGGGCCTGAGTTACCCAGGGAGGTCTCCCGGCACAGAGGGCGTCATGCTGCCTCGTGGTTCTCAGCCAAAGGTGCCCCCCCGAAACCCTGAAGCCCTTTTCTGTGACGTGCTCACATCACTTTACCTTCATATATTCCTGAAATTATTACATACATTCATCCTCCTTCTCTACTTAATGCAATTCAGTTATCTCTGGATGACTCAGTCATCACTTTGCCATCTTGGCTTGCCCGGCGGGGCCTCAAAATCGGACAAGGTGTATGGAGATAGCGGCCCTGAACTCTTAATCAGGTTTACTTCTGCGGTATTTGGTGTCCGTGTCTTCTTTGCTAACAGACCCTCTGGACTCACTCTGCCCAGGATGACTGTCTCTAGGCCTGTGGGGCGGTCCTCACCGTTTCCTGAACGCCCACTTCCGACCTTCCCGTACTTACCCTCTCCACGTGAGTCTGAAGGCTCTGGTAGAGGTCTGGGGGGCTCCTTCCAGGATGAGGATTTTTGCCTCACTCTGTGTCCTCACTGCAGTCTCCCGTCGCCCCCTCGCTTGGCCAAACCCCTTATTCTCCAAAGGCCAGTGCAGCTCTCGCCTCCCCTGTGAGATCAACAGCTCTGGAACTGATGGTTCTCTCTGCTGAGCCCTGTGCAATGGCGCTGTTTCTCCGGGCAAGCCAGTCTCGTGGGGGCCGGCTGGGGCAGCAAGTGGCCATCTGAGTTGACCGCCACCCCCCTGTGGGCGTGACTCACTCAACTGCGATGCCACAGCACGTGGCACATGGCGCTTCATGCCGAGGACCTCCACAACTCCGAGACCGATACACCCGTGGATACACAGACCTGGTGACGTCCACGTTAGCCGCTGGCACTATAATTTTTTTTTCTCACTTTCTAGCTCTTTTTGGTGTTGTGGGTTTGTGGGTGATTCGTCCAAAGTCCAGGCCAGAATAGAGAAACGACACTCATGTCTATATATAAGAAATTGCTTAAACAGATACTGGGGAGTTGAAAATAGCATATGGGGGCCCTGAGATGACAGCCTCACACCCAGGGGACTGAGGGAAGAGGCAGGGCATCCCAGCTGAGAGCCTGCAGAACGGTGCCGGAGCTGACGCTCAGACCTCGGGAGGAAGGGGTGAGGCCTGCCTGTCATGGAGTCCTCAGGGGAGGCTGCCGCAGGTGTATGGGGGTCTCACAAGCAGGACCTGGGACAAACTAAAGGCCATTGTCAGGGTGATGCCATCGACAGTAGCAACACGGTCAGAGGGAGGGCCTCCCCGTCCCAGCCCTGCGGCCTCCTGGGGGGGCCCTGGTGTGGGAGGCTCTGAGTACGTGGCTGGCAGAGGACAGCTGCTCTCAGCAGATCCAGACCCCAGCACGGCCAGGCGGACGGCACTCCAGGAGGGCGAGTCTGGAGTTAAGACCCCACAGCTAGTCATCGACCCAGAAGTTCCAGTAGGGTTACAGACAAGCACACTGGGGCGGGGTGTGGGGACCCCGCCCGCGCGGCTGTGGGGAATGCTGTCTGTCCTGCAAGGGCTGGAGCCACGTTCATGCAGGTCAGTTGCGGTGTCTTTCTGGATTTTTCACATCAGCGAAGTTTCTATAGAATAAAATGCCCGGATGACAGAGCCCATGTGGCAATACATTGCTCGGAGCAACGTCTCCCCTAGGATGTGTGTGCACAGGAGAGTGGGGAGGAGTCCTCCCACTTTGGACACAAGGAACGAGGAGGAAGGAAGGACAAGAGTCAATAGGACCCCAGCCCAGCGGATGTTTCCCAGGCTCGTCCGCGGGACCCCAGTGGCCAAGGAGCAGGAAGAGCAGAGACGCCGGGGATGGCCCTGTCGCGGGTGTGAGTCCCGCCCCGTCTCCCTCACCAGTTGGTGAGAGGCCCATGGGCAGACCCAGCCACACCCGGCATGTCCAGGCCACAGCGCAGGCGGGCTCCACGATGCGGCTGCAGACAGAGTCCCAAAGCCCAAGAAACCTCCGTCCCGCAGTTGCGCGCAGCCCTGGAGAAACACCAGACCTCCTACGGTCTGCGTGACTCCAACATCCACGGAGTCCTCTGTGCTGTGGAGCAGGGACGCCCGGCGGACTCCACGCACACCCGGACCACCTCCCCGGACGCCGAGGCCGCAGCCTGTGTCACGCGGCCTTGCGCTTCTGTGCGACGGCGACGCCATCTCTGGGGGACCTCCTCACCCTCCACGATGCATCGTGGCCTGAGAGCGAGTCCACCGGGCGGGGACGACCTCCACCGAAGGTCTTTCCGCATTGGTGGGCACACGTGGCCCCAACGGCCTGTGCGGGGCTCATGAGCGCGCGTCCCATGTGGGGAGCTGTGTTGGGGGAAGGCGACGCGGACGGGGTGGGTAACAGCCGACAGGCATGGGGGCCGCCCACCCAGCGAGGCCCAGCAGACTTGGCCTGTTCTGCCAAGGGGCCAGCAGTCGGGACCTTGGGGCTTTCACCCCGCAGCCACGGAACAGGTGTAAACTTGCCTCAGGCAACTCGGATTCTGCTTTGTGCTGCCGGAGCCGCGCCCGGAGTGGAGTGGGAGCAGCCGGGTTAAAGTGCGCACCTCCACCACCAGACGCGGAGCCGGCGGGCCGGAAATCCTCCCGACCAGACCCCGGGCCGTCCTGCAGGGTGCCCGGCTGGGGGGGGTCACCTCGTCCTTCTTGTGGTTCCTGGGCTCCCCCTCCCCTTCTCCACAGGGGAACAGATCTTCGAAAGCGAGTTGGCACTTGCGGTGACACGTAATTTAGATGCCAAGCCGTGCGCGACATGTGTCCGGAACTGCAGTGTGCGGTAGGGCTCCTGATGTGTGCAGGTAGTCGGCCTGTAGGGTTCTGAGGTGCGTTTGCCTCTGCTGTGGATGGCCGGCAGACACGTGAGCCCGTCTCACGTGGGCCACTTGAATTCAGCCGATTTAATGGCTCTCATCGGTGAAACAAAAATGAGAAGAGCATCCTTCTTCATTGGGATGTTATGTGCATTAACAAGTTATGGGAAAACTAAAACGTAAATAGAGAGACGGGGGCGTCAAACATCTCCATCCAATCACCAAGCTCTGTCTTCACGGGACCGTGTGGGCTCCTCACCAGGTTGCTGTCTTTCTTGGGAGTGTTTCCTCCCTGTGTTTAGAACGAAACTCTGCAGGGAACACGTCCGCATCCCAGGGCAGCAGGGGGAGAGGCCAGGCTTCTGCTCCTGGGAGCTGGTCTCCACTGGCGGGACCCTGGGCACAGTCCCTTTGCGGAGCCTGCTGTCTGCCCCCCCAGGGGGATGCGTGCCCCCCCCCAGAGCACGCACTGCCTGCAGACGCCCCAATGAGCTTCCTCCCCACCGGCGGCTTGCCTCTGTTTCCAGTTGCAACACTGGGCGTTGATGTTCTTTGACAGAGTGTTCTGTGCCTTCATGTAGTTTGGGGTGACACGAGCTTGGACTGGGGTGTCACCTTCAACTGGTTTCCCACGCTCCACTCCAGGGCTGGCCCTGCAGGGGGGCTCTCAGGGTGTCAGGAAAAGGAGCATCCAGGAGCTCCGTGCTGTTTCTTCCTTTGTCCGCCCCCCACCATGTCTGCAGACCGGGTGCCACCCCTCCCTGCTTCGGCCGTGCCCCGGGTCACCAGGGCGCCTGCTGCTCTCTGGGGATTCAGACCCCTCCTCCTGCGACCAGAGCTCATCCTCCCACCTTCTGGAATCCTTTGTGAGTGCTGTCTGTATGCTTCTGGTGCGGGGTGAGTCTTCTTAGGGAACAGTTCCCCAAGTATCCACCTGTCTCCACACCCAGCAGCACCAACCTTGGAGCCAGCACCCACATGACTCTGTCCCTGCGAGATCCCCACTCCAAGCGGGCAGTGCTCCCAGGCAGTAGTTTGGGTCTGAATTGAATCTGCAAGGGGACTGGCTAGCGGGTCTCATTTTGAACCCAAGGGGACTGGCTGGGACACTTGGCAAGGTGCACAGCAACCCCTCAAAGACATTCAGCGTAGAGGTCGGTCACGTAACAACCAGTGACTCATGACCTGCCAGTGCAGGGGTCTGCACCGCGAACACCATGTGCCTCCAAGCGGTCCGCCAGCCCCCACATGGAGCCAATGCTGGCGGGACCCCCAGATGCACGGCTCCTCTGCTCCTGGGGTGGCGTTTCTCTCCCCTTTCCGCGGGCGGACAGCCATTGTAGCGCCTGGTTGGGACTTATCAAGGTACGTCCTCACCTCCTCCAGCTTTAGAGTGCGGAGTGGCGTGTGGGGGGTACCGGGGCGCAGGGGCGGAGCTCGGGGGCTGAGCCCCCTGCCACGTGGGCCCTGCATGGCCGCAGGTGATTCGCAGAGCATGACTGCTTCTTCGAGGGGGAGGCACAGAGCTGTTTTCACCCGTGTAATCAGACACACACTGACGGTAAACCGCTTCAACACTTCTCTTTCCTATGTTTGTATTTCTGTGTGCATGGTTTTAGGGACATATATTGGCAACTAAGCCCCGCCCGGGGACGAAGGGACCGTGCAGACTCCGTTGTGCAGCCTGACGCCCTGTGTCTGGCAGCTCCGGACCCGCCCCGCCTGGCACTTGGCGCCACGTCTCATGGCAAACCCACCAGCAGACGAGAAGGGAAGGACGTGTTTGAGGAGAAGAGGGGCGACCTCTCTTGTCCTTTGTCCCCCGACAGTTGCGGAGGCAGTTGGCCCCTCCGCGGACCAGGGCCGTGCGATCCGTGTGAGCCCCGGCGCCCCCGCCACCGCACTGGCAGGCTTCCCGTCCTGGGCCTCCTCTGTCGCCTCGTCTTCTGAAGTCTTTCCAGGTTGGAGCTCCCGCTCGGATGAAACAGATGAATCTCTGGGCCTGCTTCTGCTCACAGCAGGCAGGAGCTGTAGTGACTGATTGGTTGAAACGTGAGGATTAATGGGTATTTATATTTCATTAAATTTTATGCTCACTGGAGAGTAATGTATCACTCGCAGATATTGAAACATATGTCAACCCTATCCACTTACATATAATTCAATTTGACTGAAATGCATTGATCAAGTTTTATTAAAGTCCAATACATCTTCCAAAAAGGCCGGCTCGTGTAGGCTTGTCCCTTCAGAGTCACTGATGCCTCTAACCTGATTCGCACCATTTTCGGGAAGAGACAGATCACTGTGGGTGAGACTCTCATGACAAGGTGGCCGAGCTGGGGACTCGAGAGCAAGATTACTGGCCAAATCTTCAAGCGGGGCCTTATTAGCAGGGACCCAAGAGCCGGCCAGAGCTGAGAGCCCACCCCAGGGGAGTGACATCGCTCTGCGGGTCTCCTGGGGTCTCCCGGGGCTGGGCCGCACAGGCAAACCCTGCCGTCCCCCGTCCCTGACGGCTCCGTAGCACCTGGACAGCGCTGTGCTGGCCCCGAGCTCTGCCCACAGACCTCTGCCCACCCTTCCCCTTCCCCCCGCCCACTCCCCTGCACCCCCCACTGCAAGTGTATTTTTACATGTGTGATACGGGGATACCGACACACAGAAAGAAGCAGAAATGCACGCGGGATGGTGTTCAATGTAGACTTTGACAAAGGCCAGGGGACTGTTGCTGTGTGTCCATGCTCCCAGCACAGACACTATGCTGAGACGGGAAGGTGACCATTTGGTTGTAAGAATAAGGACTGTCCAACAGAATGCGGGGCTCACTATTCACCGTAAGTCGCTGAACTTCTAACACCATCAGGGAGATGGGAACTGCTTCCACCAGAGCAGTATCTTGTCCGCAGTGCACCCCAGCGCTCCGGCCGCCTTGCTCAAGAACTTGAAGCTACTCAACCCGTTTGGATCACAGACTCTGCTTTGGAAAAGGAAATCCTGAAATTCAGTCAGAGTCTCTCAAACTTGGCAAAGGGTGGAGAGACAGACAGGCGGAGAGATAGATGGCAGGTGATGAACGGAAGGGAAATGACGGAGAGATACAGAGCACAGCATAAGGACGACATTCCCATTTCAAATTCTTTGCGGAACATTCCGGTAACGCATGTGTCTCCATGTGGTGGTACACTCTCAGTGGAACAGTAGGCCAGGACTATATGCAAATTATTAATAGAGATGAACCAAAACAATAAACATTCGCAAAGTTGTTGACTCTAACTAGACTGCAAAAAATCAGAAGAAAGCACTAAGCTGACTCTGGAAACAGAGCTCTGAGGCTCTTTTCCTTCCTCCTCCAGGAAGGAGTCGGTGGGGTGACAGGGTAGGAGACCCTGTATCTTCATTGGGCTCACGGGTCTGAGGGGCACTGAGGGGCACTGATGGGCACTGCCTTGCCTGCAAGAGGACGGCTCTTTGCTGAAGGTTGGGGTACAGTAGACTAGAGTCTGTAATACGCTCATGGGCATTGAGAGCACACTCCGTATGGCGAGGGGTCCCACAAAGTCAGTTCTTCATTAAACACCCGGTATCGAGCTGAGCCAAGAGATCACCAGAGTCAGCTTGAGACAATGCTCTAGAATCTGAACTCCTGAGAAACAGTTTTTCTTATTCATCTTTTTATCTCTAATACTATGTAGGGCATCCAAATATGACTAAGAAAAAAAGAGGGAAGAAGGAGGGGGAGGCAGGAAGGGAGGGGAGGGGGGAGGGACAGAGGTAAGCCTATTTGTTCCTCTTTTCAGCCAGCTCCCCTCCACCCACCCAGACACCTAGTATAGAGCCTGGTGCACAGTAGGCCTTCCTAATGTCTTACTGGGTGAAATAATGCATGCGTGAACTTTGAATTGAATTGATAATGCCATATATAAAGATGTTGAAATTCATCTAACTTCGCTTCTTAAAATATGAGGAAAAAGTATGAGGCTGGCTCTGGAGACAAGCCAAAGGCTTTACAGAAAATTGCTGTGTGATGGGGATAGCTTTGGGCAAGTCTGCTGCTCAGGGCTGACCTAGGAGTCCGTGCGCATGGCCGGTGGGGAGATGGGGGGGTCTCCGAACAATGTATGAGCGTGTGAGCGTGTGTGTATAAACACACGTGAGAGCATTATGAGAGCCTGCATGTGAGCATGTGAGAACACATGTGTAAACATGTGTGAGAGCATTATGAGAGCCTGCGTGTGAGCATGTGAGAACACGTGTGTAAACACGTGTGAGAGCATTATGTGAGCCTGCGTGTGAGCATGTGTGAGCGTGTGTGAGCACATTATGAACCTGTGAGCATGTGAGAACATGTGTGAACACGTGTGAGAGCGTGTGTGTGAGCATGTGTGAATGTGTGAGCATGTGAGAACCTGTGTGTAAACACATGTGAGAGCATGTGAAAATGTGTGCAAACACGTGTGAGAGCATTATGTGTGTGAGCATGTGTATGAACCTGTGAGCATGTTAGAACATGTGTGAACACGTGTGAGAGCGTGCGTGAGCATGTGTGAGCATGTGTGTGAACATATGAGTGTGTGAATGCATGTGTGAGCATGTGTGTGAGCTTGTGAGCACATGTGGAGACAGGGAAGGTGGGCAAGTGCCTCACGATGTCCTAGTTCACGGAAGAGAGCAGAGTCACAGGCACCCCGGGCTCTCGCGGCAGACAGGGTGCGAGGGCCATCGCGGATGACCCGGGGCGCCATCCCAGCCATCCTCCTCCTTCCATCTGCAAACCAGTCGTCTCAGTGTTATGTTGTCCATCCAAGCAGCCTGCCTACTGTCCATCGCAGGAAGGGCTGGCTGCAGGGCCTTCCGGGCAGAGCGGCCGGGTGTAGACGTGGTGGTCCGGCTCCGGGTCCTCCTCCGGCAGAGAGCTTCTGTGGGGAGGGCAGGCGGCCGGGCTCGGAGCCCCAGCAGCTGCCACCGGGCTCCAGGGCCTCCCCCGAGAACCCTCTGGACCTTGCCCAGCACGGAGCTGAGGGCAGGGGGTGATGAGACGATGGTGTTCTGCCGGATGGGGCCAGGCTCCGGCGAGTACCTGACGCCGGGCTTTCGTGGGGCTGCCGTCTTCCAAAGACGTAGCCAATCTGTAAGTCCCACCTGGCGCCCTCCTAGAGACAAGAGTGTGAACTTGCTGCAAAGTTCCACAGAAATCTCCACAGAAAACTCACATGCACTTCTTTCTCTCCCTCATGTGCACCTGGCTTTCACTCACTCAAATACAGATGACAACCCCAAATCACAGTGGCTCTGAGCACCTTTGCCACGAAGGATGGGCCTCTGCAGCCGTCTCTGCCTCCAGCCCCCTGCAAGCCGGAGGGTCCAAGCCGGGCTTTGTGCACGCAGTAGAGGCAGCAATCAGAGCTCTCCCGGCTCTCGCGTCCTGCCCACGCCCTGCTCCAACGCAGAAGCAGCATCAAACCACCCCTGCCCTTAGGCTCAGGGGACAGTGGGCCAGGCTCCTCCAGCCACCTACACACAGAGAAAACATCTCTCCTCCCTCCCCTCGCTCTTGAGAGAGGCGGCTTCCTCGGGGACACAGCCCTGCTCAACCACCCGCAATAACTTACATGCTTCCAAAGGATACACACATGGTGATCCTAAGGGGCACTTGCACCTCAATGTTCAGGGCAGCAAAGTCCACAACAGCCCAGCTGTGGAGAGAGCCCGGATGGCCATCGATGGACGGGTAAAGAAGATGTGGTTTATATACAATGGAGTACTACTCAGCCATCATAAAGGATGAAATCTTACCATTTGCAACAGTGTGGGTGGAACTGGAGGGTATAATGCTAAGAAAACAAGTCAGAGAAAGACAATTGTCATACGATCTCACCACATATATAGAATTTAAGAAACAGGAGAAAAACCACGACAGACTCTTAACACTAAGAAACAAACCGAAGGTTGCTGGAGGGAAGGTGGAGGGCGGAATGGGATGACTGGGGGATGGGCATAAGGAGGGTACGTGATGGAATGGGCACTGGGTGTTATATGCAACGATGAATCACTGACCTCTACCTCTGAAACTAATAATACACTATATGTTAACTAAATTGAATTAAAAAAAAAAAAGCAGTACAGCCGACTCTCAGCATTCATGGATTCCACAGCTGCAAATTGTCCTATTGTTTTAAATTTACTTGTAACCCTCAAATCTGTAGCTGCTGTTTCTGCTGCCGGCCACTGACGGGAGGCAGAAGGTCAGTGGTGGCTTTGCACCATGTCACGTGCCTATGTCACCCTCCCCGCTTTGTCCCGTCACCCGGGCACTTTATCATCTCACATCATTACGAGGAGAAACCCGCGTACGATAGAATAAGATGCTGAGAGAGAGACCGTCTCAGGTAATTGTTATTACTGTACATTGTTATAATTGTTCTATTTTATTGTTACACACTGTTGTTAATCTCTTACCGTGACTCATTTGTAAATTAAACTTTATTGTAAGTATGTACATAAGGGGAAAATCACGGTTCTATATAGAGTATGATACCACCATGGTTTCGGACCTCCCCTGGGGGCCTGGGGACAACGGATCCTCCGTGAGAAGGGGATGTGCTTTCTCGATCATTCAGTGACATGTGCGGGGGGCTGACACATTTCGTCTCTGGATGCACGTTCCCAGCTGAGGCGGAACCAGGCAATGTTCAGCCTGCGTGCTAGAAACAAGGGTCTTCCCTGCAGTCTATTTAATGTAGTGCCTTTTGAATTTTTGTGCTTGTTGTTGGTGACCTTGCTGTTTACAACGGCCCCTGAGCATGGAGTGAAGTGGTCTTTGGGGACCCCAAGCACAAGAGGGCTGCAATGTGCCTCACACAGCAAATGCATGTTAGGGAAACTCTTTCAAGCCCAAATACATTTCATTGGCTGAAAGTTCAATGTTAGTGAGTCCAAGATATATACCAATAAGGTGTCTTCAAAGAGAAACACCCATAAAGCATGATCCTGTATTGATTGGTTGAGCAAAATCTTGCTACAGGGCTCATAGAAACCTAACCCCGTGTTTCCTCCAGGAGCAACGGCCCGTCGTGCGCTAATCTGTGTTCTCAGCGACGTTACAGAACACAGCTACCGTAAATAAGAGAATCACCGTGTCTTCTGTGCCTGGTCTTTTGGTGATAGCAGTTTCCTCCAAATTTATGGTGAATGAATGCTTGATGTACATCTGCTCTTGAACTTGGCTTCACATAAAATTGTCTGTGAGTAAAAAAAAAAAAAAAAAAAAAAAGCAGGACACCTGCTGGGATGGCCCCTTCCTCTCTGAGATTCTGTTTCCATAGGTAATAAGGGGCACACGCATTGGTATTTTCCATAGACACCCCCCCCCCCGCAGTGACCCTAACACATCACCAGAGTAGAGAATGTCTAGCATGTTCAGGAGACCATTGGGGTATTTTCCTAGAAAGAAACAAAACCAATCCAGGGTGCCCAAAAAGTGAAGTTTAGTTCCTAGGAATGTTTCTCCCCACCTGCTCCTCATCAAGGCTGGTTTCAAACCCTCTAGAAAGACCCCCCCTTGACCATGATTTCACGTAGCATCCCCGCAGCCTAACCCTGGGGCCACAGCTGGGGCTCTGGGTCTGGCATTTGTATTAGTCAGACATCTCCAGAGACAGAAGCAAAAAATTAGATTTATTATAAGGTATTGGCTCACAGGATTCTGAGGGTCAAGAAGTCCACATAGAAACTGCGGTCTGTAATCTGGAGACCCAGGAGAGCCCGTGGTGTGGGTTGCAGGCTGGGTCTGAAGTCCGGAGACTCAGGTGCATGAAGATGGGAGAAGAGCAAAGTCCAGTACAAGCACGTTGGGACGAGGAGTGGATTCAACCTGCTTCCACCATTTTGCGGTATTTGCACCCTCCGCGGAGTGGGTGAGGCCCAAGCGCACCAGGAAGGACTAATGGCTTTACTCAGTTCACCAATTCAATTGCTAATCTCTTTTGGAAACACCCTCACAGACACCCCGAAATAAGGTTTAAGCAAACATCGGGGCTCCTTGCGATCCTCTCCAGTGGACACATGAGGTTAACCATCGCCAACCATGCGCCACTTGCGGTTGGTGGGATCTTGGAAAACGTGGCCCTCCCTGAAACCCGGGCCTGGAGTAGCCTGCAGGTAATAATAGTTCACCCTCCATAACATTCTTTAGGTTAAAAGAGCCAGAGCTTGTGACGGTTTAGCGCCTGGCTTGGCCTCTCTTTACTGAGACCGTCGTCGTCCTGTTTTCTTTGCCCAAGTCTGAACCAATGAAAAAGACAAAAAGCAGACAGAAGAGCTAGAAACGTCAGGTTTGGCTGACACAGCCGCTGAAGGAGACGTCGGTGAGGCGGCTGCCACCACGGGCTTCTCCGACGGAGCCCAGGATGGCAAGACCGTGCCGCTCCATCCCAAGGCTGGAAACACACGACGTCTGTTCATCGGCCAAAGCAGCCCCTTGATCTTGGTGGATCAAAAGGGAAATGGCTTCTAATCAGTTTTTCACCCCAAATTACGTCTACTCTTACTGCCCAACCTATGCTATCAGAGACCAAAAGCTATAGACAGGTCCTCTAACAACAGAATGCCAAGAATAAGTGATAAAATCCCCAGGGAAGAATGGAAACCTATACCCAATATAATAAATTTATTCCTTCCGCTCAGTCTCAGGTGGAGAGGGGGCAAAGGCCCAGAGGAGGAGGGCGCCCAGCAGCCGCGCCTGAGCCGTCTGCCCGGGACGATTGCAGCTCCTGCGGGACCCGATCTCCCTGCAGCCCCCTCTGTGGGGTGTCACCAAGACTCCCAGTAGCATCGCATCACAGCCTCTCCACCCTACAAATGCAGAGCGCCTGGGCCCAGCGCAGTCATCCCCGGAAACGTCTGGAGTCCGGACCTCGCTGCCACCGCAGGTCAAGGCTCTATGGTGTCAGACCAATCATCCGACGTCTGACCTGTGACCTCGAGCTCGGGCGAGACTGGGACGCCAGCAGGAGGCCGCTCACAGCAGTGTGAGTGCAGGCTGGGCCTGAAGTCCGGAGGTTCCGAGATTCCCCATCTGTGCTGGGAAACTGACCTGCCCTGGGGTCTCCTGCCTCCTCACAGCAATCAGAGGGCGCAGCGGCTGCGGCCCCACCCCAGGTCTCACGTGGGCTTTCTGTCTGTCTCTCATGTGGGCTTTCTCTCTGTCTCTCCCACCGGCACAGAGACCTCTCAGTCCCTTCCCTTCTGGGGTCAGGGCGCGGCTGCAGCATGTTCAGCCCTGGGTTGGGCTTGCCACGCCGCCAAGGGAAGCTCATCACCTCTTTCCCGGGGTCCTGCAAGGAGACCCGCCCTCTGCAGAGGGCTTCACTGGCTGAAGCTGCCATTATGTTGACCGTAAGAACCCAATTTTGCAAAGAACCCCGATCTGTTGTCAGATATGTTCATGTAGGTTCTCATCCCATGAGTTTACACCTGATTTGCCGCAGGGGACTCGGTCAGACATGGCAGGAGCTCAAGCAGCCTCGTGCCGCAAGCTGCCAGGGAAGCATCCCAGCGGGACTCCGACAGGAACGCGTGCTACCTCCAGTCCTGCTACGGCACTGTGATTGCTTGCCTTCTAATATCCGTCTAGGTATACGTACTTGCCTGGAAAAATTAAGTCAGCACTAAGGTGTCCCTTAGCTGTGGCTAAAACAGGGGTCCCGTAACGAGAACACTGCAGTGGCCACAGCGTTCTCCTCGGGCTCGAGGTCCTGAGTCGCCCGCCCTCCTCTGTCCATGGGCGGGCACAGCATATGGTGGTGACAGCTGGAGAGCAGGGCAGCCATGCTGATACAGTGAGACCCTTTGAATCATTCAGCAGCATCACGAAGGGAAAGGTCCCCCAACTAGCAGTGCACTATATTTAAGTTCAGGGAAACAATTAATCTTTAAAAGGCAGAGTTTACCTAATAAACTGGCATTAGCCAGTGCAAGAGAAGCGAGCAGGGACATCAGGGCACCTCAGTCTTAGGCCCCCAGCGGCTGGCAGTAAGTGGTGTCAGCTGTGCTACCCTGAGAGAAATAAGATGGTAAGAAGGCAAAAGCAGG
Source organism: Ursus americanus (assembly GCF_024610735.1). Classification (NCBI taxonomy): domain Eukaryota; kingdom Metazoa; phylum Chordata; class Mammalia; order Carnivora; family Ursidae; genus Ursus; species Ursus americanus. The sequence goes on along the minus strand of NC_142141.1, from coordinate 63,262,999 downwards.
GAACCACAGCTCCATCCCCCAAGACTGGTTTTCCCCACCCCAAATGTTGACTTAATTGTCATTCAGCCAAGGAACCCAAGGGTGCCTGCCACCAGCCTGGGCCCGGCCCCAGGGACAAGTGGATTAACCAAAGCCGGCCTGGTCATCTGGGAAGAGCCGAGAGCGGGAGGTGCACTCCCACGGCAGGGGACAGCCACGCGTCCCTCCTCCCCCGGCCCAGGGGAGGAGAATCGTCCAATTAAACGTGTGTTTCCGCCAGGCGGGAGGGACCGTGGGCAGTGCCCAGCTCTTCCCCCAAGGGGACAGACCCTGGCGACGGTGTGCAAAGGAAAAGGTCTGACTGTTTCAGGGGAACTTGCCTAAGGGTCTAGCCCTTATGTCGCATGCTTTTAATATAGCTTTCCGATTAGTCACCACCTTATCTCCGTGACAATGTTTTTGTTTTGTCATACTCATACTATTTTGAGGAAAAAGGCAGTTATATTTTATAAATCTCTGCATTTATCTATGACTGGACAGGATCCAGAGACATAAACTCATCTTTTTTTATTGTCTCTATGCCTCCTTCAGAGTTCTCTGCCCCCTCCCCAACACACACACACACACACACACACACACACACACACACACACGCATACACAGGAATACACACCACGTGTGAACACATATGCACACGTTAGCACACATGTGAACACACATGCACACATGGGAACACAGCACAGTGAAGATGAACACATGAGCACACATGCGCACATGTGAACACACGACACACATGAACACATGCACACGTGAACACACGTGCACATGCACCCTTGCCTGTGTCCTAGGCAGAGAACACATCAGAATACAAGGAGGAAAAAGAAGTCAACTGGATTTCTAAATACAGACATTTTCCTAGCTGGGTTGCTGTGTGTGCATATTTGTTTTGTGTTTAAAAGATACAGATGTACTGAAGAGAAGGGCCATATGCACCCTAATGTTCATAGCAGCATTGTCCACAATAGCTAAATCGATTAAGAAGACATGGTCCATATATACAATGGAATATTACTCAGCCATCAGAAAGAACGATTACCCAACATTTGCTGCAACATGGACGGCACTGGAGGAGATAATGCTAAGTGAAATAAGTCAAGCAGAGAAAGACAACTATCATATGATTTCTCTCATCCATGGAACATAAGAACTAGGAAGATCAGTTTGAGAAATAAGGGGAGAAGAAAGGGGGGGGTAATCAGAAGGGGGAATGAAGCATGAGAGACTATGGACTCTGAGAAGCAAACTGAGGGCCTCAGAGGGGAGGGGGTTGGGGGAATGGGATAGGCCGGTGATGGGTAGTAAGGAGGGCACGCATTGCATGGAGCACTGGGTGTTATACGCAACTAATGAATCATGGAACTTTACATCAAAACTAAGGATGTACTGTATGGAGACTAACATAACATAATAAAAAATTATTATGGAAAAAAAATAAATGCAAAGCATAATTAGTCATCTTGACAGACAAGTCCTTCTTGGTCTTTAAGGACCAGGCTTTTTCTGTAAAAGGGTGTTGTTGGTGTTCTTTAAATTAGTTGACTACGCGACCCTGAGTCTAGAACAGAGTGAGGAACATTGGATTTGGAAGAAACTTGCCTACCTGGTGAATAATAACCCACAAGGATTAGAGAAGAATCCACAGTATAGGCCGTGTGTCCCTGCCCACTCCCATTTCCCTCCTCAGCAGACTAGGTGGGACGGAGCCATTGAACCTCCTTCCGCCTGCGACCCTGGGAAGGGGCCGTGTCCACCGGCCACTCGGGCACCCACGTCAGCAGCAGCAGGAGAGGCCCTTCACGCAGCCAAGGGCAGTTTGCCGCCGTGGGGACTTTGGGCAGGCTGTCTCTGGGGAAGGTAGCCCTGGGAGTTTTCCTGCCCTCAGAGGGATGCCTCCAGAGCTGAGAGTGGTCAGGACCAGAGAGAGGCCCCCTCTGGAGCGGAGCACCTGGGCGATGGCAGCTGGGGACCTGAAGGTGACCGGGGAGAAGGCTCGTGAGGGTGACCACAGACGCCAAGTGCCGTGCTGAGAGCAGTTGCCGGGGTGGCCCCTCCCGCAGGACAGGATGCCGACGCAGTGCCGAGGAGAAGGACAGGGGAGCCTGGGGTTTGCCTGAGAAATCACTGGGTGCGATTGAATTTACCTGTAAAATAAACATTAGGGGATTTTCCCCCCACCAAGCAGACAGCAGGGCCAGATGCACAGAACACAGAGTACGTTAACAACAAGTGCGGTCAGTGCGGTCGTCAAGGTGGACACGCTTGCAGGGTGGCGGTCCCCGCGGCAGCCTCTGCTCAGAGCCTCCCCGTGCTCGGAGACGGAGCCCACCTTCAACTCTCAGTTCTCCGCACCTCCAGAAGCGAATAAAGCAAAACTAGCACTTGAGAGGAATTAAAGGAGCCAAGCGGGTGTTGGAGAAATAAAGCGTTTCTGTGCAAACAAAGCAGTCGGGTGGATGACGGCATGACTGGAATGGGAGGTGTGGGTGGCTGTGCTTTCCCTGCGACGGGACAGGAAGGCAGTGCTGGGGCCTCTGCCCGAATTTCAGTCATGAAATCACAATGACAAGGAAGAGAATAGAACACAGCAGATTTTACTGGCGGTGGTGAGGTTAAGTCCGTATGACACTCTGTGTTGATGTGTGTGCAGTTTCTGACTGCGGTCTGCACCCAGGATCTGGAGGTCACTGAGGTCATGGCCCCTTTGAAATGAGCCAGATGTGTGTGACCTGTGACCACAGACACAGGTCTGTCCCTCCCACTGGAAGCTTGGATCGGTCTACTGCTGTGGAACAAACGACCCCAAAGCCTCCGGGACTCCAACAACAACCCTGTCACCTTGTTTGATCATTTTGTGGCTCGAGAATGTTTGGGGCTCAGCTGGGCGATTCTCCTGTCCCTGAGGTGTGGACACTGCATATTTAGCTGGCAGATGTCTGGTCTGGAGCACTCAGGATGGCACCCTCCACGTCTGGCCCAGCCGCATGCCTGGGCTCAGACAGGACTCTTGGCCTGACTACCACTGGTGGCCTCAGGGTAGCCAGATTCCTGGCTGCCAGGGACCATGGGAGGTAGCAGCCGGGTGGCCTTTTATGACCGCACCTCAGAAGTCACATAACATCCTCCCTGTGCTGCCCTACCAGATTCGAGGGACCCCACCTCTCCATGCTTTAGACCTGCCACACCTGGCCAGCCGCTATATGACTTCCCAGGGACCGCAGCTCCTGGTGAAACCACACATTCTCATGGCAGCCCCTGCCCCAGAGAGCTGCAACTTAGCAGACAGCAGTGTTCACTTTTCAATTCAGAATTTTTACCTGCGAATTCAGAGAACAAGGACTTGAATTATTTTCAGTGACTAGAAAAGCCTCCTAAGAACTGAAAAGACATCTCCGCTGTTCATGAGTTTATAGCAGACGTGTGTCCTGCACACTGCATCTTGGGCCCCTGTGCAGAGCCTGGCCGAGGAAGCACACTGGTTAGCAACACCGGCCACCGGATCCCGGTGACAACAGGCTCTCCCCATCGCAGCGGGCCCAGGGGCTGGCCCCGGGGAAGCTGAGTGTGCTGCCCTGCACCCTGCCCATGGAACTTCTTTCCATTTGTCAAGCAATACACGTTCCTCAAAAATTTAGGAAGCGTTGGCTATGTGGGTTGTTTGATGATGTCCTGGACCCTAACCATGAAATGATATGGTAGACTGGAATGCCGGCCACTTCTGCAAACAACTACTCCCATGTCCGTTTTAGTTAGACGCCAAAAAAGAGGAGGCAAAACCATGAAGGCTCTTCTGAGCAAATTCCATTTTATTTGGTTTTACATTTTTAAAACAATAGAGGGCAGGAGTTTCAAACTGATTTCAAAAGCCTCCTTATATATTTTCTCCTGCATGTAGCAACTTTCTCAATGCTCACATACTTCGCTGGGACTTTCAAGAGCAGTTTGTGGTGGGTTTCCTATGGTCACTTCCAAGCCTAGGATGCGATGTTATAGGGTTGTGCAGATCCCAGCAACAGAGTGATTTAGAAACTAACTCTCGATTCACATCACATTTTGGTTCTGGCTCAGAATTAAGAAAGTGTTCTTAGCTGATTTAACCCATCTCCATAGATAGATGATAGCTAGATAGATGGATAGATAGATGATGGATAGACAATAGATGGATAGATGGATGGAGAGACAGACAAGCAACGAGCAGAGCTGAGACCCTGCACAGTGGGACTCCTACTGTGCTGGATATGGGCTTGTGCTCTTCAGTGACACGGCGGTCATAATGAATGTAATACTACACTAACATTCTCTCAACGCATCTTATGTGCCCGGCTCTGTGTCCCCTGAACTGCCTGCATACCACAGTATGGGGGGGACAGTTTTCTTCCCCCACTTTACAGGGGAGGAGACTGTGACACAGGGGCTTGGAGAACCCTCTTTAGACCAGAGTGTAGAACTCCCCTGAGTAAGCCCCCAGTTCTGGGGCACTAACACCCTCAGCTGTGAAGACTGTGCCCCCTTGAAAGGGACGATGAGCGCACAGTAGGCATTGGGGGCAATAATTCTTTGTTGGGGCTCCCCCTGTCCCCTGGAGTATGGTCAGCAGCATCCTCTCTTCTCACCAGGGGCACTCTCCCCACCTGGGACAACCCCAGATGCCCCTAGACTGTGCTTGACTTCCCCTGGGTGCAAAATCACCACCCCCCCCGCCCCGTTGCTCTAAATTCCCAAACTGCCTTTATTACGTGTGCAGTTGAAACTTCCCAATCCACAGTATTCACAAATGTGGGAACCCAAGCTGTTCTTCCAAACTCCCCAGGAGAAAACGTCCACCTACGATGGGCTTCACCGGGCTCTCCTGGCGCCGGCTGAGGGTCAGGTCATCTCCTGCCCGCGTCCGGCCGAGGGCTCCATCAGCTTGTCCTGGAGGCTGGGCTGAGAGTGGGTGGGGGCCGTGTGTGGGGCCACGGGCTCGGGCAGTCCCGGGTGGCCCTGGGTGGCCGGCTGCCCGGCCCAGCCCTCCAGGGATGGTGCCCTGCTGGAGGACGGCCGAGGACACTTCACAACACCGAGTCGCCGGCTGTCACAGTACAAAGTATCTGGAAATTTAGATCCTGGAGTATCTAATAGGGCACCATCAATCTTTCATAGCGAGAGAATACATAAATTATAAACAAATATGTCCTTTGGTCTCGTGGAACAGCGTGGTGATCAAAGAGGCACAATGGAAACGTATTTGCTTCTGCAGCCGAGTATTCCCCAGCTCTGCCCCTGCCGACGGCCGGCCGGGAGCCGTCAGCTTTGTTCCATCTGTCACACTACACTTCCCTCCTGTTGTTTTAAGTAATCAATACGGGGCTGAAATCACCTACTGCTGCCTCTACTACCTCCTATTTTGTCCACTCATAAATTATGGATCTGCGCACAACATCAAGTCTACAATTTCGATTGCATTTGCTAATCATTGATCAATAATTCAGGAGCTGCTCCTTCTTCAAGGCCCCTGCTTTCCTGCAGCATATGGCACTGGGCTGACAGGGAGCAGAAGTCCCTTATCACAAAGAGCAGCCGCGGAAACAACTTGTGTAAAGTTGTTTCTTCTCCTTCCGCCGCCGCGGCTGCCTTGCCGCTTGCGTGGGGTGCGTCCCTCTCGGCCAGCGGGGCGCTAGCCGCCGTGGAGCCTGGGTTTGGGGCTCAGGATGCCTGGCAGCAGAGCGAGTCTCCGGTCTGTGCGGCATGTGCTCCCTGCTCCTGTGGGGTCGCCGAACGGGGTGTCGTGGGGGAGGGACGGTCCCCGCTCGGCCGCGTGTCTGGATGTATCTGTAGCTGGGACGCAGCCCTGCCTCCCAAGCCCGCACAGGCGCACGATGCGAACCTGAACATTATCCCCTCGGTGCCGCCCTGGCCAGGATGACTTTGAAACCCTGAGCTATTTTAAGATGTGCTCTTACTGCTGCTTTTTTTTTTTTTAAAGATCTGTTTCCATCCAGTTTTGTATTGTTGTGTTTGTGTCCTTTCGATAAGTTGATGAAATAAAGAATAGCCATCCTTTCAGATATCATCCCGGTGTTTATCGTAGGTCATTTTCAAAGGAAAGAATCCTTTTATTGGGACCTCCTAGAGACAGTGGTGTCGAAGCCTCTCTGGCTGGAGACACAGCTGAAAGGGGGCTGCCGGTTGGTGGAGAAGCTGGAGGCCTGCTGTGTGAGGGAGAGGCCATCCGGGGTCTGCGAACAGGTAGGGAGTGACTTTCTGGGGACTCTTCCCCACAAAAGGCCGTGGCAGAGGGTTCTGGGGGTGCTGGAGTCCGGGGGCAGCACCCCCAGGAGGAAAGGGCATGAGGAGGGACCCTGGTCGCCTCCCAGAGCACAGGGCCCTGCCCCTCCCCCAGAGCCAAGGGCAGGTGCTCCTGGCCCATTGTCACCAACCCAGCGGGGAGCCGCCACCAGGAGTCCTCTGTGGCTTTAAAACACTGTGAAACAAGAAGCAGCAGGAAGGGCAGAGAGGAGGGAGGAAGGGAAAGGTTTCCAACAGTCTGGCCAGAAGCAGACAAGAGAAAAGCGTGGGTGATGGAGAGACGCCGGAACATTCTTTAAACCAGAAAGAGAAAAGGGTGAGCAGCAAATGGCCATAACAATTTCAGCAGGAAGGAAAAGAAATCAGAAGGGGTGAGAAGAGGGAGCTATACCCACAGAGCCCAGGACAGGAAAGGAGGGGACCGCCGTGTCTCCCACCTGCCCAGAGTCGGGGGCCTGGCGCCCGCAGCTGCGGCTCCAGCACCGAGAGTGCACGGCTGGCCTGCACTGGAGACAGAGACCCCCCGGCAGGTGCCCTCGTGACCTGGGTGGTTTCCTCCTGCCTCCCCCAGGCCCCGGTCTCTGGACCCTGCCGACCCTGACCCCCAGAGGCCTGGCGGCAGTGGTGCCGGCCCGCGTGGGCCAAAGCAAACCCCTGTGGACAAGCAGCAGCTGAAGGAAATCTCTCCCTGCGGCAGATCTGGCTCCCTCCTCCATGTGACTTGTGAAGTCAAGGCTGGGGTCCTGGCAGTACCCTGAGAGTTGGAAATGGTGCCCATGGGCCGTGGCACAGCGGGGGCTGTAAGGAGCACCTACACACACCCGAGACCTTCCCTCAGCCCCTGGTACCAAACCCTCAGCGGCCAGAAGATGCCCACGGCCATGCCGAGGTTGCGGACCAGGAACAGGGCAGCCAGGGCGTTGCCTCCTGAGATTCGGAACTGGGGTTTCCGAACTCCTGCAGAGGGACCCATTTCCTCGGGGCCCCCATGCCCACTAAGACGGAGGGCAGGGAGGTGACCACATCCCATCTGGCCACATTTCCCTTCTCATGTGGATCTCGTCTCTGCCCCTTCTAGAAGGGGAGGTCATCCGTGAGCTCCCCCCATTGGTACGGAACTGGGGTGGTTGAGATGAGGGAGCAGAAGGCTGGCTGAAGACAAAGCATCAGCTGACACCCTGCAACCTCCCCCCACCCCCACTCTTGGGTGGGACACCTGTGACATTCTTCCCAGGAGCCCCCAACCATCTCAATGCTAATGCCTTGCTAGAGGGGAAAACAGCCTTAACTTGACAATGGCAAGGCCTCCAGGATCCGGTGAGTCTTCTTTAACATATGGAAGTACTTTCTCAACCTCCCTGTTTCCTTACCTCCCCCAACCCCATAGTATATAATCAGCCACCCTCACAACCCAGGGCAGCAGCTCTTTCTGCCCACGGGTCCTGTCCCCGTGCTTTATTAAACCACCATTTTGCACCAAAGACGTCTCAAGAATTCTTTCTTGGTCTTTGGCTCCAGTCTCCACCCCACTGAACCTCACCTATATTCCTAAACCACATCCCTTGTGTGTGAGCTGTGCCGAGCCCCTCCCAGGAACGGCTCAGAACACACACTCGTGCTTGCCCGGGGAACAGGCTCCTGCTGACGGTCTATGACCTTCACTCCGGACTCACGGTTTAGACCCGACGGACTAATCTTACATTTGAGCTGGACAAAAAGAAACCAAAGTCCCTTCTGATTTTCTGTTGCAAAACTGAGGTTGTGACCATCTCTGAGTCAAACAAGATCAACCCTTGAGTAGCCCCCCCAACCAGGTTCATGTTCATCCCATCAGTCCCCCCACCTGATTCATGTTCATCCCATCAATCCCCCCACCTGATTCATGTTCATCCCATCAGTCCCCCCACGTGATTCATGTTCATCCCATCAGTCCCCCCACGTGATTCATGTTCATCCCATCAGTCCCCCCACGTGATTCATGTTCATCCCATCAGTCCCCCCACATGATTCATGTTCATCCCATCAGTCCCCCCACCTGCTTCATGTTCATCCCATCAGTCCCCCCACGTGATTCATGTTCATCCCATCAGTCCCCCCACGTGATTCATGTTCATCCCATCAGTCCCCCCACGTGATTCATGTTCATCCCATCAGTCCCCTCACCTGATTCATGTTCATCCCATCAGTCCCCCCACCTGATTCATGTTCATCCCATCAGTCCCCCCACCTGATTCATGTTCATCCCATCAGTCCCCCCACCTGCTTCATGTTCATCCCATCAGTCCCCCCACGTGATTCATGTTCATCCCATCAGTCCCCCCACCTGATTCATGTTCATCCCATCAGTCCCCCCACCTGATTCATGTTCATCCCATCAGTCCCCCCACCTGATTCATGTTCATCCCATCAGTCCCCCCACCACTACTGCCCCTCATGTGTGTCACATTAGTTCTCGAAGACACTGGGAGTCCCGGGAATAGTATGTGTTGTTGATGCTTTTACTTTCCCCGGACACTACTGGTGTGGTTTTGGAATATCGGTGAGGTTCAGTGGGGTAGAGTCCGGAGCCGACCACCAAGAAAGAACTCTTGAGACGTCTTTGGTGCAAAATGGTGGTTTATTAAAGCACCTGGACAGGACCCGTGGGCAGAAAGAGCTGCTGCCCTGGGTTGTGAGGGTGGCTGATTATATACTATGGGGTTGGGGGAGGTAAGGAAAATGGAGGTTTCAAAAGGATTTTCATATGCTAAAGAAGACTCACTGGATACCAGAGGCCTTGCCATTGTCAAGTTAAGGTTGTTTACCCCTCTAGCAAGGAATTAACATGAAGATAGTTGGGAATTTCCGGGAGGAACATTACACTCTGCCTGCTTCCAGTATCTTCAATGGGCTGCAGGTTATAAGGACATTTAATTGTATCTACATTTCCTTCCAGAAGCTAGGTTATTGATAGAAATACTTTGTTCTTTTAGATTGCTAAGACATTTGTAAACTGAGGGAGACTCAGGTCTTGCAGTATTGTGGTCTCTGTAAGTGAACTATTTGTTTTTCCTTTAGGGCAGCTGGGAGTGCCTGAGAAAGGTCACATATGTCCCCTTAGGGGGAGGGTTACAGGGTGTCAGTTTCTGCTTTGTCCTCAGCTTGCCTTCTGCTCCCCTGTCCCTATTATCTTCACCTGTCTATTTGTCCATCTACCTTACCTGTCTCTATTATCTATCTATTATCTATCTATCTATCTATCTATCTATCTATCTATCTATCTATTATCTATCTATCTATCTATCATCTGTTTATCATCTATCAGAATTCTTTCCATTGTCGATCACTGTTTTTCTTTCAAAATGTAAGTACTTCAAAGTTTTCCAATTAACGGGATGTGGGGATACGACTGTTACCCTATGCTGTTTAACCTCTCCCTTCCGTTCCACGATGGAATCTGCTCATGCATGGCCCACTCTGCTCTCTTTTGGGTCAAAGCATTGGTTATTTGCGAGGCTCAGAGAAGAATGTGACTGGGGTCTGCTCCCACCCAACCAAGACAACAATTATCTCCTGGCTCAACTCTGCTCACCTAGGAAGCCTGTCGTGCGCTTGACCAGCCTCCCAAAGTCTGACTGGTGGGTAGGATAATAGGAACTAATGGTTCCCAGCAAGGATGGAACTGTGTTTTCCTTTCCAGTCATGCATCTCAAAGAAGCTCAGAAAACACCAGGACACGATCTGAGCTGTTATGTAGATGCACACTGCACGCTGAGGCCTCAGAGCCTTTGCTGCTACAAAATCCCTCCTTCCTTGTCCCAACCATCACCTTCCATGTCCCAGTCCAAGGCCACCCACTTCTGAAAGCCTTCTGAGACTCCCACCCTCTCATCTGCTGTCCCCACAAGCCTCTTCCCTCCCATGCCTAAGGCTCAGGCTGCGTGTGCGCCAGATCTAGGGTGCACAAGGGGGGAATGGGGACCGACACGTTCAGAATCGCACCCCAGGGATCTCTGGGCAGTGCCTCACCTAGTCTGCATGCACCATAACTTGATTCAACTGACCCGTCAGTAACACAAAGGCCATGAGTGCATGAGGACATCTCCCCTTTGCCCAGAGAGAAGAGCCTGCCGTTCCCTTGTCCCCGTGCACCTGGGGCTGACTTGGGCCGACTGGGACTGGCCATAGCCATGTTGAACTTTGGCCTGAATGTTTCTTTTTCTTTTTCAAAACCTGTGCATTTCCTCTTCATTTTGTTGAAACTTCTGGGTCCTTCCCCTCAATTTTTTGTGTATACGTGTGTGTGTGTGCATGTGTATGGGTCCCACCATGCACACATCTGTAGGATGAAGCAACCCTGAGCAGAGAAGAAAGAAAATGCCCTCTAGCAAACCCTAGCTGTCTCCCAAGCCCTGGATTCATTTCTGTTTTCAGCCAAACACATTCAAGATGTTTTCCTAGAGGCTCGTTGGCTTGGCTGTGGGCCCCCAGGCCCAGGGGAGGGCGGTGGCCTAGGGTTTCAGGTCTGAACCAAGTGTTTGGTAAGTTCAGATGGAGTGGAACTAAATGGCTTTTCTCAGCCCAATTTAAAATGATTGGTTTGGCTCCCCCTTGCTCCAGCCCTTTCCGTTCCACCACGGACTTTATGACAACAAAAAAGCAGTTGTGGGTCCCTCTGTGTCAACCTTCCAGATGTTTTCCCAGAGAAGAAAGAAGTATTTATAAGGTACCTTCTACTTCTTGTTCTCTTCAAAATTCAGCTCAAGAAACATTAGAAAAAATGGGAGGAGGGATGGTTTTCATTATATCCCCCTTCCTCATTCTGGTTTCTGAAATTTGCACCACGGCTAACACCACTACCTCTAGCCATCTCAACCCCTACACCTGAGGACCTGAGCAGAGCAGAGCAACTCCCACACCCAGTGCTCTGAGCTGGCTGGTGCGCGGACATCGGTGCCAGACAACAGCCCCCACCTTGACGAGCAAGCCGCCGGGTCAGTGCGGCAAAGCTGCAGTGTGTGGGGTGCACAGTGTGGAGCCAGCCAGCCGGCCAAGCCCGGGGGAGGTGGTGTTAGGGGAGGTAGCGAAGCTGCTGCTGAGGAAGCCATCCCCCCAGGACAGGAGGCGAGGGATCCAGAGGCCCGCCATCCCCACATAGTGGGGAGCTCCCGAGGACATGATGTGGCCAGGTCTCCTCCTGCACCGTAACCTCGGGCAGTGCCTGGCCGGCCAGCATTCCAGGCGATGGGCCACACAGCTGTGCGGAACGTTGCTGTCGGTGTAGAAATGCAAAATCTCTCCCAAGAGCTCCTTTGATATGCTTCAAATACTTGATTCATTGACCTTCCCGGGTGTGGAATTAATTGTAGACCCTGGAAAGTAACAATTCAAGTTCAAATCCTTCTTCGTTACACGTCCTGTCTCCACATACCCATTATTTATGTCGGGGGAACAGCTGTGCACATCTTCTAACCTGTGAGTGTGAGGTAACTGATGGCACTCGGGGGTGACTGTTTTCTGTCCTGCCCCGGCCGCCCGGCTCGGTCGCTGTGTAGTCTAGCCTTGCGCTGTCTGAGAACAAAGCCACCAGCCACACGGGCCTCTGGCATGATCGAGAAACTGAACTGGACTATTTCAATCTTCATTAACTTATTTTTAGATGTGTATATAACATACATGTTATATTTAGATTTTAAGGCTGAAACAGTGTTAACTATCTTCCCATTAAACACAACTTGGTCTTTTGCCAGGACTAAGCATTTCACCTGAACCGATGAAAATTTAGTGCCCGATTTGAGATGTGATACAAATGTAATCTAATCACGGATTTTGAAGGCTCAGTTCAATACAAATGAATGCAAATTATCTCATTAATAATTGTATTAATTATACATTGATGTGATAAAATTTGGTTGTACTGAAGGCTTTTTAATTTCACCTCGTTCTCTTTGCTTCTCTTAAAAATGGGCACTACCCAGCCTGACGCCATCTGTGTGGCTCACATCACCCTCCTAATTGGGCGATTCTGATCTAGAGAGAAGGCATCTAGGTCTGAAGGTAATCAACATATGAACTTAAAACAAGTGGGCACCGACGGGGTCCCCCCCGGCGTTCTGCCACAGAATTGGCTCACCCCACTCTGGTCTTTCAGAGACGGTCAGCCGTGAACCAGTGGATTGAAGGCTCCTGAAGCGTCTCGGACAGGCTGAGCAAAACGAGTTGTCTCTCACTCTTTCCCCGGGTTCTCCTGCCCACTAGTCAGTGAGAGCAGGAGATGTGCCAGGAGCCATGAGCAGTGGGAACGCCCAGGGGCCCCAGTGTGGGCGGTCAGTAGGGGTCTGCCGGGCCCACGATGCACGCCTGGATCACCCAGCAGCTGGAGTAGGCGTGACCTCATTTGCCCTACAACCCTTAATAGCCATACTCATAACCATATTTGACTGAATAGTTATCAGAAATTGATCAATAAAGCAGAATACATAATCGGTGGGCTCAGAAAATTCAGTAAGGGCTCTAAAGCATCTTTAACGTTTGCTTATCATTTCATATGCCATGCCCTTTGAACATTTGGAATAGAATATACTAACAATAAGGTACCCCTTATTCATTATTCTATCATAAAATAATTGGAAACAATAGTTTCTGCAGATCCATGTGTTTCTGGACAACCATTTGGTTCTACTTATATTGTGCACAAAGCCGTAGCCAGCGATCTGTGTTTCTGAAGGCTCCTTTCAGTTCCGCCTCAAGGGCAAACAGCCTTAGACTTTCCCGAGTTTATCACAAGTCCCCCCAGCGTCCCAGGCATATGAATCAAAAGTGCAATCAAAGGATTGGTGTTTTCAGAAGAACTAATGTCTCCATGCGCTCGTCTGCTGTATTTTTGTAATAACAGATTGATTGAGATACAACCCACATTCTGTAAGAGTCACCCCTTCAAAGTGTGGGATTCAGTACGTTCTAGTATATTCAGAGTTGTGCCACTAACGCCACTGTCAATTTTAGAACATTTCAGCACCCCAAAAAGAAACTCTGTACCCCATTCTGCCCTTCTCCTGCCCCTAAGAATCAATGCTGTACTTTCTAAGCTTTGATGTTTATTTTGCAAAGACAGCAGAAACCAAGGAGTTAGTCTGTAAGATGAGTCTCTGGGTCACAGGGCTGAGGCAGCAGACAGATGCAGTTCAAGCACCAGACAAAGCTTCGCGAGTGTCTTCGTCTGTACAGTCCTAACACCACACTGTGGGCCGGGAGGCTGACATGCCAGACCTTCTACTTGCTCACAGTTCTAGAGGCTGAAAGCCCACGTTCAGGGTGTGGGCATGGTCAGTTTCTGATGAGAGCCCTCTTCCCGGCTTGCAGACAGCTCCCTTCTCCCTGTGTCCCCCTACATGGTAGACAGAGAAAGAGAGAGAGCTCTGTGGTGTCTGTCTCATAAGGGCACGAACCCACCCCCCTGACCTCACGCAACTCTCATTACCTCCCAAATACTCCATCTCCAAACTCCCAACACATTGGAGTGTAGGGCCTCAACATAAAGTTTGGAGGAGACACGTTGGGTCCATAACAGATAGGTACAAAGAATTACAACAAAATTGTGTTGGGAAGCATGCCATTTCCCCACCCAAGCCACAGGCTGTTTTTAAAATAAATATAAATTCCAAACACTGCTCTGGTTCAGCCTGGAGAGTATGGTCAGGGCAGTGGGCTTTGTTTAGGCCCATGAAAGAAGGTAAAGCTTAATAGTTTAAGTGACAGCCATGCTGTTGAGTTGAGCGAACCCTGGTGGAAGGCATCGGTGAGCTGATGCTGAAGGCAAATGGAAAGGTCAGGCAGGGCACCTACTTCCATCAGAACACATGGGGGTTGTTTGCCTCTGCATCCCACAGGCAAACATGCTTTAGAGACCCCGGGTGGCACTACGTGATTCTGCGAGCACGTTTGCTGCGAAGTACTGGCAAAGCCACTGCGTGGCCCCAGCAACAGCAGCAGGTCACGTGCATGTTTCATGGTCACGACACACCAAGCATCGAACTGCTTCCACAATGAGTCCTATTGATGGTGTTAGCACAAAGTTAAAAGTAGAATCACGTGACCTAAGAATGTTAATTAAAAGCTTCATCAATACCACGGCACACCGACTAAACAGGGAGTGAAAACAGTAGAAAATAGCAAGTGTTGGTGAAAAGGTGGAGCGCTGAAACTTCCATGCTGCTGGTGGAAATGCAAAATGGGGGGGGGAACAGTTTGGAATACAGTCTGGCAGTACGTTATAAAATTAAACATCACTACCACTTAGCAATTCCGCTCCTGGGATCTGCCCAAAAGAGCAGAAAACATATACTCCCTAAACTCTGGTACTCATGGCAGCATTATCCATAAGAGCCCCAAACCGGAAAGGTGGCAAGGGTTCTCTTCTAGCGAGTGGATAAGCACATCGTGGTGCATGCATCCCATGCAACACTTCTCAGCAGTGAAGAGCAACGGGTACTGAGACAGCACCATGCACAAATCTCAGAAGCATTTTGCTAAATGAAAAAGAGTCAGACCCAAAAGACTCACAAAATAATTCCACTTACATACAAATAGAAATGGCAAAATATAGTTACAGAAGGCTGATCCGTGTTCATTAGCAGTCAGGTTTGGGGCAAGGATCATCTGCAAATGGACAGGAGGAAGCATGTGGGAGTGATGGGAATGTTCTGTGATTGTGCTGGTGGCTATGTGCCTGAATACAATTGTCACCACTCATGCAACTGGACTTCGAATGAGCCGTCCGTTAATACCTCAGTCGTGAGGATAAAAAAAAAATCACGTAATTTAGCATGACTAAAATAAGTAAAAAGGAACTAAATAGAACTAAAACTAAAACAAGAACTCTCAGAGGCAAAGCAGTATGTGTTGCCTCCTGATTGAAATGCTGCCTCTACAAGGTCCTAATAAGGTCTGCAGCAGACCCTTTGGGAGGGCCTGCCCAGAACACAGTGATCCCTGCCCATGTATGAGTGCATGCCACACACGATGTCCATGTATTCCTGTCCCTGGTCACAGGGATCAGACAGGAAGAAGAATGACCGTCTTGAGCAGAGCTGGCAGATCTGATTCTTTCCCAGCAAACTACCGTTGGGATTCAGCAAAAAGAGAGGATGATGTGCCCCTTTCCCCAGCCTTCTTCCACACCCCTCCTCCTCAGCATGTCAGGGGCACCTGAGATCTCTTCCCCAACACAGTGCCTACCCTCAAGTTTCTGGGGTTGCCTGGTAGCCCTGGCTGTGTCTGCTCAGATAAGAGGTAAGAGTTCTCAGCTGTCCTTTGGGCTGTCCTCTGTGCGCATGCCATTTTCCCTCCCCATGGCCTCTCCAAAGTGACCTCCCAGCAGCTGGTTTCATTCTGTATTTCTTCTCTTGGCCTGGCATTTTATTCACTCTCTTGTATGTCCAGTAGCTTCATGGGAGACAAAAAATTCGGTTCACCTAATTCTCTGTTCACCATCTAACTCAGCGCTATGCACAATTAGGTATTTAATAAATGTCTTTTGATGATAAGGTTGGTCATGTGGATGAGAGCAGTGCTTAACTTCCTCCTGCGAGTTTACCTACTTTGAGAGCTGGGCTTCTCGAAACCCAACCATGAAATGTAAAACCAGGTTCTTCGTATCTTTGGTGAACCACAAGGTTAGTGACTTAACGAAGGGTAAGATAATTACTGGTGTGCTGGACAAAGTTCAGCATTCCTCCTGCTGAATGTTCACCTCTGGTTCATAAGGGTTTAATTTGGCCTGTACCATTTGTATTCTGTGTGCTTCTAATTGTAAATCCAGAATAACTTAGTTCATTTATAGGATAAAGTAGTATGAAGTCACAATGTTTAAAATGGTGGACTGGCTTTTTAGATTAACATTAGTTGTTAATGAAAGAAAGCTTAATTTCACCAGTGGTGAACTTCATCATTCTTAATGAAATATACATGTCTGATCATTGTATCACATCATCCGTCCTTGCTGCTGCATGCAGAATGCTCCGTTTGTCACCAAGAGAACAACCACTGAATGGAGTCGTAACAAGTTGGCGCCCATTGGACCTTCACTGTGAAGCATGGAGAGAGGGGCATGGGGACCCGCTTTGGATTCCATATGACCTGTCTGAAGGTCATCTAAATTCCAGGTGTTGCCAACAGCAGGAGACCACTTTGTGAGCAAGGACTTGAACTGGCTGGGAGCCAGGGCCCTGTTAAACCAGGCCTGGGCTCAGAGCAGGAGTTAGATACAGACCAGACCTCAGGGTAGCACTCCAGGGTCACATCCTGAGTATGTCAGGTGAAAGCTGGATTGAACGCCCCAAGTTTGTTCATTTATTCACCCATCCACCCATCATCCGCCATCCATCCATCATCCACCCATCATCCACCCATCCATCCATCCGTCCATCCATCCGTCCATCCGCCCATCATCCATCCACCCATCCATCCATCATCCATCCATCATCCACCCATCCATCCATCCGTCCACTCATTCCACACATACTGGCTGTACCCTTACTGTGTCCCGAGCCCTGCTCAGGTCCTGGGGGTTCAGTCCCACTATGAATGAGGCTTCTGTGGCTGCTTGGCTCCTGGAACTATCATCAGGGGAAGGGACCCAGGTCCCAGAATGAAGGGGGCAAGAAGGATCCAGGCTCCACCTCCTGTGAACTCCAGACGCCTCATGTCCAGAGAGACGAGAACACAGCGAGGCAGATCATTTATATCCCCTTGGTTATACTGCCAGCTCAGACTGTGCTGGGAGAACTCAGATCACCATTTCTTAAAATTAGTTCTTGTGTCTTTATCACTTTTCACCTCTCCCTTTTATGGTTAGCCGCACGCCACTGGTTAGCCGCACGCCACTGCGGATGTAAAACCAGTGAACGCCAACACCTGCAACCTCTTACTCTGTTCTTGGTGCGGCTGTGTCCTGACGGCCCTCCGATCTCACTCACCACACGGGGATCGAGGACTCCGTCAGCAACACCACTATAGTGACCTGGACCCAGAAGCCACGTGCCCTCACCACGGCACGGCCGCTTCTCCTACTGCAGGTGGGGAGGGGGTTCTGAAGACACCCTCTCCCTACACCCCTGCCACCTGCACAGGAGAGCTGGGGGTGAAAGCCAGCAAGTCAGGACTCAGCCTGGAGGCACGGCTGGGAGCAAGGCGCAGCCCTGGTCCGGGGCAGGAGACCGGGTTTTGAACACCCCCGAGCTGCCCGTGTGTGTTCACTGTACCTCTCTTTCCAAGGGTCTCCTCGCTGTGGGACCAAGGAGGAGGGCCACTCCCACTGCACCAAGCAGGCGGGATGACATTTCCGAAGTCAAGGGTGCAGTGTGGTGCCTGGTACAAGGTGGGCACAAATGTCATTTCCCATGTCCTTTGAAGACCTGCATCCCCCTCCTTCATTCCACAGAAGAAAAGCCCTTTTTAAGCTTTGCTTTAATCGGGACTAAACCAATCTTTGCGATCAATACGATTAAACGTGGCACTAATTCTTTCCCTCTTGCTGCTACGCCGACAAGTCAGGGGCGGTGTGGGAGCCACCCCTCTCCATTCAGAAGGGGAGGAAGCCCACGGAGAGCCCCCCTGGTTCTACAAAAGGTCAAGATCAACGCTCTTCAATAAAGTCTGTCCGTTCTTCTCTGCAGAGCTTTCTCCAAGGGCATCTCTGATTTTCCTGGATCAGCGTCAGGAGGAAGAACTGAGTTGAACCCCCCCAAACGGCATGCTGTTGGTCTGCTAGGCAGCGGAGAAGAATCAAAATGTCAGTCTCTAATTAAAACTCATAAAGGAAAAATTAAATCCCATTCTTTAATGATGCCATTTATTGTCATGGATACTAAGGGGGGAATCATACTAATGAAAATGCATCGAGGAAACTTCACACTTTGGGAATCACGGCTTGTGGACTGTGTGCACTACAACCGGATTATGAGATCCTGTTATTCTGTACATGTGTATTCTGCACTGAAACAGGGAATAAATGGTCCAGAATTTATCTTTTGAATTAAATGTGTAGAACGTTTGAGAAAATTCAGAGACAGCAACAGAGAAGCGTGAGGTGCCATGCAAACAAAACCTGCGAGTTTCCAGGTTTCAGATTGTTTTAAATGTAAGGATTTTCAGAGATGGGTTTGGCTGGGGCTGGAGGCAGGGCGAGGGGGCACAGTGGTCACTGCCAGCCTTTGATTCAAGCAGGAAATACGAGATACGCTTAAAATCCTCCAGTTTGCCCAAATGAAAGTGCCTCACACGATTTCCTGAAGAATTAACTTAATTGGGTTTGGTGTAAGGTTGGTGTCCTTCCTGCTGGAAACTTTCCCAGGTCTTTCTGGGCGTTGGTGGCCACCAGACTCCCCGGTCACCCTGTTAGCCCAGAATTTAATTAGCTCTGGCGTCCTCTTCATAATGATAAATGGAAATGCAAATGACGGTGAAGTGCTCAGCCATCAGCGGTGAATATCATTAATACCTTCCCGCTGCTGAATCTATCACTGTCACCCCCACGCCTGCCTCCGTGGGGCACGTGGCTGCCGGCCAGGACGCCTTCCAGAGCACCGGCAGGCCGGACTTGGTAGGGTTTTCCTCCCCATATGCTTTTATTCATCTTTTGCTGAATATTTGTTTGGCAACCAGAGTTCCAATATATTTCCAGCTGAGATGATAACTATTTTGGGTCAATAAGCAAATAGCTAATTTAGAGAAAAATAAATACCAATAAGAAATTATTCTCCGAGCATCAAGATCTGAAAGAAAGTCAATGTAATAAATATATCTGACCTGCTTTGAAACTGAAAGAGCTACTTTGAAGCTGTCTATAAGTCACCTTTAAAAAGAAAATGTCGATCTAAAACCCCAATTTAAATGATGTTAGATTTTTTTTTCAATATTGGGAAGCACAAAGTCTATTTCTTACGCCCACAACTGCAGAGTTGTTCCCTCCTGGAAACAGATGGTTTCAGAGGACAGAACATCATCTCCTGCAAAACACCTCTCCAGCTCCCGCTGTTGACAGCCCGGTTCCCCTCCCAGGAAGGCTGAAAAACACCCTTTGTTACTTACACGGAGTCTGCCTTATAGAGCAATTTAAAGATGGGGAGAGTATTAAAGGGGGTCTCCACACGGGAGCAGCAATGATGATTCTACCGCGCTCCCGCTCCAGGACCCCGCGTGCCCCCAACCTTTCTCACCTCATTCTAACCTCACTTGGTTCGCTCCCTCCCTCCACCCCACCTGCCCATCTCCAAGCTGACCCCCACCTTCCAATTGGCTAGAACATGTGACATCTACAAAAGCAGGCTCAAGGACTTCATGGCCAGCATCCTGAATATTGTCACGATGAGGGTCCCATGTTACCTACAGATCTGCCTCCTTCCCCAGCCAACGCATGATTTCATGCGGATCGTGTTGTCCAAGACTTGGGACACCTGCCCCTGGAGAGGCGTGCCTGAACGCAGGAGCTCGAAGCAGGTAGTCTAGCCCCTTGAGGAAGTCTTCGTACCGTCAGCCTGTCAGCAGGCGGAAGCGAGGGAGAGGGTTTTCCTCCCAGCCTGCAGCTTCTATAATGTTCTCCCTCTGTAGCAGGTGCCCCCAACAACACAGATTTCATCATGGAAACCTGAGGCCAGGGGGGCATCTCGGCCCAGCAACAACCCCCCCACGTCCCGCAGATACAGCCTCTCCACGACGTGCCTGGACCGAACACATCTGCTGTCCTTCATCTCTGCTGGCACCACCCCAGGGCTCAGCCTCGGTCTTCCCATGAGCCCCTGCAGCCTCCTCCGGCTGGACCCTGTCTCTCTTCTCCGCGCCATCCCCACTCCAGTCCTTCCTCACAGAGCAGCCGGGGTGAGCCTCGCAAGCCACACACCTGGTCGCAGAATCCCCATGCTTAAAATATTTCTGAAGTCCCGGACGAGCCTTCTAATCCCTCTTTGCCCCCAGCCCTCCTTCACCTTAGTCCAGCCGCAAGTTCTTTCCCTTCTGCCTCCTCACCGGACCGTCTCTGGGCAGAAATCCTCCGAGGGTGTTTAATTTGCCTGGCACGCTTGTCCACCTGCCCTTCAGGGTCACCCCTGCTCCGCCGTGTCCACGTGCCCTCGGAAAGGCTAAATCCTGTGCAGCGCGGTGCAGCCACGGAGAGGTGTTCTAGTCTCTGCACAGACGCATGGACGTGGCGGTTCCTCGGGGTCTTGTGTCAGTTTCCTTATCTGTAAGATGAAAATCCTAATGTTAGCCACCCCTTAGGGAGACGATAGGGACTGAATGAGCTAATCTAGGTAAGGTGCTTGGGCCATTTGCACACTAACATAATAAATATTTGTTAGATTTACCTCTTATTAACTTAACATGTAAACAAGAGGCCTTGCAGGAAATGCCACTCGTTCACGACCGCTGTCTTAGATCTGGTGATACATGTTGTTTTCCAAAGCTGACTGTGTCGCTACCTCCTCCCGTACCACGTGCCCTTCTGCAGTGGGACCTTGCCCCTCTCCCATGATGAGATTCTGTTTTTTGTTGGTGTTGTTTCTCTCCACGGACTAGGGGAGGACCCTATGACTGCTTTGACCAACCCAGTTCAGTTAGTGACACGGCAACAGTCCAGATAGAGCCTTTAGCTAGCCCGGAAGCTTCCTCTCCTCGCCTCTTGGAATGCTTGCCCTTGGGATGTTCCCTCTGGAAACATCTGCACTATGAGAAGCCCGAGCACAGGGAGTGGCCACATCATGGCTCTGGCTGACATCTGAGCTACCAGGCCACAGGCAGAATCAATACCAGATGTGTGAGGGCACCATCTTGGGTACCCAGCATGGGGGAGCCTGCAGGCTGCTCCAGCCCCAGCAAACCACAGGACCCCAGGGCTAAACTAAATTGCTGTCTTAAGAACTAAGTTTTGGGGTGACTTGTTATGCAATCCCGCGTGGTTGAAGAGGTGAGATCCACTCGTCACTATCCCTCGCAGCATCGCCTGGTGGTCTTCTCTCCCCACGGGGCTGAAGTGAGGGCAGTGTTTCCAGCTGTGGACGCAGCCTGGTGCCTGGTGGGACTTGAGTAAACACCTGCCGAAGGAATGAGCATAGCAATGCTTAGTTCTAATTTCCTTTCGGCACCCCCTCCTCCTGGCTGGCAGGATGGCTTTGGTGAGCAACGATCCATGGAAAACCCAAGGCTGGGTTTCTGGGAGCCTCATAGGTGGAGGGCCCCACAGACCACACAAGACACAGACTCCCAAATCCACCGACGAGCCCGGCTCTGCCCAGCATTCTAGACCCATCTGCTGCTGGATGCATTGAGCAATTATTTTAATTAATATTAAAAGTTTATATCAGAGTGAGGAAAACTTCACAAAGACAATCCCAAGTGGCAAGGCAAAGCAATTAAATTTCAGATTACATTTTAAAAAATTCAAAACTGTTATTCTATTTGTCAGATTAATAATTTGCGGACAGATCAGCCCAAAAAAGATAATGAAGGTAAACTACAGTCCTTTCACTTAAAGCATTGTCTATAGCTGTGAGGCTACCTTTTAAAGTTACTATTTTATTAAAATTAACATCTTAACATTACATTTGATAGCAATACTTTCTTCCTCAATGGAAAGTCATAAAAGCAACTTAAAGTTGCAAAGTAATTTATTTCTAAAAGAAATACAGGTAAACTGATTTCCATCTGACTATAGGTTAAATATTTTATTTTGTTAGTATAATGAAAACAGAAAATAAAAGGAGACAAAATGTTTTGTTACCTTGGTGCCTATTAAGATTTTGGCATCCTTTCTAGAGAGTTCTAGCCAATTTCAATAACATAGGGAACATGAGGAAATAAATTAGACATTTTAATTGTGAGATTATAACATACTGATGGAAGAGCTGGGAAGGAGCCAGAACCAATTCTAATGACAAAACAACAATCTAAGCAAAGTAGAAAACATTAGACTCCATGGGCTTTGAAGGAAAATAAAGAAGCAGAATCAGTAGCACCCCTAAGTTTATGAAGCCAGTAAACTGGAGAGCATAAACCGTGAGTGACGTTCACAGACATATTCTGGATAATGCAGACTGCTTGAAGCAGTGAATCAAAAGCATAATTGGGGAAAATTTCATAGAGCCTTAATAATTGATGCTTTAGGTAGCGACAAGAAAATTGCATCCCTCAGGAAAATTCAGAAATTTCAAAATAAATACTCCTAGTGCCCAGTCGTGAATGGCCACCAGCAAGGACTCACGCTATTGAAAACAGTTCAGTTGGGTAACATGACCGTGGGTGAGTCAGTCTTGGATGAAAGAATTTTACTTGTCGGCTTTGCAAACAATAGGTCTATTCTCAATACGCTCAGAAACTTGGCAGTGGGAGAGCCTGGCGGAAGCTGTGAATGTTGTTAGAAACGGATTAGCCCTCAATTGCCACCTTCCCGAGACACACGGCCACACGTCTTCAGACCTGACCGAACACGGTGAAGACGGATGAGCCGTGGCCCTGTTTGCCGCTGCCTCCTGATCGCCTTTGTGCAAGGACCACGTCCCTCACGCAAGCGTCTTAGTGCAGGACAGCGCACAAGCTTGCAGAAAACAGGGTGAAGAGACTCTGGATAATTTGGGGAACTCTTACTTGGTTTGACTATTGTAAATCAACCTCACCGAGGTATAATTTATATACAATGAAATTCACACATTTTAAGTGTACAATTTGGTAAGTTTTGGTAGACATACACAGCAGAGAAACTACTTACATCAAAACAGAACACTTCTATCTCCCCAGAAAGTTCTGTCTTCTCAACTAAGAGGGCCCTCCTCAGGCCATCATCGATCTGATTTCTATCAATTCAGACTCATGTTGCCTGTTCCAGAATTTCATGTGAATGGAATTACACAGTTTTACTCATTTAAGTCCGGGCTCTTTTGCTCAACGTAAGTCTGTGAGATGCACCCATGTTGTGTGTTTGGGTAATTCATTTGTTTTTAGAGCTGAATATCGTTCCATGGTAGGAAGGTACTGCATTTTGTTTATGCATCCATCTATTGGCAGACACATAAGTTTTCATTTCTCCAAAGTAAGTACTTAGAAGTGGTTCTGGCAGCAAGTGTAAGTCTAACAGAGTGATCACACCGTTCTTGACTTCCCGGCAACATGCAAGGGCTCTGTTGGCTTTCTGCTCTTCATCCGTCTATCATCTTTTTAAATTGTAGTGAGATTTGAGATCATTGTGAATGGGGTGTGTATACACCTGACAACCCACAAGGCTGAGCATCTCTCAT
This sequence comes from Ursus americanus, assembly GCF_024610735.1. Classification (NCBI taxonomy): domain Eukaryota; kingdom Metazoa; phylum Chordata; class Mammalia; order Carnivora; family Ursidae; genus Ursus; species Ursus americanus. Next base: position 63,239,414 of record NC_142141.1, on the reverse strand, counting down.
AAGCATATTGCCATTTATATCTTTTCTTTGCAGAACTAGCTATTCAAATAGTTTGCCCACTTTTTAATTAGAATGGTGGTCCTATTAACAAGAATTTTTTATACAATATAGTATTACTAACTATAGTCACCATGATGTACATTCCATACCCAGAACTTATTTATTTTATAGCTGGAAGTTTGTATTTTCTGACCCCCTTCACACATTTTGCCCCCCTCCGCTCCCCCGCCTCTGACACCACCAGGTGATGCTCTGTACCTGTGAGCTCAGGTTTTCTTTGTTGTTGTCTTTGTTTTAGATTCCACATGTAGATGAGATCCTATGGCATTTGTCTTTCTCTGTCTGAGAAATCATTTTTATCACTGGTTCTCTTTGTATATATATGTATGTATATGTCTACATATTACCCATATACATGTAATTTGTGAAATATTTGCATATATGTAACCTTTATGGAGAAAGACACATACCCAGATGTTACACATATATGAAAATCCCTGACATAAGTCTTTGGTCATTTACACCTGTGTTGTGACACTTTTCCTCCAGGCTGGGGTTGTGTTGTTTCTCATTCTTGACACTGTCTTTGAAGTTATGTTTTAGAGTTGATGCTGTCCAGTCCTTTAGCTTGATATCAATATAACCAAACCAGCTCTGTCATGTTGTTTGAGATTATGTTATAATCTCACAAACAGGGCCACGGCTCATGTTCACTCTCAATATCTGTCTTTATGCATGAAACACACCTCCGTAGATGGAGTTCAGTTGGGTCTGACTAGTCTAACCAGCCTGAGATCTCTGCCTTATAATTTACATGTTTAGTCCATTTAAATTTATTGTACGTATATAGTGATTGAGTTAAACCAACATTTCTTTCTTCATTTATCATTTATCCATTCTGCTTTTCTGTCTGTCTGTCATTCTACTGTTATTTTGCTTGGATTCATAGTTTAATTGTTTTTTTAATTTCATCTATTACCTACTTACCTAAAACTTTTGTTACTAGATGCTAGTGGTTACTATAAGGCCATTTAGGTTCAATATTGTACATCTTCACACTTTAGACTTTTTACTTTATGCCTGATAGTTTCCATTCTATGCATCCATTCTATTCCATTCTGAAGTGGGGAGTGGACTGCCACCAGGCAAGAGCTGGGTGAGCTCAGCTCACTGCCTGAGTTTTACCTTCTGGCCTACTTCTTGTGCCCTGAATGGAAACCAGGGTCTCACAAATTTGTCAAGTTTTATAGCTGGTCCTGGTGAGAGTCTGCTCTAACCTCCATGATTGCATTACAACCAGACATGAAAATCTGACCTAATAATTTCACTGGGACAAATGAGCTTTTGAGGTAAAGACAAATGTTTTATGGGTTTTAAGAAGTAAGTGGTTTGTATTATTTAATCTAAAGCTGCAACAAGAGAAAATTAAGCAAAAATTTGACAATTAGCTGGTTAATTTGTCCAAGGTAGAGAACTGATTCAGATCATTATGTTCTCAGAGTTAAATCATTTGGCTTGAAATAATCAAGTTGACTTTTCTTGATTACATAACAAGATATTTATTGAGTCTCCACTTTATTTACTATTGTGTAGACATGATTCAAGACATAATCTTTGTATCAGGAAATGATTACAGTTTCAAAATTATTTTGTCTACTCCTTTTGTTAACTTACTATCATGTCATTAAGCAATTATTTTTGTTGATTTAAGAACCTCTCAAGAGGAGCTTGGAGTTGCCATCCATCCTCAATGTAAGTAGAATGCTAACAGACTGAAGAATCAACAGCCCTTTTTTGGGTCTGTAAGAGAGGTGAGGACACAGGGAAAATGACTGCCAACAAGATTGGAGAGACAGATGATACAGAGATTTATGGCTTCCTGGAGAAGGGGCTCACAAGCAGAAACCACTACAGGAACCAGAACGAGAGTGGGAAAACCTGAACTATAGTTGAAGAATTGCTGGGGGCTCAGTGTGGACAATTCTGGGAGTTAAAAACTCCAAGAGGACCTGGTCATAAAAGGACCCCCACAATATTGTGAGATTTACCTTCAGGAGTTTGACCAATTCCCCACAGTAAATATTAAAGAGCAATCCCTTTAGACTTTGAGAAGGGGAAGTGGGAAAAAAAGCCATTTTGAAATTCACTGGATCACTCTGTTCTTCTTAACAAGGTCTGCCACAGGAGAAACTAGTCAACAGAGCCCAACCTGCTAGAGTATCAACATAACCTAAGTGACCTGGAGGAAAGGAAATACCCAACTCCTGTCACCTCTAACCTTCTTTGTGGGAGAAGGGAAACACCCCAATACAACCCATTCTAGCCATTCAGTCCCTTTCAACAAGGAAGAACAACACTGAGGGGCATTTGTGGATCTTACAGTCCAGGAGCATGAGCTCACTAAAACTCTGGGCCTTAATCAGAGGAATAGAAAGCACTCTCCCTCCCCCACTCCTTATTACCACACTGGGAGACCTATTTACATCTGTTCTTCTTACCTCGTGTGCCATTTCAAAACTCACAAGACAGACTAAGAGGCCAGAAACAATTGAAGAGACAGAGCAGGCCTCAGAACATTCAACATGGCAAGGATGTTGGAATGATCAGACTGGGAATATAAAACAAATGGATTAATATGTTAAGGACTCTGATGGATAAAATGCATGCAAGAAGAGATGGACTGTGGAAGCAGAGAGATGGGAATATTAAGAAAGAATCCAAAAGACATGTGAGAGATCAAAAACACTGTATAGAAATGAAGAATACTTTTGATGGGCTTATTAGTAGACTGGATGTGGCTAAGGAAAGAATTCTGAATTAGAGAATATATCAACTGAAACTTCAAAAACTGAAAAGAGAACAAAGACAAAAAAAAAAAAAACCCAAAAAACAAAAAACAAGAAAATAAAAAAGCCCACAGACTATCTAGGAACTATGGGACAACAACAGAAGATTTAATACCCATAATAGAAATGCCAGAAGGAGAAGAAAGAATGGAACAGAAAAAAAAAAATGAAACAACCATGACTGAGAGTTTTCCTAAATGAATGTCAGACACCAAATCACAGATTCAGGGAGGTCAGAGAATATGAAGCAGAACAAATGTCAAAAAGGCTATACCTAGGCATATCATTTTCAAACTACAAAAAATCAGAGTTAAAGAAAAAAAATCCTGAAGGAAGCCAGAAAAATAAAACACTTTACTTACAGAGAAACAAATGTAAGAGTTTCATCTGACTTCTTTTCAGAAAGCATGAAAGCAAGAGGAGAGTGGAGTGAAATATATAAATTTTGAGAGAAAGAAAAGTGAAAACACCAACCCAGGATTTTGTACCCTGAAAAATTATCCTTCAAAAGTGAAGAAGAAAGACTTTCTCAGAAAACTAAAAATTGAGGAAATGTATTGTCAGTAGACCTGCTTATAAGAAATGTTGAAAGAAGTGTTTTGACAGAGGAGAATGATATAAGAAGACTCTAAAGAAACTACAAAAAACAACAAAACAACAACAACAACAAAGATACTCAGCTCAACATAAAGAAAGGAAGAACATTGAAGGATGAATAAGTGAGGGTTAAATAAAAAACTTATTTTTTACTCTTTTTTAAAGATTTTATTTATTATTTGAGAGAGAGACACAGAGAGTGAGAGAGAGCACAAGTGGTGTGAGGGACGGAGGGAGAAGCAGACTCCCACTAAGCAAGGAGCCCTACGTGGGGCTCAATCCTGGGACGCTGGGATCATGATCTGAGCTGAAGGCAAACACTTAACCAACTGAGCCACCCAGGCACCCCTTATTATTTTATTCTTAATTACTCTAACTCCTAACCATTTGTTTAGAATAATAGCTATGAAGTATCATATTTTTTATGCTTATGTATATATCTTGTGTGTAAATATATCTATATATGTATACATATAAGTATGTACATGTACTTATGTAGCTTACATATAAGTGAAATATATGACAGTCATGATACATGAGATGAAAGGTAGTAAATAAGACTTTTTTATTACAAGATACTTACATTAGCCATGAATTAGTATAGTATTATTTGAAAGTGTACTTAGATCAGTCATAAATGTATATTGCAAACTGGAGGGGAACCACTAAAATAAGATAAGAGGAGATGAGATAAGATAAAGTATGACTGACCTGCTAAGAAAACAGAGAATATGGAATCATATAAAATACTCAAAGCTACAAAAAATAAAAAACACAAAGAAGACAAAAATGGGAACAAAAAATAAGGACAACAAATACAGTAGATATTATTCCAACCATACCAATAATCACTTTGAGCATCAATGGTCTAATTAAATGACAGAGGTTGTCAGAGTGAATCAGAAAAGAAGATACAAATATATATCATCCATAAGAAACCCACTTTAATTATAAGACACATATAGATTAAAAGTGAATAGTATTATGCTAAGCAAAATAAGTCAGTGAGAGAAAGAAAAATACCATATGATCTCACTTATATGTGGAATTTATGAAACAAAACAAATGAACATAGAGGAAGGGAAGGAAAAATAAAATAAGAAGAAAACAGATAGGGAAGCAAACCATAAGAGACTCTTAACTCTAGGAAACAAAATGAGGGTTGCTGGAGGAGAGGTAGGTGAGAGGTGGGGTAACTGGGTGATGGGGATTAAGGAGGGCACTTGTTGTAATGAGTGCTGGGTGTTATATGCATGGGTGTTATATGATGAATCACGAAATTCTACCCCTGAAACTAAAAATACACTATATGCTAACAAATTGAATTTAAATAAAGAATTTTTTAAAAAGTAAATGGATAGGGAAAAATACATCTTGCTAGCACTAACCAAAAGTAAGCAAACATAACTATATTAATTTCAGACAGAGCAAATTTCAAAACAAAAAAAAGGTTATCAGGTATAAAGAAGGGCATTACATAACTATGAAGGGGACAATTCTCCAAGAAGACATAAAAACCTGTAATATATAGGTACCTAAAATAGAGCACCAAACCGCAAGAGGGAAAAGCTAATAGAACTGCAAGGAGAAAAATATAAACCCACTCTTAAAGTTGAAGACTTAAACATCCTTCCATCACAAATAGATCCAGAAGACCAAATACCAGTAAAGACATAATTGAACTGAAGAACAGCATCAATTGCCTGGATATAATTGACATCTGTAGACTATTTCATCCAACAATAGAAGAATGCATTATTTTCAAGCATACATGGAACAGTCACCAGGACTGACTACATTCTGGGACTTAAACACACCTTAACAAATATAAAAAAGCAGAAATCATGCCCCGTCTTCTTTCAGACCACATGGAATTGAACTAGAAATAAATAACAGAAATATAACTAGAAAATCCCAAAATACATTGAGATTAACACACTTCCAAATAACACATGGGTCAAAGAAAACATATGAAGAGTAATTTAAAAAAGTTTTGAACTAAATGAAAATGAAAATACAACCTTATTAAATTTTGTGGGTTGCTGTGAAAGCAGTTTTAGAGGGAAATTTATAGCATGAAATGCACATATTAAAAAAGAGAAAAAGATCTAAAATCAATATGGAAACCAGAAAAAGAAGAGCAAATTAAGTCCAAAGTAAACAAAAGTAAAGAAATAGTAAGAATTAGAGCAGAAATCAGTGTAATTGACAACACGAAATCAATAGAGAAAATCAATGAAAGCAAAAGCTAGTTCTTTGAAAAAAGCAATAAAATCAATTTCTCTAGCCAGGCTAATGAAGAAAGAAAGAGAGAGGATATAAATTACTAATATCAGAAAGGAAAGAGAAAACATAACTACAGATCCAATAGATATTGAAAGGGTAATATCCAATACTATGAACAACTCTATACCCACAAATTTGATACCATAGATGAAATTAACCAAGTCCTTCAAAAACACAATCAGCCAAAACTCACACAAGAAGAAATAACATGAATAAGCCTACATTTGTAAAGAAATTAGATAAAAAATCAATAATCTTTCAAAACAGAAAGCACCAGGCCCAGATGGGTTCACTGATGAATTCTACCAAACATTTAAGGAAGACATTATACCAATTCTCTACAATCTCTTTCAGAGGATAGAAGCAGAAGGATTACTTTATAATTCATTCTATAATGTCAGCATTACCCTAATACTAAACCAGAAAAATACATTACCAGAAAAGAAAACTACAGACCAATATCTCTCCCAAACACAGATGCAAAACACACTCCACTAAATATTAGCAAGTTAAATTCAACAATTTATTAAAAAAAAAAATTAACACCACAATCAAGTGGAATTTATCTCAGTTATGCAAAGTTGGTTCAACATTCAGAGATCATTTAATGTAATACATCACACCAACAAACTAAAAAAAAATCACACTATCATGTCAATAGGTGGACAAAAAGCATTTGACAAAATCCAACATTAATTCATGATAGAAACTCTTAGCCAACTAGTATTGGAGGAGGAACTTCGTCAACTTGAAAAAGAATATTTACAACAAAACAAAACCCAGTCAATATCATACTTAATAGTGGGAAACTTGAGGCTTTTCCAATAAGACCAGGACCAGAGCAAAAATGTCCCCTCGCACCACTCCTTTTCAACATTGTACTGGGGATACTAACTAGTGCAATAAGTCAAGAAAAGGAAACAAAAATATACAGCTTGAAAAGGAAAAAAATAAAATTGATTTTGATCACAGATGACCTGATTTCTATGTAGATAGTCCAGAAGAGTCTACCAAAAACTCCAGGAAATAATAGGCCATTGGAGCAAGGTTTAGGATACAGGGTTAATGTACAAAATTTGATTGCTTTCCTATATACCAATAATAAGTAGAATTCAAAATTAAAAACACAATACAATTTATATTAGCAACCTGAACAACGAACTATGTAGACATAAATCTTACAAAAAATGTAAAGATTTATATGAAGAAACCTACAAGACTCTGATGAATGAAATCTAAGAACTAAATGAATGGAGAGAGATCACATGTTCACGGATAGGGAGATTCAACATTGTGAAGATGTCAGTTCTTTTCAACTTAGTCAATAGATTCAATACGATCCCAATCAAAATTCCAGCAATTTATTTCATGGATACCAATACACTGATTCTAAAGTTTACATGGAGGGACACCTGGGTGTCAATCGGTTAAGTGTCCACCTTCGGCTCAGGTCATGATCCCAGGGTCCTGGGATCGAGTCCCACATCAGGCTCTTGCTCAGCAGGGAGCCTGCTTCTCCCTCCCCCTGCTTGTGCTCCAGCACTCTCTCTCTCTGACAAATAAATAAATGAATCTTAAAAAAAAAAAAAAAGACAGCTAGGTTTTAAAAAATATAAAAAAATAAAGTTTACATGGAGAGGCGAAAATGCAGAATAGCTAATGCAATATGGAAGAAGAAGAAAGTGGGAGGCCTGAAACCATTTGACTCAATAACTCACTATGAAGTTACAGTAGTCAAGGCAATATGGTATGGGTGAAAGAACAGACAAATAGATCAATGGAATGTCACAGAGAGCCTGGAAATAGATCCACATAAACATAGTGAATTGATCTTTGACAAAGGAGCAAAGACAATACAATGGAGCAAAGATAATCTTTTCAACAATTGGTGCTGGAACAACTGGACATCCACATGTAGAAAAATGAAACTAGACACAGACTTTACACACTTCACAAAACTTAACTCAAAATGGATCATAGACTTACATGTAAAACACAAAACTATACAAAAAAAATCTCCTAGAATGTAACATAAGAGAAAACCCAACTGACTTTTCAGACACCACACCAAAGGCATGATCCATGAAAGAACTAATACACCGGACTTTTCTAAAATTAAAAACTTCTGCTTTGTGAAACAAATTGTCAAGAAAACAAGATGACGAGCCAGAGACTGGAAAAAGATATTTGCCAAAGATTCATCTGATAGGGGCGCCTGGGTGGCTCTGTTGGTGAAGTGTCTGACTCTTGGTTTCAGCTCAGGTCGTCATCTCATGGGTCATGAGATTGAACCCCAGGTCAGGCTCTGCACTCAGTGGGGAGTCTGCTCAAAAATTTTCTCCCTCTGTCCCTCCCCTTGTGTGCGTGCTCTCTCTCAAATAAATAAATGAATTTTTAAAAAAATGCATCTGATAGAGGATGATTATCCAGCATATACAAAGAACTCTTGAAACTCAACAATAAGAAAACAAACAACCTGATTAAAAAATGGACCAAAGACACTAATAGTCACTCCACTAAAGAAGATATACAGAAGGCAAACAAGCGTATGAAAAGATGCTCTACATCTTACGTCATCTGCGAAATGCAAGTTAAACAATGAGATGCCATTATGCACCTATGGCCAAAATCTGGAAAACTGACAACACCAAATGCTGGTGAGGATGTGGAGCAACAGAAACTCTCCTTCATTGCTGGTGGGAATGCAACATGCACAACCATTTTGGAAAACAGTTTGGCCGTTTCTTACAAAACTAAACATAATTTCTCTAGAGTAGCTGTTCATTCTTTGAGACTCTCTTCCTCCTCTGGTTCAAGATGGTACTTGAGTGTAGGGGGGTGTATGGGTAGTCCAACGATCCTGCGATGGTGGGGGTGGAAAGGAGCCTGGCTTCCACATTGGGTCCTTGTGATGGAGTGTCTGATCCAGAGAGCAGACTGAGCACCCCTAAGATACAGAAGTGCCCTCTGGCCATTTAGAGCAGGACATTGTCATCCTCCTCCAGAGTCAACCTCTACCATTCACATCACTTCCAAAGAACTTCGTGGCCTTTTGTACCACCACCTATTCCCTTCACACCTCCACACCCATACACGGGAATGCCAGATCATGGGACAGCATAAGAGGCATCGAAGAGCTCTGTCCCAGACTCGCCCATCTGCCCCAACCTAGTGGTGCAGCCATGTGCTGGGCTTCTCCAAGAAGCATGTCACCCCCACTGAATTGTGGCTGGAGTCCCTGTACCAACGTTCGTATGTCCCCTGCTTCTTATCTCGCCCTCCCCACTGTCTCCCTTCCCTTATTCCTCCAAGTAATCCCATTTCATGTTTTCTCTAAATAGCTCTGAAGGTATTTCCATTATGTCAGTGCCGTTCTTCCTTGGCCTAGCTCTGAAAACATAGAGAAGAAGGTGGAAGAAGGCCCTGAGCTGGTCAGCTTGGCCTGCATTTGTCAGGCTTAGACGACGTGGAACAGAGTTGAGACGCAACACTGCGTGTGGTGATGAGCCCTGGGTGTCATACGCAACTGATAAATCATTGAACACTGCATCAAAACCTAATGACGTACTATATGTTGGTTAATTGGAAATAAAAAAAAGAAAGAAAGAAAGCACTTAAATATGCACAATATATGTCCCTGTTGCTGAGGACAAAGCTAACCAAGTGGGGCAGTGTGACTCACTACCATCATCCCCAGCGGATGGAACTCTCCATCCCAACGTTCCGTTTGGGTGGCCCATTCCTGGCAGCCGCTACTGGTCACCCTCCATCCTGCTCTCCATGTCATCACTGCATCACTGTGTCTACTGCTGAAGTACTGGGCCGTTCGATTAAACTCAACCACACCTGCCTGCGGGATCCGACTCTGGTACTGCAGGAGTGCTACAGGTAAGAGAGCACTAATGGTTATTATGCGCCGAGCGTTTTCCGGGTTCCAGTCTCTCGGAACACGCTGGTTCTGAGGCTCACTCATGATCACCTTCCTTCACACGGAGAAGGGTCAGGGGCTGGCAGGAGTTGAGGTCCCAGTAGAAGGTCACACCCTGAATGAGTCAGGGAGCTGGAATGCTGCAATCTGTGGCTGGATTGATTGACAACTTGATGTGTTAACTCTCAAAAATATATTAGCATCACATATGCAAAGCTCTGAAGGTAAAATCTCAGCAGAAGCTTCTCCGGGTGCACTGCGATCACATCACCTAGCAAGTGACACCTGGAGTTGAGAGTGATCCTTGTGAGGACCCAGCGCACTGACTCTTCCTGCTCACCTGTTTCAGGCAGAGCAGGCAAACAGTCCTCATCACTGTGGGTCTCATCAGGGTGGACACAAGGACCCCACACACTTACCTGACTGGTGGAGAAACAATTTCTATGTACTAATTACAGACAGTGGTGTAGGAGCTCCAAGACTGCGTTCTTCAGGGAGGATTCAGAACATGACAGAAGTATCTCTTTGGGAAAGCAATTTAGAAATGTTCTATACTGAAAACCAAAGATTCAAACAAAATTAGCCCATTTCTGGAATGACATAGACACATATTCACATAAGTACATATATGAAAATGTCCGGGCTGGACCAGGGCTGGTGCAGGTGTTCACAGCCCAGCTCCAGAGCCGCTCAGGCGGATCTGGGCGTGAACAGCGCCCCCTGCAGGTGCCCAGCACACAAACGGGCTCTGCCGGCCGACACCAGCTAGCAGTTACTACTTCTCAGTGGCGGAATTACCGGCGGTATTCACTTTTTTAAAAATGTGCTCTCTGAATAATGTACCATTCTGGTGGAGGATGTTGAGAATGGGAGAGGCAATCCTTGTACGAGGACCAGGGGTATATGAGAAATCTATGTTCCTTTTGTTCAATTTTGCTGTGAATTTAAAACTTCTCTAAAAAATAAAGTCTATTAAAAAGAAAAAAAAATGTGTTCTCTGATTTTCATGATCTGTCTCTAGGAACATAAATATGACTTTGATAGTTAGAAAGATATCAATTCAGCTTCATTTTGAAAAAATATAAGGAAACCAATCACAAAAGATAAAACTATGATTTCTTCTGCAATTTATACTGGGTCAGTAAAATTCTGAATTTTTTCATAGAGAGCAAACATAAAAATCACAGAAATTATTATATTTTTAAAAAACATCCATAAATACATTTTTTAAAAAAATATATAGCGTGTGTGTGTTTACATGTGAGTTTGAAGGGGTGGCCAACCTTTGTACCAAAGATCAAAGACCACGTGGCTTATGTAAGATAGGGCATGGTGGGTAAGTGGATAGCCAGCAATACTTTTATTTCTCCCTTTGCAGAATGTTGGCCCCTGCTACTACGAAAGACAAGCAGCCAACCTAATAGGCCCTTTATTTGCTGATCAAACCTCTCATTAACAATTAATTGGATCAAAAGTTCATAGGCCATTATTGCTGTGTCAATTAGATGCGAAAGGCCCAGGAGGCTGAAACGGGATGAGCCGCTCGGCTGATAAATAATTTCCAGCGGTGACTCGCCTTACGGCTCGGAGGTCACGGTCCTGGCCGCAGAGGCCGGTGCTGCGGCCACTCTGACACGAAGAGAGGCCGCCCTCTTATCAGATGTGCTAATTTAAGCTCCGTAATCTGAACCGTGGGGAGCAGCTGCTCGGGGCCCACAGCGCAGCCCGCCGCTCCTTTCCCTGAGCCCCACGCCCGCCCGCGCTCCTCCGGGTGGCCTCGTCTGCTCCACCGGCTCAGGCCAGGGAACCGCGTGACCATGGGGCATCATGGGTGCCCTCCCCGCCGTCGACCTGAGCTGGCCCTGGGGACGTGCGACCTCCCGACCGCGCACCTTTCAGGTGGCCGGTTCCTGTCCTCCCCAGGAGGGACAGCCGACGCAGGGGTGGGGTCCACGGCGTTACAGGATCGGGAGGACGGTTATTCCATCCACACTGTCAGACTCCAATGGGTCCTGTTGCTCCCCGGCCAACGGGCAGGCGTCTCGCAGGTTAAACAAAATAAGGGAGAATCAACGAAATTTCAAATGATTTGAGGCAGAAGAAAGTTCTTCCTGTAAAAAGTTCTGAAGAAGAACGTGACAGGCCGGTTCTCACTGGGCTTCAGAATTGCGGCGGGTGGAGAGCTCTACCCTGTTCTCAGAAGTGCGGCCACCCGGCCACCAGGAGATGGGACCACTGTCCTTCCAGCTCTCTAGTCCCCACATGAACCTTGCCACAGGGGGGACGTCCTGGGAACACGTGCTTCCAATGAATTCAGCTTCCAATGAATTCAGGGCAGACAGGCGCTCCAACCAGAACGGAAAACTCCTCGTGAGACTGGGGGGTCACGGACTCTCTCCAAAGCCCTGTTTGCTCCTCATTATGTGATGTCATGGCGGGCGATGTTCAGGTTGGCTTCTTTAGCTGATCACCTCACGGGCCAGCATGGGGGTGCTTTCAGGATGGGGCTTTCACCCCTGTCCCCTCCATCCACGTGTCCTCCTAGAATGGGGCCGGCTCTTTTCTTCTCACCAAGATCTGAGAAGCAGTTGGGGCCACATGCCTCCCCCATGGTCACTGGGAACAAGGCTGGGCCTCTGGCACCCCGTGGGACCTGCTCCCACGCTCACTGTGGTTATATCCAGAGTGGGGGTTCACAGCCAGTGCCTGGGGGAAGCCATGGATGATGTTGGAAGACAGAGTCTTATTTCCCACTCTGGAGACCAGAGAGAGGGATCTTACCCCATTTTCTGGGAGCCTGTAAGGATGGCATCACTTTTGGCCCAATCAGGGAAAGGGAGAGCCAGCCATACCCGCCAGGGCCTGGCCACCTGTGAGGGTCCACTGTTCATGTTAACTAGAGCCACAGGCACACCTGACCGTGGACTGGCTCACACCAGGGGTGCTCCTGGTTCCTGGGCCTTCAGACACAGACCAGAGCCACAGCACCAGCTTTCTCAGCCCCGTTCGTGAACAGCCGATTCCTGCAGATGATATGCGTACAATCTGCTCTGGGTTCTGTTTCTCTGCAGCCCTGCCCCTGCCTTGCCCTGCCCCCCTCCTACACCACCATCCTGGGCGCCTTGTCCTTTCGCCTCTGCCTTTCAGAAGGGCACCTCTCCCAAGCCCCTTGCTTATATCCGTACGGACTGTAAGCAGCAAGCGGTGATACGTACCTGTTGAATGGAATTAAATTTCAGCAGAAGCGGGAAGTCACACAAGGGCCCGTGCTTAGCCAAGATCAGCTGTCTCTGATGAAGATGCATAAACCAGCTGCAAAGGCTGCCTGGTGAGACTGAATCAATGGAAACGTTGGTTTTGCTTTAGGGCTGTGCTCCTGCCGCTGTGGTCTGTCCAGGAACTTGGAGTGAAGACCAGAGCCTGGGCTCACGTCAAGCCACCGATGGGGAGGGTTCTCAGACTCGCTGTCCACTCAGTGCTTGTGCCTTGAAAGGGGCCAGCGCCGTGGCCGCCCTCCCAGCCCTTCGCCACGCAGAGATGAGGGGGTCTTTCGGAACAGTCGCAAGCCTCGCAACGAGCCTGAGTGTTTAGGGGATCTTGGGCGCCAAGAGCCCTCCAGCAGAAGAAGACGTGGAAGCCCAAGGGTGCGAGCGAGTGTATAGTACAGGGTCGTTACTAAGATTTTGCCTGTACGGTGGGGCCAAGTCCGGGGCGCCATCGGCACTGACACACAAGAGAAAGAAGACACTCCGTGGTCGGGTGTGTTTTTCTCAGTCCTTGCTGCTAATGGTGCGCTACCCTGGGGGAGGGGGTGGGGCTCCTCAGCTCCAGGGGGCTGGGGACGCGCAGCCTGCATGCTGCGGGGACAAAGTGCGTGAAGCCGGGTGCCCCAGCCAGACATGATCGCCCCTGCAGACACATGTGGACGGTTCTCCAAACTCAATAAGGTGCCGTCACTGCGTGTTTGCTGATGCAATGCGGCTACGAGTGGACCGCTCTCACACGTGAGCTCAGAACATTTTGACGTTTCACAGTCATTAACGCATGGAGTGTCCCTATTTTAGTGGGAACATGGGATATTCGATCTGCGTGTGCTCTCCCAGGAAAGGGCGTCCTTGCCGACCACTGACAGCAGTGTCCTCCTGTGCCCTCGCTGACACGTTGGGGTGGCATACGTAACACATCGGCCAGTGCCGGGCACCCGGGTCTCCCGGCGGTTATGGTCTACACCACAGACACAGTTCCTCTATACTTTGCATTTCTTTAAACTATGTTCACTGCTGAGGCAAATATGGGATTTTCAAAATTTAATAAATATGGTGCAAAGATGCTTCTTTCCTTACCTGCCTGGGAGTCCAGAGAGCTGCCTTGCTGTATACTAAAGCATTGAAATTCCAGGGAAAAGTACAGTATTGAGTTCATATTTCCTATTTGTCAAGACTCCAACTGAAACCTTCCGGGTGAATCCAGGCTTTATTTCTAGAGCCATATTGTGATTATCCCAGTTTCTCACGTCCCCACTGGCCTCTGCTCAGGTCTGAGCACCGCTGAGGGAGTGGGGCAGCGAGGGGCCGCTGGTGCCTGGGGCCTGTGGAGCTCGGCAGCGCCTCGCTGGGCCTGAATGGCCTTCCTGTTCAGCCAACACACGTGGCGCTTCGCAGCCGTCGCCAGCTGTCGCGGTGTTCCCTGTGTGGGCGCGTCAGCACGCAGTCCCCTCCACGTGCACGTGTATGGCTGATGGTGTGGTAGTTGAGAGCACCGCAAATATGTAGACCTTCCCATCCTGCACGTCCGCATGAGCCCCCCCAGTCTCTGTTCCCTGGGAAATAATTGGATTTGGGGCCTCTGCAAGCAGACTGATACGCCCATTTATGGAGAGATTAAAAAACAAACAAAGGCCCGGAGCCGTTGACAGAACTGACCTTCCCCTTCCTGTGGCTCCAGCTAATCTCTCCATGAATATTTAATCATTATGGATCCAAATTATGCACTCTGCATGTAGCGGCTTGTCCGAAAGCTTGCTTCAGTCCCAGCCTGGTTGAGGCAAGAGCACCCACACCAGCCGGTGGGGTGAGGGTCGCTGCAAAGGTGTCGGGAAAACTGGGGAGTCCACCAACCGAGCACCCAGAATCTAGGATCAGCAATCCGGTTACTTCGCCTGGGAGCAGGAATGGGGGAGGGAGTGTTGCCGGAGCCCGGGGCTGATGGGGTGAGGAATCTGGGAACAAGGACCTGGGAAAGGCGAGCCGTCTGCAGCCGGCGGACCCCAGGCGAGAGGCCCGTGATGACGGCGGGAGGTATCGCCCAAACAGAGGAGAGAAGGAAAAACATCGGGCGCTTCCTTCCTGCCACGCTCAAGTCTCCTGCCAGCACCTTCCCGGGTGTCTGCCATCCACAGCTGCGAGGGCCCAGAGACCAGCGGGCAGGAGAGCTGGGCGGGGCCGCCAGGGGAAGCAGGGGTGCGGGGTGGGCACAGACAGACCCAGGCCCAGCTGGATCGACCGTATTGAACCCAAGTCTGCACTGCAGGTAAAACACCGTAGAGGCTGCACGGCTGGTGGGGTGTCACGGGCTCTGCGACTTCGGGGAGTCCGTCTGCTTGGTGCTCTGGGATTGTCACCACCACGTACAGAAAACGCTAGAAGGTTCAGAGTGTTGGTTGTACTCTGACTCTGGCCAGCTCAGATGAGTCATTCCCTGTGTCACTGGGTAATAAGCCATTCCTGGCATATCCGGGGGTCGCACTTCTGGGGAGTAGAGGACCTGAAACCCACTCACAGATCTGGAAGTCAGTCGGAAAGGTGCCAGATTTGGGGGGCAAGGGGCTGTCCCGGCTCCAGATGGCAGCGCTGGGCTTGGTACTGGGAGTGAGCGTCAGGTCCCGAGGAGCAGGTGGGGCTGAGCGCCTCTCCTGGAAGCCCCATCTCCACCCCACAGAGGTCCAGGATTCCAGGGGGACAGTGAGACACAGGGTGGTCACAAAACAGACTCGGTGTCAGAGCAGCAAAAGCAGCAAGGAGTGGCTGCTCTGAAGAGAAAAACAAGCACAACCTCTGGTCCACAGAACCGCTCACTCCTCAGCAGGACACAGCTGCGCACCTGTCCCGGCAGCTGGAGCCTCAAGGGAGCACAGCCCAGCAGCACGGTGGGCCATGCACAAGTCTTCGGGGGTCTGGGAGTTTTGTTGCTCTTTCTGTGTATTGAGTTTCTGTTCCGTTTTGTCCTTCCTGTGCAGGGATTTTTCACTTTTCCCACTCTCAGGCACGTGATAAAATCCACAGTTCCAGCGAGGCTGTGTCAGTCCGTGAGCCCTGCCGTCGAAAGCGGTGCACGGGAAATGAAAACACACCGGGCATCAGCCGAAACACATTTAAATCTGCCCCCATCACTGGTGCTTTATTGTAGAAAGCAGAGCAGAGAAGTGAATGGCACCGCACTAAGACTGACAGCAGGGCCTTCATTCACAGATGCACCGATTGCTTGTAACCCAGGCATTGAGATCCCTCCACGGGCATCTCAACGCTCGCGCCTCGTCATCCCCATCCCTGCCGCATCCCAAGTCATCTCCCGGCAGGCCCAGCTGGAAAGCAGTGACCTCAGAGGAAACGGACTTTGGAGGAGAATAGCTCAACGTCGTCGGCAAGCATCCCCCCTCTCTGAACCTTTTCCAGACGATTCTCCCGGTAGCCCACCCAGTAATCCCCCCACCCCATTAGAATCACAAGCCAAACATTTCAAGCATTTTCAAACAGGCACGTTTAATTAAACAGTTGCGATAGTAACAGATCGTCTCTAACTGCTCCAGCAAGGCCTTGGTGCACCGCGGCGAGGACGAGCCGTGGGCCGCGGCACATTGCTGGCTCGCGCCCCAATCCTCCAACGACCCGCTGTGACATCTGCACCAGTCTCTCCGTGTGCCCGGTTTCAGTTTTGTTTTGCTTTGTTTGTTCAATGAGATAAAAGTGATACCCACCTCACGGTTTTTCAAGCATATAGAGAGATATTCATGTGAAGACTCCAACAAGGGCTCGAGTATGAAATGATCCAACAAGGAGCCAACGTACCCAGAGGCTGTGACAATTGTTCACTAATGTACATTTTCAAAAATAAATCTTCCATTAAGACTCTCAACAATTATGGCTGTTTCCCCACCAGTGATGGTGGTGAACACGTTTCACATCAGCCCATCCATCTCGTGTGGTCCCTCTGTTACGTGTATCTAACAGCCCCATTACAGAGATGCGGAGAAAGCCACAAGGGATCAAGGGTTTTCCTTGTTTTAGTTTTGCTTCTAGCATTGAGACATTTCCCACCTTGTCCGGTGACGTTTATCGGAGCCCTTGGAGCAATGTCCCTGCTAGTCCTGCATCCCCCTACTTCAAGGAGCCAAGAATGAGCCTCCACGTGAACACAAGAACAGGAGACTCTGATGTTGAGCAAAGAGCACCGGAGGGCATATGAAGGTGGTAAGGTCCTGAACCCTCTGTCCCAGGGCGTACAATGTCTGCGTCCCAAGTCAGCTTCCGCTTCCTCGGAGCCTCTCCATCACTCACCCGGGAGCGTGCCGGAGCCCCTGCCGTGCTTCAGGGGTCATGCTCAAAGCTGGGCACCTAATAGGCCTTCCTCTACCTGTGATTTCCACATCAGCTCTTGCTCCCCCGGACTACACAGACAGAGGGAAGTGTGAGGGCTCCCGGGCAGCTTCTCGAAATCGAAAGGTGACTTCAGGGAAAAGCTGCCTCTATCTGCAGACACTTGGAGATGGGAAGCATGGCCCCGGAGCCGTTCACAGTGGGAGGTGGGGAGACGCTGTGACCCAGCGCCCTGCCCGGAGTCAGGATGAGAGCAGACACGGTGCACGGTCTACAAACATGGCGAGGAAAATAGGGGGATTTATGAACAGCTTTGTGCCAATGAATTCCACAACGTGGGTGACACAGGCAACATCCTTGCATGATGAAGAACTACCAGATTTCACCGAAGAAGAGAGAGGATGTGCATCGGCCCATGTCTGTTACACACATGGACCAGTCTGACACCTTCTCCCGGAGGAAGCTCCCAGTTAGGACGGCTCTGGGGATGCTGTCAAACACTGAGACAGGGTGACACCGGCCCCATAGAAACTCCTGAATACACTCCTAAGGCCTGGAGCATCCTCGTAAGAGAGCAGGCAGAGACCTTACAGGAACCCACACACCATACACACAGTCATCAAGTTCCTGATGCAGATGTTAGCAGAGCAGACCCAGCAATTAATCAGAAGATGATACATCGTGACCACGTGGGGTACAGACCAAGAACACTAAATTGGTTTAATATTTCAAAACCTTATTGGATTAAAATAACAACAGAATCATATGCTCATATCGCAGAAAAACATTTGACAAAATCTGATACCCATTTATGACAAAAACTCTCCGCAAACGAGGGATGGAGAGGGGAGAGAAGAGACACAGATTGGAATGGACAAGAAAAACGTCTTCACTTACAGATGACTTGATCACATATGGAGAAAATGTGGAGCAATCTACAGAATGAGCTACTAAAACTTATCTTCTAGAAGCTTCCCTGAACAAAAAGAAGCAAGCATCCCTGGGATCCACTGCAGGCCCGTGGCTCCACCCTCACCTTCTGCCCCTCACTACCTGGGCCCCCTGTTCTGCAACACTCGTGGTCATTTTGAGGCCTCGGTCATTCCAAATACGTTCTCCCCTGAGCACCGTAAGCTTGTCGTCTCTCCTCCTGGCACCCTTCCCCGTGCACCTTCCTTCCCAACATTCAAGGCTCAGCTCAAAAACCTGCCTCCCAGGGAGGCCCCAGGACCTCCCACCCCATCACTCTCTATTCTGCCACCATGCCTTATTTTTAATTTCCTTCTCCCTGATCACCACTGTCTGATGTTATTCCGATGACTGGTTTATGTATTTGTCTTCCCACAAAGTGTCCCCAATGGGGACAGGTACCCACCCGGCCCATTCTGCGTCCTGCTGCATCTCCAACATCCGGCTCTCTGTAAGTGGTTATTGAGTGAGTGACAGATGTCAGTAGATGTCATAACCTTAAAGACAGGGAGGGAAGCTTGGAGGGTTTTCCTACTTGGTTAGGGGAATTAATAGCCATAGGAGCCAGTAATCTCATAATTTTTGCTTTTATTTAACTTAATAGGTTATTTTTAGAGCAGTTTTAGGCTTACTGGATAATTAATTAGGAAGTACAGAGTTCCCATGTGCAGCCCCCCCATGCACACATTTTCCCTACTATTATCTTGCATTGGTGAGCTAATTTATTACAATTGATGAACCAATGCCAGTATACTACTATTAACTAAAGCCCATAGTTTATTTAGAGCTCATTCTTGGTGCTGTATATTCTGTGCGTTTGAACTAATGCGTAAGGACATGTATCCACCATTATGGTATCACGCAGAATAGATTTGTCGCCCTAAAAATGCTCTGTGCTCCACCAATTCACACTTCCCTCCATGCGAACCCTGAGCAACCACTGACCTTTCTACCGCTTCCTTCGTTTTCTCTTCTCCAGAAGGTCATAGAGGTGGAATCATATGGTATGAAGCCTGAAAAGCTGGCTTGTTCCCTTATCAATATGCATTAAAGAGTCATCCACGTATTTCCCTGTCTTGATAGCTCATTTCTTTTTACCATGATCACAATGTATTTATTTATTTATTTTATTTAAATATTTATTTATTTTAGAAAGAGAATGCATGAGCAGGAGGGGCAGAAGAAGAGGGAGAGAGAGAGCCAAGCAGATTCCACACCGAGCATGGAGCCCAGTGTGGGGCTGGATCCCATGACCTGAGAGCATGCCCTGAGCCGAAACCAAGAGTCAGACACTTAGCTGACTGTACCACCCAGACGCACCTATCACAATGTATTTATATTTAAGTATAAACATATACATGTATTTTATCGCAATACTACTAGTCCATTATATATACATATCACTGTTTACCCATTCACTTACTACAAGTCATCTTGGTTACTTCTGATTTTTTGGCAATAAGGGATAAAACTGCTACAAACATCACATGCAAAAAACAAACAACTAACAAAAAAGGTCACCAGGCAAAGGCAGTAAATAAAAACCTATTATATTTTTGTATGCAAGCTATAATTAATCAGACATTTTAAATTTAAAAAGTACTCTTTTTAATAGCATAAAACACATGAAATACTTAGGAGTAAATTTAACAAAATTATTAAAAATCTAATATGGAAACACAGTGACTTATAGTATCTAACTCCTGTCTGAGAAGGAACAAAAATATAGGACTTCTACATGACTCAAGATTTCTATAAAGTTACAATAATCAAGGAAGTGTGGCATTAGCATAAAGATCAATGGATATATCCAGAAATCCAGAAATAGACTCAACACGTACACAGTCAATTGATTTTCAACAAAGACACCAAAGCAGTTCAATGCAGAAAGGGTCTTCTTTCCAACAAAGGCTGTTGAACAGTCAGATATTCATATGCAAATAAAAAACAAAACTGATTTGAATCCTTGCTTCACACCAACACAAAAACTGGCTCAGACCAGAGACCTAAGCATAGCAGCTAAAACCATAAATCCTCTCTAGTATATTTTAGGTCAAAATCTTTATGACCTCAAGCTACTCAAGATTCTTAGAGAGGGTATCAAAAGTCTGATAAAACACCGTCAATTAGACCTCTTGAAAACTTAAAGAATTTGTTCTTCCAAAGATATTTTTAGGAAAAATGAAGGAAAAAAATAATAGAGTAGGAGAAAATATTTACAAAACACTTAAAGGTTGTGCTCCTAAAAATATAAAGAACTCTTACAATGAAATAATAAGATGATTCAATAAAAATAAAATGGGAGCATACACGCAGAACCGTGAACAGAGAAGCATGTACGGTTAGTGAGGGGAAGCTCAGCCTCTCTAGTCATCAGGGAAACTGGACAAAACTCACTTCCACGATGTCCGAAGATGCAGGCGTCTGATAATGCCCGACTGAGCATTAGCAGGGACTGGGGACATCGTGGAGGAGGTGGGACTTCCATCCATTGTGGTGGGACGGCAGCGGCTACAGCGACTCTAGAAGACAGTCTGGCAGTTTCCTGGGAGTTGAGCGCACGCTCACCGTATGAGTCAGGAGCCCCACTCCTGAGCCGTCACCTAAGGGAAATGACAACATGTCCACACAAAGACCTGAACATGGGTATTCACAGCAGCTTCATGCTTAATAGCTGCACATTGGAAACAACCCAAATGTCCATCATCCGGTGAATGGAAAAACAAATCGTGACAAATTCACACAATGGAATACTGCTCGGTGATACAAAGGGATAAACCCCTGACACGGGTGCGTCCCGGCGGCATCACACTCCCTCCACGGCGGAGGCCAGGCGCGAGAACACCGCAGGCCATGTGCACAGCTCCCGAGAAGGCAAACCTAGAGCCACAGAATGGTCAGCTGTTGTCAGGGGCAGGGGGTGGGTTGACGGAACAGGGCATGAGGCAATTTTGGGGCCGGTGGAAATAGCCTCGATCTTTCTTGTGTTGGTCGTTACACGGCCACATAGTTTGTCAGGACTTGGCAAACCGTGCAGTGAGGATGGGCGGGTTTCACTGTATACGCACCATACCTCAGTCACTGTGATTTTAAAGCTCACTCTAGCAGCCACACGGAGAAAGCGTCAGGGAGATGCCAGAGGGGCTGCGGGGGTCTGGAGGGGGGCTGTTGTGGTGCTGCCAGGGTAATAGGGCAGTAGCAACCGGGGGGGGGGAAGGGAAGCACTGCAGGGAGCTGAGCCTCAAGGTCTTTTTCCCTCTAAAAAATAATAATTCTGGGGAAAAATTAATCAACAATCAGAAATATTTGATGGGAGTGAACGTTGTATGTAGAAAGTATGATACGTTGTATGTCAAATTGAAACGTCCCAACCTATCTTTAATGACATTCTTTCGTTTCCCTCCAAAAGAAGGTAAGTCACTTTCTGGTGCAAATCCCGCCTGGGCATCCCTGTGAGCGCAAACCAGGCAGGACTGCTGAGGGGGGCCCCCTGCCTCCTGCCTCTGCCCGTTCCCATGGGGGACTTTGCCGCAGAGCCCGGCTGCCCTTGAGCTTACCAGGCGCTCACCCACCCTGGCAGCAAGGCCCTTCCCACCCAGCCCAGGGACGCGGGTCCCCTCTGCAGTCAGCCATCTGAGCCAACTTGGCCACATGTTCTCTGCCACATTTCAGGAGAAAATAAGAGTCCGTCAATGTTCAGATTGTTCAAATTTCCCTTCCCCCAAACGAGGTAACTCTGCAACAGGGGGATACACGTTTTTCTTTGCAAGCTTCCCAGCGATGGGTTTCTAAAGACGATCTCATTACACTCACTAGCTAACGCCCAAGGAACGGGTGAGCGGTGGCTAAGGACCCCATCAGCTGCAGACGTTTCTCATGTATGAACGCGTGCCCTTCCCAACACGTGCCTTCCACCCTACTTCATCTCCACCACGGCAGACATTTTCCAACATGGCTTTGCGCACCTGTCTCGATGATTTTTATCTCTTTTTGCAACACTGGGCATTTATTTTGTTTCTGTGTGATAAGTTGTTCCAGACAGTTGGTAGATTATTGGGGGAAAAGATGTTTTATTAGTTAATAATTTACTTACCAAATTATTTGTCTCAAAACTGATTGGCATATTTTTACAGGCTACTGAGCCACCGAGTCAAAGATAGAGCGACTGAAGCACGTATTTGCTTCTGGAACGTTTGAAATGACCCTAATACTTCACCAAGGATGAAAGTTTGACCATTCCAAATATTTCAGCCCCATATTTCTTTGTGAGCCTTTATTTGGCTGAAGATTCAGTGAACTATAAAATACACACATCAATTATCACCAAAATAACTTGGGAAGGAAAATATTAGCCAACATATTTATCACAGCTTGGATATATTCTTGGCTGCAATATCGCTCGCTGTTCTCAAATCAGAATATCACCATGCAAGAAAGAACTTAGCAATAAAACATCAAAGAAAATGTAATGAGAGTTTGGTGATGCAAAAAATTATCTCTATTTCTTATTTAGATCCCTTACCTGGAGGAATAACTTAGAATCTGTCACATTCTGTTGCTAATGGGTAATAAAATCACAGCTGCTCTCACGTTACGTGGCCGTCTTTCTTTCAACGGCAGCCTCCCTGTTGCCGTGGGCTGCGTGGCGTCCCCCACGTTCATATGTTGGAGTCCCCCCAGGACCACAGAATGTGATGGTATCTGGAGACGGGACATTTTAAAGTGCAATTAGCTCGAAATGGACTCTTGAGAGGGGGCTGCAATCCAGTAGGGCCGGCGTCCTCGAAAGAAGAGGCGATGATGACACAGACGGACAGCAACACCCACATGAGGACACAGGCAGAAGAGGACCTCTCCATGCCAAGGAGAGAGGCCTCACAGGAACTAGCCCGGCTGACACCTTGGTTTTGGACGTCCAGCTTCCAGAACTGGGAGCTGATAATACCGTGTTTAATGCAGTCAGTCAGGAGTGTTTTGTATGGCGGCCAGAGCGGACCAATGTGCCACAAGCTTTCAGTGGCACTGCAGCCCCGTGCCCTCCTTCTGAGTGGAGAAACAGGCCCAGGCTGGGAATTCAGGGGCCTGGAGGGCAAGGTCGGTGGGTGTCCATTCTACTGCCCTGCTGACAGGTTGTGACCCCCCTGCCAGAGGGTCCACTCAGCCATCACCAGAAGTGGCAGCAAGGGGTAAGGACAGCCCCAGCAGACTGGGCTGTGAACCAGGTCCCGATGCCTCCAATTCATGCCAGGGATGGTGGCCTCAACCTGCGGCCTGCAGAGGAAGCTGGCTTTCCTGGAGGGGCTCCGGATGTGTGGGAATCTCAGGCCACACTCTGGACTCCTTTGTTCTGCCCCCGTGGCCACTGTAGTCCAGAGCGACCTCGAGGGGCCTCCTCTTTGCCTCTGTGCAAAAATCCTCTGTGGAGGACCCCGGGCAGGCACACAGCCATGCTGCAGGCCCCCTGCCCCCGGGACCTGGGTCCAGGGCTCTGCGCGGCCCAGAGGCCCAGCTCTCAGGGAAAGAGATCCCTCTGCTTCATATCCTGAGCCTCCACATCTTGTCAACTCTCCTCAAGTGTTTAAGACATGAGGCGTGAAAATTCACATTGGAGCTTTAAAATCTCTCTCCACGTGCTTTACAGGCCTCAGGGAGAAGGAAACTGAAAAGCGAGGGCACAGGGTGGGAGATGGGCCGTGGCCTCCTTGAGCCCCTCGCCTGGATGCCTCCCCACGGTGGAATTCCTCCCAGTCACCAACCGTTCCTGACTCCCTCAAGCGTGCGCCTGTTAGTGCCAACCCTAAATCTGGACCAGGGCATCCCGGGGAAAGGGGAGAGACGTGCGCAGGTGTCCTCATAGCCAGCGTCTCAGCGGCATTGCCGTAGCTGCCTCCCTCCTGCAGGAGGGTGAGTGAATGGGCAACTGAGGGTCAAGGTGCCGGGCCCGTAACGGCTGGGGTAAGGCCGTTTCTGGAAGCTTCCCCAAGCCCTGGTCTGTTCTGAAGAGCCCTCCAGGTTCCCCACCTGTGCACACGTCCGTGGAGCAGCCTACCCTCCAAGTAGCTTCCAGTCCACATCTCTGCTGGCCCGTTGGGTCCTGAACTCCTTGCTGTTTTCTTGCTGTCGGTGGCGAGGAGATGGGTGGAGGATGGATGGACAGACAGATGCATACAAATGAAGTCTTAGAAAGTCATGGATTCTGAAATCACCATTTAATTCCCTCCCCACGTCCAGCTGCCTCTCCATCTGGGGAGACACACACTTGGGGGGGGGAGATTTAAAAACTATGACCTACCCTCTCTGATGCTGAGAACCCACCTTGCCTGGTTGGGGCTCTGTCCGCTGCTGGCTTTACCCCGGGCCTCGGGAGCACACAGGCCGGCGGAGTGAAGGAGATGGGGGCAGAAGTAATCCCGCTGGAAATGTGAAATCACACACACACGTTTGGGAAACAACAGGGACACAAGGAAACCCCCACAACAAAGCCGCAAGGACGAGGCACCACAGAGCCAGACTTCCCAGGGCACCCGGCCCCGCGGAGCACGGACATGGTGGGGCCTTGGAGAGGCACGTCAGGAGGCCAACAGCAGAGACAAAGAGATAGGGAGAGAGTGGGGACATATGGGGAAGGGGGCGCTCGCCAGCCCCTCACCACATGGCAGGGCTCAAAGACAGCCTAGGAGGCCATCCTGGTTCAGACCTCAGCTCTGTCCCCGGTGTGATGGCCCAGCCGGTGTCCTCACCTGCCTGGAAGATCCGTTGTGTAAAATAGGAGATGGTGAGCTGGAGCCGATGGGCCTCGCGAGAGAGATGTGAGGACCGCCCTGTGGGTGGCTGCCACCGTCAGAGGCCAGACAGGGAGACTTAGCGCATCAGGTGGAGAAGGGTGCTCTGCATGTGACCGCACCGAGGCCAGCTGGAAGCCCGTCGGCCCGCAGGACCGTGTGCGCATCTGGAGTGTGCGTGCCCACCACCCTGCCCCTGTGCCTGGCTCCAGCACCACCTCCCCTGCCTTTCTCCTCCTGCCCAGCGGAAGGTGCCGACTGCCCTCACCATCCCGCGGTGTCCAGAGGGCGCCTGCCGTACGCCAATATGCCTTACGGTTGGATCGACTGCGTCCTGGATTCTCCGTGCAGAGGGTTTGCTGACCCCAGGGCAGCTCAGCGCCCCCACAGACATCAAAGCAGCACCCCTGTTCCCTTCCGCAGAAGTTCCACTGGCTCCCTTTTCTGGGACTCGGCGTTTCCCTTTGTTCTTCGCGCGTGTCCCCACCCATTGCACCCCCACTCAGTGGCTGAGCTGTTGGCTGTGTCTTCGCAGCAGACCTCAAGCACCAGGGGGCAGGGGCTCGCGGGCCTCACCTGCCAGTGTGTGGCCAGCCCAGCAGCTGGGGCAGGGCCTGGTGGGGTCCATAAATGTCGGCTAAGTCGAAGAGCCTGCAAACCAATGGACAATGAGCCCGAACACCAGGAACCCAGGCCTGGTGTTACGGTCACCAGTGAAAGAATGGACCACGTAAGCAGCCTCTCTCTGAGGACAGAAATCACAGCGATAAGAAAGCTCCCATGTCACATCACCCCTAGATTAAACTCTGTTACACATACATGCAAATACATACAGAACGTAAATAAAGAAGATATAAAAGATTATTTTAATAATTTTTTATTTAATTAATTTATTTGAGAGACAGAGAGAGCACAAGCAGGGGGAGAGCAGCAGGGGAGAGGAAAAGCAGGCTCCCTACTGAGCAGGGAGCCCGATGTGGGGCTGGATCCCAGGACCCTGAGATCATGACCTGAGCCGAAGGCAGACCCTTCACCAAATAAGCAGGTGCCCCTATTTTAATAATTTTTAATGAGGGTTTTCTTAGCAAGATACAAACCCCAGAACTCATGAAGGGAAGACAGCCACATTGGATTTGAAGATGAAAAGAAGATTAAAGTCCCTGAGTGGACAAACACATCATAAACAACGTTGAAATACAAAGAGTCGTTTGCAAGAAAACATTTGCAGTATGTGTACGAAGGAAAGTGTAACCGTGACACATGAACAGTTAGGACAAATAAGTGGTAAGAGGCCAATGACCCTAAAGAAAAGCAACAAGGACGTGATCCAGAGACTCAGAGAAGGATGAGCACAAGTAACTAATTAACATAACAGGAGATGCTTGGCTTCGTTCGGTATCAGGAAAAAGTAAACGAGGGAATGTCTCCATCCGTATTTTCCACACCCTCCAGATTCACGGGGTTTTCTTTAAAGATGTATAATGACATGTGTTGAGATATTTGGGGGAAATGAGGTTTTTGCATGCTTTTGGTGCCACAGGAAAGTGGTGGAGACGTTCTGGAATGCACCTGACCCTGTCCACTTGAGATAGCTCGCCTTTGGCCCCACCACGGCATGTACGAATCTGGTCAGAGCATCAGGGTGATGCTGCCCTGGCTGAGCCGTGTCGCATCCCGGCCCTGGAGCGCGGGGGCCGCCAGCTCGTGCAGTGCACGGAGAAGCCAGCGCAGGGCCAGGCACCGGAGCCCAGACACACACAGTCTCCCGTGCTCATGTGCACGCACACACGCTCTCCCACGCTCACATGTTCGCACACACGCTCTCCCACGCTCACATATGTACACACACAACGCTCTCTGCGGTGACTGGAGGCTGCCCACTGTGGTGGCCACACGTCCTAGGGGACCCTAAGCAGCCACGTGAAAGGAGGTGATGGGGCCCCACACAGCAGCCTGAGTCAGGCACAGTGTCACTTCTGACTTTGGGAAGATGAGCTGCCTTTGCTCCCAAACACACGCCTGCACAGAAGGACACGGAAAGGAGGAGGCAGTACTGAGACTCACTCTGTTCTGTCTACCTGGGCGACATCCAGCTTTGCACAAAACCAGTGTGTTTATGTGCTGCTTGTATAATTGGGGAAGAAAAGCAATGTTAGGAACAGAAATGCAGAAAGGGCCCATGCAGGGATGCCTCAAACACCTGCTCTTCCCGTTTCCCCTCCAACGAGCTCAGTTTCCACCCAGTCATGGAACAGCCCTGAAAATTTTACCTACTTACAGTTCCCAAATTCTCCTATGCATCTTCAAGCCAAGCCCCTTCCATGGCCTCCTTACTCTCTCTTATGCCATGTCTGCCCTCCTCCGGACACTCATCTGACCTCATGACTCCAGCTTTAAAGCTTGTCCTGACTTCTTTGCTGGTTGGATAAACAATCTTTACCCTGAACTGTAGGGCTCTTACTTGTCTGTCCTTGGCTACAGCCCAACCTCATATCTTCTGTCTGGGCAGGTTCACTTGCAGGTCTGTGGGCTCTAGAGGACATGCTTTCATCATGACCTCAGAGCCTTTGCACAAGCTGCTCCTCTGCCTGGAACCACATGTCTTTCCTCATAACGTTAAGCTTTCCTCCAGAAAGACTTCCTAACTCCACACTAGGTCATGTTATCCTGGTTTATGCATTCAAAATACCCCATCTTTCTCTTTTATGGAAAGTTATCATACTTGTCATGCATTAATGACATTAATTAATTTCCTATCCGTCCTAAAGTATCTGTGTCTCAGTTGGAATACCAGCTCTGCTAGGACCAGGGCTCCTCACATGGTCTCTAGGCTACCCAGAGAATGCTGGCAACTCACCAAGTGCGTGCTGAATGAGGGAAGGAAGGAAGGAGAGAGGGAAAGAAGGAAGAAAGAAGGAAGGAAGGAAGGAAGGAAGGAAGGAAGGAAGGAAGGAAGGAAGGAAAGAAGGAAAGAAGGAAAGAAGGAAAGAAGGAGGGAAGGCCTCTGGAATAAGAGGTGCCCACGTGTGACTTGATGGTCATCTCCCAGGGTCCCCAAGGACTGCAGACACCCTTGTCCCCCTCGATCAGTGCTTGTCCACACACAGTCTCCGATGCTCACTTGCATGCACACACACTCTCACACGCTCACATGTACGCACACACACCGAGTCCCATGTTGGAAGCATGAGGGTAATATCTGTCTCCTGGAGGTTTATGAGAGAAGGAAGGAGCCCAAACCATGAGTGCAGGGAGGCTCCATGCCAGTATCTTCACCCAAGACAAGTGAGCACTTGGCTTCCAAGTCTTCCAAACACACCCAAGAGCAGGGGTTTTTCCACTTGGAATTTTGGACTCTTTCTCCAATATTACGTGCCAAATTTTGGTTAATTTTTCTCTATGCTACTAGCTCAATCCTAACTCCCCAGAAAACCAAGGAGGATTATAATAGGTGATTGTCTTCCCTCCATGACCCTCCAGAACCCTTCGATTGCAGACATCGAATGGAAAGTGGTCCAATGTCCAAACGTCCGGCCCAACAGAAGCGTGTACCTTCTTCTTCCTCTGCCGTCTGCTCGGGACCCTTCCATCTTAAGTGTGATGTAGCCGTACAAATAGTAGATGACTAGTTCCACAACGTAAACGAAAGTGAAATAAACCGAGTTCAGCCTCTGCTTATGCTCCTTCAGGAACTTTATGTAGCAATTATAATAATAACACTTAGCATCTTCAAAGGCTCTTCAAAGCGTCAGCAAATTAATCTCCACCGTAGTGATGCGGGACAGATGAACAGAACCTTATCATCACCAGTGATCGGTCATGGAGAAAGTGCGGGAAAATAGTTACATTAATGTCCACCCCCACCACACACACACACACACACACACACACACACACACACACACACACACGGGAACACACGTGCTTGTCCTGGGCAGACCAAGGACACGCCCCCCCAGCCATATCCATGGTCCAATTGTTTGAAAGACGTCTTCCTTCTTTCTGAACCGTGAACATCCGAGCCAGGCGGGACCCTCCGCTGCTCTCCTGGTCACACCGAGCTCCCCACTGCACACGTGCTTGCTTTCTCCCAAATGACCATCCGTGACTGCATCTGAGTGTCTTCTCAAATCAGCTGCTCGAATCATCTTCTGAACTAGCAAAGAGCAACCCTCTGCTTGAGAATGCTCCTTTTCACTGCAAACACTGTCAGGCTGGCATTCGCCCTACCCTCAGGCTGTCCTGTATTTGTTCTCTGCTCCCAGCCACACCCCAGCATCTTCCCAGCTGGGGCTCCAGGGAAGAGGTCTCTTAGGATTGGCTATGGGGCTGCCGGAAATGAAGTCTTTAATTCAGTAGATGGCACTCTTACCTCTGAATCCACAGAGCACCGTGTTTCTCCCACTCATACACCTGAGAAAGAGAAGGTAACCTTGTTGCATTTTAGGTTAACACAGCAAATGTGTCCTTCTATGGAGATCCCACTCTCCTAGAAAACTCCCCAGAGGAGTCAGCCACTGAGTCCTTGGACCAAGCTGACCTCTGGAAAACATGTAGAAGCACAGAAAGAAGTAGGAGTAGTTCTGGCTATAGATTGGGTCTTTCAGCAAAAGACTTTCCAGAATGTTCTTTCAAGTTGCTTGGTCATAAAGTGCCAGCTTCTTGCTTCTATTAGCAAATATCTCATTACATAACAAACTGTGTTTAACATAGATGTCTCCTCAAGCCTGAGAAAATGTTAAGCAATTGTTCCATTATATATTTTCAGGTTAATGCTGTCTGTCCTGTGTAATACTAATTGTTTTGTCTGGTTTCTTGATGGAAAATAATTATGATAAAAATAATGAATGTTATAAGATATAAACTACATCACGAATTTTTCCAATGGCTGTGAAATCCCTGCTACTCTCTCCCTTTTTTCTCTTTAGAAAAAATGATTGTTTTTTTAAAATTATTATTATTATTGAAGTCTCCTAAAACTGGGAGAATAAGACAAATTAAAACTTTAAGAAGGCCTCTTGTCATGGGACTAAGAAGAAATAAAAACCACCTCAATCCCACTAAGTGGAAATATTCACTTATGGACATCCTGGTGAATTTCTTCTTGTGGTTTTAATGAGGATTCCAGTGCATAAAAGGGAGAGAAATCTGAGTTGGCTTAAAGTGAAAGAAGAATTTAGAAAAGGAAACTTGCATGTGCTTCAGAATTCAGAATAGGGACAAACTCAGGCAACCGGCAGCCACGGGCCCGCGTGCGGTCAGGTTCTCCTCTGCCTCCGATCTCATCACATCTGAGGGTCTGCCTCTCTCTTCCATGCAAGTCACCATCCTTGATTTCCAGGACACCTAGGAGAAACTGGATGTCACCGCCGGCTCCTAAGTCCACAGCCGATGCTTTCAGGAGAACAGTCAGGCAGGGCCAGCCTCTCTGATTCCCAATGTCAGGTTCCCAGGAAGGCTCTCCACGGTCCAGCCGGGGCCCTGGGACATCTCAGGACCAGTCTCCTGTGCCAGGACCCAGGGACACACGGTCCCCTCAGGTGGCTCCCAAGGTACGCAGGTGGGCAGAGGTGGGTGGAGGGTCATTTGCCGAAGGAGGCAGGTGTGAGTTTGCACGGATGTGCGTATGTGCCCATTGGTTGGGGCTGAGGCGGAGTTAAGAAAAAGAGGAACACAGGGGGAAAAAAAGTGGTTCTGCTACACAGGATGTTTTTATAATTATGTAAGCAAATTAATTTTTAATGAATGTGATGTCATAAGACAGCTTTTAGGTCTTTATGGTGTCTCAAACTATGGTTTGTTACTTTGAATAATTCCTAGATTTAATCACAATTAATGCACGGACTATTTCCATTTTTCTCAAAAATTTGAGTAAGTTGGTGGGGTTGGCACACATTCATCCTCACATTCACCAATTATAGAGTTCTCTTTCATGATGGAGGGAAGGGACTGCCTCTATGCTAGATCTGGGTGTGTGCTTTCCGCAAACTAAGAGTTTGATGTAGGCATTGCTATTTGCAAAAGGGAAGCCACAACAAACAGTTAAGAAAACAAATTGCTGTAATGATCTGTGGGGCCTGTGCTTTTCCCATAGCCCTGGTCGGCAGATTTCCGGGTGATCCTGGGGAAGGCAGCGTATCTCCCATCTGCATTGCCCAACGGTCTCTGGGGTGCAGGGCATGAGCACTTGGCAGCCAGGATATGCCCAGACCCATCTCCCGGGCACAGCTTCCCTCCCCTCCAACACCAGCCAGTTGGCTTACAGCGTTTTTAGTGGCAGAGGTTGTGAAATCCTTTCTTCATAAATTGGCTTACATCAACCAATTAAAAGACGAGATCAGTCTTCTGAGTTTGCCCTACGGCTTGATGAGAGAGATTTCTGTTCATCACCTTCCCTTATTGTGTTCGGGAAATTTTCAGACTTTTGGAAATATCTCTTAGAAAGTCATTGTTTGCAGATTTCTGGATTGATAATTTACTTAAGTCGAAATCAGATGCACCGTGTACTTTTCTCTTGTCAATGAGCTGTTTACAAAAGCAGTTTTGTGCTCGTGGGTCTGCCCCGTATCCTAACCTGACATGAGCACAATCTCTCTCTCTCCCCTCACCTGGCTCTCTTAGCACATCACACAATGTTCTGCACATTTTATAAGCATTTAATTACATCTGGGGAACAGTTGATTGATGGAAAGAGAAAAAGGTGAGTAAAGAACGTAGGAGGTTTGAAAATTGGCACTGGGAACAAATTGAAGTCTAATTAATAAACAGGAAGAACTTGAAGTCATGCTTGGTGTGGAAACCATGTCTGATTGTCATCAGAGATGGATGGAGATAATGTACCTTACTAGAATGGAAATTTGGAAGGGCGTGGCTTGCTCAGAAGTGCCTGGCCAAGAAAGAGAGTGCATGGTATCACCCTATATTCTGGACAGAATATGTCTTTTGAAGACAGATAGAGACAGAAAACGTCTACAAGTTGAAAGCACTTAAGTGTTCCTGTGCAGTAAAATCCCCACAAAACTGCTTATGAAAATACTTCGGTAAGGCTCTGTGCTCATGAGCTCACGAGAGGAAATGAGCGTGTTGCCAGCAGCAAGTCAAGGGGACCAGACTAAGCGGCATTACAGAATTAATGCCACCCCACCCACATGGCCAGACGCAAGTGAGCAGACCTTCCCCACAGGCTGGGGATGAACACCAACAGCATGGTTTACGAAGGAACCAGCTCCTATCCAGTCACCAACTGATTAGGAATGCCGGATTTTCTTTTTTTCACCAAAGTGAGCAACCACACATGTGCCTCCTCTGTCCTCCTCGGACCACACGGCACGTCTGTTTTCCTCTCACGGTTCCATCCCAGCAACGTCGCTGGGAGCAGTGCCGATGCTGGAGATGGACGTCCCTCCTGGTGAGCACCTGCCGGGGGCGCTCACGGGAGCATCTGGGCCGCGCCGATGTCCACTGACTGAGGGTCAGACACCAACTGCGAAGGACACCACCCAAAGCAGGCGAGCGTCGACCGTCCTTGCAGAGAACCTATGAATATTTTATTCTGATAAGCAGAAGGAGGAAGTCTCTTGTCAAAGACATAGTAAGTAAAAATCAAAGGTATCACTTTTCTCTCAATAGACACATTCATAACTGCTCTTGTGAAATAGCGAAGCGAGTGAGAGGCGCCAAGTGCTGCCAGAGGGGACGTCACAGGGCCCTGGAGGCGGCAGGGCATCTCCCTGCTCTTTTCTCAGGCTCCCTGGATTACAACTGCAGAGCGATTTCCGTGATTCAGTTGGAATTCCCCCAGGAAGTCAGATGTTTAAAGTGTACAAATATATATAGTTATAAGCCTTACATTCAATCACAGTGTGATTCTCATTTTAATAGTATTTGCTCCTACTTACTGGGTATCTCAAAACATGAAACACATATGAACTCATTAATCCTTTCAGGATTTCCATTTAGTTTAAAATGAGTCACTGAAAAAAAAAAGTTTAACACAATGCAACATTATGCTGACTCTTTCAGATTATTAGACTCTCCTCCCACAAGAAGAAAAAAAAAAGGAAGAAAAAAAAAGCCCATCTCGTTCTGCCGCAAAAATATTTACGAGACTTGCAGATAATATGATTTGAAGAAAACCCCCAAATTACGGAGTCCAACCCTGAGTTACCACGTCTTATTTGAAAACTATTTGAACTCTGGTTCATTGGAATATCTCTAGGACTCTGGCCATGAGCAGAGTCGTGGGTAGGTGTTCGTTACCTGCTGCTGTGTAATAAGTCATCACACAGTTCGTAGGTTCAAACAGCACTGACTTAGATCTGGCATTTCCGTAGGTTGGGAATGGTGCTCAGATTCTCCGTGGTCTTTGTGCAGGCTCAGGTCATTGGGAGACTCATTTCCATGCAGTTGTAGCTGGCAGTCACCTGGGGCCACGCTGAGGTCCCGGGAGCCCCCGCATGTCCCCGCCATGTGGCCCTTGCAGATGGTTCAGAGCATGGATGCTTGCTTTCCTTCAGGCTGCTTGGGGCAGATGTCTCTTAGACTTTCTTTTCTGTCACTGCCCAGAGAAAAATCTGCTTTCAAAAGCCCCACCAGGACGCTTTCCCTTTGCCTCATAACAGTATCATCATGAGACCATTTCTCCACACCTGCAGGTCTACTCATACTCAAAAGAGAGAGGCAGAACTCACGGGATGGGGGCGCTGGGAATTTTGCCCACCAGAGAACAGACACATCCTGAAACTGAGAAGGAAATCCCCGACGTCCTCAGGGGTCCATTCCCACCTGCCCCGGTCCAGCATGAGCACGACACTCTCTCCTGTAGGCATCTACCACAGGCCAGGATGGACCCCAAACCCTAGATGTCCCCAAGCTTCTGGCGCTGCAAGCCTGCGGTTGGGTTTCTGGGCACCCACTGAGCATCTTCATTTCTTCATCCCACTGTGCAGGGACCACGTGGTCCCTAGAATTTGCCCTGGGAGGGCCGAAATGACCAGAATGTCAGTAGGAGGAGGCACAGGAAAGCTAGGGCAGGAGGCAAGTGCAGGATGGCTCCCGTTCCCTAGTGCTAAGCAGGTGCGGAGGGACGGGAAGGAGAAAGGAGTCTTTCCTACCTGTGGGCAGAGAGGGTCCTCCTACTAGATTGTTGGGGGGACATGCGCACCGAGAGTGTGTCTGGACCCAGCGGGTTTAGTGTTGGACAGAAGTATTTATATTACCGATGTTTGCCCGATTCTCAGAGGTCGAGGACGACAGGCAGAGATGCGGCTCAGTGAGGGAGAGCCAGGAAGTTTGGGTCCACAGACTCCAGCCTCTCCCAGTGCATGGCATCCCCTCTTCGTGGCTGTGACAGGGGTCCCCTAACCTGTCTCAAGCCCCTACTCTCAATACACACACATACACACATGCCTGTGCATGTGTGTGCACACGCCTACATTCATACACACACACATGTGCACATGCCCCTAATTCCTACACAGGGACTTCACCTGCGAGACGGCTTTGCTGACTCCAACCACCAAGGAGGAAGAGGCTGGACTTTGTGAGGAGAATAGGAAAGAACAGAGAGGCCTCACTTCTCTGTAGCACACGCAGGGTCACTGTGGTACTGTGCCACACCGGCCCCCACGGCAGTCCCCTCCGATAAAGGAGGGTGAGGTTTTAGTCTTTGGCATGCTGGTCCTCTTCAGCTGCTCGGGGCATTTGGGGTGAGCCATCGTTGTCCCCAGAGACTCCTCCAAAAACGATCTGTTTATGATGGGAGAGCACGTGATTTCCAACAAGTGCAGAGAAGGGAAGAACCTAGAATGGATGAGAGTATTGGGTCCATGGCACTCTGGTTGATGGCTGCATCCCCAGTGCCCAGAAACAGGGTGTCTGTAAGGCAATTCAGGGACACTGAGCAGAATCGACCACGCCCAGGATCCCCGAGGACATATGGTATGAAAGGGAAAACCACACAGCTGGGTTGCCCCCAAATCCAGCATCGCTTACCATCCACTCACCCACTCATCCACCAACGTACCCATCTACCCATCCACCCAAATAAGGCCCCGTCTTAGAGCCGCAGGGAGCAGAACTC
Organism: Ursus americanus; assembly: GCF_024610735.1. Taxonomy (NCBI): domain Eukaryota; kingdom Metazoa; phylum Chordata; class Mammalia; order Carnivora; family Ursidae; genus Ursus; species Ursus americanus. Next base: position 63,204,333 of record NC_142141.1, on the reverse strand, counting down.
TGCCAACAACCAGAATGAGACTGGCAGCAGACCCTGCTCCAGAGTTTCCAGGTAAGGGCCAGCTGGTGGCACCTTGATCTCAGCTAGTGGACAGTCTGGAGTGGGACCCAGCTGGCCACCAGGGGAAGATGCGCTCTGTGGGAGGCAATAAACACCTGATTGTATGACAGCAACAGAAAACTAACACAACCGCCATTCTTTAAAGCGAAGGAATTGCATTGCAAAGATGTTCTCTCAGTCTGTTAGAACCTGGTGATGCATACCTCGCTTTCCTTCTCTTCCCGACTTTCTGCACTGTCTTCCATGTTCTGCTGCTTGTTTCCTCGGAAAAACCATCCCCACGCTCTCTGCCTAATTCCCACTGGTTCATCAACTGTCGGTGTTCTTGGTTTGGTCCTTCTCCCAGCAAATAACGGAGGGTGCGCACGTCCGCCCTGAAGCCTGAGGACGAATGTGCCTGGTGCCCTCCGCCAGAAAGCTCAGCCCAGGAGAAAGAGACGGGCGCGGACAGACTGGACCACGGGGGCCTCCCATGCAATGCACAGCTGGCCTTCTGTGAACAGTGAATGGAAGGGCTTACGCGGAGGCATGGGTTGGCTTTGGGGAGCTCCTGGCTGGGGCACGGCAGGAGGGGACCAGGGAGGTCAGATAGAGGAAACAGGATGGTCCAGAGCAGAGGGGATGGTAGGGAGGGCCTGGGAGACAGGATGGGCAAGATGGACCCTGGTATCCCCTGGGCGAGGGCTGGAGCTGGGTGTGCTTATGAGCACAGCCCCCCAGAGGGTGGGGCAGCTGTGGGACTCCACGTGAGGAAGCCCAGAATGGGGGGCTCCCTGGAAGGGACCCAAGGAGGCCCAGGAGAGGGAGGGCAGAGCCGGGGCCCTGGGAGAGCCAGTGACAGCTCCCAGACAGGGGAACCCAGGGGAGATGGTGGGAACAAATATGGAAAATAGGAGTCTTACAAATTTTGGGTGACTTTGCGGATGAGGAGGTCAAGCCACCTGTGCCAAGCATTTCTGCGGATTGTCTGGGGTGGGGCTTTGGCACGAGGCTGAGACGCACAGGAACAGGAAACCAATTGCAGAGGAGAGAACCAAGGAGCAAGGGCTGCCATTGGTGGGTGTGTGCACACACAAGTGCGTGTGAGCGTGGGTGTGCTTGGACGTGTGCGCATGCACGCCTGGGCGTAAGTGTGGGCGTGCCCTGGCATGAACACGTGCACACAGGCATGAGTGGGGTGTGTGAGTGTGCACGGGCATTTACTCCACACGTGTGGGGGGTGCACGTGCACACACTCAGGGGCCCCTGAGAAGAGCGAGGGAAGACACAATGCAGATTGAGAGGGAGACACACCCGCTCGTGGAACAGCCCGGGGCTTGGTAAGAACGGGAAGGAGGGCGCCAAGACCTGGCCGGTGGAAGTCCAACGTGGACCCCTCCTGCTGGGGAGCGCCTGGGAAAATTCGGTCTCCAGCCGAGCGGGTAGTAGGTGTCTCTGCGTCCTCCCGGCTGAGGCCTGTCCCAGGACGGGACCGGCGCAGACTTGGCATGGAGCCGGGGGCAGCAGGCGGCCTTCAGAGCCCAGTCCTCGGGAGGAGCGCCCAGGGACCCTCGCGTGCAGGGCAGCCAGGCCTCCGCCGCAGGGGTGCCTGCCGGAGGGCGATGGCTCAAGGGGACCGGAGTGCTAGGAAGGGCTGACACGGAACCCCGTCTGTGGGGTATCCCTGAGAGCAAGGAAGCGGCTGGACAAACAGGCTGTAAAATGCTGAAAAGGAGAAAAGAGAAAGAGAGAGCCAGAGGGAGAGAGAAGGCAGAAAGGCCAGGGAGGGGCGGCAGGGCCCCCTTGACCAATCCACTCAGGTCTCCGGGTCCCGCTGCAGGAGGGACCCTTTACACCCCCAGGCATGCCTAGCTAGCTCCTGGGAGGGCCCCTCCAGAAACAAGACGCCCTCACCCTGTGCTGGGAAGGGGTCTGCCCGGGCCAGCGAGTGCCCCCCTGCCTGAGGAAACACAGGCAGCAGGGCAGAGTGCAGGGAGGAGGCAGCCCCTGAGCTGGCGATGCCCCTGACTGAGGGTGGGGGTGACAGCTGCCTGTGTCCTGGCAAGGCAGGGCTGGACTCTTGCAAACTTCCCACTTCCAGAGATGGTTTACAGGGTGGGACTGAGACCAGAGAGCTTCAGTCGAGTGGGCAATGTGTCCTCTGTGACACCGGGGAGGGCCGTCTGGATGTGCTCTGGACCTGCCCTGTGAGCTGTGGCCCAATGCACACAGAGAACCTGCAGGCCCCACAGCCACGTGCAGGAACCCCCGGCAGCGGGTCTAGGGCCAGCACTGCTGACCGTGCTTGGAGGACAAGGCGAGGCCCTCACCGGTTCCTCTCTGGGCAGCTCCCCGGGTGCAGGACTCAGAAATGTGCCGCGTATTTATGGATACAGATCAGCACGGAGATAAGACGCGGTAGGGATTGCACACGCTTTCTGGTGGTGTCTTGTAACACGGAAGCCTCCGAGATTGCTGACAACACAGATGGGTGTAGGACGGTGTCAGGGAGCGCCGCCTGGGGCGCCCCACCTGCACGGCCGGCTGCCGGGTGTGGCCAGGCCCACCCACCCGCTGTAGGCTTCCCACGAGGCGGCTCCCACTGCGCTGGGGCCCTGCTGTCAGCGGGGGCTCGGCCTGCCACACTTGGCTCTGGAACTCCTGAACAACGAGGGTTTGGACGGCAGGGTCCCTTCGTATGTGGATTTTTTCAATAAATACAGCGCATGATCTCAATGTATTTTCTCTTCCTTACAGTTTTCTTCATGACACATTCCTTACTCTGGCTCGCCGTATTGTAAGAACACAGTATGTGCCTCGTAACATACGAAATGCGTGTTAATCGACTGTTTATGTTCTCAGGGAGGCTTCTAGTCAACAGTGAAGTCTTGTGGGGAGTCCAAGGTTATACGTGGATTTTCGACCTCACGGGGGTGGGCACCCAGGCCCCCTCGTTGTTCAAGGATCCACCGTATTTCATTGGCAGAGCAAATGCAGGCTTCGTGGGAGCCAGCGGCAGACTCCCACCGGCCTCTTGGCCCTACGGAGCCCGCCTGCCTGCATCCCTCCGCTCAGCGGGCCGCGCATCCCGCTGGAGTCCTGAGCAGGTGCTGTGAGCATTAGAGAGTCCAGCTCTCGAGCCGTGGGGACTGTGGGGTCAGGCGTGGGAAGAATGCGTATCTCATTCCTGGGTGATGCGGTTCGGGGGTCAGTGTGAACCATAGAAACACAGAAAGTCGTACGAAGAATCGTTTCCTTTCCTGAGACTAAATTACATAAAAACCACATACAAATAAGGTGGTTCAAACGGAGCCCGGGAAAACGATCTTGTACGAACTCTAGGAAGAAATAGGTCAAATGAGCTATACTTTTAGACACACCGTCGTCCCGACGAACGCTGGTTTTGTAGAGTACGACGGACTTCTCCCTGACAGAGACGGCTGCTGCTGGGGTGTGGAGACTTACCGTTCAAGATTTCCTTTAATTGCATGAAACACATAAACCCTTAATAAATTAATACGACTATGCCTTCAGGCAGTCCTGCTCTCCCTGTGAGCAAGCTCTGACCCACTTCCAACCCACTCATCCATTTCTCTCTGATGATGTCATTTCCAATTCGCTTAACACCTCAATTAAACCAAACAAGCAACACTGCCAAAAGACGAGTATCTTGTAAGAGATTTCTAATGACAATGGGTTTTGGAAATGATTAATGTATGGACAGGTGTAAACCTTTGACTCAATCATTAGTTGAAATGATTTTACTTTATGGGGAAAGAGAAAATGATACAGCCGGGAGATTACAACTCCTACTGTTCAGAATCTCCTGGCTTCAAAGAACGCCTGTGTGCGTGTGTGTGTGTGTGTACGTGTAACGTGTATGTGTGATGCTTGTGTGCCTGTGTGTGTGTACGTGTAACGTGTATGTGTGATGCTTGTGTGCCTGTGTGTGTGTACGTGTAACGTGTATGTGTGATGCTTGTGTGCCTCTGTGTGTGTGCACGTGTAATGTGTATGTGTGATGCTTGTGTGCCTGTGTGTGTACGTGTAACGTGTATGTGTGATGCTTGTGTGCCTCTGTATGTGTGTACGTGTAACGTGTATGTGTGATGCTTGTGTGCCTGTGCGTGTGTGTGTACGTGTAACGTGTATGTGTGATGCTTGTGTGCCTGTGCGTGTGTGTGTACGTGTAACGTGTATGTGTGATGCTTGTGTGCCTCTGTGTGTGTGTACGTGTAACGTGTATGTGTGATGCTTGTGTGCCTCTGTGTGTGTGCACGTGTAATGTGTATGTGTGATGCTTGTGTGCCTGTGTGTGTACGTGTAACGTATGTGTGATGCTTGTGTGCCTGTGTGTGTGTACGTGTAATGTGTATGTGTGATGCTTGTGTGCCTGTGTGTGTGCACGTGTAATATGTATGTGTGATGCTTGTGTGCCTGTGTGTGTGTGTATGTGTAACGTGTATGTGTGATGCTTGTGTGCCTCTGTGTGTGTGTATGTGTAACGTGTATGTGTGATGCTTGTGTGCCTCTGTGTGTGTGTGTACGTGTAACATGTATGTGTGATGCTTGTGTGCCTGTGTGTGTGTGTGAGTGATGTGCACGTCAGGAGATCCAGGTAGGATGAGGAAGGAGCCACAGCTGGGAAAAGAAGCCATTTAGAAGAAAGTCACAGCCTCATCCACTCCTGGGGACAGAGTTTCTGCACAGTTAGAGCAAGAGGGGGTAGGGGTGGTGTCTTTTTTCTGAAAAATCTGACCTTTCAGGGTAAGGAAGACCACAAGTAGGGGTGTCTGGGCGGCTCAGTGAGTTAAGCCTCCGACTCTTGGTTTCGGCTCAGGGCATAATCTCAGGGTCGTGACATAGAGTCCAGGGTCGAGCTCTGTGCTCAGCAGGGAGTCTGTGCGGGGTTCTTTCTCCCTCTCTCTCTGCCCCTTCTCTGCTCCCTGCCTCTAAACAAATAAATAAGTAAAATCTTGAAGAAAGACCACAAGTAGGCAGGCGAATACCTCAGGTTTCTCCCTCCAAACTCCATGATTGCACGAGGTCTGTCCTTCCCCATGTGTGAAGGAGAAAGCCGGCGGGGGGGCAGGCAGCAAGGGACATGGCCGGCCACACAAACTGCAAACAGGGGAAGTGAGGACGCCCAGAAGTGGCAGGCAGCCCTTAGCAAAGTAAAAACAAAGTCAAAAAGGTCTCTGTTCAGTAGTGTTTCGCATATTCTGACTGAAGAGGCAAGAGGGTACCGCTTTTGAAAATAAAGATGTCTTTATTTAAAGAAAAATGAAGCTTAAAGGAAAGTGGTTTAGCTGGGGTTCTGTAGAGGCACAGCCTGAGATGGAGGTCGTACAAGTGAACAGTCAAGGTTGCGCTGCTGGGGGAGCTGGCGGCAGGCAGGTGACAGGGAGACGCTGGCCTCCACGACGGCGAGCTGGGGGCCGGCCTCGCCCAATCCCACCGGGGGTCTCCAAGGTGAGCGGCACCCCAGAAGCTCCTGGTGAGGCTGACACTCGCACACGCACACTCTCAAGTCTGTGATCAGAGGCATTGGGGAGCACGGCAGCAACACAGAGAAATGGTCTGCAAGTGGCTGTCAGTACAGGACCCTGGGAGGTGGACGCCACGGGGAAGTTTAGACAACCTCATACTTTGTAGTTTAGAGACACAAAAGGGGTATTTCTATTAGAAGTCAAAGGGTCCCTTAGTTTCCCCTCCAGAAAATCCTATTGTTTAGTGCTTAACCGTAGTGTGATGACCCCGAGGGAAAGGGAGGAAGTGGTGATACAGCACTACTCTTAATTAGGGGCAAGAATTACTTTTAATTACGTAGAAGTCAACCTTGTTAACAAAGTGGCCAATTATCTGGAGATGTAGGGACCGTGCTGTATTTCTAAGCTAGTAAGTCCTCACGGTCACAGAAGGCGTAAATGAGAATATACAGTCTGACGCACGTAGAGGATTCTATCCTAAAAACTAGGTTTATAAGTTGTCTGTATTCTTTCCACAGGAGTTGCTGGTGAAGGGGAAACCCAGAGGGAAAAAGAATAGGACACCAATAAGCGTTCCCTTCACATTCTATAGTTTTTAAAGACAGATGATAGACCAATTGATTACTCAAGTATTATCTGTTATATACAACACAACATATAAGAATATGTTAATATTTTATTAATATGACAAGAATGTATATTACTATGTTGATATTACATGATAGGCACACTATACAAGCATATAATATATATATAAATATAATTTAGAAAATTTCAAAAAGCGTGACAAGAAAATACCTCCTATAGTCCCAGATTTAAGACTAACTTCGAACTGTTTGTATTTATACTTTTCAGTCTTATTTCTATGAGTATTTTTTGTTGAAAATAGAGATCTACTATATATGCTATTTTTTAAAGATTCATTTATTTATTTTAGAGAGAGTATGAGCAGAGGGAGGGGCAGAGGGAGGGGGAGAGAGAGAATCTCTAGCAGACTCCCCGTTGAGCACGGGGCCCGACAGGGGGCTCGGTCCCATGACCTTGAGATCATGACCTGAGTGGAAATTAAGAGTCAGACACTGAACTGACTGAGCCCCCCAGACGCCCCTATATGTGCTCTTTTCAAAACTACTTTTTGTTTTACTTGTAGCATAGAGTGGCATTTCTTCATAATATTAAATATGGTCCTAAAACATTACTTCCATATCTGTAAAATAATTTACATTTTGGCTCTCTCAAATGTATTTAGTAAGTATTCTATGGTGGAACATAATTATTAATAAGCATAAAAGTTAGGATTATTTTTATTCAAACAACTGTTTTTATCTCCAATCACTTTCTCATGCTGAATCCCTGGAGGCAGAACGGCTCAGCCCTAACACAGGGCATTTTAAGAGATGTTCGATACTTACTGACAAGGCTATTTTTTAGACATTGACACTCTGAAAAAAGTAGAAATTAATATACCTTTCTTGGAAAATTGTCCCTATTTTGAGAGTCCCTATTCAATGGCCAGTTTTGATAATACTTTAATTTCTTCTTTTGCTCACCAACTGGAAAGAAAACAGCCAGATATTTATGATTATTCTCTTTTTTAAAAGAAAAATTTGTTTATTAAATTGAGAGAGAGAGAGCACAAGCAGGGGGAGCAGCAGAGGAAGAGGGAGAAGCAGCCCTGACGTGGGGGCTTGATCCCAGGACCCTGAGATCATGACCTGAGCCAAAGTCAGATGCTTAACCGACTGAGCCACCCAGGCGCCCCTATGATTATTCTCTACATGCCTATTTCGTAATCTTTATATTGGTCCCCTAAAATCATTATAATTTATTTGTAAAACTCACTACATATTAGGCTATTAATCTTAAATAAGTTATACATGTGAAAATACTTTTTCCCAGGTGGCTGTTTTTACTTTTGATTTTGCTATTTTAGTTTTAGATGCTGAGAAATATGTATTTTGGTGTACTTCAAGACAAGCTAAAAGAAATAAAAAGAATGATAGACTATATGAAAAGTAGAACAAACCAGAATTACAAACGCTCAGAGATAAAATGACAGAATTCAAGGCAGACCAAGAAAAAAGGAAAATATTTTTGAAAAGACGACAAAACTCGAAGTACCACGAGGGCTAGTGAACAGAGCAGAGTGGTTGAAGGAGGACAAAGAACATGTTAACAAGAGCAAAGGAAATTTAAAAGACCTTTTTTGTTTCGAGAGAGAGAGCACAAGTGGGGAGGGGCAGAGGCAGAGAGAGAGAATTTTAAACAGGCTCCTTGCCCATTGCGGAGGCTGACATGGGGCTCGATCTCACAACCCTGAGATCATGACCTGAGCTGAAACCAAGAGTCAGACGCTTCACTGACTGAGCCACCCAGGCGCCCCAAACTAAGAAAATGTTTAAAAGAGTGTGGAAGTGGCAGTAATGGGGACTGGCCCAAGAAGGTCTAACAGAATGAAAGGAGCTTGAGGGAAAGGAAAACAACATGGCAGATCAACCACTAAATTTTGTAATTTCTCAAAGATTTTTTGAAATTAAGAAAGGAAAAAAAACTTTAAACTACCTATTTATGTATTTATTGTTTTTATTTTGCTTTAATTACTGGAAGGTATTTTCAGCAGGTCCGGAATTCTGGGTTGGCAGTTCCTTTCTTCCGTGCCGTGAACATGCCGCCCACTGTGTTCTGGCCTCGGCGGCTGGTGATGACACACCATCGCTCCGTTCGATGTTCTCTGTGCCGTGTGTCTTCTCTGGTTTTCAAATTTTTTCTTTAAATTTGCTTTGTGACACATTAACTTTGATATGCAATTCAGAATGAGGAAACTCAGAAGAGAGTGCAGGAGAAAACCTCGATGTCGTTGAGTGTGGCAACGACCTTCATGATCCATGAAGGACATAACTGATAAGCTGGGCGTCATAAAAACACAAACAGACGAAGCACTTAGCTCTGCAAATGACCATGTCAAGAGAAGGAGAAGAACAGCCATGGACTGGGAGAAAATATTTTCTAAACAATCTGATAAAGGACTATTATGCCACCTACACAAAGAACTCTAAAATCTGAACAGCAGGAAACCAAATGAGACTGAAAATGGGCAAAATCCCCTAACAGACACCTCACTGAAAAAGGCATGAAGATGAAAATATATGTTACCTCATATGTTATCAGGAAGTTCAAATTAAAACGAGATATCTACACACCTACTAGAATGACTAAAATCCTGAATACTGACAACAAATTCTGGAGAGGATGTGGAGCAAAATGAACTCTTAATCACTCCTGGAGGGAATGAAAAATGGCACAGCGACTTTGGAAGACAGCGTGGCAGTTTCTTACAAAACTACACATACTCCTGCCATGTGATCCAGCAATCCCATTCCTTGGCATTTTCCCAAAGGAGTTGAAAACTTAGACATATGCAAAATTCTGCACATGGATGTTTATAGCAGCTTTATTCATAATTGCCAAAATTTAGAGGCAACAAAGATGCCCTTTAGTCTGTGAATGGATACATACAGACAATGGGATATTATTATATAATATTATTCACTGCTAAAAAGAAATAAACTATAGAGCCATGAAAAGACATGGAGGGACCTTAAATGTATGTTTCTAAGTGAAGGAAGCCAACCTTAAAATGCTACATACCAGGTGATTCCAACTCTATGACATTCTAGAAGAAGCAAAACTATAAAGACAGTAAAGCGATAATGGTCTCCAAGGGTTGGGGGAGAGGGAGGTTTGAATAGGCGGAAGAGAAAGGATTTTTAGGATGGTGAAACTACTCTGTATAACACTATAATTGTAGAGATATGTAATTATACACTTGACCAACACCAAGAGGGAACACCAATGTAATCTGTGGACACTGGATTCTTGTGTCCATGTAGGTTTATCACTTGTAATAAATGGAACAAATGTATCACTCTGGTGGTGGAGCTGGAAATCTCTGTATCCTCATCTCAACTTTACCATGAATTTAAAACTGCTTTAGAAAACATAAAGTCTTTAAAAAATCCTTAAAAAGATAATGGCCAAGTGTAAAATACATGCTAACGAAGACATCATGGCCAATCGAGGCAATCCCAAAAATGTCAGGCTGGTTCAATGTTAGGAAAGTCATCAAATAGGAATAAGGAGAGAAGTCACACAATCATCTTCACAGATGTAGAAAAGACCTTTAATCAGCTTCACCCACGTCATATTAAAATCCTCAAAAACAGGAATTGTTTGCTAATTCCTAAACATTATAAAAGCTTTCCTATGAAAGTCATAAATAAAATGCGTTACCCACTGTCTCGACTACTATTTCATACTGTGCTATAAAAAGAGAGCTGAGGGAGCCAAAATCTATGTTCTGCCCAAGTTTCTGGCTGGCCCATTAGCTGTATACATGCAGAGTGTAACTCGAGCAGCCCAACTAAGGCTGCAGGAATTGCGTTGATCTTGACCTGTGGCTCATCTCAGTGCAGGAGTAAGTTGCAGACCGAGTTCTGCCAAGTTCACTGCATGCTTCAAAAATAAAGCAAAAGTCTGCTGAGGCACATAAAAAACCCTAGAACTTCTACAACAAATTCTTCACAATATCTAGGATGAAGCAGCAGAAAACTATGACATGTTCTCTGGAGAAAAGGCCGTCAGCGAGGGTAACTCCATTATCCAGATGCCCCAATTAGCAAATGGGATTTTAGAGCAGCTGCTACTACTCTCGAGGATGGAGAGGGAAGCGCGCTGACGTAACAGCCGCAGAGAAACGGAATCAGAAAGCTGAAAACGACAATATCTACAGTCTAAAAAAATCATTAATGGGCTACACAGTAGGAGTGAGATGACAGAAAATCCACTGAATTTGTTTTTTTTTAATCAACAGAAATTACATAGTTTTGAGAAGAGAAAGGAAAAAAAGCTTGAAGGAAATGAAAGGTGTGCAATATAATAAGCGCTAACATGGGTATGATTGGAGTCCAAGAAGGAGGAGGAAGAGACTAAGGCAAAAGAATATTTCAGAAAACAACGACCACAATCTTCCCAAATTTGATGAAACACATAAATTCACAGATTTCTGAATCTCAGTGAAGGTCAGTGGACCGCAGCAGAATAAATACAAAAGAAAGCATACCCAGGTACATTATAGACAAACTGACGTAAACCAAAGAGGAACAGAAATCTTCAGAGTGGCCTGAGAAAAATGACACTTTGCATATGAAGGACCAATGATTCACATTCAACTGACTTCTAACTCCAAACAGTGGAGGCCCGAAGGCAGTGGAGCAGCCGCTGTTAAAACTGTAGGTTAACCCAGTCTTCCGTGTTCAGCAAAAGGTCTTCAAGAGAGAGGCAGCATGGAGGTATTTTCAGATAAAAGAAAATGAAGGAAATACGCTGTCCGCCACCCTTCAGTCCAAGAAATGCTTAACCAAGTTCTTTAAGTTGAAGGGAAATAGTACCAGCTGGAAACAGCTCTTCAAGAAAAAATGAAGGGAGTCAGAAATGTCATGAGGGAAAAAAAAAAGTGGATCATCTTGAGGTGGCTTCTTTTTCAGGAAACCAATGTTTGTGGCTGAATCTCCATTTTCTTCTTTTTCTCTCTTATTGACATTTGTCTCGTTGTCCTATTCTTCTGCTTCTGGGAAACATTACTTGAGTTTTTCTTTGGAAAACCTGAGTCAGTGTTTGTTACAGATTCTGAGATGTCCTGCTCCTTTTACCCTTTTAATCATCCTGAGGCATTTATTATTTCCTCTCTCCTTCTGTCCTGAAGCCCATCAGATTCCCTCACACCTTCCTCTCTCATCATGAATCTCTTAGTTCAAAGTTTATATTTTCTTCCCATTCAGTGGGAGCACCAAAAAAAAAAAAAAAAAAGGAGAGAGAGAGATTCTGGATACACGTAACTTACTCCCTTTGGTATTTTTTTCCAAAATATTTTCTTCCTGTATTTGAGCCTTATGCATATATGTACATAGGTGTGTACACACACACACACACACACACACACAGGTTGGTTGGTTTTACAAAGTAGGATGTTTTTCTATGTTCTACATTTCTTTTCCTGAGTTTTCCAGCTTAAATGGAAGCATATCTCAGTATGCATGATTATAATTGGTTTTCTACACAGGGCTCCCGGATGCTGTTAGAACGATCTTCATTCTTAGCTGAAAAGCTAATGCAGTTAGCTCAGAGTCTGTGCTAAGGGAGGCCGTGGTGGACAAAGCCTGGAAGATCGGGTAGACCCAACCACACTTGCCCTTCTAGGTGCTTTCCTTCTGTGTCCCCAAAACTGCTGTTGGGGGACCAATGTTTTCTGGTTAGTTTTATATTCAGTGAATCCTCTAGTCTAGGTGTCTTGTGGCTAAATGCAGTGATCAGAGCTTTGCTGTCTTGAGTTTGAGCAAAACCCTACTGGGTCAGGAAAGAGGGCCTCCAGGCTGACAGGGCCTCCACTTCTCAGGAGAAATTCCCAGCCAGGAGAAGCCCAGCGTACTGAGGTTCCTGCATGGTTGCACCTCTCTGTCTCTCCCTCGGAACTTCTGGTACAGCTCATTCTGAATACTGCTGGTCTGTCCCAGAAAGAAGATGTGGGGTCCAGAGACAGGGGTTCTTCTTTTTCTTCCAGTCCTAACACTTATTTCAGAGACTATTGGGAGTTCTGCCAAGAAGCAGGAGCATGTTGGAAGAGGGGACGTGTGAGCCCTCATGACTTCTTTTAATCTAGTCCCATCTGTACTCTATATCCAAGAAATTCATTAAACCTTCCGGCATTCTAATGATACCCTTTCCTGGATTCCTGCACTGAATCTATTTTTAGCTTCCTTTGATTATCACTGTTGGTTTTTGAGAGAGGGATGTTGGACATCTGGGCTTAAGTTGCCATATCTAGAAAAAGTGACTTATTTCCTACACATCAAAAGAGGAAATTTATGAGTTTAATGCCAAACCAATGATTTTTTTTCTATGCAAATCTGTGTTGTATTTCAAACTTATTAATGGAAATGTATAAATATTACCAAACAGAGCTTCCTTTTCAAACCAAGAGTCATTACGGTACATGAATAATGTATTTTAAAACATACACACACTCTCATACTTTGCTGGACAGCTGGATTTTCCTACTGGATAATCATTGTCCCCATCCACCAGCTCTGTAGCTCCCTCCCTTCTGTGCTCTCAAGACTGAGGGTCGCGATCATAGGCAGAGACCACGCCATTAAAAACATCCCTAAACGTGATTCTCCTGGACCAACTGAGGGTAGCCCTCAAATTAGATGCCTGTCCTCTGCTTTCATGTGCCACAGCCCCCCTCCCCAGTAAGGAATCTGGCAAATCTTCTTGGCCTGATATGGATCCAATCTACCTTACAGCCCGGTTTGGGCATTCTGCCTTCCATCTTCTAGCTTCCCACATCTGACCTACTCCCGCTGTGCCTTCTCTGACCCTGTCTTGGAATGGATAGCTAAAGCTACTGTGCCCTAGGTAAGAGTATTAAATATAACTTTCCCAAATAGATAGGACCATTCCTGGCCTTACAGACCTTGGAGATCTGTAAATAACTACTCCCTCCATGGGGGTTATGTAGGATGTATGTTCTGATGTCACCCCTTCCATTAAAAGCAGATACATTCATTAGACCTACACACATTAGTTTCTTTATCTCCATGAAAGTGGACACACACACACACACACCCCTATATCACAGAGATAGTCTAGGTGATGAAATAAATAATAGTTCTTAAAAGCACTTACTTATTGATGAAATATATTACATGAATATATTAAAAGGCTTTGTTTCTATACTTTAAGACTCTAGTTTATTAAATATTTTGGAGTTACCAGGTGATTATGGCAAAAGAAGTGTTTTATATCTAATCTGGGAAGACTATTTTTTGTTGCAATTGACATTATTTTAGCAACTCCATCCCTGAAATTGCCTAGTTCTGAATAACTGGAGGAAGGGTAAGTCGGGGCTAGGCATTTCCTTTCAGACTGTCATGGTCCTCTCTGGATTGGAGAATCACGAGAATCAGCTCAAAACTCATGTGGACACACAGCAAGGAAACAAGTCACATAGGCAAATTCATATTCAGAAAAAAGTTCATTAGAGAGTCGATAAAACCAAAATCTACAAACGCCTACGTACACAGGTACATTAGAACTACTGTGTCAGTGTGCACGTCACGTTTTGTTCATCACCCATCCACACACACGGTTTCTCCATAGATTCCTTTTATTACATGAACTTGCTAATCGGCTGGATTCGTACATTTTTCAGGATTTACAAGTGTAGCTGTGAGTGCCGTGGACTTGGGGGTCGGCAGGTCACCACCATGAGTTGATGAGCTACAGTGGCTGATTTTCAAGTGCTAATCAACTTTGCTTTTCTGGGATAAAACCTACCAAAGCGTCACATATATTGCTGGACTCAATTTGCGAATCCTTTATGAAAGATTTGTGCCTAGGGGCACCTGGGTGGCTCAGCGGGTTAAGTGTCTGCCTTTGGCTTAGGTCATAATCCTAGGGCCCTGGGATGGAGCCCCGCATCAGGCTCCTTGCTCAGCAGGAGTCTGCTTCGCCCTCTCCCTCTGCCTGCTGCTCTCCCTGCTTGTGGTCTCTTTCGCTGTATCAAATAAATAAATAAAATTTTTTTTAAAAAAATTTATGCCTTGTGAGGAAAGTTGCCTTCTTTATTTTTGTAAAATCTTTCTGAGATTTTGTTATTAAGGAATTATTCACTTCACCAAATGAGTTGGGGATCATCTCCCTCTTCTATATTTCCTGAGAGTGTTTCATAAAATTGGTACTATTTTTTCTTTAAATCTTTGTTAGGATTTACCAAGGGTGTAATATGGATCTGGAGTATTCTTTGTGGGGAAGATATTTATCACAAAACAGATTTCTAATGGCTGTAGGCCTATTCATATTTTTATTTCTTTATATGTCAGTTTTGCTAAGTCATGATTTTCTTTGAATTACTCATTTGAATTACTCATACATCTCTTCATTGTAAAATTTCTTCATTATCATGGAAGAGGAGTCACCTGTACATATCCTAGAAATATTTAAAGGCTGTTACATATCATTTGGATTTTAAATGACTTCAGCATATGTAGTTCTGTCCACTCATTCATAAATTTTACTAGGAGATTATAAATTGTATTAGTGTTTTCAAATAACCAACTTTGGATTTTGTTAATTTTCTCTATTGTTTCTCTGTTTTCTATTTCATTGATTTCTGTTCTATTCATGTTCTTTCTACTTTCAATTTACATTTCTTTTTCTAGCTTTTTAAACTGGAAACATAGGTCTGTGATTTCAAATTTTTCTTCTTTGTTACTGTCCAAATATTTTACAATGATAATTGTCTTTCTCTGCTTGAGTTATTTCACTTAGCATTATCTCCTCCAGTGCCATCCATGTTGCAGCAAATGTTGAGATATCGTTCTTTTTGATAGCTGAGTAATATTCCATTGTATATATGGACCACATCTTCTTAATCCAGTCATCTGTTGAAGGGCATCTCGGCTCCTTCCACGATTTAGCTATTGTGGACAATGCTGCTATGAACACTGGGGTGCATATGGCCCTTCTCTTCACTACGTCTGTATCTTTGGGGTAAATACCCAGTATGCAATGGCTGGATCATACTGGGTGTTATACACAACTAATGAATCATCGAACTTTACATCAAAAACCAGGGATGTACTGTATGGTGACTAACATAATATAATAAAAAAAACATTTAAAAAAAAAGAAAAGAAAAAGTTGTTCAGGTATGTGAGAAGGTTTGGCTTGACGGTCAAGTGTGGTGATGAATTTACATGACCACTGCTACAGTCCTTGGTAGCACTTTGATAACACATTACAGTCCTATCCCAAACTGTGCAGTTGTGTTCGTTTGGAGAAGATGTGGCTGGAACGTGAATGGTCCGTGAAAGAAATAAACATGCACATGAAACACTAAAATAAAATATTGTTATCTCACCTTTAGTATAATGGTTCCCAGTGAGTGATTATTAATTTCCATTCCATAGCTAATATGTGACCCTATCAGCCTCTTCATAATGCATAAACATATTTTTTTCAGGGAGCTCAGAATTCACCCAACATATGTTGCTAATAAGCAATCCTTCATTCAGGAAACTGAATGCCTCCGACTCAGATAGGACCAAATAAATAAATCTTTGTAATGGAATCAACCATGCCTGGAGTTCCAGTCATTTATGCTCTTTATCATTTGTGAACCTTAAAGTTTCACAGCAATGAGTGTTTTAAAATCTCTTTATTAAAAGAAGTAAGGGTAAAGGTTTTCAGTGTCCACACATTAAGGTCTTCCAGACTCGGCACCCACAAGCTTCCCTACCGTGCATTTTCATGGGACAAAGTGTTCACAGATGGAAAGAGTCCCACTGGCCTACAAGGGCTGCAGTGGGAACAGTGTAGGAGAAATGACGTTCTGTGTTCCATCGGACCAATCTGGTATCTTGTGGAAGTGAAGGGAGGACTTTCAGCACACAAGTCAGATTTCATTAAGACCGTCAGACCCAGCAAGGCTTAGACACACCTTCCCAGGTAACCACCTGTGCACCTGGAGAGACTGGCAGAGGCTTCACCACCCACAGGAATTCCCTCAGCTTCCCAAGCCTGGAGTACTCTGGGAATGGCAAGGGTCATAATTAATGGTTTTTAATGATTTTTAATGGCTTTGCCTTTGATATTCATTTGTTCTTGTTCAGTTTCAACTCTGTATAAATGATTATACCCCCTAAGCGGCTCCGAACACACTGAAAAGTCTCCTTTTGTGCAATAAAATGACCTTGCGCTTTGGGAAGGCTTGACTCTGATCAGCTGCCTGTTAGAGAGGACCCAGAAATGCACAGCTTTTATTCTTAAGACCCGTGGAAATCTAACTTTTTCTGTGGGACATTAAGTTCATATATCTAGTCTTGGTATCAAACAGAAATCACTCCTAATTGGAAACTTCTAAGGTTATTCACCCATTTTAAAGGCAAAGTAAAGTAATATGGCAGTGATAAAATAGTTAATGTTAAAGGATCCATTAGTCATAGAACATATTTCACATCAACATTCATCACAATCTTTTATTTGGGATTCCTAAGCTATTGTTAATGTTTCTAGTTTTAGAACATTTAGGGCACAGAGTCAGTATGTATCAACTGCATTACATGGGAAATGTGAAAATCTCAAACCCTGGGCTCTGTGACAGGGATACTACGGAACAATACGCTTTCTATGGGACCCATTTTTTTACACTGTGTAATATTAAGTGAACCTGTTTCAGTGGGACTCAGCAAGTGGTTGACTCATATCCCTTTCACTTTCCTGCTGATGTTGACTTAGCTCACGACAGTATTCCTCATGTTAAACGTTTCTCCCTTTAGAGACTTAGTGTCACTCAGTGTCTCCCATGTGCTAGACCAGAGATTGTCAAACTTCATGTAGAGAACCAAAGAGTAATTGTTTTAGTCTTTCAGCCCATACGCTCCCGTGGCTACTACTCAACTCCACCATTGTGCCATGAAAGCAGACAGTGTGTGGACACACGTGTGTGCTCTGATGAATGCCACCCATGGACCATGTTTGGTGACCCCAGTGCTGGAGAAATGAGATGCTTGCCTGCCCTAAAAAGGCTTCCAGTGTGTGAGGGAAGGCACGGTGTGACTAAGCCCCTGAGACATCCCCAGGGCTGGGAGGGGTCAGACCCACGGGAGAGCACGTAAGTGCAGACGTATAAACCATCACGAAGACGGAAGCCCCAAGCTGAGTCTTAATTTTAAGCATTTTAATTGAAATATAATTATATGTTATCATAGTTTCAATTTTAATTAAGCAGCCTGTGAAAATGACACAGACTGGGAGATTCACCGACAAAAGCAGGCTGGGGTGGTAGGCACCAGAGCCCAGCTGTGACACGCGGGCTTGCCAGGCATGCGTGTTTTCCATTTATTCAACACATAGTGGTTGAGGCACAACCGGGTGTCAGGGGCATTTCTAGGCGTCAGGAAGACAGCGACGAGCCAGGCAGGGAGGGTCCTCACCTTCCTGGGGCTGCCGTGCTGGTGGGGAGACGGACAAAAAACAGACGAGTGGCTGCAACTGGGTCAGGGGTGTGTGGGAGTTAGAGTGGGCAGGGGGAGAGGGCCGGAAGCGAAGGAGTGGGGAGCGGAGGGGAGAGGGAGGAATGGGAAGGTGGTGGGAAATGAGGTCATGGGGGGGCCCAGGATGTGCCATATGCAGTCTTGTCCACCACAGATGGGAGCACAAATTGGGGATGAATGAGATGGGAACCACTGGAGGTGTTGGGACAGGGGAGTGATGTACTGATAGACCTGTTACAAGTGGAGAACAGGGCCTACACATTCCCAACAGCCTTGGTGGCGAGGCTCTCACAGGGGTCCAGGTGGCAGCAGTGACGACCGACGAGAGTGCACACTGGCGTCTCACTGCCCATCCCCAGAGCCTGCGTGCTGACCTACTGTGAGGCCTCACCTCTCGGGTGCGTGAGACCCACCTGCTGACAAGAACACAAACTTCCCTTCCCATTTGCTGCTGACTCCTGTGTGACAAGCCAGCTGCAAGTTGGGCGGCTTGAAACAACGGACATTTATCATTTGACAGCATCTGAGAACAGCCATGTGGTTCTGGCCCAAGGTTTCTCACAAGTTGGAGTCAGTCTATGTACCTCACCCGAAGTCATGACCAGGACTGGGAGACCCGCTCCCAAAGTGGCTCCTCACGTGGCCGTAGGTGGGAGGCTTCTCCACAGGGCTGCCTGGGGGTCCTCAAGATGTGATCACTGGCTGTCCCCAGAGTGAGCTATCTAAGAAGTCAAGGCAGAGCCAGTGGTCCCCACGACCCTCAGAAGCGACATGCTGTCACTACCACGCCTTCTACTGGGCACAACTTAGTGCCATGTGGAGGGTGGGGTCTGCACAAGGACATGGACCTCGGAGGCTGGATCAACAGGTCTTCCTGAAGACTAGCTGCCTTCCCCATCCTGATGGGTCAGGTCTGAGTTAGGGCATTTTTAGCAAGTCCCCAGTGCATCTTGATTCCGAGAGCTTGGGAATCTCACTTTGAGAAACACTGATGAAGGTAAAAGGTCCCATGAAGGGACTTGAACTGAAGGGAACCAGGGAATGAGACTTTAGCTTCAGAGGAAAGCACTCGTCCACACCACGGCCAGCACCAGCCACTGCCATCTCCCTGGCAGCCGACCTGGAGGCTGCACCTCGTGGCATATGACATCAGCCCGGGCCAACCTAAGATCCGGGATCCTTGGGCTCCACTAGGAAAAGAAAAACCACAGCTGTACCTTCTCAGAATGGAGAAGGCCTTAGCTGGCAAGCAGACCCAAGCCAATGCAGTCATGCACACTCATAGGTTCCTTCGGCAGCTAACCATAACTGTAGAAAATTTGAGGAGGGTAAAGGTTAACTGTCTAATTCTCCTAACCTCATAATGTGATTATAATGAAAGCAAATATTAGACCCAATTAGGCTACACCTATGAAACCCATTAAGTACATCTTTATGACCAGGCAAGTATAAAATCCCTACGACCTGTTCTGCAGGCTTGATGGAGTCCCAGCCACTTCCCTTGAAGTAGGATGAGTCTGTGTTTTGAACTATAGCACTTTTAGAGAGATTGAGTGCTATTAATAATTACACCAAGACAGTCTGTGCCAACCAGGGCTGTCCTGAGCAAAGGAGAAAACATGATCACTGGGAGGATTAATTTTATGGATCGACTTGGCCAGACTGAATGCCCTGTTGTTCAGTTAAATGCCATGGACCAGATGTTGGGAGGGTGATTTTAAGATGTGAGTATTATATATTTATTTATTTAGATGTGATTAACTTTTAAAGCAGTAGAGTTGGAGTAAAAGAGGACCTTTAGAAAGTGGGTGGGCCTCATCCAATCAGTGGAAGGACTCAAGAGCAAAGATCGAGGTTTCCCAAAAGAGAAGCAATTCTCCCCAAGACTGCAACACAGACACCCTGCCTGAACTTCCAGCCTTCAGGATTCAGGCTCAGGACAGCAGTGTCATTCCTTCCCTGAGTCTCCAGCTTGCTGGCCCACCCTGTGCACTTCAGGCTTGTCACCCCCAAACTGTATGGGCTGATTGCTTCAAATCCGTCTCTCTCTCTCTCTCAATGATACTTCAGTAAAATGATTGATATACAGATAGACAGATGGACAGACAGATCCTATTGGTTCTGTTTCTCTGGACAATCCTAAGGCCATCACCCTATCAAACAACCAGAAAGCCAACTCAAGGCTGGAGGAGGATGGTTAGGGGTCAAGCCTGACATCAGTCAAGCTATAAGTTCAGGGAGGTGGGTGGGGCACGGGGTGACCGGGTGACGGGCATTAAGGAGGGCACGTGGTGTGATGAGCGCTGGGTGTTATAGGCAACTGATGAATCACTGACCTCTACCTCTGAAACAAATGATGTACTGTATGTCGGCTAATTGAATTTAAAGGAAAAATAGTCCCCCCCCCCAAAAAAATGAGTTTGGTGGGTTGTTAAAAAAAAAAAATCTTCTAGGTTCCTAAGCCCTGGGCGTACAAGATGGGGAACATCTCTCACGTATTTTAGGTAATCTGCCTCTTGACACAGCTAGCCTCATCGATGAGAGCTCCTTTCTAGCACTGTCAGACCGACAGCCCACTGTTTTCACTGATTGAAGCTCGCCTCCAACTTGCAAGATGCTGATGAGCAGGGGCGGGTGCGATGGGATGCGGATGGCGGCTTCGGGGGGACACCGGCTGGTGTGCGTGGGGCTCGCTACGTATCCCTCAGCATTATTAAAGGTTACGACAGACTTGGAGCATATATGATCAGCTCGTACAGTGTAGGACGACAGCACTAGTGTCATATGGGTTCAGCATTTTATTTTATTATTTTTTTAAACGTCATAAAATTTCTTTACTTTTTTTTGCAGGTGGGGAGTTCAGCATTTTTAAATCTCAAAAATGAAATGTGAAATTTCAAACATTGACTTTGGTGTGAAACTGATTTCCACCTGGTTGTTAAAGTCTGTGTGACTTTACAGAATTTCTGAGGTAGAAGCAATCTTAGAAATTATCTGGGGGTTCTGGCCTAACCTCATTTTGCCAGTGAGAAAACCAAAGAACAGAGAGTCCTTGATTGCCCAGCAAGCCAGGACAGAGACTAACATGAGGCAGGGGACAGTGTCCCATCCCCGCTGCCCAGGGCCTGCTGGTCCCCACCATGTTCACACCTGTCCTGCCTCCTTCTCTGAAGTTCTGCAGATCTTGCCCCTCGCCCCACCCTGCCTGGGCCACAAGCGTCTGTGACACATCTCCTCTGAAACGCTTACTGCATAAAAGTGTTGTTTCTCCATCAAGAGGGAAAATTTCATGGAGAGAAGGGACCATGGTACCTACCTATTTTATATGACCTTGACCTGTTAGCACAGGTCTCTGGAGAAGGAGGAAGGCAGTGAACTGATAAGATGTAGGATGCCTGCTCTTGACTCCTGCCTTCCAACGAAACACAGAGGAGTCAGACATACAGCGGGATGCTCTCATCTTCTCAGGGAACTTTCCTCGTGCTCGTCTGTCTGCTCCACAAGGTGAGGGAGGAAGAACGTCTATTTGTCAACTTCTCCACACCTTGCTTGTTACCCAGATGTGGCATCTTTGAGCACACTGAGAGGTAGAAACCGTCGTTCAAAGTGGATGGTTTGGTGGACTCTCTGGGCCATGGAGGCTGGAGGTGAGGGAGAAGAGGGCACCGTCTTGCTGAGGAGACCCAGGAGACGTCATGACATGGCAGTTCCGAGGAGCCAACAGCCCAGTTTGCCTCCTAGTGAGTCTCTGAGAGGCCTTGTCCTGGTCCCAAGGGTTCACTGTCCCCGACCTGCCTCCCTGCTGCGTCTGCCTTCCTTCCAGCCTTTCCCTTGGACCAAATAAACACGCCTTTCTGATCATAAAAACCAAACCTTCCTCAACCCAGTAAAGCATCTACCTGCCTCCTTCTCTTCATGGTCAGGCTTCTCTCATCCCACCTTTCCTTCTCACTGCATCACCCCCCTGCCCCCGCCAGTGTTACCCATTTCTCTTGCAGCCGAGGCCCTTGGAGAAGGCCATGCACCGTTCCTGCCCTGCCAAGCCCTTCCCTGACCCTGACTGTGGTTGTGCCATGGCCGACCCCCTGCTGCCTCCTAAAATGGTCTGCAAGACACAGCGATTTAAAGCTGTCCTCCTGCTTTCCTTTCCAGAATCTTCTTCACATTCTCTCCTTCTCCTCCTATCTATAAATTGAGGCTCGACGCAGAGCTCCACTCTTGGAAAGGATGAATGCGGCCCAGCCAGCCCTGCTGTTAAACCAAACATGAAGAAGACAGGTGTGGAAGCAGCCATGTCCCGCTCTAAACTTCTTTGCGTGCATTTCACTTGAGTTGAGTCTCAGCACAAGGGAGACAAATGAAGGAAGTTGGAACCCACAGCGATTCTCATGTCCAGATGATTATTTTACCATTTTACAAGATTTTTCAAGATTTTAGGATTATAATCTACTATTAGCTGGTAATCATTTAGAGACTTCTAAATCATTGCATTGTGATTGTCTTTTTTTATATATAAAATACAGCTGACTCAATTGGGGGACACAAATAAAAGATTTGGACATTGAAATCTTTCTTCTATTAATTATTATATGACCATCATTGATATTATATAAAACCCGTTTATAAAAAGGCTTCAAAAAATATTATGCATTGAACTTTACATCAAAAAGCAGGGATGTACTGTATGTTGACTAACATAATAAAATAAAAAAATATTATTATAATAAAAAAACATTCTGTATTAATACAAATTTTTAATAATAAAAAAATTAGATTTTCTACTATATAAGTAGGAACATTATTGATATTGGAAAAGAATTCCCATAGAAATACTTTCTATAATATTTCTTTCTCAACGCATTTGGCTTTTAAAGATTCCAGGTTATTTTGCAAACATTATCCCATGTAATTCCTCCAGCAACCCTGTGAGGTAGAAATTAGTCATCGCCCATGTACAGATGAATCAACTGAAAAGAACTTCAAAATTTTTTTTCCAAGATTAGGAAGTTTCTAGAACATCGTATAAACAGTACTCTGTAGTTTTTAGAACGACTTTGCGTATCATCTATACCCAGAGAAGGGTATGTCCTAACCAGCCTTATTCTTCATGTTTAAGTTATGAAGCAGAGCATAATAAATATCGCGCTAAACCCAGAGAACCAAGGAAAATCCTGAAGGTGGACTATTGGTGAGTATCCCAATTATCTAGTCCCACATAACAGATGGTTGCGCATTTAACAGCTTACAACAACTAACTGATTGCATGGCACAGTGTCAGGGTAGGGACGTGGGCAGGGCTCAGGTGGGCTCTGCTTCTGTGTCATAGAGTATTGACTGCGGTGCCCTGCTGGTGTTCACCCGGCAGACCAGCTGGTCTGGGGGGCCCAAGAGCGCTTGCCCCACAAACCCCGAGTCTCGGGGGGCAGGGCTGCCTGGCTGGGCCTGGCTGAGACTGTCCACCGGGACTCTACGCGTGGTCTTTCTGGGAACATGGTCTCAGGCTCTTCGGTGGTGGTTCGAGCCTCCCTCAGAAACTGCCCCAAGACACAGAAGGCGGGAGCTGCCAGGTCAAGAATCTCGTGCTCCGTTCTATTGTCAGAGCAAGCACCAAGACTGCCTGTAACCCAGGGGAGGGGAGTTAGATGCCACCTTTCAGTGGGCGGTGGGCAAGGAACCAGTCAGACCCATCTTGAATCTGCCGCAGTGAACACCAAAGCTCTTTTGACATGTGTCCAACCGGGTCCACGCCTTTGGAGTTTGCTTCTCCTGGAAAACATGGCTTGCAAACACCACCTTTGTAATACGCACATTCATCTTCTGCCCCATCACACTCGGTTTCACATAAGAAGTCTTTGTGCATCTGGTTTCCTCTCTAAAAACAAAGTGCCTTACATTGCATAATTAGGTAATTATGCTCGCTCCCCTGACGTAAGTTGTTTGGAAAGCCTTCCGCTTTGGAAGAAGTTCATCTCCTTGGAACCCATGCTAAATTTCTACCTCAGTGAATTTAAGACCACCCACTCTTTATGTACTCATATCTATACCTCTTTGTTTAGCATATTAAACAAGACAAAACAGAAAGTGTCTCCACAGCCAGCCTGAAATGAAGCACACCGTCCCACGTGGAATTCGAGTGTGGAGTGTGGCCAAGGAGCTCTTCAGGCCCCATCACATCTGCATGTCTATAGTTAAGGCCATTGCTGGAAGTGGTAGGTTTGGGCTTGCACATACACGGGGCGGGGGGCTTGTCTCAAACTGATACGCGAGGAGAAGCGCCACTCCTCACCCGAACGCTCACGACGGTCCTTTAGAAGTTGGGGTGGCTAGTCTACTTAGGACTCTCCTAAAAGATGGACTTTGTGCTGGTTTTCTTCGGTTCATTTCGCCTCACCTATCACCACCGGTACACGTTCAGCTCCCCATATCACCAGGCGGTAATTAACAGCACAAGAATTTTTATCTACTGATTCCTCCAACACGCTATTTTTTAGAGTCTGCCCTCAGGACTGACTTGGAGAAACACGCCGGCTGCACCATCCCGAGGGTACACACTCTTCTTATTCGATCACTTCACCGATCCTTGTTTGTCTTCCAAACTGATCACATTTCCCACGTTACTGAGCCCCCAGGAGCCCAAGACATCAACGCGGAGTCCGCCCAGGGCTCCGCCTTCTGCCTGCCCAACAGCCCGCAGCCCCCCCAGAGCAGCAGCGATGCCTGAAAAACTCGCCCAGCACCCCTTCAAAAGACAACCGTTAATGTTAACGCGTCATGATTTGAAAGCGTGCCGCGTGGTCTTCTCGGGGTGAGAACATCGTGGTATTAGGTTGGGATTAGTTACCGCAAACCTAGACAAGATGTAAGTCTTCCTAAATATGGAAACTCTGACTCGCAGATGTAGGAGGGGGTTACGGGACGTGACATCAGAGACGCCTGTCAAGCACCACGTTTCAGGATTCGGGACGGCCTTGCCCAGGGGCAGAGATGATGTTATCTCGATTTCCCTTCCAGTCGTGTCTTAAATATGGAAAATGTATAGTTTCCCTCTACATTTCCAGTACACCAACGTTCCTAACAAAATATTTCAAGATAGCCCTGAAAAGTTCTGGGAATTTGATTTTTTTTTTTCTGAGGCAGAGAATACTCAACTTATTTTGTGATTCTGTAAGATACTTTTGATTCTTTGGGATTTTTTTTATGCTTTCTTCTTCAGGATAGAGTGAAAAACATGGTTAATTCAAAAAAACAATTTTAAGGGGCTCCTGGGTGGTTCAGTCAGCTAAGCGTCTGCCTTCTGCTCAGCTCATGATCCCAGAGTCCTTGCTCAGAAGGGAGTCTGTTTCTCCATCTCCTTTTGCCCCCCGACCCCAAATAAATAAAATCTTTTAAAAAACCACAACTTTAAATGAATGTCAAGTATTTATGAGTTAACTTATCCTACAAAAAGACAATCAAAATTTTCATTAAAAAAGTTATGCAAAATAATTTTATTGCTAATAACAGAAACCAGATTGGAGCATATTTTAAAGTTATAAGCTTTAAAACATTATAAAATAATAAACTTGTTATTATAAAATGTGGAACTTATTATGGAGGTCCAGCATGGGATGGGTGCTGGAACTTTGCCAGCCTGGGAGCAGGAAGTGGAAAACCACCCAGAGGAAGTCCCTGAGCTTTCAGCCTCCCCTTGCAGAGACGTGTGTCCCCTTGAGCCTGTGCACCTCCCCGCTTTCTCCCGTCTGTGGTCTGACCGCCTCTGCACATTCTCGCGTGGAGGACAATGGACTCACGACCGATGCTCCTGGTTCACATCCCTGTCCGCTCCGTTCGGGGGGATGCCAATGGTTCCCGGAATCACTTTGCCCCAAGTCCACATTGGTGGGAAGAGGAGTGGCTTGAATCAGGTGTCCATGGGTGACCCCGGTTCCTTATGCACCGTCACCCCCTTCTCCATGCCAGAGGGAAAGACAAAGGCTGGAGTTCAGAGCCCCTGACATCTAACACAGACACACCGCACAGCCGATGAAACAAAGGTGGAAATCCACAGGGACACAGGTGCTCCCCCTCCGCTCTCTCCTTCCCGCCTGGGAGATGCTGCCGTAGCCACGCTGTCACCAGGAGGCACCAACTTGAGGACAAGGCCAGGGGTGAGTGCTACGAGCCCCTGACAGGCCACCCTAAGACGTGCAGCTGGAGCAGCAGGACAGGTGAGGGCTCTGGGAGAACACCTGACTTCTGGTGTCTGCCGGTGCCTACAGTGTGAGTGCTCCCGGCCAATCTCCAGAGGCTGAGGGTTCCCAAAATGCCTGAGAAGGTAAGTGTCAGCTCTTGGCAGCCAGAAGGAGCCAGGCTCGTCCCCCACTATTCCCCACACAGTATGTCTAAGTATGTGACGTTATCAGTTGAGCCAGCCCTCGTGATAACAGAATAAAACGGCTTTATACTCCTGCCCCGACCCACATACCTTCACAACCAATGGAAAGTTCAGGCTCAGATTCAGGGTGCTGTTTTAGGGCCTGGTGTCCCCCTGAGGACTGGCCTGTTCTGCCTTCTGCCTACCCCGTGGGTCTGTCCACACACATATGGATATGCCAGCCTGCACCTCCGGGCTTGAGACACACCCCACCCAACATTCACCCTTTCACTGTCCCTTGAGCCAGTGTGGCCAGCTCTGGGGAGATTAGGTCTGGGAGAGGCCCAGGACACAGCAGTGGCTCAGAACTTTCTGGGCAGGAACTCAAGGGTCCGTTGTCCCTGCAGTGTCTCACACAAGGGGAGGCACACAGTTATAGAGCCCTCTCATTGCAACTTGGCTGTGACAGGCGAGAAGCATCCGCCTGCGTCCCGGGGGTTGCTGGGGGTTGAGTCAAATTGGGGTGAGCTCGACCAGAGCAGCAGTTTTCATCTGTGTCATTTACGATGTGTCCCCAAGTGCTAGAACTGCAGAGGAGTTAATAAATCTCTATTGCGTGAGTGAGACGGCTCATGAGAACCACTGTGAACAGCCAGTCTCACGTCTCCACATCACCATCAAGAGCTGAGCGCAGGCCAGAGTCAGGGGCCGGAGAGGGACAGCTCAGCCCAGGGTCCAGGTCTGGGTCCCAGCTCCTTGGGGGCCCTCTCACCTTTTAGAGCAAGGGGTCACCTCTCTACCAATTAATGTCAATACCAGAAATCTTCAGGATCTAACTTCTGTGCATGAAGGATTTATCCCTGTCACTTGTGTGGGCACCGAGTGATGCTTGTCTGATATTAGACCTTCTGCAATTCTGAATTGTTAACTAAAACCTATGGATTCTTCCGGATCGTCTTAAGCATGATGTTCAATAAAATCCATGTTCACTTCCAGCCTCGCATGCAGAAATACCAAAACACATGAGAAAAATCTCGCTGGGGTCTGGAACCGTCAAAGACAAACCCATGCTTCTGGATAACCCAGGACCTTATCGTCAGGAGGCGCATCTATTTTGCTCAGCGGTGAGTTGTAGTTAAACAGGCACTGCTGATACTTAGGGAAATGTCATGCCCTCCTGAAGCAAATTACAGTCTCTGTATTTCTTAGACCACTTGATTTTCTGCGAAAGTGAGTCTAACAGAGAAAATTATTCAGCAAGTATTGTAAGCTTTTATATATGGATTCCTTGAGAATTAGCAAGTTTCAATTCTTTTCTGAACTTTAGCTAACCAAATTAAAACAATTTTCAGTAACCTAATCAAGTTATTTAGGTACCATTCATTCCTGCTGCAGATTTTTAAGAAATGTATAGAGGTGAAAGGAAAAGATTTACAAATTAACGTGAGCTGCCTTAGAAAATTCAGCCGAGGCACCAAAGGGGAGGTGGGTGGGGAAAGTAGAGAGGGTCCCTGGTCGAGCTCCAGGAAGCTGCCAGGGGTCATATCCTGTGGGGGCTGCGTGTCAGGTCCGGAGCACAGGTGGGATTGAGAATCGAGCGGCTTGCCCAGGACTACGTCCCGGGTCGGGGCCGAGCTACGGCAACTCGGGCCAGTCTGCGTCTTGCTCTGCAGCACGAGGAGTGTCAGGAGGCAAAAGTGGTTCTCTCGAGTTCCGCGTCGAAACATTCTTTCTGGGATGCCAACGTTTTGTTTTACTGCATTGGTCAAACGGTGATGGAGATCAAATTGTTTGCAGATAGTTGACATACTCGGAAGTATTGAAATGTATGGTCATGACGTACAGTCGACTTGTGAGCGAGGGCGGACTCGCGTGAAGTTTTCGGTCTTCCTTAAAATAAAAGGAAAGCTTACGGTTTAGGATCATCTGAAGTGATGAGTCCTGCTGTATATTCTCAGACTCAACTACAACACAGAGCAGGCTGGGTTTGTGAATCAGCCACTCATCTGTGGTGCAGGGTGGTATTTATTAAATCACACCTCATGACCCTAACCCAGAGTCATGAAGCCTGGAAGGGCAGAAATCTGAGAAACGTGGCCAAACTGAAGTGAGAGCACACGGTTTCAAATAGCACAGGCTGAGCCGTGCTCACAGAGACCCTCCCAGCCCCACCGTATAGGCTGAGCTGTGCTCACAGAGACCCTCACAGCCCTGCCGTGTAGGCTGAGCCACATTCACAGAGACCCTCACAGCCCTGAGGTGTAGGCTGACCCATGCTCACAGAGACACTCACAGCCCTGCCGTGTAGGCTGAGCCAAGCTCACGGAGACCCTCACAGCCCTGAGGTGTAGGCTGAGCCATGCCCCTGGAGACACTCACAGCCCTGCCATGTAGGCTGAGCCATGCCCCTGGAGACACTCACAGCCCTGCCATGTAGGCTGAGCCATGCCCCTGGAGGCACTCACAGCCCTCCCATGTAGGCTGAGCCACACTCACAGAGACACTCACAGCCCTGCTGTGTAGGCTGAGCCATGCCCCTGGAGGCACTCACAGCCCTGCTGTGTAGGCTGAGCCATGCCCCTGGAGGCACTCACAGCCCTCCCGTGTAGGCTGAGCCACGCTCACAGAGACACTCACAGCCCTGCTGTGTAGGCTGAACCATGCCCCTGGAGGCACTCACAGCCCTGTCGTGTAGGCTGAGCCATGCTCACAGACACACTCACAGCCCTGCCGTGTAGGCTGAGCTGGGCTCACAGAGATATACCTTTTCTTCTTAGACCTAACATGAGCAAATGATAACGAGAGCAAAGTTGTTTCAGGGTCTGTGGCTGCTGCTTACTGAGCCCCAGCTGAGCATGCCGTTCTTGACTGACTTCACCTCTGATCTCTCAAATCAGCCTCGCATCTGTGGGATTGTCTCTATTTCTCTGAGGGAAGAACCAGAGCCCTGAGACATCTCGGGACTCTTGCTGAGCCACGGGCAGCACATAAAAGAGCACAAACAATGTTTTGCCCTATATCTTTATGCCTTTGGAACATCCAGGATTTCTGCACAGCCAACCTGCCGTTGTCGTGGATTTACTGACAACCTATGTGGAACCCACCCTGTGCCAGGTTCCATTCTTAGCACTTGACAGACCTGGCTTCTCTGATCCCCATAACAACCATCATTATCCCCTTTCCACAGGTGGAAACTGAGGCAGGGAGCGGTCGGTGCCTTACCCAAGGTCCTGTAGCTTCTCAGGAGTGGACTTGGGCAGCCTGGCTCCAGGGTCTATGTCCTTGACCACTGAGGCCAGCTGCTCATTGGTGGTGCTCTGAGATATTGCTTCAGCATCCCTGGATCACAGCATTTGAGCCCGTGTCCTGTCTGGTCTGTGGGTTTAAGCCCAGGGTTAGACTGCAGAAGGAGACCCGCTGCGTGAGTGAATGTTTTCTGTGCCAAGTTGACTGTTTTGTTATCTCAGTGAGAAAACATCTCTGTGAGAACCAGGGACATTTGGTAATCCCCCTGCATTCTGTCTATAAATGCAATTAACCGACTTGGTCAATTTTCACAATATTTCCTACGTGCTTCTGAGCAATCGGCACTACAAAGACGTCCTGTTAGGTTGAGCTGCCTTGGCACTGCCAAATGCTCATGTCAGCACTTTGCCTCATGCCCAGGGCTGGAGTGGCAGCGGCCCTATTGAGGAGACAAGACGGGCTGCTGTGTGATGCTACAGCAATTTGGGAAGGCAAAGCCAGAGCAGCAACGGGGCCGCCCCGCAAGGTGCAAGAAACCCGCACGCAGGAACAAAGAGGGCAGAAGTTTCTATTTATGCATTGATGCATGTGTTTATTTATAACATATTTTTCCATAAAAGGATTTAAGGTAGTTAATGACATACTCATTTTTTATATGTTAAAATGTGAATACTGAATTTTTCCCCTTAGGAATATAGCCTACCTAATTGTTCATTTTTATGAATATAACTCCAGAGAACATCAAGAAAACCATTTCTAAAATATGAACATCATATGTATTGTTTGAGATAAAACATGAAAGACAGAAATTTATAGGATTGAAGGCAGTTATGGAATTTTAAAGCAATTGTTTTCCTTTTGGAATGCTGGAAAAAAATTTCATTTCTTTAGAGTCTAAAGGGAAGAAAAGGCATTGAAAGCAGCCAGGCACAGCCAGGGACGAGAGGGACTCTGTGAGAGACACTGACTGAGGCAGCTTTCCTTGAACCTTCTGTATTTCCATGTCTTTTTCCCCACATTCTGCCTGTTTGCAGATGACCCATGCTTGGCAGTTGGGGGAAAAAATCGCTCACATGTATTTGGCCCCATTCTTTCTTTCCACTGCTGTGACCTTCCTTCCACTAGAAAACCAATTACTACAAGCCAAAACTAATTTGCTTTGAGAAAATTATTGGTATGAAGTTTCCAGTTTCTAGTAGGTTGGGATGTACCAAAAATGTCCATACAATGTATTGACCAATTTTTTAACACAGTTGTGTATTTTTCCATATGTATGTTATGGCCCCAAAAAACACAAATTATGTTCATTTGCGACTATGACAGAGTCAAGTTCATTTTAAAAAGGTTTAGAGAAACATTTATCATCTTTGTAGAAAAATCACAAAAACGTTTTCTATAGCATAGGAAATGTCCATTTATCAACTAATATTTATCAACAACATTAATTAATGTCTTTCTTGTGGTTATACCTGAGTCCTTAATGAAATGAATTTTTATAAGCTGCAGGGTTCTTGCTAAACTTGCCGTAAAAATAATCCTGATTGTGGTCAAAAGGCTATTCACTCTCTCAAACATTCCTTTCAAAAGCTTTCTTGAGAGAGTAGCAGGTGCCAGGTGCGTTCCCACCTCTTGGTCTTCCCTTTAATTGCCAGCACCTGAATTTCTCTTTGGAGGACTTTCCTTGGGAAGTATTATAGAACTACAGGTTAGTGAAGCACTTTGTGCACATGACAAAAGCCAGAAGTGCCCAGAAATGTCCACTCCTTCCCTCCAGGGCAGCCTTCAGACAGTGGCTGCCTGAGGAAGTAGAGGGAAGCTGGACTCCGGTGCCAGAGCTGGGAGAAACCTGGAGGCACACTTCTACTCCAGGGTCCCTCGTGGGATCCGGCCGAGGCTGGGACTGTCTGAATGCATTCTTGCACAGCTTCTTTTTTGCTATCCCACACCTGGGAGTAATTTCTTAATACTCACTGTGGGCAAGCTCTTAGAGCGTGTTTTGAGGAAACCTGACCTAATAACCAGGCTAGATGGTAGATGGTAGAAATTCAAAACAAATATTTCTCACCATGGTTCAAAATGGTAACCTTTTTTCCACTGGTTTGATACATTCTTAATAATGTAAGTGATAAAGTTAATGTTTTCAAACTTCTTTAACAATTTATGTATGATATTCAAAGCTTCGTCAATAGAATCACCTATGCTCAGATTGGAAAAATGCCTTATCTGGACTGGAGGGCCTGGGAGACAATGAGGAAGTGATGGGGGGGGGGGCTTAGAGGTGTGGTTGGCCAGCTCCTTTCTTATACGCTATTTCATACATATGAGGCTCAGAGACTTATGAAGTCTACAGAGGAGAAGAAAATTGGCTCAGCCAATTCAAGCATTCCCTCTCAATCACTGCTGAGGCAAAATTGACAGAAGATGTTAACTATGTTGATGTAAGGATTCAAAATTTAAAAAGAAGAAAGAATCCACCTAACTAAATATGTGAGGCCGTTGATCATAACTGCCCGTTTAGACAAGTCCCATTTCTTCCCTCTGGCTGCAAGCCACCAAAGCCCTAACAATGGGCCACCCGATCCATCTTGATTGAATAAATTAACCTGAAGTAGTCCATGTGCCTCAAGTGTGTGCTGCCTACATTCCAATGCCAGAAGCAACTGAAAACTCTTGGGAAAATAAAGGGCCCACAAAAAGACAGTAGCTGCCCCAGTTCTGCATTGGGCAATTCAAGGGAAAGGGGTCAACTTTCCTGTGTGTTCTTCATCAGACAAAATCATTGTTTCTAAAAATGATTGTTGTCAAAACCTGAAGGCTGAGTTTCCCACTCTCCTCAGGGCCCACGCAACAGGTGAGGGCCTGAAGCAAACTTTCCCAAGTGGGATCAGATATGGACTAAAACCAAGTAACAGTGAGCTGTGAGTCACTTCCGGAGTGAAGGACAGCCATGTTCCCTCCTGAACTTTCTCTGCTAGATTTTCTCAAACTACTCTGTAAAGGGACAGTGAGCAGCAGATTCCCCTAATGCTCCCACTTGTCTTCAATAGGGATCTATATTTTGTGTGGGCAGATAGAGCATGACAATCACAATTTCTTGGAAACACAGTTAGTTATTAGTAAGCTAGAAAGTCTTATCAGATGATCTTATCATCTTCTTACATCACTTGACCTATCATCAAACATTCCATACTTTGTGCCATAACAAAACAAATTGTTCCTTTATAGACAGATATGCACGAAGTACAAAGTGAAGATTGAGCAAGTATCCATCTGATTCAATCATTGCACACACATATTCTCCCTGTACTCCCTGGGGGTCCTCCTCCACTCCCCTCACTTCCTAGGGGCTGGGCACTTACAATTCCCATGTGTTTCTTTCTCTAGCTAAATCTGCATGTCCCTTACAGGTAAACACAATTGTTACCTCTCACCAAAGACTTGCTAGGTGACGGAGGTGTCTGGCTCCAGGTATCTCGTTAATATCAGATTTCTCCAGAACTTGGTTTTCCCAGCTTGGAGCAGTCTGGGCAGTTTTCAGAGGATTTGTCTTGCTTCCCAGTCGGGTCTAATTGCTCACCCCCCTCCTTATATGGACACCCCTCTGTCCATAAGGGGCCCTTTCTGTTCCTGTGGCCCCACAACCACCACCAGTAAGATCTGGCAAGAAGTTAACGTGCGACTTCACAGTTACCGATTTTTGGGTCCCTGCTATGTGCAACATACATCATCCGGTGTTGCAGGGAATTACAAGATGAACAAGTAAAAGAGGGGTAAGACTTTGTGTTTGCCCTCAGGAATCCTCCCTGCCATCAGGAAACATCAGAAGAGCCTTCACATCAGATAACTTGAGAGTAGACTTCTGGTTTCCTTTGAGCCCCAGCTTCTGAAGGTTTGGTGGGAGCCTCGACCGCTAAGAATTAGGAAATGCAGAGCCATGAGAAACACTAGAGATAAGGAAATCATTTCAGATGTTATTGCAACTCTCCAAGTAAGTGAAGATGATGCCTTCAGGAGGTAGAGGGACGTGGGCAGGGAGCAGTGGAGGAAATGGCAGAATATTGAAGAAGCAGAATCATGGGAGCTCATTGTGGGTAAGGGGGAGGGAGAAATCAGCACGACTCCAGGGTTCCAGCTTGGGCAGCTGGGTCACCATTCATGATGCTGAGAACACTAGGAATGTAGAAAACCTGGGGAGGCGATAGCTTCGGTGCGCCGTGGTGAGTTTGGAGTAATGCAAGGCACTTAAAGCCACCCCACCGCAGGCAGTGAGAGACCTTTACGTGGAGCTCAGGAAGAGCCAGAGATGTGGGGTGGGGTCAGAGACAAAGGTGGAAAATGTCAATAAGGCCTCCAGGGAAGATGAGGTTTCTAGAGTGCTGTGGAGGGGAACCACAGGATAGGACATTGCCCAGAGTAACACCACGGTCTGGTCACTGTGACAGAGGTGCCCTGTTCCTGCCCCAGGCTAGCCCTTCCCCTTGCACCATGGAAATTTGCCCTCCTGCCTTCCAGGGCTCCTGCCCAAGGAGCTGTCCCTTCTTTTCCTCCTTTGTTTCCTTTCTGGTGGTTGGAACATGGTCATGTCCTTCTTAAAGGCAAAAAACAATAACAACAACGACAAAACAACCCCACTGGACCCTGTCTGCCTCCACCTTTCTTAACATTTACAGAGTCACAGACAGATCTCTCATCTACACGTTTGTCTCCATTTTCAAACCTTGCCCCTCACCCTTCAACACCCTACTCTGCTTGGGGCTCCATCACTCCCCAAATGCAACTTCAGGTCTCCAGTGACTTCTACAAGGAGAAAGACTCACGGACTTTCCTCACCTCCCTGGATCCCTCTGTAACAGTGTTCGGCATGGAGTACACATGTCTTTCTTGTTGAAACACCCTCTCTTCTCTTGGCTTTGATGACATAGACACTTTCCAGGATCTCCTCCTGCTCTTCTGCCCATCCCTTAGCCAGTCTGTATTAACCAGCGATTAGAGATTGCTCGTAGTTTGATCGCAAGTCTCATCTCTTCTGTTCTAGAAGCTTCTAAATCTCACCTAGAGTCAAGTCCTGATTTACACAGATATGCAGGTCACCTGCCCATTTGCATTTGTGTCTGCAGCCCAGCCCTCCTTCCCTGCTCATAACAAGCACAGTCAGCTCAGCGTGCCTTCTTGGAGAGCCCAGAAATACCTCACACCCTACACCCTGACGCGGGAGCCCCTCCCTGGGCTGGTGCCTTGCAGAGCAGCCAGTCTCAGTGAAGGTGACAGCCAGAAGCCACGCTATGCTGCACCTTCCTTGCCCCACAGTTCCCACATTGCTTCCCTCACCAAGACTTGCTGAGTTTCCTCCTCCATTCCCCCCTGTCCCCATTCATCACTCCATCATCCTTGCCCAGCCCCCCAATTTCCCCTGGTCCACACACCACTCTGCCCCATCCATTCTGCTGCTGCTCATACTTCCTCCTCCATAAGCCTATGGGATGAATTTACCCATGCATATCAACCCTGCCCGCCTGGCTCCCTCCCTTACATTCCTGTTGTGGCTTCCCAAAGCTCTGAAGAGAAAGGAAAATCCCTAATCAAGATCAGGAGATCTTAAGTGCTCTGTCCCTAACTGAATATCCAAATGCTTCCTCTTGTTTGCCACGCTCCCCCCCACCCTCTTGCCACAGGGCCTTTGCACATGCTGCTTCTTCTGGCTGGTAGCTCTTCCCTCCCTCTGAAGAAAGAGCTCCTTTAAATGTCAGTTCCAGCCTACTTTGACAAAAAAGCATTCCCTGGCCTCCCTGGCTTGTTCAGCTCCTTCTATTTTAGGACCCACAGAGCCTGTGCCTCTTCTTGGCCACATGAGTCATAACAGCAAGTTTACCTGTGTTTGTGTGATGATCTAATAAGTGCCTGTGTCTCCTCCCAACTATAAATCCATAAGGACAGTGACCACACATGTCCCAGCTCACCACTGCATCCCATCTCAGTGCCCAGAACAGTGCCCAACACACAGGGAGCGTGGCCATGTGAACAGGTAGAAAGAACTCTGAGACATCCAAACCAGAGCAAACTGACAACATGAGGTCCCGCGGAGATGGGGAAGCCGGAGCCGGGTCTCTTCTGCAGTTCAAAAGATTTCGGGACCCACTGTTACCATTTTCTTATAAACAAATGATTAGCTCATAGTTTAACCTCACTGCTATTTATAAGATAAAAATAATAATTATATCTCTTTCATCATGATGGCCTGCCCAAGAGGGCAACAACTGGGGAGACTCAGAGGGATAACTTCGGAGAGCACTCCACTTAGGGATTTTCATCATTGACTTGGGTGAAAGCATGGAGATGCTTTAATTAAATATGGAGTTTGTTTAAAATGAAACCGAACAGCTGACAGAGTAGCTTAAAGACAGATTAAGGGTTTAAACGATTGAAATATATAGTGGCAACAACAAGTCTTGCTCCAAAGTAATGCAAGTGCAAATCTGTAAAAGGGGGAAAAATTAAACAAAGAAAAAGCAAGAAATGAGGGAAACAGCTAGAAAAGAAGGAGGAAGAACTCCTGAAGAGTATGGCTGTTCAGCAACCAGGTATGTGCCCGCAGAGCGATGGACACTGAATGGTTCGGTCTCTGCTGCTGTGAGGGTCTTTCCTGTGTCAGCTTCCCTCCGGTAACTCATGGCCATTCAAAAGGCAATCTCCATTTCTCCACACTTGTCCTCCCTAATAAATAGTCTGTGCCCTTGGAAAATTATTGACCAAGGCTACTTAATACTTAATTTGATTTTATTTGTATCCATCAGAATTAGTTTTGAAAAAAAATTGAACTATGATCATATCTAATAGATACATTGTTATACTTCGAATGATAAAATGTTCACTTTTATTTATGATCACAATAACTTGGTAACCGGAGGCACGGTGCCCTGTCATTTCCAGGGACACAGTCCATGGCAGAGACCTCACCCTCTTCTGTGCACGGGACCCCCAGGATCCATGGAGCAAGGATTAGTCATCAGGCATTTCACTGAATGTTGGGAAATGAGCATTTTTTCAGAGCTAATTAGCAGAATTCAGGGACCCAGTAGAGAAGTTCATCACCTCACCTGGGAGATGAATTCTCCTTCTTTAGAAAGGAAGTATCCCCAAAGCCCAATTTTTTTCCAGTTCTGTTAAAATATATCGACATATGACATAGTGTGAGTTTAAGGTATGCAATATCATGATGTGATAGAGGTATACGTGTAAAAGGATGATCAGCATTAGGTTACTTAACACATCAAAACAAAATGTGAGTTAACATTTGTATGTATGTACATATGGTGAGAACTTTAAACATCTACTTCTTGGCATCCTTCAAATATATAATACAGTATTATTAACCGTACCTGGCATGCTGTACATGACTTCCCCATGACTTATGTATTTGATAACTCCAAGTTTGTACCTTTTGACCCCACTCACCCATTTCCCTAGCTCCCACTCTCTGCCTTTGGCAAGGGTCAATCTGTTTTGTTTCTAAGAGTTCAAAAATGTTTCAGATTCCACGTATAGAAAGATCAGACAGCATTTGTCTTTCTCATTCTGACTTATTTCACTTAGCATAATGCCCTCAAGGTCCATCCGTGTTGTCCCAAATGGCAGGGCTTCCTCCTTTTTACAACTGAGTGGTATTCTGTCGTATGTATGTCCCACACTTTCTTAACCCCCCACCCTTGTAGGCTGTTTTCATGTCATGACTATTGTGAATAATGCTGCAATAAACATGGGAGTGCAGATATGTCTTCAAGATAGTGATTTCATTTCCTTTGGATAAACACCCAGAAATTAAAATTTCCCCAAGCCCAAACTTCAGAGAGGGTGGTGATGTGATTACTCATCTAATCTACTTGGAACTTTCACATTCACATTCACTCTCAGGAGGTTTTACTCTTTTCATTTTACCCTTTACTCCTTTGAACATTTCTAAATTTCTATTTTGCTTGACTTACCACTTGCTTTGGATAGAATGCATGATGATCACAGCAAAAGACACAGATGTTTCTGGCCCCACTTTGTAACATCTGCATTGTTTGCAGAGCTCTTGATTCTTCCTATGACTCAATACACAATACGCCAATATTCCTTACAGAGCCGGGGCTTTATCCCACGTGAGCCTCGGAGGACTGCTTTCCTCTCCGTTAGGGGGAGGGAAGTCTGTGGCATGCGTGGACTCTGCAGAGAGGGGTGACCCCCTCAAGTCTGCACTGCAGGGAAAGTTACAAATCCATCAAGTTGGAGAGAATTGAGCTTATTAATGTCCCAAATGCATTAATCTTAGCGTTTAGATTACCTTTTTCAAGCTTAGAAAAGCAGTTCTGCTTGTAATTATCTTCTCATAAAATGTAATCATAAATGACACCACAGCTCTAAAATAAACCAGAGGAAACCAGAATATTTTATGTGGGATTTAACATTCTGCTGGGCTCCTTTCCACAATGTACAAGCTCAGATAATATGTCAGAGATTAACTCGGCCATTCTTTCACTTAGACTTTGTGCAGCAGATTTCACGTTATTTAAAAAGCTTTATATAAAAGTCATTCAAACGTGAATAATTGAAATTATTTTTAACGATCGTCCCATTAGAGACCCAACTTACACAGATCTCCAACTGACCTAGTTTTTTTTTTCTTTCTTTCATCAGCTTATTTTACTGCTGAATTCAAACAGATTCATCTCTAAGTAGATAGGTACTTTTCAAACAATATTGGGAAACAGCTACCTTTAACATTTGTTCTTTGCCTATGTCATCTTTGTGTTGTCTTGGAACACAGGGACTCGCCTGATACGCGTGTACGTGGATTTTCCCCACAAATCCCTGTCAATTATGCTGCCAAATAGTGCTTGATGTCTGTAACCTTCCATTGTGAGGAATGTACGTTTAATTACTAGGAAAACGACTATGAGGTAACAGGTCAAGACGGGCATGGCTACTGCCGGGGAGGCGCTCGGTCTGCACAGGAGTGAGAGGGGCCGATGCTCCGTGGCCTCGCCCCCCAAACCGCGTTCACTGGAGGAGTCCTGAATACAACGCCAGCCTCTTCCTCCACCCAGCAGGGTGAGAAGCTGCTTCATTAATAAAAATAACTCAGTTATCAAGCATACATGTGAACATGCCTTAAATGTTTACAAATAGAAATATTCATTCACTCACTAATCTTGATACAAGGTCAAAGACTTTTCTTTGGATAAGACTTTCCTCATTGGAAGGAATCAGCATCATGATTCCTCGTGTGCTTGTTTCCACAAAGTCTAGCGATTCCTGAAGATATTTGCAAAACAATCTGAGTGTGGTGAGCAAGTAGAATTTCTCTGAATTGTGTGCAGTTGTATGACAGAACGTTTAAGTGATGCTTTTATGAAGTTTTTGCAAAGCATGCAACTTAGTTTTCCTAGAAAAAAAAAATAGCGTTCCTCAAACTTATGTTAATTTTCCATACAGTAAGTGTGTTGGTACTGAGTAGGCTCTGGGCTGATTTTTTAAAATATTTTGTTTATTTGTTTTTGCGAGACAGAGAGAGCGAGCAGGAGCAGGAGGAGCGGGGGCCAGAGGAGGAGAGGGAGAAGCGGGCTCCCTGCCGAGCAGGGAGCCCGATGTGGGACCCAATCCCAGGACCCCGGGATCATAACCTGAGCCGAAGGCCAACGCTTCACCGACAGAGCCCCCCAGGTGCCTCCTTGGTTGGTATTTAACTGAGCTGTATAATTGAATAATAGGGGTAAAGGATTCGAACAGGACCAGGGAAAACCAAAGCTGATTCTTGGTGAATGTGACGTAAGGAGCAGGAGGGAGGCGGGACAGCAGCCCTAGCAGCGACATGTGCCTTCTCAGGTCGGACGGAGAGCCGGTCGGGTCATGAGAATCGGGAGATTCCTCAGTCGGGCCCTGGTCTGGACCCTGCACGTAAGTGTGAGCTTTCTAGTTACTCTCCTGATAAGCAAAGCCAGGACCCTTCCATCCCCATGTGACAGTCGGCACACGCTTTCCTGCCATGAGTCCTGCCTGGAGTCGGGCCTTAAGCAAGCACATCACACAGCCTCATGGGGAGAAGCAGGGCCATACTCAGGAGTTTGCCAGCTGGGCTCCTTGCTTTGGGACTCAGCTGCAGAACCCCAGGCCAGGAAGCCTATCAGAGAGGGTGGGCATGTCTGCCGGGCACGGCCACCCTGCCCAGCCATCCCCCTCTGGCCTTTGCAAGCTCCACGTCAGCAAAGTTGTCTCTACCAACAGGACCCAACGGTGGTAGAACATGGAGGGTCTTTGAAGGATCTTGGATGTCATATATTTGATCTCTAATTCTCCTTAGGTGGCTGCTAATGGAAATCTTGGCCAACTGTGAAGGGCACCCAACCGCATGGCCTCACTGGGTCCGTTGTGGCCCCACCACGGACTTACCACAAGGGAAGGAAGGGAAGCATGTGAGGCCACGGAGTGAATTCAAGTGGTCCTTAGAGAGTGGAAGGGGCCATTATCAGCTGTCACAGGGAATCGGGAGGCATAGGGAGGGGACTTCCCCTCTTTCTGTCTCCTGTGCCTGGTAATTTGCTCCACTGGTCACCGTCCATGCTCTTGGAGGGGAGACTGAGATTCTCGCCTGAACTGTGTTCGTTACTTACGTAAAACACTGCAGTGGGTCAGAGTTCAAAAAATAAAGAACAGAACACTGCCAAGTGCACTGAGAGCCTCTGAAGACTTGCTGTGAAACACCCTTTGCCAAGGGAACTCCAGATGTGAGAAGAAACCCCCTTGCTCAGGGGCCGCCTGCTAGCAGGACGCCAGTGGCTGTAGTGGCTGTGCTGGCTGCAGCCGCGTCCCAGACACGCGGTACAGGGGGCGGGTCTACGCTTGTGCACAAGGGTGGAAATATTTTGGAAAGCAGAGCTCACCATACGGTTTGGAGGCTTCACCTTCTCCTCCTTCCCCGCAGTGCCTGTGTCTGCTTGAGTCAGCCGTGTGCCAGCAAGAAGGAAAAACACACTCGGAAGACATCTGAGCCTCGGGAGCCACGTGGACACCTGTGGAACCACGGAGGCATGGGCGGGACGCGAGGACACCTGCTCACAAGGCCTCCTGGAAACCCCGGGAGGGAATCTGAGGCCTCAGGTGCCTCTGACTCATTTGGGGCTTATCTGCTCAATCTCTGCCACTTCTTGCTGGGTTTTATTTTTGCCCTCCGCAAGTTGTGCAAAATTCACCTTGAAAGCGAATCTCAGCGAAGTGTATTTTTCTGGGAGGCGACACCTGCCCCATGCTTCGGTTTCTCAGCGTGGGGAACGTTATCCAACCGGCGAACTACACACAGAAGCAAGCCCAAGGACAGCGCTAAGAGCAAAACGAAGGGCAGCTGTAGCTGCACGTTTATCAGGCGTGTACGGTGGGCCATGCCCGTGCCTGGGTGACGTCATTGACTCCCTCCCTGCACCCCGACAGCGTGGCCTCCGTGCCCCCACGATTCCCCTCACACAGAGAAGCATGCCCGTGAGAGAAAGGGGGTGCTGACAGATACCGAACAGCCAGCAGTCCCGGGCACAAAAGCTCTGATGTGTAGCATTTGCCTATTTCAATGGTGTAAATGCTCCCACCCTGGACGATGTGAAGTGCCTGCCACGATGTCACCATCTGTGGAACTGGGAAGTGATGGGCAGCCAGGTGCAGCCAGGCCAAGAGAGGAAGGAACTGACCACCCCAAGGGCTACCGATGAGAGAAAGCTGGCTCAGGAGTCAGACCCCGGCAGGTCTGAGGCGGTTTGAGTCCATGATCATTTGACATCATGGCCTCCCTTTCCAGGCTATGGCTTTTTAAAAATGGAAAAGCTGCAGAGGATAATTCAGCCGTCGTGAGTCCCCTGGCTAGTGCCTAATGCACTTCAGTTTTCCGTGTTCTCTGTTTCCTGAAAATAACACCGAAGCTGCCCACCACCCGGGCTGTGGGGACCCCGGCACGCAGCGGGGTCGGCATCCAGACCAAGGGCTCTGCCTTCCTTCCAGGTGTTATTATTCTTGGTTCCCAGATGTGAAAGATGTTCCCCCGGACGGCCCCTTTCTCCTGCCCTTGATGTTTGCTGGCTGCTACCCGCCTTGTCACTGGTGTCTGTCTTCAGCTAGGAGGAGAGGTTGGATCAAGATCCAGAAGCGGCTGGCCCCCTGTTGAACTGCTATGGAGCCAGGTCTACAATGATCTGACTCCTCCCAGAGCCCCCTTGCCTGGGACGTTCCCACGACACGGCTGCGCGTCTTGCAGGGAACATTTGAACCAAACACCGGTGATGCCACCAACGTTTGACTTGGAGCAAAGCTTAACTGCAGGGCTTCATGACACACTTCCAGAAGGACGCACGGTTCCCAACCCAAGAATCGCTTTGTGCGAACAGTGGGGTTGGCAGAGCTGCAAAGGCAGGGGCGGAGACGGCAGGGGCCCTGCCAGGCCGCTCCACGCCTCCCGAAGGAGACATTCTCCATCCTGCAAGCCACTCCCGCGTGGGGCAGTGAGGGTCACAGAGTCCGGGCCACCGCACAGGAGTGGGTTCATTTCGGGAGCAAAGAGAGTCAGAGGGCTCCGACTGTGGAGACGGTCTGTGTTTGTAAGGTCATTGACAGTGTTCGTGAGCTCCGTTCCCATGTAAGCATCTTCTCACGCAGGAACTCAAATGCGCCTAGTTATTCCTCCCAAGGCAACGGCCTCCTTCAGCCTCAGTTTCTCCTTCTGTAGCCTGAGGTTGATATGCTCCCTGTTTAGCTGTGGAGCATACCAGACAGGTTCTGGTGCTAAGGCAACAAGGAGCTGCCCACTCCCCCTCCCCCTCCCTCCTGGCTGCTGAGCACGGAGGCATCCTGAGGCAAAGCCGGCCCGGTCACAGTGAGGAAGCCCACGCAGGGAATAGCAGCAGCGCCCGGCCGTGCACTGTGGGCCAGCGAGAAGCATGCAGGAGTCCCGCTGGGAGAACACAGGCCGGGGTTGGACACCTGAGATTCAGGCCCAGACCTGCCGCTCCTGCCGTGGGGGCCTGGGCCAAAGCTTTCTCTTCTCCACAGCTGCGCTCCCTCTGGACAATGCCGCTCCCTATCCAGGCAGGCTCACCCCAGGGCCCTGTGAGGGGGACAGGAGAGGAGGCCAGCCTGGACGTTCAGGGGAGAGAACTGGGTGGCAGTGACTCAGACAGGAGAGGACCCAAGGGGACTGCAACTGCCCTTCTCCAAGGGAGAAGACGGCAGAGCGGCCCGGGCCCCTGGTCCAGGAACAGCCCTGAGCTCAGATCCATGACGCAGGGAGACATTTCCGACAGTGCCCGGCTTAGCTCGGGACGGGCTGCTAGTGAGCCTGCGAGTCCACTGTCACAGGAAAAGTGTCCAGGGCAGGAGTGGGGGACAGCTTTCCTGCCGAGATCCTGCTGGGGCTGAGACCGCCTCCCCAGGCTCCTCTTCGGCTCTGCCTAGCACTGCTCCCAGGGCTTCGGACGCCCAGCTCACCCATTCGGAAGCTCTGCTTTTTTTTTTTTTTTTAAGATTTTATTTGTTTATTTGATTATTTATTTGAGAAAGAGGGAGCACAAGTGAGGGGAGGGACAGGGACAGAATCTCAAGCAGACTCCCCCATTGAGTACAGAGCCTGATGCAGGGCTCGATCCCATGGACCTGAGATCACGACCTGAGCCAAACCCAGGAGCTGCGCCCTCCCCCGACTGCGGCGCCCCCGGGAACTCTGCCTTTTAAGTTGTATGTACAATAATGCAACCACTCCGTCTCTCTGTGCCCAGGGCGCTCAGATCAACTGTGTCACATTCACACAGAGGGGACCCAAACGAAGTCAGGTGGCCATTACGCTAAGAATCACTCCACAGGGAGGATGCTGGTTTTAAGTCCCCACCCGGGGATGCAGGACATTGACGAATCCTCCCACCACTTTCGTGAACGTGATGGTAATCCACAGCACCGTCCCAGAGCGCGGCACGAGGCTCCAGGCCCTGGCTTCCATCAGCCCCAGAGCTGGCTTTCCCGCCCACGCCGCGTTTAACTTGACCGCTTTGTCTAACACTACATAGAACACAGCTTTGTTAACTCTCCCCTCATCCTGCCCGGGGAGGCCCGACGGCTGCTTCCTAGAGCCGCAAACAGACAAAGCAGAAATCCATAGGCATGCGGGCCGCAGGTTACCGGTCGATGAGCGCTCATTACGTGGAATGCGGTTCCGTTCTGCCACAGCGCCATTTGCTTTCTATTTTATTAGCTTTGATCATACAACAAGGCTGCTTTTTTCTTTTTTTTCTTTTTTCTGGAGCAGTAAATCTGCATCAGTACGGGAAGGTCTCTGACGACCCTGAGGCTTGCATCTTTCTGAGCCTGGGAGCGGCCCTGCACGCCATCCCCCCACTGGCTCCCCTGGCCCCACCTCCGCCAGCACCTGCACGCGGGAGCGCCTCCGGAGGCCGAGGCACATCTGATGGGACTACAGCAGCCAGGTGAGCTCAGATGGCCGATCCACGGGGGCCGTCGTGCTGGCGGACGCCTCCCATGTCCTCTTGCTGCCACGCAGCCCCACGGGGTGGTGGGCGGCTGGTGCGCAGCTGGCGGGTGTCAGCGTGGCCAGGGGGACTGAATGAAGCCGTAGAGGAGGCATCACTGTCACTTTGTACTGTCGCTGCTTCGCCCCCTGGTCTCTATTGTGCAAACTCACTTAGGGTTTTAAATGAGATACTGTCCCCATTACTGTATTAGAGGAAAAAATTCCTCTACTGTAGCACTTTTAAATCACAAGGGAAAAATAGACATTTAATTTTTTTCTTTTTACTTTACTTTCAAAATAACGAACAAGTCAATACACACCTCACGGGGCGATAGAATCCTTAAAAATATTCACATGAAAAGCCGAGCCCCCCCATGAGGTAGAAAGGAGTGCATGTGATCATTTGGGTTTAAGTCCAATGCATCCTTCATTTGTTCAAGAAATAGATAGTTGTATCTATTACTCTGTTGTAGATTTAGTGCAAGTTCCTGATACTTTTTTGGAAAAAAAAGAAAAGCAACAACTTTAAATTTCACTCATGAAGGGCCCTTAGAGTTCATGAAAATTCGGACCGACAGAATACCAACATCTTTACTTTATTACAATCAAAACCCGCGGGGTATGAGAGGGCCTCCCCAGGCTCCTTGAAGAGGTCACCTCCTGTGACCCGGGGGCTGCATCCCCTGCGAGCCCCAGGACACTCCGTCT
This sequence comes from Ursus americanus, assembly GCF_024610735.1. Taxonomy (NCBI): domain Eukaryota; kingdom Metazoa; phylum Chordata; class Mammalia; order Carnivora; family Ursidae; genus Ursus; species Ursus americanus. Next base: position 63,159,855 of record NC_142141.1, on the reverse strand, counting down.
GTGGGGTGGAAGTGCACGCTGGCCGCCAGGACACAGCTCGCAATCAGAGCTCCCTCATCTACCTGCGGCCAGTTTCCACCTTTTGCTCGCCACGATTTTATCATTTCAATCAGCTTCCTCCACCATTTCCTCCTACAGCTTCCCGTATTGGAGGGAAAACGCACCTCTGAGCTTCTCCAGCTCCGGGGACGGCAGCTCCCCTGCTGGCTGCAAGAGAGCTGAGGCAGGGCACCTGCCTCCTGGGTCCCACACGCTGACCGGCGCTCCTTGGCTATCGCGCCTTTCTTCACTTTTCCTGTGATGTTCAATTACAAGACAGTTTGGGAATTTCAGAAAAAGGAGAAAGATACCCATTTTTTTTTTAAATACTCTGTCTTGGAAGTTTTGATCAAGTCCTGATTCTGGAGCTGAATTATTTGCACGCAGGAGGAAACATGGCGCTCATAACTAGAATATCCTGGACACATGGCTAACAGTCAGTAGGAAACAGAAATTCTTAGAAAATGGTGCGAGCCAGATGGGGCTATTGTGCCACGTGTGAAGCCAGAGCTTATTCACCGGAGCAGGAGCGGGGGAGGCCCCATTAGCACAGACTGCCTTTCCGGGATGATGTCCTAATTGGCCTTAGGAAGCGCTCAGCCACATTTAGCCAGCCTCCAAACACTGAGTTCTGATTTTAAACCGGCCCATGGTCAGGTCTGGCAAAACACAGTGTTGAATTTTTTTAAAAAAGAAGAAAGTGTTCAAAATTCAAACTGTGCCTTGGAGACCTTCACACGTTCATGACCTCGCAGAAGTGGTGCTTTAAAATCCTAGTGACACCAAAGTGACCCTGTTGACTGGGACAGCCAGTCTCTCACATGCAGGCGGGGCATGAGAAGAGGAGAAGGGGAAGTTCAGAATCAACAACCCCCTCCATGTGCTCCCAGGACCGAGAGTCGCCCTCCACCCTGCCCGGAAAGGACCCACAGCGCCCTCCGCCTGCGCCGGGCCCCGTCCTTGGACGTCTTCCACGGGCAACAGGAGCCAGGCAGGAATGAGCCAGACTTGCTGGCGCCACTCTCACTCCCATATTACCTCCATCAGATCATCCTATAGGGCACTGCCGTCTGTTCCTACACCGGGAAACCGAGCCTTGGGTTGTCCTGAGGAAGCACCCATGCGTGCAGGCATCGCCCTACGTGTGTTTACACCAGATTTCAATTCTGACCTCCAGTAGCCTTCTGCACACACAGTTTCTTAACTCCCAGGCTTTCCTGGGTAAGGTGATGTCCTCGTCCCCACTGCCAGCCCAGCCCATCCCATGTACTTTTGAGACAGGGCCAGACGCCCCAACCCCCGCACTCTTGTTAACTGTATGTCCTGTCCCCTGGCCTCCATGATGCCCCATTGTCCCTAACATCAAACGCCAGGCCTGGCCTCTGGGCGCCATGCTGCTCCCCGTCTGTGGGAACGCCGACCCACCCAGGGCCATGGACTGAGAGATCCCCTTGAACCCAGCTCACAGTCTTTACTCAGTGAACCCTCCTCCTGAAGCTGCCTCAACCCCCCGAAGGGCAGACGTTCCCCATGGCAGCCCACCAACGCCACCGCCCACCTTCCATGCCTCTGTCCTGGGCTCATCGTCAGCCCAGGGACAGCACACGGGGCTGGGATGCCCCCCACGTGGGTGCTCAACAGAGATCCCTTGAATTACTAAGAATACCTTAAATTAAGAGGGCCAAGATTGTGTTATTGTGTTGTATCCTAAGGACCGTGCAGTCCCCTTTCCCGGAGGGATTAAGCACGTGATTCTTTAATGTCGTGTTCTGTTGTGCGGAGAGTTTGGACAATGTGGAGAGGAGTGCAGGTAAACTGGCTTCTTGGCTGACGGGCTTTTTAGCACTTTTCACATATGACCGGGTTGTGTCTCTACAGACTCCTCTTCGAGGAAACCCCGACAAGGCGGGAGCTCTTGCTCTGGATTTTACGTTTCTAGAAGACCTTCTAGCTCACTCCACACCCAATACCATCTCAAGGTAAGATGACCCCGTTTATAAGCAAAGACCAGCAGCCGTGACCCAGCACGGGTGGTGCCCTCTGCTCTGTGCCCTTCGGGGTGAGTGGCTGGCACAGGGTCAGGCCTGTGGGGGACACCGGGCTGCAGGTGCACCTGTCCCATGTGAGACTGCATTCCGCAAGGGCAGCGTTCCTCATCAGACGGGAGCCTGGAGGGGTGCCTGGTCCATGCAGGCCTCCTGCCCATCTGGAGCTTCTCTGGACCCTGCTGCCCAGGACCTGACCCAGTGGAGCAGTAGCCCCTTGCCAACAGGTCGACCATCTGTCCCCGTGGCCTGATGTGGCCCCCCAAATGTGTCACAGTCACTGTCAATGTCCCCAGCTCTGTCTTGGGGAACAGCCAGACTGGGTCAGGGGTTCTTGGAGAGCCTAGCTTGGTGAAGGTTGGCTCGTCCAGCTCCTGCTCGGCCATAGCAGATGGTCTGTGAGCCCCTTTTCTTTGCCGCTCAGCTGCGAAGGGACAGGGGAAGGGCAGACACGGCTGTCCCGCAGGGTCTGTGGTCCTCTGGTCACCCATGGGGGGATTACAGTGCCCCCCATGCACCACCAGCCCCTCTGCTATGGCAGTTCAGATGGAAAGGAGAGTGTAGGGCTCCTGTTCCCCCGAGCTCGCAGCCCTCAGTACTCCCACATGCTCTCGGGGGCTCAGATACGTCCCTTGACTGTGAGCTGGTCACCTGACCTGGGGCCGAGTCTCCTTCACTTCACAGAACCTGCACGTGAGGACCATGTGCTTGGAGACAAGGTGATGACTCTTCACTGGAGTCCCTCGGGACTGTGAGCGCGTCAGTCTGTCATTTTGCGGTATACCTGGGTTCCATCGACAAGCCTGTTCTTCTTGGCCAGTGGGAAGTGCATAATCAACCAAGACCTCCCATCTGAAACATTTCTCTAACTTTCAAAAAGATTACACTGCCTAAGCTCTTAAAACCCAACAAATGGAACCACTTGGGTACCATGTAGAGTTGAATTAAGAAGGGAAAAGGAAACCCCATCCCTTAAAGCCTCCCTTTCCTTGAACTTCAGTCCTGACCCATTGGCAGCCGCGCTGGATCTCCTGACCCAGGTGGCGCCTCCTCACACACAGATCCCACGTGAAGGGCAGACAGGCAGGCAGGCAGGTCTCCGGCCATCCTGGCGCCAGGCACTGGGGGACGGCGTCCATCTCCCGCAGTGACCATGGGCGCAAGCTGCTGGTCCGGTGAAGATGGAGGCCAGGTCCCCGCCCCCACCACACCCTCGGGCGCTGAAATCCCTCCCAGACTCCGAAATCCCTCCTGGACTCCAGCGCTGGTCCCAGGGCAGGTGCGCCAAGGCTGCTCTGTGGTCCGCACCTGTTTCCTGGGGGTCCCCCACCCACCCCTCCCCAGAGACTCTGTGCCCACCTTCCTCTCCTTCCTGCCCAGAGTCTCCGAGAGCCCCGAGCTCGGGTCAAAGCAAAGGCAGGCCGGGCGCGCGCCGCCGAGCGAGGGCTGACCGCTGGGAGAGCCATCAGCCATGCGGTGTGAGGATGAACCGAGCAGTAAATTAATTAATCATCATTTTATGCCTCATCAAGCACTTTGCTGAAGCTCTCAACAGGGGCCTCTCGATGAGCCAATGGGAAGCAGACTGTTTTGTTTAGCCGGGTGAGACTTCCATAAACAGGGGAGGTTTTGACAAGCTAATAAATATGTCATCCGTCTCTGCCACGGGCAGCAGCCGCCCCACCTGCAAAGTGGTGGGGTTCTGCCCGGCCTGGTGGGCAGTGAGTGATGGCAGAGACATGCCCGGGGAGGAGGCAGGTGGGAGGAGCAGGAAGCGGGGGAAAGCTCCCAAAAGTTCCTTCAAGTTTTTCGGGAGGAATGCCACCACCTTCCAGGATCCCCCGATGGTCCACACCGTGGGAGCAGAATGTCCTGCCGCGTGTCCTTCCAGCGACGCCTCCACATTCATCATGCAGGATGCAGGCTGTGAGGGGCTCCCGCACAGGTTCCTCGGTTTGGGGACTGAAGCATATTTTAAGAATGCCCAGGCAAGACGCTCCCGAGACATCGACCTAGTGGTGAGATGAGCCCTCACCGACTTTGGAATACACCATGGCAGCTGCTTAGGAAAGAAGTTTCAAGCTAACTTCAGCTCATCTCTGTTAAAACCATACACCGGTATAGACACCACCTTTACGTAGGAAAACAGGTCTTCGTAAAGCTGAAGAAAAGTTCGTATTTGGATGACAATCCCAGTGGCTTTATCATGTACTTTGCTTTATGTTTTTAAAGCAAACGCCAACTCTGATACAATGTTGGAATAGGACCCAGCAGGACCAAAGAAATCCAAACACCAAATGATACGAATGCAAATTCCGCACACATCTTGGATTTGTCCATGACTCCCAACCAGTTTTTTTAAAGTGAGTTGAAAATGCCCACCTGTTTGGTTTCTGAACTGCCCTGGAGGCCTAACCAGCGGGGCCCACGGGAAGCCCTTCCTCATGGTATCATTTGTTTTCAGGATCATACAGCACGACTGGGAACCACAAAGCCCCAGTGAGAGCGTCCGTGTGCGGCCCTCCGCACCCCTGCCACATTGGTTTCCTCTAGGAGTCAATACAGCCTCTCGTAAAGGCATCAAGCACACTCTGTCCCACCTGACTTGTGTTTTAGGCTCCACCTGGGGGTCCAGACTGCGAAGAACCAAAGGGCATTGACCTGGCATTTATGCAGAAGGTCCTCGAGTTCAGACCCACAGACATTCACACAGCAGAGATGACTCCTTCGAGCACCCCAGGTTGAAAGAATTGCTGGAACCTTCCCATTTGCTCTCCCAAACTCCTGAAACTGCTTTCCAGGTGCGAAGGGGCTCTCTGGATCCAGAACCTTTGGTCATGCCTGGCCACACTCGGACAGGGGCCAGCAGCACAGCTGGCCTTGACTTGGCCGTCCTGATTCCCTCACAGCGGCTGGTGGAAGGCCGTCGCTGCGTCCATGGTGACATAAGGCATGTCAGCATGAGCTCCTCCAGCTCTCCCTGACTCCAAGTCACCACCATCAGGCTGCAAGGAGATGGCACCATTTTCCTCTAAAAGATAACAAGATAGGAGACCTTAGAACACGCTGAACAGCCCTAACAGATTCTTTCCATCACATCTGGAACATGCACCATTCTTTGTGTGAGTTTATGGCGTAGACAAATCTATAGGATTAGGGATGACTTGCTCACTTCTGCAAATTATGGAACACGGTGCTCCCTCCGTGACATTCTCCCATCACCTATGCCACTTCACGGTCAGTGCTGTATTCCAGAATGGGCTCTTGGAGCCAAGAGCAGAGGCCACGCTGGTCTCTGCCTGCCGGCCACGTGGTGCTCAGGGTCAGATGTCCAGCACACGGCAGACACGGCGCTGCATTACATAAAGGCTCTGGGAGTACTGAGATGACAAAGGCCAATGACCTCAGAGGTGATTTCTTTAAATGTTGCCTTTTTGTTGCTAATTTTCTTATTTTTAAAATCTGGCTCAGGAGAAAAAGAGTAAGGAAGAAGGGAGGGAAGGAGGTCAAGGTCAAAGACAGGGACTCTGTCTTGTAGGATTTCATTCTTGCTTTACCTGGTTCTGTTGCAATGAGGACGTTCCCCCAGGAAGGCAGCGTTTCCCATGTATGCTGTTCTACCGGGTGTTCCTGAGAGAGCGATAGGAGCCCCAAGCTCGTGGCTCTGCTGGTGGGACTCTGGTAAGTTTAGAACACTGTGCTTCTCCCATCTCCTCTTTGGCTTCATGAGCAAATTAGCACATTAAAGTTGAGAGCCTTCCTGTAGTGACCAGTTTAATTGGATTTAACCTAGTTTCTCAAATGTGTTAACCATGGAGTCCTTCCTGGAGGAGAGGCTCAGGGAGACATGACCACATACGTCCACTCAGCCGAGTGCTGTGCTGTCCCATGCACACTTCCCTCCTTAGGTGCTGAGGACCCCGTAGCTGGGGACCATCTCCCTTCCACCGCTGTGCATGCTGGCCTTGGGGATCTGGTCTTCCTAGTGCCTCTGTAAAGGATCGTACCTGTTCTGTTATGCTCATATCCCTGTATTTTCATTTATTTTTAAAATCTATGCATTTTCAATGGGAATGGTGTTGCCCAAAAAGGGGCAGAAACTATTTTTTAGGGGGGCAAAACATTCTTACTCTTTTTACATATAAAACACAGATATACCTGCAACACAACAGATATATTGTATGACTTCAGTATTACAATTTACGTGGTGGGAAAAGGCTCATTAGGAGAATGATAATGAAAACTGAAAGAGAACCACTGCTGTATTTGATTTGTCAAATTATGAGGCAAGTATATTTGAGTCTCCCATTGTAATTCCATCCTGTATGCTTGGTGTGTATGTACCCCCCCCACACACACGCACACACACGTACACATGCTTTTTTATATTTAGCTCCTATATTGTTCGTTGAATTTTAAGAATGCCATAAATTTTGGAGAACCTGGGTGGCTCAGTCAGTTAAGCATCCAACTCTTGATTTCGGCGCAGGTCATGATCTCGGCGCAGGTCATGATCTCAGGGTTGTGAGATCGAGCCCCACAATGGGCTCTGCGCTGAGTGTGGAGCCTGTTTAAGACTCTCTCTCCCTCTGCTCCTCCCCACAGCTCTAAAAAAACCAAACCAAATGCATAACTTCCTCACTGGGTGCGCATTTTATCAGCACGCAACGCTGGTCTTCAAACTGTCTGGAATGTTGTATTTTGCATTTAGTAGCAGTATTTCTACTTTGATTTGATTTGGTTTGATTTCAGTGATAGATACTGGCCCATATCTTTCTTTTTCTTTTCCTTATTTTTTAAAATGTTTTATTTAAATTCATTGTAGTTAACATACAATGTATCATTAGTTTCAGAGGTAGAGTTTAGTGATTCATCAGTTGCATACGATACCCAGTGCTCATCACATCACGTGCCCTCCTTAATGCCCATCCCCCAGTAACCCCATCTCCCCACTGCCCTCCCCTCCAGCAACCGTCAGTTTGTTTCCTATGATTAAGAGTCTCTCATGGTTTGCCTCCTTCTCTGATTTCATCTTATTTTCCCCTCCCTTTCCCCATGATCCTCTGTTTTGTTTCTTAATTTCCACATACGAGTGAGATCATATGACAATTATCTTTCTCTGATTGACTTAATTCACTCAGCATAACACCCTCTAGTTCCCTCCACGTCCTGGCAAATGGCAAGATTTCATTCTTTGTGATGGCTGCACGATATTCCATTGTGTATATACACCACACCTTCTTTATCCATATCTGTCGACGGACATCGGGGCTCTTTCCATAGTTTGGCTGCTGTGGACATTGCTGCTCTAAACACTGGGGTACAGGTGCCCTTTCAGATCACTCCATTTGTATGTTTGGGTAAAAACCTAGTAGTGCAATTGTTGGGTTGTAGAACGGTGTGGAGGTGCCTCAAAAAGTTAAACATAGAACCATCCATATCTTTATTTTCAATCTTCCCTTGTCACTTGACTTGGAGGACTTTCTTGCCAAGAACAGAACTGGGTTTTGTTAACAATCTGACCCCCACCCTTCCTGAATTCAGAGGTAGCGTGCGTGATAGTTGAAGGGATGGTCTTTACCCATCGCAGGCCATGCTTCCTACCTGCAGCCTGAGGTTCCCCTGCTGCTCTTCTGCCTCCCTGCGTTGCTGTTTGGGTGGAGTTCCTGTTCCTTGAGTAGCCCTACTGTAACAACCTACCTTAAGTTTGTAACCCCACAAGAGAGTGAAGACCACACCTGGTTGACTTGCCCACCCTCTCCTTCTTGCCATCTAAATGAATAATTTAGGAAGGTTTTACTTCTCCAAAGCCATCCATCTCCTGCACTCCTGGTTCTGCTGAGACATCGTAAAATTTAATTTCACTCCGTAATTTGCTCTTCCATGAAGTTTGTATTTTCCCAGCATCCTTAGCTAATGTGTGTATTACAAATGCCTCGCTGTGGCCGCTGTGCCCTCCGATGTCATTTCACACAGGGTGGATTGACTGTCTGACACTCTCTCCCCACCTCTGTCTTTTCCTATCTTGAAATTCCTGATTCAATTGTCATTTGGCCAATTACTTCTTGATTATTTCCTTACATAGCAAACATGGTGATGTTCTCCTGATAGTCTCACATGTTCAAAATCATTGTCATTTGTTCTGAAAGATGAACAATATCTCAGCTGAGGTTACAAAATTCTTATCTCGCCATCCTCTGCTCCGATCCCCTCTGCCTCCGGCTTCCAGTTCCGCGGACAAGTCTGAGGCTGCCCCCATGCCTTTCCCCTATAAGTCACCGCAACTTCTGTCTTCAAACTCCTGTAGACTTTTGAGGGTACAATTAAAATCTACCTTCCCTGTTATCCAGCATTCCCATTTAGGAAAGTTTACTTTTTTTAAATGAAAGCACAGCTCTGCAATGATACATATCCAGAGATGCTTGTGGAGAACAACTCAAGTGTTAAGCAATAATGGCATCTAGATATTATGAATTTTAATACAGCCTTGTTAGAACAATCTCAAGTCTGTACATATTGGCATGCAGATATTTTGTGTGAAAAAAGGAGGACTTTCAGAGTCGTGCAGTTATATTCCAGTTATGGGGGGAAAACATCTCCACTGGTGAAGACGCCCCAAAGTTGAGACGAATAGACAGGAGGTGTGACAGGGTGGGCACGATGGGCTGCTGGCAGGGGCCTGGGTGGGTGGGGGAGGCGGAAAGCTTCCTTTTCCTGTATTCAAGCAGTTTCAGTTTGTTACCATGAAGACTTCTGTTTGTGGGACTTTAAAAATAAAGTAAAATAAATCTAGAAGCAAATAAAATGCACTGTAATCGAGCCACTTACCATCTGAACACCATCAGTGGCCCCCAGCCATAGAATTCAATCAAACACGCACAGCATGTCAAGCAAGGGCCTCAGCATCTGGCTTCTGTCTGCCTCCCCAGCGGTGTTTGCGGCGGCTCACGCGCCTGCCGCGCAGCCCAGCTGACCGCCCAGGCCTGGTCCTCTCTGCCTGCGCCCTCGCTTGCTCCCGCCCTTCACCTGGCGAAGCCAGCCCTTCCTGCCACTCAAGCACTCACCTTCTTCTCAGACTATGTTGACACCCCGGCCTGCTTTCTGCCTTCTCGGAAAACACAGAAATGCTTATCCAGGTGTTTCCTTTGACAATTAAGCCCAGACTATCTTGTGTCTCATTGACACAGCTGTCTCCAGATAATAGTTTATATAAAATTTCCTACGAAGAGCACGTGCTTCCCCAACTGTGTTAGAAGTGCGTGAAGGTAGAAGGACTGTCCTTAAAAATATCATACCCCTCATAATGCCTCACCGATAATCAATAGATCTACCGATTCACAGTTATCTGATGATTTGCTAGAAAGTGGGACGAGGTAGCAGGTCTTATTTCTGCCTGCAGAGCTTTCCTGGGATGTGATGCATGTGCTATTTCATGGAGTAGGACTCAGCAAGTATCACCACTGGTCAGTCCTTTTTGCATTCCCGGCTCTAAAATATACTTGTAAATACCATGTTTAAGTAGTACATTTGGGATCAACTATTAAAGCATATTAACAGCATATTAAAAACATAGATAGACAGACAGATGGACAGACTCAGCTTTCCAGATAAATTTTTACTGCATGGAGAAACAAAACCGCACTGTTGCGCAGTATTCCTGCGTGATAAGTATCTTCACTCACTGCCTAAGCACAAAATTAGTCAATGTCTCTTCTTTTTCTTACTTATAACTTAGAAAACTTATGTTAAACCCTCCCATTTAACATCAAGGAAAGCAAAAATATCAGCAGTATGTAAACGAACTAGTGAGCAAACAACAAAGAACCAAAAATCTTTTCCCTGCTATGCTTTGTAACGTGCAATAGGCACTTGGTTCTCGAGACCAGCGGGCGACGTCAGTCGTCTCTAGCTTCCCTGACTTCGGCCTCAGCCAGTGCTATTCTGTAGCACGACGTCCTTATTCTAACTTTTACATGTGGCCTCTGTGTCTGATGGCTACAAACTATCTTCGAGTACATTCTTCTTCTTATGAAGGGTATGCGGGTGGCACACTTTCGGAGGCTTTCCACTTAGGACATTTTCCAACTTGAAAGATAACTTGTAGGAGAAGGAAATTTTAGACAAGCAAGTAGTTTTGCTCCTGTGTCAAGTGGCTTCATTATCTCCCATCAGCTGGGGTGACTCAAAGGACGTATACAGCTAACTCAACTTCCTACTCTCTTTCTCATAAATGCTTGCAGATAGAGTTTTAAATATTTGGACTTCAAAAAAAAAATCACTGGGGTCTATGTAGGTGTGACTGTTTCTACACAGACTGCTTTTGCCATTTTGCCTAGAACATTGTAAGCCATGGAATCCATGTGACTTTCTCTTTCCAATTCAGAAAGTTTTTTTTTTTCCCCACTGTGGTCTTAATTGCTACTGCTTTTTTTTTTTTTTTTTTAATCTCTTCCTTAAGAAAGCTCAGGCCCTTAGTTTGGACTCTGCTCTGCAGATACAGTATGTTCTTTACTTTTTATTATTTTATTTTCATCCATTTCTCTGCCTTCTTACAGACATTCTCAAATCTGTCTTTCGGAACAATGATTTAATGTTTCATGGTATAAAACTACTTCTGGTTTTATCAAATGCAGTAGATGTGTTTCGTATAAAAATTTTAATATTTCTAACTCGTCTACTTCTCTTAATGCCAATCTTAAGTGTCCTTCATGGGCTTGAGTTCTTCTTGTTCTTTTAATCTCTGCATTTTCTTAAGGAATGCTCTCCTATTTCCCAGGGACTGTGTATTCCTGCATTTCTTTAAGTATATTAAGAGACAACATGCAGAAGAATGAAATTGGACCACTTTCTAACACCATACACACAAAAAAACTCAAAATGGATGAATGACATAAATGTGAGACAGAAATCCATCAAAATCCTAGAGAAGAACATAGGAAGTAACCGCTGTGACCTCGGCCACAGCAACTTCTTGCTAGACATGTCTCCAAAGGCAAGGGAAACAAAGGCAAAAATCAACTATTGGGACTTCATCAAGATAAAAGGCTTTTACACAGCAAAGGAAATAGTCAACAAAACCAAAAGACAAACCATGGAATGGGAGAAGATATCTGAAAATGACATATCAGATAAAGGGCTAGTATCCAAGACCTGTGAAGAATTTATCAAACTCAACACTCAAAAAACAGAATCCAGTCAAGAAATGGGCAGAAGACATGAACAGACATTTCTCTGAAGAAGACATAAAAATGGCCAACAGACATAAGAAAAAATGTTCAACACCATTCAGCATCAGGGAAGTTCGAATCAAAACCACAATGAGTTATCACATCATACCAGTCAGAATGGCAAAAATTAACAAGGCAGGAAATGAAAACTGTTGGCGAGGATGTGGAGAAAGGGAATTCTTCTTACCCTGTTAGTGGGAATGCAAGCTGGTACACCACTCTGGAAAACAGTAAGGAGGTTCCTCAAAAAGTTAAAAATAGAGCTCCCCTATGACCCAGCAATTACACTACTAGGTATTTACCCCAAAGATACAAACGTAGTGATCAGAAGGGGCACCTGCACCTGAATGTTTATAGCAGCAATGTCCACCATAGCCAAACAGTGGAAAGAGCCCAGATGTCCATCGACAGATGGATAGATAAAGAAGATGTGGTTCATATATACAATGGAATATTACTCAGCCATCAAAAAGGTTGAAATCTTACCATTTGCAACAATGTGGTTGGAACTAGAGGGTTTTATGCTGAGCAAAATAAGTCAGTCAGAGAAAGGCAATTATCGTATGATCTCATCCATATGTGGAATTTAAGAAACAAAACAAAGGATCATAAGGGAAGGGGGGAAAAATAAAAGAAGGTGAAATCAGACAGGGAGGCAAACCATAAGAAACTCTTAACTCTAGAAACAAACTAAGGGTTGCTGGGGGGGAAGTGCGTGGGGGAATTGGGTAACTGGGTGATGGGCATTAAGGAGAGCAATTGATGTAATGAGCACCAGGTGTTATACGCAACTGATGAATCACTGACCTCTACCTCTGAAACAAGTAACACACTATATATTAATTGAGTTCAAATTTTAAAAAATAATTTAAAAATTTAAAAATGAGAGAAAGAAAAAAAAGAATATTAAGATGCAATCTGGGCAACCCTCTGGGATCCCCTCCCTCTCTGGGGGCTTTGTGCTCTATCATTCAATAAACTTTACTGTAACTCAATAAATCTTGCTTTGCTGCCTACCATATATATATATATATATATATATATATATATATATATATATATATATATATATATATATATATATATATGGATGCCTCAGGTGGCTCAGTCAGTTAAGGGCCTGCCTTCCACTCAGGTCATGATCCTGGGATTCTGGGATTAAGTCCAGCATTGGGCTCCCTGCTCAGTGGAGAGTCTGCTTCTCCCTCTCCCTCTGCCCCTCCACCCCTCCACTCATGCTCACTCTCTCAAATAAATAAAATCTTTAAAAAAGATGCAATCTAATATTTTTTTGATTCACTGTAATAGAATATTTCCCTTGCTGCCGTTCATCTGGAAAGCCAAGGAGGTTTATCCAAACCTCATCTTTAGAGTGTTCCTCCAGCCCTCCTCTCCCTCCACCTGCCTATGGGGGCTCTTCTTTGCACGGTGTTAGAGCCCCTGGACAGGTAGAGGGTGAGTCGAAGGGAGAATGTAGAAGATGGAATCTCGGTTTCCTCCAAACAGACTAACCAGGTTTGTGCTTCATCGCTTCCCCAGATTTCTTGGTCTTGACTAGATTCATCATCAAGAAGGGGCATGGTGCCTTCTTCCCGTATTAGGTTCATTTGAAGTGGTGCATTTGTTGTGCATGGAGACAGAAAGGCAGCAAAATGCTTAGATTGTTTTTAGTTGACATTTCTCCAAGAGCCAGTATGAGCTTTCTTCATGTTCTGTATCTTCCCTAATATTCTGACGGAGAGTTGACAAGGGGTGAGTCAGTCTCATTGACTCTTGGTCTTTCCCCCAGACTTATTTGTATGATTCTTTGTAACTCACACTGAATTATTTTCCAAAATTCTAACGACTTCCAAAAGAGACCATGGCATGCTTTCAGCCATCTTCTCTTGGACATCCTTTGGCCGCCATATAGTGGTGGGCTGCACTGTCCTGTGAAGGTCCTCCCGCTGATTCGACCATGCTCCTTCCTGATGTCCACGCGCTCCTGCTCGCTAGCCTCCCAGTCCTCTCCTCTCATCCAGCACAAGAAAAAATGTATCGAGGAAGATTAGACCACTCGATATTCAAAGTTCTTTTTCTAGGACCACTCTTCTGGGGCACTAGGCCACTGAGAGTGAGACGCTGTGGAGCTCCCTTGGTGGACCAGAAGTCCTCTGCTCCATCCTCCACGTGGGTCTAACCAAACAGCCTGAGCTGCCTGCCTCTGCGATAGTTCAGTGTCCACGTAGAGGCTGTAGACTTTCCTTCAAGACACAGATAATAATGGCCCCTGAAAAACAAAGGCCATTCTGTCTTTTCAGAAACCCTGATGAGGCTTAAGAATTTTACCTGAGGTTGTTGAAAACCAGTAGGTGTTGGTCAGGATTAAAGGATGAATTCACCATGAAATCATTGTTAAAATATTAACTCTCTTTGGGTTCCTCTTAATTTTGTTTTTTGTTTTATAATAATATTTTTTATTATATTATGTTAGTCACCATACAGCACATCCCTAGTTTTTGATGTAAAGTTCCATGATTCATTACTTGCATATAACACCCAGTGTTCCTCTTAATTTTGTGACCAGCCTATGACTAGGTTTCTTCGAAATGGTGAAAATGTTTCCCTTTGTGTATACGGGTTAGTCCTCCCAAGGAGCGCTGGCCACCATGGCTCCACTGAATGCTGTGGCCACCTCAGCAAGCACAATGCCATGTCTGGATGGAAGGTGGACCTGTGTCCCCATAGATAGTCAAGTCACCTCCCCCAAATGGTAGGTGGGCATTTGCACCTGAAACTTTGCTCCTGAGAGGTCCTGTGAGAAACACACAAAGACATGATTCAGAAGCTAACCTATGAACTTGGTGTAGTGAATCCTCGAGGAATATTTCAGACAGAAACGCAGAAGGGTTTCAGCACGGATTTATGAAGCTTGCTGATTCGGCCGTTGTGTTGGGAAACACACACCAGTAATTACACCAAGTGCAGTAGTCTAGGGGGCAGTGTGAGGTGATGGTAATTGCAGCTCTCAGCCTAAAGCCTTCGCAGATTAAAGAACCAAGTTCTGTCTCTCACTCATTCACACTACATGTGGGGGTAACGCTTTCCGCGGCCCAGGCCGACAGAGGCTCCATCACTACACAAGCTCCCTTTGAGGTCAGGGAGGCAGGAGCTCCTGGAAGGTCCACACGGAAGCAACTACCCACTTCCGCTTGAATTTCAGTGGCCAGTGCAAGTGTCCTGTACCTTCCTGACCTCAGTGGGGCAGGGGAGTGGTGTCCCACATGTGTCTTTAAGGGGAACAGTCCAATGGTTACGAGAGCAACCAAATCACATGGCTTGGTAGAATTAACTCCATTGTCAGAAAAAGATAAATATGGAGCGTCAAGAGGGATGCTTGAATGGGAGAAGAACACAAAGGGAGAAGAATGTGTGGAGAATGTTTGCACATCAGAAAAAGGCAATAAAATAAAGGGACCTCAGAATATCTATCTTACTCTGCTTTTTTAAAATTAAATTTCTCACAATGTTTTTATTCAGTGCTACTTGATAGTAACCTATGGTTTTAGGCACCTGACAATGTCCTTTTAATTAATAAAATATAAAGTTTGGTGAGAAACTTTTATGCAAGTCATGATTTTCCAAAAGCTGCACTCCCAAACCAGGTCCGTGGTCGCTCCATCCTTGCCCCCACCACGCAACCTAAGAAACCCTAGTATACTGTAAGTATAGGATTTAAGTGGTGTGCAGGAGAAATCTGTTATCCTCCTAGTTAGTTGGGATATCAAATTAATAGGATATGATAAGTAATTTGTGTTCTACGAAGATTTTATTTTAAGGAGCTTTGTTGTCATGTGATATAATTAGACCCATATTTTATTCAAATCTGTGTAGGGACAGGCCAATACATGATGGGCAAAAAAACAAAAAAAACAATCGTAGTGTTTCCAGCACATGAACCAAGAGAACATCTGAGAGGAGGATGTTCACAGCAGTCAACGCCACTGCATCCAAAAATGGTCTCACCCAGGGTGGGAACAAGAGGGAAGGATATTTTCAGGCCAGGACAACCGGCAAGTGCCTAGATTTATAGGGGCATGTTTTCTGGCTTTGATGGCAGATTACCTCACTGAGAACCAGGAAACTTCACGGAATTAATTGCTCTATTGTTTTAGAGATGACTGCTTATGTTCACCAAAGCCCCCAGGCCTCTTCAGTCACACTAGGTGATTTTTAAAAGAATAAAACCACCTTTTATGATTCTGTAGAAAATTGAGAGGGGATGTCTCTCTTTTTTTTTTTTTCAATAGTTTAAGCCACAGGACTGAAGAATCTTCCCTTGGAGGTAATCACTCCTTAAGCAAAACCTCTCCCTCTGAAAGCAGATGAAAGAAGACAACAACAGGACTTTGCTTCAATTTTCTGGACAGAGTGAGGAAAATGTGCCTTTAAACAGGGTTGAAAAAGAGGAATTAAACAGATGGTACATCAGAGGACACGTTCTAGAAAAGTGCGTGTCTGGGGAAGAAGTGGGGAGGCCATACCTTGCCACCCTGCAGCTCGGAGGGAGAGGGGTGGTGCTGAGCACCGTTTGGAAATCTGCAAGGGGACCTGGGACATCCTTCTTGTGATCTGCTGAAGGTTTGAGGAGAATGAGTGTGGAAGAGGTAAAAGGAGGCCCAGCGAGAATTCTGAGCCAGCAAAGAGTTCTTAATGTCATTATTTCTGACAGTCTGATTAGTGGTAACACCCCCTTTTCGAGTGTCTACTAAAATAGGCATTGCAATGCCCACTTCCAAGACTTTGGAGGCGTTGGCTGGTACATTACTGCCAACACATGTCACACAAGGCATGGAGCTTCAGTAGACGTGCTTTGATTCTTGGCCTGGGAGGATGTCTCATCGAAGCAGAATTCAGAGGGTGGGAGTCTATACAAACAAGACCTGTTGGAAGCCGTTGGCAAAGGCTGCGCCAACTGCAGCCCACGCTTTACCAGCCTTCCTGGGGTCATTATCACCCCCTGTCCGCTGCCGGCTGCCGGGAACTTTCCCAACCTCTGAGCCTCTGACTCATTTCCTTTTTGAAGCTCATCTTTCTGTTCATGTCAATTTAAGATGAGTTTTAGTTCTCGTCCCACCAAGTGATGTGGAAGAACGTTCACTCGCATGCTTCGGTTCTCCCTCTCACTGTCTCTGAAAAGTGCCCTCAACACCCACTTAACAAGCATTTGGTTTATTTCCCAAGGAGCAAGGGACTTCTAGTCGCCTGAGAAGATCGCAGAAACAGGCAGAGTAGTGGGAAGCTAGCAGGCCTGATGCTGCATCAGGCCTTTCAGTATTCAGAGCCTCGTCCAGCTCCAGGCACACGCCGGGCCGTCACACTCAGGCGGACAGACAGCACCGGAACCGGCTTCACCGATGAGGAGACCGGGGCATTAAACCATGATGGGGAAACTTACCTTTCCACCGTCTGTGTCATGCTCAAACTCAAAGTTAAGTTCAACCAGAGATTAACCTTCCTGTTGGGCGTGGTTATCAGCTCGGTAATTATGTTTTTATCCCAGACAGTTGGCACTGTGTCGATGTGATAGGAGGAGATGTTCAGGAACTGACTTCAATTTGTTGTCATTGCCACTGTAGTTGTTAATTTAATTTGTCTAAAAAGTGGAAAATGCCACGGAGCTCTCCCAGGGACACAACGTTTTTCTCCCCAGTCCTGGGTGTTGGGCACAGAGAGGCCGAAGGGCTTTGGGTCACGGCGGCCGAGCAGATCCTTCACCTGGCTGGCTCCCCTATCCTGGCTCACCGATTCTCCATCCTGATGCCCTTTAAGGGTGGAGGACCGTCCGCCTTGCCCTGAGCAGCCCCACCCCTGTCCCTCCCCAGATAGACCAGAAGCACCAGAGGCTGGGAAACATTCCTAACCATGGCCAGGCAGGAGGAAGCAGTTCTGCAGCCATGAGGAGTTAAGAGTGGGAAGAAGCGGTCCCATGCCCACCGAGGGGCTGGGAAACGTGGCCGACAGGAGTGTGGGGTGTGGGCACAGCTCAGTGTGCAGCCCGTGTCCACAGCTCGGAGGCAGTGCCCTGGCGGATGGGGCCCCTGCCACAGGTATGTGACGGCGGCTCCCTCGTTCATTGAGCTCAGAGCCTAAATGATGGCCCCATCGGCCCACCCTTCACCTGGGTAGACCCACTGTCCAAGTCCGGAGCAATGGTGGGTGTGCTTACATACAGCCTGATGAAGCAGAGAGAGAAACGAGGCCAGGACCCGAATAGGACTCAACGGGGCTCCCTCATCTGCCACATGAAGCAGGGGACAGGGACCCAGGGGCATGTCCCATCTGTCCAGCCTCTCAGTTGTGTGACGTCTTCTTCCTGCACCGTGTCTGTGAGGGAGGCAGGAGAGAGGCTTCCTCTTATCTACCCCCAACAGGTGTAATGCTCATTGAACACCTGCGGTTGAGAGTGAACCCTCTGATGCAAATACATTTAATTGCTGTCTTCTGTGTTTCACCAAGATGATTCCGAAGTGTCTGAAATCTGACATGGCACTCTAGTCTTTAAATAAAAGCTGAATCTAAATTTGCTTGGTTTGGCTCACTTACTGTGGGGCCTTTGGGGCTATTTCATTAAATTTCCAGCGCAAAGAGAGAAACGACCACTTCTGAGAATTTAGTGACTCTCATGCACTATTCTAGATGCTTCTACAAAGAACTTCTCGTTGAAGGCTCCAAAAGCCTGGAGAGGGCATCATGTTTTTTCTATTTTGGGGGTGAGTAAAACTGAACAGCAGGGAGGTGGGGCCTCTCCCAAGGCCGCTTGGCAGAGCCAGGCCCTCCTGAGGGCCTCTGGTCCTCCAGCCAAGGGAGCCCCACGGCCCCCGCCTGAGGTCTCCGCTGGGCTCTCCATCCGAGTGTCCTTCAGTCCTCCGAGGCTCCCATAGAATTACCTGAGCCCCGCAAAGGGATGAGCACCCCCCAGGCTGTGACAAAGACGGCACCCCCGGGGCCTCAGCAAGCAGGATTCCTCCCACGAAACAACTCACATGGAAGACAGATGGAAGAAAAAATGAACTGATTTATTGGACTAAAATTCCATTTCCCTCTGCTTCATTGATTTTGTACTTGTTATAATTATGGAAAATTCTTTTAAACAGCCTGTAAAAAGATGCTCTTTCATCTGAGTGGGAATAGGGTCCTACTTTGAAGCTGCTGGCGATCAGCTGTTTTGCTCGGCAGCCCCCCCCCCACTGCCCCAGAGTTGGGAAGGGCTCCATGCTGCCCCCCACACACGAGGCAGGCATGCACTCTCCGTGTGCCGGGGTCCCAGTGACCGTGGCTGGGCCGGCTCCAGACTGCCAAGCGAAGCATTTGCTCAGGCATGGCTTCTCATAGTCATAGCCATGTCTTAGTGATGAAAAAAGAAAAGGAAGGGAGGGAGGGAGGGAGAGAGAGGGAGAAAGAAAAGAAAAGAAAAAAAAGAAGAAAAGAAAAGAGAAGAAAGCAGCCCATGAAAGGCAACCTGGTGGCTCTCGAGTTTCAGCATGTAGCTGACAGCTCGGAAGAAGAGAAGATGCACGACTCTCTCCAGCCCGTGAGCACGGAGCTTGCTAGTTACAGCTCCTTACAAACAGGGACCGGAGATTACATCTTTCCAATAAGCCCGAGTTCATCACCAAACTACCGCGTGATGTGAAACGCGTGGCCTCCCCAATAACGGGGCTAATGACGAGGCGTCAGGGGCCAAGGGGCCAGGAGCAGAATATGAGAAATGCGCGGGTCAGCACGGGGGCCACCAGCTCGGGCGGCTGGCCTGCTTCACTCATCTGTTATCCCAACGTCTTCCTCAGGAGCACCACGGGGAGCCTGGATTCTAAAGCAGGAGACATTATCCGCAAGTTCATTGAGTGGTTCGAATTCGCGGGTGCCTTTCTGGGCAGGCCCTCTGTCTTCCCGGGGATGGCAGCCCTGGTGGGGACACAGGCCTCGCCTCGCTCGCCCGGCCCGGGCCGGAGGGCAGCGGGGCAGGCGGCGTCCCACCCACCATCTGATCCTCGCCCAGGACTGCCCGGTCAGAATTAACTGTTCCTTAGAATGTGGTTAGTCGGGACACTCCATGTGCTCTTAGGGTAAAGTTCCTGCTTAATGAACTGCGCTCCCTGCCCTAACCCCTCCTCCAGGCATTTCTCCCCACGATAGCATCAAGCCAGCTGCCGCCACAGTGTTAAAAACTGTAAATCTTAACCTGTCACCGCGGGGAGGGGTGGAAAAAGGTGAAACAGGTTTGCGGAAGAAGCTTTCCCAGGTGCTATTTTGCAAGTGCAGAGCTCACCGACGGTTGTGCCCGTAATAGTTGCTGGAGATAAAGATCGTGTAAACACGGCCGGGGGGCAGGGGGGCCACAGCCCGGAGCGCCGTCCTCGCACAGACCGCACCGGGGCCTGGGGGCTCGCAAGGCCCCTCACGGGAAGCCAAGCCGTGTGAACCACCGTCCCCCCAAGACGCACAGCTCCCGGGGGAGGGAGTCATTTTCCGTGCTGCACCAAGAGCAAACCCAGCACAAACCATGCTCTTAGAAACAGCAGGTCCACTAACCGAGGACCCAGAGGAGCTGGAAGTGACTCTTAGGACTTTCCATTTCTGCTCAACCCAAGTCAGCTCCTAAATGGGCATGAGACCTGTCCCGTGGCAATTTTAAGGCTAATAATTCTTTCTGGAATATGTAAAAGCAGAGGAAAGCTTTCCCATGCTGGTGTCCTGGAAGCGGAGAGAAGAATTTAACCGGCGGCCTCCCCTCGGCTCTCCTCTCACTGCCCTGGGCCACGCACCCGGCCCGTCACATAACTGGATTCCAGGGCGAGGGTGGGAGAGGAGCGATAAAGCTGGTGAGAATTTCCACACAAAAGCACACAGTCCATTTACATTTTCATTGGTTTCACAAGAAGAAAATATGGAGCCAGTGGAGTTTTTCTAATTTTTGCCATCATTGAAAAATTAGCATTTGCCTGAGTAAAGGCCATTGTGCTTCTGTCCATGATATTGGACCAAACTTAGAAGGAGTCTGGAGCACCAGAAAAATAAAAAATAAATAATAAAAAAAAAAGTAAGGAGGATAATGTTTCCATTTTCTCCTTTATATTCCATAACGTGGTTTTAACCGCATTTGCTTGGGGATTTTTTTCTTATGAAAATAGTATTATGTGTGACATTCAGGCTTCCATAAAAATGATTAAAACCACAGTGTCTTTGATGGTATGTATTTGGCATCTATAAATAACAACAGTATAAATAAATCCCAAAGCAACGATGGGCAGAAATAAGTCGTGTCAGATTTCATTCACTGTTTAGCCAAATTGCTTTTGTTTTACCGTTTGTAAATTAAGGAGCAAATCATTGCCTGCGTAAGCGGGAGGAGAGCCCCCAGATCCTCGCCCATCAAGAGGGGCTTCCACGTCCAGGAGAGGGCACAGGCCCCTGGCCGCGGGCTGGGGCTCGGAGAGGCTCGGCTCTGCAGTGAGGAGAAGCCTGTGATCCTGGGGATGCCTCTGGCCCCCGCCTTCCCTTTCATGCTGCCCGGGGAACTCAGGGCCGAGTTATCAAACGGATCTCTCTGTGTCTGCTCACGTTATGCGGAGGGCCTGCTCCTGGACATAGTGATGAGAAGTTCTGATTTTTTTTTTTTTTTTTTTTGGTAATAGTTGAATCTTGTCTTCTTGTTGTTACTTTTCTGCTCTGAACGGCAAAGTGCTGGATACATGCAAAGGCCATTTTCACAAAAGTCAGCATGTGTTTGGAGTGAGTCCTAACAGGGCACAGGTTTATGAGGAAGAACAGAGAGAAAGCTGCATGACCGGCCTCCTGAGCTTTTCCGGGCAGTTCCAGGCAGCGGCAGGGCCAAGCCACCCAAGCCCACAGCTGCTGACAGTCCGCCACGAAGCTACACCATCCTGCAACTCTCTCCTCAACACGGCAGCACAGAGCCCCCGGCAAGGGCCTTGACAGCAAACAGGCTTCCTCCGAGGAAGAAGTGCATGTGGTCAAGGGAACACCACAGAAGACCTAAGGGGCCCTCTGGGCGGGGATGGGGAGCCCTCCCAGCCTCGCAGGCATGCGCCATGGGGAAGTTTTCTCTGTGCACCAGGCACAAGGTGGTGCAGACGCTCCTCGTACCTGACTTGTGTTTGGAAGACAGAGCCGTCAGCCCGCGTACAAACACCACCAGCGGATCCCAGGCCGGCCGTGCACGGGGCCCCGCGGGCGCTCCTCCAGGGGAAGGGGGAGCTGGGCACCTCCCCACCACGTCCGCGCCAAGCCCAGGCCCCCGGTCTCCCCCTGCCGAGGCCGCACAGGGAGCTGCCAGCGGGCTGGGCCCAGGCCTCCCTGCACCCTGGCGCCCCGCTCGGCCCGGCCGTCCCGTAGGCGCTGCACTGTTCGCCCAGACAGACGCCCTTCCTCTGTACCTTCATGAATGTCACTGTTGTAATCAGTCATCTGCTGCTTTTTTTAAATACAAGTATACTTAAAGCAACATGAGACCATTAAATCCTAAAATTAAAATGAGCTATCATTTACAAGGATTAGCAACCTCAGCCCTTTACGAAGCGCTCCTCACGCAGCAAAGCCGGGTTCTCACCCAGAACGAGGCAACTGTTTACGGTTAAGTCATCCTAAGAAAGGGCCTTTGGGTCTGAGGTCCCGTTTAAGGAGGCGCAGCCCGAAGCCAGCTAAACAGCGGGGGATTTGTTTTGCTTGGGGCCGTGGTGCAGGGAGGCCAGCTGCCGCGCAGGGCCCGCTGCACCCCTGCCCTCCTGGCCGCAGACTCTCGGCCCAGCCATGCCTCTCCATCGGCCCCTGGTGCGGCTTCCCGGCTGCTGCCAGCACAGCATTCCTGACCTGAGCCCTACTTGGCTGTGGTTTCACGGTTTGCACTCTCGGAACACGGTACAGCCACCCTCTCCGACACCCCAAACACACCCCAACCTGGGAAACCAAGAACCATAAGTATTATTTCCACAGTCAGTCAGTAACTGTGTTTCTCTCCCCTCTGTCCCCCACACTGCCCTCCCGAGATGGGAACGGATGGGATCATGTGGCCACCTCACCGTGCGGAAGGCCCTCTCCTGGGCTGCTGACCTCCACCCACAACCACATCTCAGTCTGCAAACCTCAGCGAGCCCCACACGGCGGCCCCAACAACACCAATTCCCCAAAGGGCCACGTGACCGGACGCAGGGGTGCAAGGCTGGTCTAGCATGCATGTTTCAAAGTATCATCCAAAAGAAATTAAAATGAAGGAACAGCAGAATCTTTGATTTGCTGACTTTCAATAGAGCCAAAATATTTACATTAAAAACAGATCATTTGGCCGAGCTAACAAAGTCAGACCCTCTGAACATTGTTTTCATGGTCTAGGCATGCATACACTTCTCCTAATTGGCCGGTGACCAGAAATGGTTGATAAGTGTGGCCAACCCCACCCGTTTGTAAAGAAAACCCAAGGCTCTGGCGAGCCCGGGCTGACCCAGGAGGCAGCACGTGTGTGGCCCGGGCCCTCGGAGGTCAGGTGGGCAGCCTGGAGCCTCACGCTCCACGTGGCCGGCACCCCGAGTCCCCGTGCCCTTCCCCTGTGTTCTGTCGTTGCAGGAAAGACAGACACGTGAGCACATTCCTGCTGTGTCTTCTGAGTCATGAACTCGAGGCAAACACAGCTTTGCAGAAAATCATTCATCCTCTCTTGTTACCGAAGCTCATTCCTTCCAGAAATTACTGAATATAGGAAATGTTCGGCTAGGTTTGTGAGTTAAGAAGTTTTAAACTTACTATCATTATAAAAATATTTCCTTTCCATTTTGATGGTTACATATTCCAAGAATGCCCGTTCGCGTGCGTGCGAACTGCCTCTCACAGCAGCTTTTAGCACGAAGCACCTTTTCCAGTAAATAAAAACAGCACAGTTTTCACCAACTCACCACATTCTGCAAATCCCAGGAGTGTGTTTCACTTTGCTTACAGAGATTGAAAACCCAAAACCACTAGTAACTTTTATAGTTTACCTGTATCTCCCTCCAACTAAAGAGCGAGCAAGAGAGAGAGGGCTCAGTAACGGAAGGTCAATCATTTGTATTTGAAGAACTTTTCTACTGTGGCTAATAGTCAACATTATACACCTTGTGCTAAATCGGGCTTGACCTGGAGAGAGCAGCACATCTGGAAAAGATGCCGAGATGGTCCTAAAGGAGCCTAGGATGAGAAGCTGACTCAGAGCCCGGCTGAGGGCCAGGCTGCTCAGGGGAGCTGGTGGGGGGAACGGGGGGCCAGGGTGCTCAGAGGCCGGGTCGGGGGGCATCTCCCCGGGACAAAGGAAGCTTCCTTTGACTGACGCTTTTGCAGTTGTCATCATAATAAAGTTCTAAAAGCCCCTCTACCCAAGAAAAAGAAAACTCTTGTCCTTTGAGTTTATAAGATCTTTACCGGCACCATATTCTTTTTGTTTTGTTTTGTTTTTTGTTGTTGTTGTTTTTAATGTTTTTTTATTATATTATGTTAGTCACCATACAGTACATCCCCGGTTTCCGATGTAAAGTTCAATGATTCATTAGTTGCGTATAACACCCAGTGCACCATGCAATACGTGCCCTCCTTACTACCCATCAGCAGCCTATCCCATTCCCCCACCCCCTCCCCTCTGAGGCCCTCAGTTTGTTTCTGAGTCCATAGTCTCTCATGCTTCATTCCCCCTTCTGATTACCCCCCTTTCTTTATCCCTTTCTTCCCCTACCGATCTTCCTAGTTCTTATGTTCCATAGATGAGAGAAACCATATGATAATTGTCTTTCTCTGCTTGACTTATTTCACTTAGCATTATCTCCTCCAGTACCAGCACCATATTCTTAAGCATGTTTTACAAAACTTACATTTTCTTTGAGGACAAATGATCAAATGTTATTTTTATTTTTATTTAATTGCCGAGTTTTATGGCCTTCAAATGGCGGTCAGGGGATCCCCTGCCCCCATGTGTTCAGGGAATCCCAAGAAGAGGGAAATTATAAAAAGTACTTAAAGATAGAGACCAAAACTATAAGCTAGTACTTTAGAACTGTTCTCGCTCATAAAAGGAAGACAGACTTAAAAGAGTGTCAGAAATCTTCCTTGCAGTTTGACTTCTTCGTAAGGATGTGCTTTCAAACACATTTTCTTCTCAGCAAAATTTGACTTGCTTCCAGCCATTTGGGGGAATGGGTCATGGTCTTTACAGATTGAGCAAAGAGATGCATTTCCCTAGAAGCCACAGTAGGTCGGCCCAAATCTCAATTTAGGAGGACAGACCCTCTGTGGCTCCCTGACCGACCGAAGGCTGCCCCCTCCAGCTCAGAAGACAAATCCCACTTTCCCTGGGGCAGTGCCCAGCTTCCCTCTGGGGTTCCCAGCGGCCTCTCTCCGCTGATGAGCGAGCCGATGAGCGATGAGCGTGGGCTCAGCCAGCACGTGGGCCTCTCCTGGGCCAGGAAAGTGCTCCGTCCAACACGGAGCCTTAGTGCTGTCCCGGGAAAGCACCTCCCTCCATTAGTACAAGATAGATTCGAGTCTGTGATTGTACTCAAAGTAATATTTCAGCAGCTGTACCTTTCCAGTACATTTTCTCTGTTTTTACAACTGTTCCCTAATCTGAAATCGTTTGCTGTGTCTGCAATGAATGAGAGTTAACAGTGTTTGCCTTTTATAAGGAGGAATATATATACATGAAATTCACTCGTGACAAGGAAATTAAAAACCTGCTTAACAGCAAGACCCAGAAAATGTCACGGTATTGGATGACCTGGTGCCCAACCGCTGACGTGTGCACCCCAAAGTCTAAGAATAGAACCCACTGAAGTAGCTACAGGATTGCACAATTTTCTCCCCAATGTCAACCAAAGGACCCCATTAATAATGACAGCTCTTCACATTTAGTAATACTTACTAAAGTTAAAAAGTCCTTGACTTCATCAATTATTAAAAACTCGCTACACATAGTTCTTAGAAAGCAGCAGCCATGTGGGCTAATGAACACGTCTGCATTTTATGATGAGAACCTGCTGTCTAGATTCTGATTTCATCAAATCAGAAGGGAACGTCCCAGAACAAAGTAAAACATGAAGGAAAAGTTGGTAATTGGTAAAGGTGACCTCTCGAATCACTGTCCTTTCCAAAGGATGAATTTTTTCATAGATGGTATTGGTTTTACCACTTGGGTAAAGATAAATTGTGATCCATACCTCACACCATACTCCAGAAGAACTCCAGATATAGTAAAGATTTTAACTTAAAAAATAAAACCAGAGGTATTAGACAGCGATGTAAAAACATGGATTGATTCGATCCTAAAATGGGAGTGGATATCACCCTTCTAATTATCGTTCCAAATCCAAAAGCAATAAAATGTTAATAAATTGGATTACAACATTTTAAAAATGTTTACATCAAAATTAAATCACCATAAGGAAATTCAAAAGACAACTGACAAACTGAGAAAAAAAATTAGTTACCAGTTCAGTGAAAGCAAATATTGACAGGGTGTTTAAGAATGAAGACGATAAAAACCTTACAGAAAAAGAGACAAAGACAATATATGCTCAACTTCACACAAAACAATTTAAAAATCACACCAATGTATTATTTTTCATGTATCAGAGTGGCAACAATCCCCCAAAATTTGGCAAAAGACTCTGCAGAAGTGGGTACTGTCTAATTCTGGTCACTGGAAAGGATTCACAGAGGATAATCCCACAGGGATTGTAGCCAAGTAGCAAACATAAAGTAGACACTGTTTAGTGAAGTTTCTGGGCCGTAGGTGAGGAAAATAACTCTTTCCTCTTACTTTAATCCTCAAAAGATCTGTGGTGTTTTGTTTTGTTTTTTTTTTTTTTTTGAACTGTCTTTCCTAGCATTTTTGAACTGATTCTTCAGGTGCTAAAAGGAGAAAAAGTAGAATTTCTTATTTAATTTTTACCATCCCTGTAAAATATTTTCCTTAATAGATCTGTCAATATACAGTTTCAGATACTACAAATCTTGGCAAAGTTCTGCAAAAGGTAGTCTTCTGCCAGGCCCAGAGACATGCCCATCTGAACCAAGAAAGGTAGAAAATGAATCTCCCAGATGGTTTTGGGGTCGAAGAATGGCTGTGACCCCAGCCTCACCTGTATCTCACCTGCACACCTCACCTGCGTGACCTCACCTGTATGGTCTTACATGCAAGGCCCCGCCTGCACAGCTTTTCCTGTATTCCTCACCTGCACATCTCACTTTCACTCACTGAAGGATCGCTAATTGTGGTCACACGCTAATACCTCTGGTTTTATTTTTTAAGTTAAAATCTTTACTATATCTGGAGTTCTTCTGGAGTACGGTGTGAGGTATGGATCACAATTTATCTTTACTCAAGTGGTAAACCCAATACCATCTATGAAAAAATTCATCCTTTAAAAAGGACAGTGATTTCAGAGGTCACCTCACCTGCACACCTCACCTGCGTGGCCTCACCTGTATGGTCTTACATGCAAGGCCCCGCCTGCACAGCTTTTCCTGTATTCCTCACCGGCACTCGCCTGTGCACCCCCCTGCTCACCTCAGGTGCATGGCCTCCCTGTCTGCAGAGTTGTGCGACCCCTGGGGGTTCCATTCACATGGGCCATGTGAGGCTGTTATGGATTGACAATGAAGCAAATTCTGGCTTTCCTGTTAAAAATTAGATTTCATTTTATCTTAATTTCAGAGTTGTCTGAGAGCACCAAAATGTCTGGCCCCCCAAAGCTGGATTGCCTGCCCCAGGGAGATCAGTGGTGGTGTCAGCTGAAGGTTGTCTTTCCTCTTGGGAGGGTCGCTGTGGCACTGATGTCATGGAGGCACCACTGGGGGACAGCAGCTAGTACGTCACAGCTGAGGAACAGACTCACATCTCATTCTTAATGCCACATGTCCAATACGGAGAAACAGCAGTAGCATCAGAGGTTGGGCACACACGCGACCATACCTTCCCACGTCTGTGGTTATCCCGCCGCTGCAAAATCACGGAGACTCCGAGCAGCAGAGCACGTGGTCTCAGCAGCTATGCCAGCCCCAGCCATGATTCTGAACTTTACTCTTGGCACCTACCCGCCTGCTGGCCTCTTTCCTCTCCTCGACCTTCCCAGGCCCCAGGCCCCTTATCGGTCCTGCTGTCCCGTCCTGCAGGGACCCTGGCCCATGCCTGGGCCACACGTCCTCTGAACCTGCCATGGCCTGTGGTCACAAGCAATGTAGGCAGCTGATGTTCAACAAGCCCATTCTTCCTCCCAAGGGCGCCCACACTTCAGGGAGACCGCAATTAGCGATAGGAGTAGTATTCAGATGCCAACGTTTTCACAAAGATCACAGAACCTACAATCATGTTGTCTGTGAATTTCTTTGGTTTTGCATAAAAGTCTCCCTGAAGACAATCAGTCCCATGAGCACAGACCTGCTGCGGCTTTTTGTTAGCTCAACCTGAGACACCACCATGACTTGTCAGCCTCCTGGGACGAGATGTCCTCTCTGGGGTTTCCAGCAGGTCCAAGGAGGACCTCGGCAGGTTACTAGCCCCATCTTGTACGCACACTAGCTGGTCCTTCCAGGACATCATGGGCCCTCCACTGCATCCACCCATGCATTAGCATGTGCTCCGAGGGTCTGCACAGGTTACTGGCCCAGGAGTAGGCACCCCTGACCGGCCGGCCACCATGCCTCCACTCTCTCTGCCCCATCCTCCACCCGCAGTACTGCTCTTAACATTGCCACCACCCCCCCCCATGGCTTCCCGCCATTTGTAGGACAAAGATGTCAGAGGGGGAGCGTATGGGGTTACAAAGCTGGGAGGTGGCCTCCAGACTCCCTCACCATGTACCTACCTGCCCCGGGCTCTGCACCTCCCCCCTGCCTCCTCGTGCCTTCCGTACAGAGCTCCAGCCTGCACTCAACCCCTTTGGGCAAGCCCCCAAGACACCCCCTCCGAGGCTCTCAGATTGGCCCGGTCCCCCCTGACATTCTTGTCCCAGGATCTTGGACTCGCCTACCGTCGTGACGTGGCTTGGAGCACCGGAGGTTCTCAGTAACCACTGCCTGAGAGGACGAAGGAGTGACGCGGCGTTGCTGCCGTTTCTCCTAAATCCAATCAATCCTCGGACTCATTGGGCGGGACCTGAAGAACTTCATCAATTACTTTCAGTATCGCTACTATCTGAGCATTTCCCAACAGAATGCTTTATCTGGCAATCAAGGAGATAAGAGATGAAATTCACATACTTTACATTTAATTGCCTTTCTTTCAAGAAATCGTGATCAAAACAATATGAGGATGAATGAAATGCTGAGACTACCAGCTCATTCAGCAGCCCGTCCTAACGCTGACACGTGGGCCCCACTGGGCATTCCTCACGGCACAAGCAGACAGGCTGGGGCTCTACCCTCAAGGGAACCAGGATCTGGTGTCCTAGTGGACACCATCAACCAGCAGTCATGCTCACCCCTCATGCAAACAGTAGAGCCATGAGGCCTTTAGGGGCTGAGGCCAGAGCGGAGAGACGCTCGTCCTGGTAACGCATTTTCGTCCTTCTCCACAACGCAGCTCAGATGCCTGCGCAGATGGTAAGAACTTGGGGAGCAGAATCTAAGTCTTAGAGACAGGAAAATTCTAGAAATCAAGGTTCTCCCTCGCGTCTACGTCTGGCCCCTGCTTACCGTGGGCTGGTGTGTGGGTGTGCAGCACGGACCCCGGGGGTTCCTGGACGAGCCGACTGCTGAACGGTCCACACTGTCTCTCCACAGGCATCCCTGACGATCCCAGCCGCGTGGCACTCCGGGCCGCCCGCAGTAGAGCCTGTGGTCCAGCACGTGCTGCACGCGCAGAAAGCACCTGGCGATGCCGCACACTCGTTTCCTGTGAGATGACGTCACGGAGTTCCCGCAGAGCCTCACAGCGCATGCGGGGGGCGGCGCACCCCCACCGGACCGCCTCTGCTCTGCGCCCGCGGCTCGGCTAGAGCCTGCGCCCCAGCCGCTTCCATGAGCGTGGGGTTCCACGTGTGTCTCTCCTAAACCCTCACTCTGTGGGTTCTGCTATCAGCCTCATTAAGCCCCAAATCCCGTGATTATAGATTTCCTAAGAAACACTCACTGAGAACCTGGTCGGAGAGTAGGAGGGAACAGGAGAGTGTGAGTGAAGATGTGTGTTCAAAGGACACATTTTCGGGATCCCCAAGACCACCCCATGTTCAGCAGCTCCCTGGGAGGTCTCTCAGGACTCAACATATCCTCACGCTCGTGGACACGATGCAGGTCAGCAAGGGAAGGGCGTTGGCGTGGAGTCCAGGGCCAACCAGGCACCAGCTTCCACAGCCCTCTACCAGGGTCATCGAAGGACGAGCCGAAGTCCCCAGAATGCAGTCGTGCCCATAAGGAAAACACTGTCCTCGGGAAGCTCGTAGAGACACAGGCCCAGGGACCTTCCTGGGTGGGTCCTGCAGGCACGTCTGAGTGCCACATGCTGAAATCCCAGCCTCCCAGCAGGAAGGCGGGATCCAGTGTCAGCCCGGTTCGTATGAACAGTTTGGGCACAGGGAGCCCCTCTCATCAGTTAGGGGATGAGACACTCCCCCGATCATGTTCCCAGACACCAGCCGAGGCCACCTTGCCATCAGGCCTTTCTAAATGTAGCAGGCTCTGGCCTGCTGTGCAAACCCTTTTCTGCAGTTACTTTTGCCGAGAGATTTTGGAACATGGCAATTACGACTGTTAAATAGACAGTTTTAAATTGAAGTCACAGAACTGGAGTTACATGTTGCAAAGAAATCCCTGCCAGTAAAGAGCTGGGAGAGAGCACGGTATTTCTGGGCGGCTTTCCTGATGTGCGTCCCATCCCTCTACGGCACCATCCTGTAATCTAGGATAATGTCACATCCATGATAAGCTCGTACCGCTCCCGGAAACTAACGAAAGCCCTAGGATCCATCATAACTGGGTAGCAGTAAGGACTTTCCCGAAGACACTGTTGTCTCTCCGGGCTGCAGACAGGGAACCCTGGAGCACGTCTCATGATGGTGACCGACAAGCACAGATGGGTGACAGTCATCGCCACAGCAAAGGCATCCTGGCAAAGCTTGAACTTAACTACCACTGACTGCCCTTTCTCTACCGTTCATTCAGGGTAAGAGCTGGTCCGTGTGTTCAACGCCACTTACGAGGCTTTCTCACCAGGAAGCCCCTGTTTTCATCCTTTGGTAAGAACCCAAGACCATGGAGGGACACAGAGAAATTGTCCCGGAACACTCCTCACGGAAGGAAATGTGATAGGAGCCTATTCTAGGATCTTTGGACCAGCCAAACGATTAGCATAATTTGGCGAGACCGAAGCCAGAGGAAATGTTGAAGGGTTAAGTCAGAATTTTATTAAAGAGCACAACTAAGCCACAGTTCTGTCCATGAAGTTCCCCCGTCACTCCCGTTTCAGTGAACATGTGCGAAACATGGAGACCGCGGACGAGCCCACAGATGCTGCCAGGAACGGACGTGTTTGTAGAGCTTGCCCCCATTTGCTGTGGCTGGAAAGCACGGTTCCCAAGTCCTGTCCCACTCCGCATGCTGCCTCCAGCCACCGGCCCCCTGACATGACCTGCTGCACTAGCTGCAGGCCTGCCTGCGAGTCCCGTGTGCGCTGACGTGCACGCAGCTTGCTGGGGCTGGGGGCCGCCTCCTGTTGCCCCAATTCTGAGTCGCTGCCTTCTCGGCCAGAGGAGCCCTCCAAATGCAAGGAGGGCTGACATGGCCACAGGGCAGCCCTGCAGTGGAGAAAGCACGGCCGGTGCATGGCTGGGGGAGGCCACCCGAGCCACAGTGGCTGAGCACACGGTGAAGACACCGCAGGGTGACTGCTGAGGCCAACTCCGCCGCTTGCGACAGGACCTGGGGGACCGTACGCTTGCAGCCAGGCTTGCACAATGTCAACACCCAGCCACTCACCTCCCATCGAAAACCACCGAATCAGGTCGCAGCATCCGCATGGCCCACACGGCTAGTGCCATCATGGGAGCTGAATCCTCTCCTCGGCTAACCGGCAAAATACCACTGTGACTTAGCGCAAGTGTTTGTCTCAAGATTAAAGACTCAGAATTCCCCA
Source organism: Ursus americanus (assembly GCF_024610735.1). NCBI lineage: Eukaryota > Metazoa > Chordata > Mammalia > Carnivora > Ursidae > Ursus > Ursus americanus. The sequence goes on along the minus strand of NC_142141.1, from coordinate 63,128,398 downwards.
AGGGTGTCATGTCTCCCATTGAGATGGGCTCTGTCCCTGTAGGAGCCCCCAGACTAACCTTCAGTAAAGATATTAGACACAATCTTGTAGGACGTGAAGTACATCCCTCAGCTTTCCCTGATGGCTTGCCGTATTTGCAATCCGAAACTTCTATGGTTGGAGAGTAAATACATTCCCTTCCTATACGTGTTTGTAAAAGCTCAGTGCTTGCAGACCATCACGAAGCCCTTGGTTCGGCCTTTCACGCTGTTGCAGACGGCACGGAGGCGGGGGCCGCTGTCCCGAGGTGCCCTGGCTGCAGGCAGGTCCCGGCAGGTGTTTGCCTGCACGCAGGCCACCAGAAGCCAGCGAGGATCGGGACAGCTCCCCACGCTGTACAAATGAACCCCATCAAACCGCGGCGGCAGAGATATCTATCAGGAAGGCAGCACTCTGTGCATTGAGTAATCACCGCCCCTGGAGCTGGAAAGAAAACCCAGCAGCTGATTCAAAAAGGGACAAAAATCTCATCTAGAGGATGCAGGGCACAGGCTCTGCTCAGCTCTCGCCTGAGGGTCAGACTCTGTCCTTGAGCGGCCTGGAGAACCCTTCAAACCACAGAGAGCACAGACGTTCAGGCCAAGACTCTTCTCCAACAGGAGATCTTAGAACGATGTGTCCGCTGATCGCATGGCGCGAGCGAGGAAGGTCCCGGCAGGGAGCGGCAGAGGACGTTTCTCTCCGAGGCCCGAGGCCCGTCAGCAGGGGCGGTGCCGGTTGGGGCATGGGGGCCGCGGGGAGGAAGCCGACAGGGCGGCGTGACCTGGAGCTGCCCCCTCCAGTCTCTCTGGAGCCCGGAGCAAGGGTTTCCATGACACACACAAATTTTGAAATCTATTTTACAAATAAGTGAACAAACATCCACAGGGATCAGTGCCCTCCCAGGGAAAAAGATCTAAAATTCAGCTCTTTCCACTGAACCATGCAGTTCCCTCGGTGACTGGCCACCTGTACCCCAGGCAGGAGTCTGCACCTGCCCAGCGAACAACGGCAAAGACGCGTCAGCCATCGTGGAGGCCAAGTAGGCAAGGACAAGAGTCATACGAGTAGGAGGTTGGTTTGTCGTGTCTTGTCTCCTACTCTTCTGGTCTGTGACAGTACGGTGAATCCAGTAAGGCTCCCTGGAGATACCCATGCCCTAATTCTCGGGAACCTGTGACTATGTGAGGGTAAATGGCAAAAGAGACTGTGGATGTGATGAACCGGGAATCATCCTGGGTTTTCCAGGTTGGCCTGGTCCCGTCACACAAGATCTTAGAAGTAGAGAACATTCTCTAGCTAGAGGCAGGAGTGAAGTGGCAGAAGGGAAATTTGGAAAGATCTGAAGTGTGAGAGAGCCGTGACTCACTGGAAAGCCTGAGAAAGAATGGCAGCCCCCCAGGAGCAATGACCGGCCCCTGGCCGATAGCAACATTGAGGATTATGACTTTTCTGCCAGGTTAGGGGTCCTTGAAAGAGTACAATGAGAAATCCATCTGTGGTTTTAAACCCCTTGACATTTTAAAGGCCTCTGAGTGGTGCAGTCCATTAAGCGTCCGACTCGTGGTTTAGGCTCAGGTCGTGATCTCAGGGTCGTGGGATCGAGCTCCACATTGGCTCCACGCTCAGTGAGGAGTCTGCTAAAGTTTCTTTCTCCCTCTCCCTCTGCCCCTCCCCCCTCTCTAGAATAAATAAATATATCTTTAAAAACCTGCTGACGTTTTGGGATTATTGCTCACAAAAAAGTGATTTAGATCATCATAGGTGGTGCTGGCATTAGGACCAGAGGTGAGGTGCTGTCCTAACAGGACACCTACAGTACGTGGCGTGCATTTGGGGGATGGGTGTCAGCCGTCGAGGACACTGGTACTGGCCCCTCTGCAGGTGCAGACCCACCGCAGGAAGGGGGGAAGTGTTTGGAGCAGTTCTCAGCTCTGCTAACTTGGGTGGCTCACAGGAAGTGTATGGACTGGAGAGACTGGATGATGGTGTTTGCTGGCTGTGTCTGACATGGTGCTGCAAGAAAGATGTGAGCTCAAAAAAGAAAATAAGGGGGTTTTCAGAATCGGAAGGTTATAATCTCTTCTCATCAAAGCCATCAAGCCCTTTGTTAAAACTTCTGAATAGGTTAGGATATCTCAGAGCAAAGGTGATGCTTTCAACCGCCCACAATGCCCAGGGGACAGGACTAGAGTGTGGTTCTTCCAGCAAAGCCACACGGCCTGATTCAGGGCAGAGATCAAGGCCCAGAGAGACCGGCAGGGAGTAAAGGAGCCAAGCAACAGAGCAAGTCTAAGGACATCCAGAATATTGGAGCTGACTGGAGGCAAATAGATAAGAAATTCATTGTCTGTTTTTGTTTTTTAATTTTGTTAAGCCATGCATAAGACAGCATTTGCCATTTTAACCCTTTTTAGGTGCACCATTCAAGGGCATTTCCATTGCTGTGCAAGCATCAGCACCACCCATCACCAGAGCGGTTTCACCTTCCAAAACCGAAACCCCGCCCTCAGGAAGCCCGAACTTCCCGCCCCCTCCCCCACCTGGTCCCCCACCGTCCTACTTTCTGTCTGTATGATTCTGACGACTCTGAGCACCTTGTCTAGGTGGAAACGTACAGGATTTATCCTTTTGTGGTGGGCTTATCCGACTCAGCATGGTGTCTTCAAGGTCGGGTCAGAATTTCCTTCTTTTTAAGCATGAATACTATACCACTGTGTGCGTGTACCACGTCCTGTTCATCCACGTGCCTGTCCGTGGACGCGGGTTGCTTCCGCCTTTTGGCTTTGCTGCTGTAACATGGATGTGCAAATATCGGTTCCAGTCCTGCCTTCAGTTCTTTTGGAGATCTACCCAGAAGTGGAACTGCTAGATTATATGGCAGTTCTATGTTTAACTTTTTAAGGACTGTTCTCCATAGAGGCTGCACCATTTTCCTTCCGCACCAGCAGGGCACGAGGGCTCCAATTTCTCCACATCCTCGCCAATACTTATGTTCTGCCTTTTTTCAATAGTAGCCACCCTAATGGGCATGAAGTGGTTTGTGTCACTGTTATGATTTACAATCCCCCAGTGATCAATGATCTTGAACATTTTTCATGTGCTTATTGGCCATTTGTACATCTTCTTTGTGGAAATGTCTATTCACATTCTTTGCCTATTTTTAAATCAGTTTTTTTTCTTTGTTGCTGGGTTGTAGGAGTTCTTTATGTATTCTGCATATTAATTCCTTATGAGATATGTGATTTGTAAATATTTCCTCCCATTCTGCAGGTAGCTTTTTCCTCTGTTGATACTGTCCTTTGGTGCACAAGGAAATTTATTATGTTTTTAAGGTAGTTGTCCTTCCAAAGAAACTATGAGCTGAGATAAAAAGTCTCTTTGGAAATTAAATGAGATCGTGCACATAAAACCCTTAGCATAACGCCTGATGTACTGTTGTGTTCAATAGGTTGTTACTTTTAGTGTATGTTGATCCTAATAATGCAAGCTTGTTTTTTAGATTTCAGAACTTTACTTTTTTTCTTAAAGATTTTATTTATTTATTTGAGACAGAGAGAGAGAGAGAGAAAGAGAGAGCACAGAGGGAGTAGCAGGCTCCCCAAGGAGCAGGGAGCCCAACGAGGGGCTCAATCCCAGGAACCCAGAGATCATGACCTGAGCCAAAGGCAGACACTTCACCGACTGAGCCCCCCAGGTGCCCCATAAAATTTCAGAACTTAAAAAAAATATCCCTTTTGGAATAATCTTAGAAACCACATTTTAAAAATCTCAAAAATAATCAGTTTCATTATTTATAAACGTATTTTATGTGAAGACTCCAAATAAATAGCATTGGTTTATTGGTTATTGGATTTTGTATTTACATTTTCTTCACCTGCCAGGTGTGAAGAGATTCTGGGCCAGTTCTACAAAGGAATTCTACCCTCAGCGAAGAATATTCGCTGTCCCCACAGCGCATAAAACCATAGTGCAATGTAGAATCTGACGATTCTGAACCTTCAGGGCCACAGTTTAAAATGAGACTTGAGTTAAGTGCCCCCCCCCCAACTGTCATCTTTAAGAGAGAAAACATCACTTTAAAAGTGCAATTCTAGTACGGTCACTATCCAAACAGGTACCTTCCCACTTGCCCCATGTAACTCTAACACCTTCCCAATAGTCCGTGTGAGCTGCAGTGCCCACACCCTCCGCTCCTCTGATGAGGCTGGACGGGAGCCACGCTCTTCCTCTCCTTTCCTATCTGCTGCGAAGTCACACAGCCAGCATCACCCACAATTACCATCTGCAGGCTCGTATGACCAGCCAGATACATGGATGGAAAGGCTCTGAAACCCAAAGGTGATTTTGACGCTGTGCCACTATTGAGCTGGTGATCGGCATTCTTTGTCACAAAGGTCTGCAGTAACCTGAAGAGGAGAGAAAGTCATGCATTTACTCAACGAACAGCTCCAGAACCTGGCAAGCGCTCCAGCCTCGGCATCAGGCGTGCCCGGGTAAACAGCAGTCTGAGCGACCTGAAAACGCTGTGTGTTAGGCTGGAAACCAGGAGGTCTGCACTCTTGTTGTTCACGTGCTGGAGAACAGAGCGGGCCTGTGTATATGTGTTATCTCAGGCTGGATTATTTTGACTGCCTGGGTTTATCAAGACAATCGTTCAGTTATGAGCTTCCTAGAGGACGATTTGCATAGCTCAGTCTGAGAACACAGAAGCGAGCAAGGTTCTAACAAGCTGATCGTTTGATCTGTGTTCTCTTGCAGAAGTGTAGCCACACCAGCTTCAGTGCCTCTGTTTTTGTTTTGTCTTGAGCTCCAATCCTTAAATAATGATACACTGAGAGAGAGTAACTGGCAGAGCCCAAGCAATGACACAGTGTTCTCGGCCAACACAAATTCAGACAAAGAAATGAGGGTCTGCCTGTTTGAAATGCTGTGTGTTGCACAAACCAGGGGTGTGCACACATTACAGAACCCAAGCCAACGGATTCCGCAGCTAACTGCACATCACGAAACTACCGCGGAACATCTCTTGTATTGCACGATGGTCTCAGGACGGCAGGCACGAGGAGATCAAAGAGGAGTCTGTAGGAATGAGATTTGGCTTAATGTGGAAGTTGGCAAACAGTTGGAGCAAAAGTTGATGAATAAGATGATTCTTCTGGAAGCAACTCTATTACCTGTTTATGTTTAATCCATTTCCAATGGACAGAAGTATATTTGGGGAGATTTTTAAATTATTCCTGCCATGAGACCAAATAATCACTGGGCTTTCTTCCATGTCTAGCTGAGGTAGAAATAGGACACTCGAGCCGGCAAGCCTACCGTGGGGCAGGGTTCCCAAACACCGCTCAGCCCCAGAGGTTCCAACAGTCTGGGAGGGAAGGCGAAAAACAAGAAAAATGTAGTGTGTGTGGGTATCAAGTTGCCCACCAACCACGCTTGGAAGGCATTATTTTTATTATTTATATTTATTATTTATATATATAAATATATATTTATATATATAATATATATATTATTTAAATATATATTTTTATTATTTATATTTATTATTTATATATATAAATATATATTTATATATATTATTTAAATATATAAATATATATTTATTATTAATTACAACGTTCTACGGGTTGGGGCTTAAAATGTCTTTTTTTTATATTTATATTTATTATTTATATATATAAATATATATTTTTATATATATTATTTAAATATATAAATATATATTTATTATTAATTACAACGTTCTACGGGTTGGGGCTTAAAATGTCTTTCCTTTACAAAAGTTGGTGATAGTAATAATAGTTGATGTGTTTTGGTTTTGCTTATCTTTATTGTCTTTTTGTTGCTTACATAAAAGTTGGCCACCCTTCTTCCAGCCTATAATACATTTATTTTATTAGTTCTTGGAAATTCAGAAGTTCCAATCCCCTGTCATAGAAAATGACTTCAACTTTGGTACAAGAGGTTGGATTTGAGTGCAGTGGGTAGTGGGGACGGTGATGCAGGGAGAGGCAGGGGTGGTGGGGACAGTGATGCAGGGAGAGGCAGGGGTGGTGGGGACGGTGATGCAGGGAGAGGCAAGGGAGACAAAGGAAGGAAGGCCTTGTCAGTGGAAGGAGTGACGCTGAGGCCGAGTTCCATCCTCAGGGACTCAGTCCCAGGGCCATGGCTCCCCTCCCCGGGCAGGTCCATGGCTTTGTTCCAGGCACAGCGGTGAAGCACTTACCGAGGAGATGCCATGGATTTGGAGAAAGCCAATGGAAGCAGAGCAAATTTGGGTACACTGTTTCAAACAGAGGAGGACGTCTTGCAACGGGAAGCCTTCTCTCTTGGTCTGGACTGAAATCGTGCACATTTATTTAGAGACCTGCCGTTGAGGCGGTATAGCCCTGACAGTTGATTACGCCATCTTGGAGGTGTCCTGCCAGAGAGGCTCGAAGCTCGTGGGCTAAGTAGTGCCCCCCAGCTCCAGCACAGATGACGCACCTGCCGAGCTTGGCGTGGGGGCCCCACCTCGCCCTGCAAATGGTCCCCCGGTGACAGCAACAGCGGCAGCAGACATGAAACCAGCAGCGGGAGCCACAACTTCCAAACCCTGGGGCCCAACTACCTTGAAAGGCTCTGTGTTCTGCCCCTCACCCCGTGAACAGAGGGCCGCGCACAGGTTCACCAAGCTCTAGTGAGAGGACCACGTGTGCTGAGTTCTCTCCTGTTCATCTCACTAGCCTGGCACGTTCTCTCCGTGCGCCGTCTCAGGGCTCAGGATTCCAGAGAAAGAAAGGATGCGTTAACCAGTGGGAGCAAAACAGAGTGGGGGACTTAGAAGCTGAGGCTCCCACTTTGTATCCCCAGGTCCCATTGTCAAAGAAGTCACTCGTGAATCATAGCGCCGTAAAGGCAGGATGCTGAGCCACTCTGTCCGCCCCTCGCGGCTGCAGACACAGGCCTGCAGGTGGGGGCTGGGGATCTAGCCTCTGGTGGGAGAGCCGTGGTCAAACAGATAAGCAGTGGGGCCCCAGGTGTCACCGAGTGTTGGGCGGGGCCTGAAGGAGGGCTGGCCTTGCACAGAAGAAGCTCATGGCCTCGGCAGCTCTGTCTCTGCCATCACAGGCAAAGCGAGAGTGTTCTTGTGTCCTGCGCCCGTTTGCGGGAAGTCCTCTGGGGGCCTCTGAGCAGGCCAGCGAGGTCAGCAGTACTTTGCAGAAACAGTCCCTGTGGTGGTGAACTCCCAGACGCATTCATCGTACAACGTGCTTTCTCTTTTTCTCTTTTGCAGATCAGCTGCTGGCGAGGGCAGGGCGGCGTCCTGGGGAAAGGACACCCTCGTGCCCTCTCCTGCTCCACGCTGTCCACTCCCCTCAACCAAGCACCTCTCGACCGGAAACGACCCCGCGTTGCTTCAGGACTGAGATGGGGCCTCGCTCAAGAGTAACTTGTGCTTTGAAAGTTTGATTTGGAATGTTTAGAGTTTAAAAAATGTATACATGCAAGGAGGAATATTTAATCTTAAAATTACTATTTTTCTTGTTAGGAGAGTGCTACCTGTTTATCAGAAATAACGAGGGGATGCAGATTGTAATAATCAGACAGCAACATAGAGGAGAGGGGAAACCATTCCCTTAACAAATTTGTACATGTTGAATTTCTGCACGAAGTTTTTACGTTAACTTCCTCAAGGAACTCTGCAGCGCTGGGCCTGCCGTGGAGTGTGGTAGAGCGCCTCGGACCCCGTGTCACTGAAAGTTCCATGTTTGCCAGCTTAAACATGGCTTTTGTTTTCGACTTCCTGCCATCAGCAGTGTGACACACTCTGGGAGGCGTGCAGGCCGCGGCCGCCGTGCACACCAGCGAGTGTGTGAGCTGGGACTGCCGGGAGTCTCCTGTGCGGGCGTTAATCTTCTTCTTGATCTGGGGAGCTCTTTTCTTTGTAAAAAATGTTTCCCCCCATTTTATCATTTCTTCTCACTTTTTGTTTTTATTTGCCTTAAGCGCCTTTACATGTTTATCAGTCAAATTTTTCTTTCTTTTTTCAGAATAATTGTGATCCATATTTGAAAGTCCTTCTCAAAACCAGACCAATGTAACAAAACTGCACTTCATTTTCTTCCTGACCTTTTGTGGTTTCATTTTTCATATTTGTGTAGTTTGTCCATCTTAAATTTATTTCCGTGTGAGATGCATATTTATTAGATGAATTTTTCACATAGGATGTATATTTTTTTTTCCGTGTTTCTTTCTTCCAAACGGCTAGCCATGGTATCATCACGTAGTAAACATCCCCTTCTTGGTAATTGTCAGGTGCCCCTCTGTACGTCATCCTTCCTTGGACAAGGAACTCTCTTCCATTAATCCCCCTGTCTTTTCCTAGACAAATAAATACTCAATGATTTTAATTACCAGATTTCTTTCGTAAAGTTATATGAATAATTTTCAAAAAAGTGTGTTTAAAATAAGTCATCTACGGGGAGAAACACGCAATGACTTATGTAAAACCACACTCAGCCAGGAACAAAAAAGTGAAAGAGAAACATTTGTATAAACAAGCCGGAAGAAGGCGCAGAGCCACGATTGTCAAAGACCATGTCCACGCACAGTCCGGAGCCATCAGTGATACTGAGGAGCTGAATCCGACTTTACAGAGCAAGCGGAGGGTCAGGGGAGCGGGTCACAGTCATGGGACAGCCGTCGTGCAGCCCTGGGTTTAGCAGACCGACTCCTCTCGTACAGGGAGGAAAGCCTGGATTAACACGGCTTCTCATGGCCAGTGTGCGCCAGGCAGCAGGGCGAGCCTGGGCCACACGGGAGCGGGTCTCCGAAGCTCCCTGAGCCACCTGAACTTCCCGCTCTGTTCCGAGTCCATGGCCACTTCTGCCGACAGGCCCGGTCCCCCCAGCAAAGCAATAGTGGCATGGGGGCCATTCTGGGCGGGGACCCGGGAAGTAGTTTTGGAAGCAATAATCTGTGTTTTAAGACTACCACTCGCTGACAAGTATTGGTGGCTTTAACAAGTGTTGTCTCAAAACAATGTTTTTAGAAGAATGACTTTTTTGCCAACCCAAACTATGACATTCACCGAGAAGACCCCGAATCACTACCAAAATTCCTTTTGAAGGGGGTCTCCTAAGAACGCGCCCGGCTTTACTTGCATCGTCTAAGCTGAACCTGAATGTGGTGGGAGGGAGCGAAAGGTGTCCTTGGCTTTCACGAAGGCAGAAAGCGGGCGGTCCTCACTCCGAGGCACAGGGATCTCAGAAATTGCAACGTCCGGGGCTCTGCGTAACACCGAGGTCGGCAATGAAGCAGAAGACAGTACAGAGAAAAGGAAAGTGAGCGGAACATAAACCGAAGAATACATCTGGATCTCTTTGCAGAAGATGAAAGAGACCAAACCCATCCCCCGCTCCCTCAGTTGAGAAGAGGGGATTCAGTGTGGGAAACAAAAAAGGGCAAAAGGAAACAGGGAGAGAGAGATGGGGAGGGGGAAGGGTCAGGCGGGGGAAGGGGTGTAGCGCGGGCTCCTGAAAACATCCCTGGGTGGGTTCATTACTAGGGAAATGCCAAATAAAACCATCAAACCAGCTTATGAAGACCCTGCCTAGGCTCAGCAGGTGGAGCCCAGGCCCCAATCAGGAGCCCCCCGCCCCCGCCCCCGACAGTGACCCGCCTTCAGTCTGAACTCGGAGGGCGCAGAGGCCCACGGAGGACGCCTTCAAGCTACAGCTTCCCCCCTTGGTAGTAACAACCTCATGCCCTGAGTGGGGGTGTTCCAGACACACACACCCTCTTCCATGGCCGTTCCCACACCACAGTGTCTGCAGTTTCTGCTGGAAGAAGGGGTGCCCAGTCCCTTCTGGATTGGGGCCTAGAATGCACCCTCTCTTCGAGCAGCTGTAGGACAGGGCTGCACGCCAGCCTGGGAAACGCACCCCGGCATCGAGCGTGGGCTCACACGTGAGCTCTCGGAGTACAATCCATTCCTAACTGAAATCTGCCCATCTTTGCCACAGATGAATTTGCCCATTCCTGGGACGACAACTGCCTCGGCTAGAAAAGCCGCTTGGCTCCAAATACCCCTTTGGGAGCAAGGGGCTGGGGACCTTCCCAGGGAGTGCTGGGTCTTCTGCAACGGAGTCTGCTCTGACTCTTGCCGGGCAGCGCGAGCTGCCGTTGCCTTAACCCCTTTCAGCTGGCTGTCACTGCGCAGACGTGAACGTGGTCCACCCAAGATAAGTCCCACGCAATAACCCCAGCGGGTACCTGGCGGGTACCCAGGCCTTCCCTATCCAGCCTTGTCCACACTCCGCTTGCTCGGTGATTGATAAAAGTAGTGAAGTTGCTTACTTACTTACTTGCCTAAACACAGTTTGGAAAGTGTTGGGTTGTATTGTAACATTTAATTGCTACCAAAATATTGTATGTCAAGTAAACAGTTTATAGATAAAAGAAGGGCATTGTTCAGAAAATGGATTAATTAGTATTTAATTGCTATAACTTGCAATTAATCCGTTAATATTAGGAATGCAAGCTTGTAACAAATTAGAGGGGAGCCAAAGAAGCCAACAAGGAATGAGGGATTGTTTGCCAAATCCAAAACCCAAGAGAACTCCCACCTCCTGCAATGTTGACTCAGTTGGTCCTCAGGAATCTCCAGATCTCTCCACAGGTGAAAACTCAGTTTCTCTTTCTAACCTCAAAAGCCATTTTAAATGGCTAAGGTGGATTCAGTATTAGTTTTGATGACTCATTTAGAGGTGAGGCGGGAGTGGGTGTCTTCAATTGAGAGTACATCTGAAAATAATTGCTTTGCCGGGAGGAAGCATCTAGCAGGGCTTGTTTGGAAGGACGAGAACCCCACGTGTCCCCCGCATTCATGTTCGCTTTGAGCTCAGGCTCAAACCAGGCCTGTCTTTTCTAATACTGCTCTGTTCAGGGAGGGGGCTGGACATCCCGCCCACCGGGGACACTGCTCCCCTGCTCGCACTGTGGGAGGGCTGGGGAGTACCTTGAGGGTGAACGCGGTGCCCCGGCACCCCCAGGAGACCTGGCCGGGAACCCCACCAAAAGCCCCGGCGCCGCCAGCTGAACTCGCCTTGCCCCAGGCCCAGGCCCAGACCGCCCCCTGCCCCCGCACCCCAGAGCCAACTCCAGCTGCTCATTAGACAATGAGAGCCCCACACACGATGGGGTTTCACCCGAGCCCAGCGGCTCCCTCCCACTCCGTCCACCCACCACCAGCTCTTAAAGGCCTTTCTGAATTGTTTGCTGTCAGCAAAACAAGTGTGTGCCCTGCGATCCCACAGACAACAAAGCCCACAGCGGCATTTCACGCAGGTGATGTCACCCAGGTAAAATTGTACTGACAAGCTTTTAATTAAAGTTTTCCCACACATCTCTCCGCGGGTCCCCGGAGCGATTATTCATTACGTGCCAACTGCCAGCCAATGGTGAGTTGGGAGGGAAGTGTTTTATTTTCAAAGCTCTTGCTGACAGCTAGAGAACACTTTGTTATACAATCTGTTTGCGTTTTTTCACACACACGCACACACACTCACACATGATCTTGCTAAAGGGGAGATGGCGAGGCCGGGTGTTCAGCATGCATGGCAGTAATTAAATACATCTGGTGCTGGAAGGACCAGAGGGGCGGGCACAGCAAAGCTCCCTCTATAAACAATCACCCCATCTTGACAAGACCCCCCCAAGCTTGTCAAGGAGAAATGATTCCGAGAAAGCACAGGTTCAAACAGGTGCATGGAGCCCGCGGCCGGCACGGGAGGCACCCTGGGACGAGTAGGAGCAGCTACCAACGGGGAAGAATGTGCACATCGTCGGACCTGCGGGTCAGCGCCATGCAGAGCCGTGAGGAGCTTGAAGCAGCTTTGCCCGCGCTTGAGATGGTCCCACACTGCTTCTCGGAGAGCCTGCTTCAGAAGGAAGGACCCATCTTTGGGGGGTGGGATGAGCTGTGGCTGAATGGGGGCTCCTTCCTGCAGCACCTTTGTGCCGCCACCACATGCTCCAACACCTGGAGGAAAAGGGAGGGAGGGTCCCTGTCCAGCCGAGTGACTCCGAGCTCCCGCCCGGGAGTAGGAGAGGCTGTATTTCCATCATGACCCTCAGACGGGACCCCTCTCGACATCTCCTGTCCAGGCTGTGAGGACTTCAGAACTGGGTTCCCATTCTGATGGTGCCCTTTGCTAGTTGTGAGTCTTGCCACATAGCCTGCTCTCCCTGGACTCAGTTTCCCCACATGCAAAGTGGGGACAAGAACACATGACTCAGGGGTTGGTCACAACCTGAATTCAAAGTATGAGTTCACAGTGGGTCCCTTCAGTCCTGGAAAGAGCAGGCAGACGCGTTCCCACCAAACTTGTAAAATTACCCTGGTGCAAAGTTGCTTTTCCTCTCTTCCACCAGAGCTGCGAACTGTGGAGCAGAAAGAAGATTGCAAAGGTTTAGGCCAAGCAAGAGTGGATCCACGACATGTCAGAGGGATGCTATACCAAGGCCCTGCTTCCAGAAAGATCCCAGAAAGGCTTGGCAGAGATTCTGTTCAGATGGAAGCAGGTCCTCGTGCGCAGACCCACAGAGGTCTCCCCACACCTCACACCAGCCAGGCCACACCAGCATGCTGCTCTTCCCCCATCTGTCTGTCAGATTATCTGTGAATTGGACAAAGAAATCGTGCGCATGCATATGCAACCATCTGGAACAGATGTCCCCTTCCCGATGCAGATGTAAGAGGAGATGTAAGTGGAATGCGAGCCACAGCCCCACAGAGGTCAGCTCAGCGCCTGTAAGAACCAGAGCCTGTCTTCACACCATCACAGAGACAGGCTCACACTCTGCATACATTGTTTCCCATGGCTTTGCATTCTTTGGCCACAGATACTTGGTGGGGCTCATGAGTATCTCCATGGCAAGCTATGAGAAACATGCACCTCCAAGGTCGATTCCTCCCATTCATCTCAGGAGCCCAAGCTGCACTGAAGTGACCACAATCACCTGAAAAAGCCATTCCTGAAACAATTCGACAAATGCTTACTGCTCTGTCCTAGGTGCAAGGTGTGTGCGTTGAGCTGCCCCCAGTGGAGTCCAGCTGCGACCACAGACATGGACACAAGTGCAGGAAAACACCTGGATAGGAAACTGTGGAGGACACCACCAAACCAACTCTGGGAGGTAAGAATGGCTCCAAAGGGGAAAGGCATTTTTGGTGAAAAGTGGGAGCAAGGAAGGAAGGGAGAGAGGAAGAAGGAGAGGGAGGGGAGACGGCATTCAAAAACCAGGATAGAGGGTTCCCATTTCTCCACATCCTCACCAATATCTGCTGTTTCCTGACGTGATAATTTTAGCCATTCTGACTGGTGTGAGGTGGTATCTCATTGTGGTTTTGATTTGTATTTCCCTGATGATGAGTAATAATGAACATCTTTTCATGTGTCTGTTGGCAATTTGTATATCTTCTTTGGAGAAATGTCTGTTCATGTCTTCTGCCCATTTCTTTTTTTTTTATTTTAAAATTTTTTTATTATATTATGTTAGTCACCATACAGTACATCCCTGGTTTCTGATGTAAAGTTTGATGATTCATTAGTTGCGTATAACACTCAGTGCTCCATGCAATACGTGCCCTCCTTACTACCCATCACCAGTCTATCCCATTCCCCCACCCCCTCCCCTCTGAAGCCCTCAGTTCATTTCTCATAGTCCATAGTCTCTTATTCTTCATCCCCCCTTCTGTTTACCCCCCCGTTCTTTATCCCTTTCTTCCCCTACTGATCTTCCTAGTTCTTAGGTTCCATAGATGAGAGAAATCATATGATAATGGTCTTTCTCTGCTTGACTTATTTCAGTTAGCATTATCTCCTCCAGTGCTGTCCGTGTTGCAGCAAATGTTGAAAACTCATTCTTTCTGATGGCTGAGTAATATTCCATTGTATATATGGACCACAACTTCTTAATCCAGTCATCTGTTGAAGGGCATCTCAGTTCCTTCCACACTTTGGCTATTTTGGACAATGCTGCTATGAACATTGGGGTGCATATGGCCCTTCTCTTCAGTACGTCTGTATCTTTGGGGTAAATACCCAGTAGTGCAATGGCTGGGTCATAGGGTAGCTCAATTTTTAAATTTTTGAGGGACCTCCAAACTGTTTTCCAGAGTGGCTGTACCAACTTGCATTCCCACCAACAATGTAGGAGGGATCCCCTTTCTCCACATCCTCTCCGACAATTGTTGTTTCTTGCCTTGTCTATTTTTGCCATTCTAACTGGCATAAGGTGGTATCTTATGTGGTTTTGATTTGAATTTCCCTGATGGCTAATGATTTTGAACACTTTTTCATGTGTCTGTTAGCCATTTGTATGTCCTCATTGGAAAAGTGTCTGTTCATATCTTCTGCCCATTTTATGATTTGTTTATTTGTTTCTCACGTATTGAGTTTGAGAAGTTCTTTGTAGATCTTGGATACCAGTCTTTTATCTGTAGTATCATTTACAAATATATTCTCCCATTCTGTGGGCTGCCTCTTAGTTTTTTTGACGGTTTCCTTGGCTGTGCAGAAGCTTTTTATCTTGATGAAGTCCCACAAGTTCATTTTATCTTTTGTTTCTCTTGCCTTTGGAGATGTGTCATGAAAAAGGTTGCTTTGGCCGATGTCGTAGAGGTTGCTGCTTATGTTCTCCTCTAGGATTTTGATAGATTCCTGTCTCACATCGAGGTCTTTCATCCATTTGGAGTTTATCTTTGTGTATGGTGTGAGAGAGTGGTCAAGTTTCATTCTTTTGCATGTAGCTGTCCAATTTTCCCAGCACCATTTATTGAAAAGACTGTCTTTTTCCACTGGATGTTTTTTCCTGCTTTATCAAAGATTAGTTGCCCAAAGAGCTGAGGGTCCATTTCTGGGTTCTCTATTCTGTTGCATTGGTCTATGTGTCTGTTTTTGTGCCAGTACCATGTTGTCTTTGTGATCACAGCTTTGTAGTACAGCTCAAAATCCGGCATTGTGATGCCCCAGCTTTGTTTTTCCTTTTCAACAATTCCTTGGCGATTCGGGGCCTTTTCTGGTTCCACACAAATTTAAGGACTATTTGTTCCAGTTCTTTGAAAAATGTCATCGGTATTTTGATCGGGATAGCATTGAAAGTGTAGATTGCTCTGGGTAGCATGGACATTTTAACTATGTTAATTCTTCCGATCCATGAGCATGGAATATTTTCCCACCTTTTTGTGTCTTCTTCAATGTCTTTCAAGAGTGATTTATAGTTTCTAGAATATAGATCCTTTATGTCTCTGGTTAAGTTAATTCCAAGGTAACATATGGTTTTTGGTGCTATTGTAAATGGGATGGATTCCCTAATTTCTCTTTCTTCAGTCTCATTATTCGTGTATAGAAATGCAACTGATTTCTGAGCATTGATTTTGTATCCCACCACATTACTGAATTGCTCTATGACTTCTAATAGTTTGGGAGTGGATTCTTTTGGGTTTTCCATATAGAGTATCATGTCATCTGCGAAGAGAGACATTTTGACTTCTTCTTTGCCAATTTGGATACCTTTTATCCCTTTTTGTTGTCTGATTTCTGTTGCAAGGACTTCCAGTACTATGTTGAATAGTAATTGCAAGAGTGGGCATCCTTGTCGTGTTCCTGATCTTAAGGGAAAGGCTTCCAGCTTTTCCCCATTGAGAATGATATTTGCTGTAGGCTTTTCATAGATGGTTTTTATGAGATTGAGGAATGTACGCTCTATCCCTACACTCTGAAGGGTTTTAATCAGGAAAGGATGCTGTATTTTGTCAAATGCTTTTTCTGCATCTTTGAGAGAATCATATGATTTTTGGCTTTTTTCTTGTTGATGTAATCTATCACTCTGATAGATTTGTGAATGTTGAACCACCCTTGCATCCCAGGGATGAATCCCACTTGGTCATGATGGATAATCCTTTTAATGTGCTGTTGGATCCTAATAGCAAGGATCTTGTTGATAATTCTGGCATCCATATTCATGAGGGAAATCGGTGTGTAATTCTCCTTTTTGATGGGGTCTTTGCCTGGCTTGGGGATCAAGGTAATATTGGCCTCATAGAATGAGTTTGGTAGCTTTCCTTCTGTTTCTATTTTTTGAAATAGCTTTAGGAGAATAGGTATTATTTCTTCTTTGAATGTTTGGTAGAATTCCCCAGGAAAACTGTCCGGGCCTGGAGTTTTGTTTTTTGGAAGGTTGTTTATCACTGACTCAATCTCTTCATAATTAATTGGCCTGTTTAAAAAATCAATTTCTTCCTGTTTCAGTCTTGGTAGTTTATAGGTTTCCAGGAAGTCCTCCATCTCTTCCAGATTGCTTAATTTATTAGCATAAAGCTGTTGATAAAAGTTTCTAATAATCCTTCAAATTTCATTGGTGTTGGTTGTGACCTCTCCTTTTTCATTCATAATTTTATTAATTTGGGTCCTTTCTCTATTCTTTTGGATAAGTCTTGCCAGTGGTCTGTCAATTTTATTAATTCTCTCAAAGAACCAGCTTCTAGTTCTGTTGATCTGCTCTACTATACTTCTGGTTTCTAATTCATTGATTTCTACTCTAATCTTGGTCAACTGTTTCCTCGTGCGTGGATTAGGCCTGTCCCTCTGTTGCTGTTCCAGCTTCTTGAGGTGAGAATATAAAAACTGCATTTTAGATTTTTCTATTCTTTTGAGCGAGGCTTGGATGGCTATGTATTTCCCCCTTAGGACTGCCTTTGCAGTATCCCATAGGTTTTGGACCATTGTGTTTTCATTTTTGTTGGTCTCCATAAATTGTTTAAATTGATTTTTTATTTCCTGGTTTATTGAATCATTCCTGAGCAGGATGGTTCTTAGTCTCCAAGTGTTTGAGTTTCTTCCAAATTTTTCCTTGTGGTTGAGTTCCAATTTCAAAGCGCTGTGGTCTGAGAATACACGGGGAATAATTTCAGTCTTTTGGTATCAGTTGAGACCTGTTTTGTGACCCAGAATACGGTGTATTCTTGAGAATGTTCCATGGGCATTAGAATAGAATGAGTATTCTTTGGTTCTGGTGTGTAGTGTTCTATATATATCTATGAGGTCCAACTCGTCGAGTATGGCATTCAAAGCCCTTGTTTCTTTGTCAATTTTCTGCATGGGTGCTCTGTCTATTTCTGATAGTGGAGTGTTGAGGTCCCCTACTATTAATGTATTTTTATCTGTATGTCTCTTTATTCTGGCTAAGAGTTGGCTTGTGTATCTTGCTGCTCCCCTGTTGGGGGGATATGTATTTATAATTGTCATATCCACTTGTTGGATACATCCTTTAAGAATAATATAGTGCCCTTCTGTGTCTCTAACTATAGTCTTTAGTTTAAAATCCAATCTGTCTGATATGAGAATTGCTACCCCAGCTTTCTTTTGGGGTCCATTGGTGTGAAAGATGGTACTCCATCCCTTTACTTTCAGTCTGAATGTATCTTTGGGTTCCAAATGAGTCTCTTGTAGACAGCAAATGGATGGGTCATGTCTTTTTATCCAATCTGCACCCCTGTGGTGTTTTATGGGAGCATTTAGGCCATTTACATTGAGACTGATTATTGAGAGATATGATTTTAATGATGCCATGTTGCCAGTAAAGTCTTTGTTTCTATAGATTGTGACTTTCTGTTCTGTATCACTCATGGGGTCTTTTTACTCTTATAGAACCCCCCCCTTAATATGTCCTGTAGGGCTGGTTTCATGGTTATGAAATTGGTCAATGACTGGCGATTCAGGAAGGTCTTTATTTCTCCATCAATTCTGAATGACAGCCTTGCTGGATAAAGGATCCTTGGCTGCATGTTTTTCTCTGAAAGAGCTTTAAAAATGCCCCCCCCAACCCTTTCTCTCATTCCAGGTCTGTGTAGACAGGTCTGACGTAATTCTGATAACTTTGCCTTGGTACGTGAGAAATTTCTTTGCCCTGGCCACTTTCAATACTGTATCCTTGGATCTAATATTTGCGAATTGCACTATGACGTGACGTGGCGTAGGTTTGTTGTGGTTGAGCTTGGGAGGAGTCCTCTCTGCCTCTTGGACACGAATGTTTGTTTCCCTTGCTAGATTAGGGAAGTTTTCAGCTACAATTTGTTCAAATATCTCTTCAAATATCTCTTCTAGACCTCTGTTTTTCTCCACCCCCTCAGGGATGCCGATGATTCTGACATTAGAACGTTTCATTGAGCCAGTAATCTCCCATAACCTACATTCTTGAGTGTGGATTTTTTTCAGTCCAGATTCTATTTTAGCTTTCTCTTCTACTAACCCATCCTCCAATTCACTGATACATTCTTCTGCCTCATTCACCCTGGCCGTCAGAGCCTCTAGTTTTGACTGCATTTGGCTCATAGAATTTTTAATTTCTGCCAGATTTGCTCTCATTTCCACCCTTAGGGATTCTATATTCTCATTAACATTTTCGTTAATACTTTTTTCAAGTCTACACATCATCTTGACCATTGTTACTCTGAATTCCATTTCTGGTAATTTGGTTATATCCATATCCATTAGTTCTGTGGCAGAGGCCACAGACTCATTGTCTTTTCTTTGTTGGGGGGGATTTCTCCTTCTTGTCATTCTGATGAGGAGAGGTTGCGGGGTTGTCCAGAGCCCAAATTATTGACCAGGACCCAGGCCGTGCGCCCTTGTTTTATAGGGACCTTAGGGATGTGGGCTTCTTGATTTTTCAGCCTGCCTTCTGGGGGAGGGGCCTGCCACAACGATACTCAGGCAACCCTGTTTGGGTAGAGTCTCTGTGTCCCCTGCGAGGGGGGATGGGGATGGGCACACTGTGAGCCGGTATTTCCAGGCTTTTGTTCTCTGGCAGCTTTCCCTGGCGGTTTGCTGTGCCTCTTCTGAGAGTCAGAGCAGCAGTGGCCGAATCTCAGCCTCTGTCTCAGAACAGGGATCACGGACCGT
The DNA here is from genome assembly GCF_024610735.1 of Ursus americanus. Taxonomy (NCBI): domain Eukaryota; kingdom Metazoa; phylum Chordata; class Mammalia; order Carnivora; family Ursidae; genus Ursus; species Ursus americanus. The sequence goes on along the minus strand of NC_142141.1, from coordinate 63,109,424 downwards.
TCTCCACTGATGTTCTGGCCACTTTAACTCTGTTTCTGTTGGTGCTGCTCAACCCTGCAGCGTCCGGGTTGTGCGCCCCACACCCAGCATCCCAGCCCTCACTTCCAGGGCCGGCGCGTCTCTATCCTTTGTGTTTCTAACACTGGCAGCCGCCAGCCACCAGCCGCCCCCACACACTCCCGGAGCTCCCGGTCTCAGTCTGGTTCTAGTGAACGCACCGGAGCTCCGGTTTTCAGTCTGGTGGCGCACTCCCCGGCTCACGGTCTCAGTCTGCTGTCTCGCAGGTGCCAGTCCGGGAGTCCGCCTGCTCCCCCGTGCAGGTGGCTACCGCTTCCTGGTGCCCGAACGCGGCGGCTCCCTCCCCCTTCCGTTTATCTTCCGATATCTGTGCGCGGTTTCACGGCTCCCCGCTTCGTACCTCAATACTCAGCGCTGGAGATGTTCATTTGTAGAGATCCAGATGTATCTTCCTGCGTCTCAGGCTGATTCCATGGATGTTCAGGCTGGTCTGGTACCTATCCAACTCGTCTCAGGGGACCAGCTGAAAAAGGGGTCCCTACTCCTCCGCCACTTTAACTCCTTCTCCCTTCTGCCCATTTCTTGACTGGATTCTTTGTTTTTTGTGTGTTGAGTTTGGTAAGTTCTTTACATTTTTGGACACTAGCCCTTTATCTGACAAGACATTTGCAAATATCTTCTCCTATTCTGTCAGTTGTCTTTTAGTTTTGTTGACTGTTTCTTTTGCTATGCAAAAGCTTTTTATCTTGGTGAAGTCCCAATAGTTCATTTTTGCTTTTGTTTCCCTTGCCTTTGGAGATATATTTAGCAGGAATTTGCTGAAGCTAAGGTCACAGAGGTTGTTGCCTGTGTTCTCCTCTAGGATTTTGATGGATTCCTGTCTCACGTTTAGGTCTTTCCTCCATTTTGAGTTTATTTTTGTGTATGATGTAGGAAAGTCGTCTAATTTCACTCATACACTGTTGGTGGGAATGCAACCTAGTACAGCCACTGTGGAAAATGGAGTGTCCCTCAAGAAGTTAAAAATAAAACTATGCTCTGACCTGGTGATTCACTACTAGGTGTTTACCTAAAGGATACAAACATAGTGATCCAAAGGGGCACCTGCACCCCAATGTTCACAGCAGCCAAACTATGGAAAGAGACCAGATGTCCATCAACAGCTGAATGGATAAAGAAGAGGTGGTGTATACACAATGGAGTATTACTCAGCCATCAAAAATGAAATCTAGCCATTTGCAATGATGTAGAGGGATCTAAAGGGTATTACGCTAAGGGATATAAGTCAATCAGGGGGAAGACAGTTATCATATGATCTCACTCATATGTGGAATTTAAGAAACAAAACAGAGGAGCATAGGGGAAGGGAGGGAAAAATAAAATGAGACAAAAACAGAGAGGGAGACAAACCACAAGAGACTCTAAACTCTGGGAAACAAATTGAGGGTTGCTGGAGGGGAGGTGGGTGGGGGGATGGGGTAACTGGGTGATGGCCATTAAGGAGGACACATGATGGAATGAGTACTGGGTGTTATATGCAACTGCTGAATCACTAACCTCTACTTCTGAAACTAGTAATACACTATATGTTAATTAATTGAATTTAAACAAAGTAAAATTAAAAAAAATTCAAGGTAGAGCTCTGTGCTTTAGGTCTGGAGTCCATCAGGAGAGTGACAGAAGGAGGTGGCTGAGATCCTGAGACTAGACAGAGGGGTAGGCCCAAATCTCTGGGACTTCAGAGGACACTCTGGGACACCAGGCTCTATCTTAGAAGCAGCTGGAGCCCCTGAAACATTGTGAGCAATAAAAAGCACAATCCACCTTACATTTTAGAGAGAACTTTCTAGTTGCTCAGTGGCCAGCAGATGAGAAGAGGCACTCATGGAGGCACTCATGGAAGAGGCACTCAGGAGAGTTGCACTGTCCTCTTGGAGTAGGAAGGCTCTCCTGAGACAGAGCAGGACCAGTGAGGATAAAGTGTGATGACCAACGTCTCAGGGGACACAGCTCTTCAGAGCCTGTCATGTGAGCTGCGTAGTGGGTACTCAGTGTTTAATAAGCACATATGTAAACGTGTGAATGGATGGATGGATGATGGATGGATGGATGGATGGATGGATGGAGAGATGGATGGATAGATGATGGATGGATGGATGGATAGATGGATGATGGATGGATGGATGGATGGATGGATGGGTGGATGGATGGATGGATGGGTGGATGAATGGATTCTACTAATGACTGAATAGAAAATCACTTGCTCTCAACTATTTGGCAGTTTCATTATTTAGAATGGTTGGTTGGTTTGGTTAATCTAATTTGGCGTAATGCATGAGGGAACTCAAAAAGAAGGAAAAAAAAGCAACCACAAAAGTCTTTGCTGTTCCTTCCTTTGAGCTGTGGGATGCAACTCCCCTCCTCTTAAATCTTGGGTGGCTAGTGTCTCCTTTAACCCACACAGTGGAAGAGAGGCACGTTGGATGACATCTAAGGCTAGTGTAAAACATACAATACAGCTTTTACTCAGCTCTTTTGAGCCCTGGAGTTGGAGAATTTGCTTGAGAAGTCCAGCCACAAAAGGCATTCTGGCTGACAGTTCCAGCACCAGACGGCTTTGCTAAATTTTGATTCAAATGCTTTTGCCCTCCCCTCCCCCGGGCAGCACAAACTTTGTAATTTGCACCAAAGTTCCCAGACATTGCAAATCAAAGATGGACCATTTCCTCTGTGTCTTTTTAAAATTTTTGATCCCCTGAACATACTAGCAAAATGAAGTGGTTTATGCTGATCACTAAGTTTTAGGTGACTTGTTTTGCATCAGTGGGGGCTGGAACAGAATTTGGAAGCTGAGAGTGGGATGCTGCCATAATAAAAACCTAAAATACACAGCATTGGTTTGGGGGCTGGTGGAAGCTCAAGAGCCTTGAGGAGGCTCTTGGTAGAAGCCAGAGAGTTGTCACAACAGTCAGTGAAAACCCAGTCAAAGGTGAGGAAATACTATTTAAGGAAAGAATACCCTTACTATTTAGCAATGGAAATTTTAGCAAGACATTGTCTGAAATAATGAAGCAAATAGCAAAAGTATGCAATAAAGGGATGGGTTCAGCTAAGGAAATTTTTAGGCAGAATGTTGAAAATGCCAATTTCTTGTTTGTTTGTTTGTTTGTTTGTTTCAACTGAATATTATAAGGTAAGGATAAAGAAGGATGAGTTACAGTTGGAATTATTCAACTTTCAAGCAGAATGTAGAAGAAATACAAATAGGCAGGACTTGTTTTTTTGTTGTTGTTTTTTTAAAGATTTTATTTATTTATTCGACAGAGATAGAGACAGCCAGCGAGAGAGGGAACACAAGCAGGGGGAGTGGGAGAGGAAGAAGCAGGCTCATAGCCGAAGAGCCTGATGTGGGGCTCGATCCCATAATGCCGGGATCACGCCCTGAGCTGAAGGCAGATGCTTAACCGCTGTGCCACCCAGGCACCCCAGGACTTGTTAACTTAGAAAATAAACTTCTTCTCATTTTCAGTCTCTCCAAAGAAGGAGTTAGAGTGGTGATTTATACACTCTTTTGATGAAGGAGTCTTTCAAGAATGTCAGATCACAAACCCTGTGTGTTAAGGGCTTTTAAGAATCTTACAGTCATTTCCCCCACTTTATGCTCAAGAGAAGGATTTGTCTTAAAGAGATTTGTGGATGTGCCTTTTGACTAGTAGAATAAACATGAAATGATACAGAGGAAACCCACAATGTTTTTAAGGGAATTGTATTGACTTGGCCAGGAACAATACAGAAACATCACAAAATGAAGAGTATTTTGTAGCTACAACATTTGGCATCAGGAAATAGACTGAGAAGGGTGTTCCTTCCCTTACAAACTCAGGTTTGTTTCCTACAAAAAGGGAGAATGACTGCTTTGTACACAGGTCTTCAGATTGAGAGGAAGTGCATACAAGGAACCACACAGAAGCCTCAGCCTCACATGGACCCTGAACCTGCTGCCAGGATGACTGGGGATGGTCTTGACCTATTCTGCACAGGGATAGAATGTAAATAACTTGTGACCAGAGGATAGACTGTTATATCCTTTTTTAAGGAAAACGGCCATGAATTTCTTTGACAGTCTCCCATTCAGAAATGGGGCCTATGGAGCTTTTAAATCTGGAAGGGCTTTTGCCTGTTTTAACCACTAATGCAGTAGGAAGGATGCTTTTGATTTCTGAAGTTAGTCCATAAAAATGATCAAGGTTTTCCCTGGCACTGTGGAACACTCAGGTGGAACCCTGAGCCCTCCCCCAGAGGAGCCCTGCTGCCTTATGGCCACCGTGGCACAAAGAAGCCTAAGCATTCGGAAGAAGGCACATGGCCCTGGTCTGCAATCCCAGTGGGGACACATGAGTAAAAGGACCTCCAAGGTCAGGCACAAGCCAAGGACAACGGCCACTGGCCTCTGGACGAGGCGAAGAAGGGTCCTTGCTTAGAGTCTCTCCAGAGAGTGTGGCCCTGCCAGCACCTAGATTTTGGACGTCTGGCCTCCAGGTGTGAGAGAATACATTTCTGTGTTCTAAAGTCACAAAATTTGTGGACTTTGTTACAGCAGTCCCAGGGACAGATACAAAATGTCATGTGAGGATGACGTGTCTGGGGAAGCGCACTGGCCTGGCCTGGCGTTCGCCCTGAGCGCCATCTCCCTGCACTCGCCCCGCTGGGAGCTGGACGCAGGGACCAGGCTGCATGGAGGTGTGCAGTGCATGCGGACCCACAAGCTGTGCACCGGGGAGCGGGGGGAGCCCAGTGCCACGAGCAGTGACAGGGACAGACACAAGAGCGCTGGGGGTGGGGTGAGGGGTGAGAGTAGTGCGTGGGCAGTAGGAACTCCTGATGCCCATCTGCAAGTCACCTTTGCAGGAAAGCAGCAGCCCCCCAGGGACGTGCGTGGGGGAGACCCATCTCTGGCGCACGCTCATGGCCAACCATCAGGGCCAGCGCCCCTGGCCATCTGCTACCCGGCAGACTCACCAGCAAGAGGAGATCTAAAAATGGTAAAGAAAGCTTTCTGCTCGCTCCCGAGGCAGAGGGCACACAAAGAGAGAAAGCCCCCGTCAGGGCTCTCTGCCACTGAGACATTCAGACCGCCTCTGTCTGCAAAAGCAGCCCAGAGCCACAGGGAACATCACGTCTCCGCTGCCCGGTGGCCCGGAGCCTCCCTTCTCCCTCACTTTCCCAGGTGGGGCAGACTGAGCTGTGATATGGGGGCCACACTGCTGCCCCACCCTCAGAGGGGAGACCGGGACATCCCACAGCCGAGCACCTTGACCTCAGCCCCATGATGTGTCTGGGCTGCAGTCAGACAGTTCCCGGGTGTCCAGGTGGGAGTGAAGTTCCTGGTGTAAACTGCAAAACCCTGAGAGGACCCTGGTCCCATGGAGATGAGCTCAGCCTGCCTGTGCCCCCAGGGCACCTGCTGTTGTCCCCCTGCTGGGACTCCCAAGCACCAGGCTGGGGACAGCTGTCACAAGCAGCCTGGACCACAGACACTGAGCTTCTACCCCTATCCAAGTACCTGCTGAGGTGGAGTTTCTCCATGAGGATTTAATTTTTCTCTTTGTTTTGTTTGCTTGCTTGCTGTGCGATGAGAGTTGCTTTTTCTTCTTACACACTTTCTTTGCTTCTTGCATGAAAGCTGGAAGCCGAGACAAACCTCGTTTGGGGTTACCACGTTGCTAATCGTCACGCACCTCTCCAGTTTGGGCAGCTTCGTTAGCTGCCTTGCCGGACTCTCCGAGCTTCTAGAACTGGCCTGCAAACCACTGGTCAGTGATGCTGATGGGAGCGCGGGCAACAAAGAGGGGTGGCACCTGGCAAGACAGTCAGAGGAGGGTCAGACAGGCCGTTGTCAGGAGAGGAGCATCCTGCTACGTGAGCGACCCATGGAGAATTTCTGGACATAGTCTGGGACAACACCGCTCTTTGGACGGTGAGGTTGGCTAGATCGGACAGAATCTAGGCTATGAGCCGTGCAGCTGTGTCTCTCTCAAGAACTGGCTGATACTAACCCAACATTGTTACCTCCATGCCTTATCACTGATCCCACTGCATTGGCAAATAAGATGGAAATGCAAGAAGGAAAGATAAAGCGATTGCAGAAGGAAGAGCACTTTTGAGCCCCCCTCCTGTGTATGTATCTTTCCCACAGCAGGCAGAGGACGCGGCGGTTTCTGGGGAAGGCTGGTCAGGGTGCAGGCATGCGCCCCTCCATGCTCATGCGGCAGGCAGATGTGCGGGGGCTTTGAAAACCAGGAAACCCCAAAACAGATCGTGGGGGGGAAATTATCTGCAGATGTGTCACAGCGAGAAGAGTCGAACGATTGCCAATAAATTAGTCAAAATTACATTTCCCCAGATCAGCCTTATCTTCTGAAGTATAAATTATGGTGCTAGGGATTGCATGCAATCTAAATTTCCCAAAGTCTTCAAAGGCAAGATACCCAGAGTCCTGGATGTTCTTGGCAAATTTCTGTTCTTCCCTAAAATCATTCACAAGAGAACGGCGGAGTGTTCCAAGGCTTGCCGCATATTGGTGGGGCTCTTTATGAAAGAGAACTAGGGGTTACAGAGCTGCCTTGGGAGCAGAGCTGGGGGGTTGCCGTGGGGTTACCCAGGACCCAGGGAGAGCAGCTCCTCCTCTGCCCCCGGGCGGGGCCGAGGTCGACCTGACACCAAACTTTCCACGGCAGGGACCCTTCCAGATTGGCGTGGTTCTCATAGGATCTCTTTGTAAATCTCTCCTCCGGAGTTCCAATCCTCATGCACTAACGCAATGTTCACCCGATGCCCCGGACACCACTGGGGTGAGCAGAGAGATCCTGTTTTTACTCATTCACACTTTCAATGAGAGGAAGCCGAAACACAGAAGAAACCTAGATCAAACCCCAGCCCTCCGAGATCTCTGGAATGAAGCTGGTCAAGTTTTCCTCATGCAAGAACACTTTATTCTGCTGGGGACCAGAATTTTCAAAGCAGTGGCTCATGATCTAAAGTGAATCCATTTGCTCAAGGGATTTTCAGATAGCCTCAAAATCCCAGAACAAAATGCAAAATAAAGCCTCCCAAAATTTGAAGAAATTTCTTTTTAAAACAATCCCTTCACACCAGGTTTTGAATAGGCAAATGTAATTCAATGTTGATCGTTTTGTTATAAAACAGTGAGCGTATTGACAAGATAAACATGCAAGAAGTAAAAAACAGACCTCTTTCCGCTCGGCCCTCTGTTCCCTTTGGAGATGTGCTCGTCCATAGGGACAAGAGCAGAGCTGAGGAGGACGCCTTCCCGAAGGGCCTCTGATCCTTCTGACTCCTGAGGAAGGTGCCATTCAGCGGACTCCCATGGTAGTGGGCTGCTCAGTGTCCCCGCGCCCCCCGCCCCTGCAGGGGATACGGCTGCGTGGCCCTTAGAGCATGACCGTCTTATCCCTCCGGGCTGCCCTAACAACATCGCACAGACCGGGGCTGACAACCAGCAGCGATGCCTGCGCTCCGATCTGGAGGCTGAGGGGCCGAGGCCGAGGTGCTGGCAGGGGTGGGCTCTGGGGTTGCACGTGGTAGCCTCCTCTTTGCGGCGTCCTCATGTGGCAGACGCTCTGTGGGGTGTCTTCTATGAGGCCGCTGATCCCAATTGTCCGGACTCCACCCCAGGACCTGATCCGCGCCCAATGGCCCGCCTCCTAATGCCATTGCTTTGCAAGGGAGGCGTCAACACGCGAACGTGAGACCAGCTTCCTTGGCAGGGCAGCCTCTGGGCTGGGCACAAGGTGGTGTGGCGACCAGGCGGGAGCCCCCGGAGCCCACCGATGAGGAGGAAGACTGTAAGCCCACTGACGAAGCATGCACAGGTTAGCACCAAAGGCTCCAGCTTGAACTACAAGATAACTCGGTCTGAAAAACATGCTTTCGAGAGGAGGAAAAGCAGGTTTTACATGCATGCTGATCTCATGGACAGTAAGGATGCAAAAACAGCGTGTTCACTGTGCTGTCCTAGGCCTGAGGGCCAGTGTGCACACTCGCACACGCTACATCCCTATGTCTGCTCTCTGCTGTGCACCCACCTTTCCAAATGACCCCAACCACCTCGGCTGAGGTCAGCTGGGGGCCTCTTCCCCAGGCAACGTGTCCCGAGCTGCGCCTGTCTGTACCTTCTGTCTCTGCTAGCCTGTGGCGGGGTCTGAGCAGCCCCAGAGCCCACAGAGCTGGACAGCAGGAGGAGACCCAGGCCCTAGATGCCAGGCCCCCAGGGGTCATGCATCCAGCAGCATTTACCGCCATAGTCAACACCATTCTGCAGAAAATGTGTGACCCTACTGAACCCAGAGGTCCATCCACAGCACAGCGAATCATGTTTGGAAAACAACAAATGCCCAGCCTCCAAAGGGAGTGGAGAAGAGACTGCAGCCCCTGAGTCTCCAGAGGGGGCAAGGGGACTGGCAGGTGGAGCCCAGACTGCCTTCCAGGCGACCTCCTCTCTGCTGCCCTAGACACTCCCCGGGGACCCCCTGCTCCCCAGACACCTGACGACTGCCCGTGTCCTTGGGGTCTCAGCCAGGGCAGCCCCTGTGCCTGGCCCCCTCCCCAGTGTCCTGTGTGTTGCGGAGTCTGGGGGAGCCAGGCTGACCTCACAGCCCCGCAGAGGCAGGGACGAAGCTGGCCGTGCTGATGGGCGTCCCCCTGACTTCCTATTTTTCCATCAAGCCAGCAACCGCATCGGGGATTTTCTGCATCACGCACGCGGAGCCCTCGCACTAGGACCCAGCTGTGGGGACTTTCGGACGAGATGTGCAGGAGCCCCTGCCGGCACCACACTTGGCACGTGGCCTCCAGCACCGTTCTGCCCCATTGCTTCGTGGGGAAATAAAAATAATAATAATTTCTAAGACTTTCAGATTCTGCCTCCCAAAGTACTTTTCCAGGAACATACTTTGAAAGAACAGCATAGAAAATATGGTCCCTGTGACACAAAACTTCAGACATCCTCATGATTTAGGGGGCGCGACCGCTGAGGGGCCCCTGGAAGAATTTTTTGTTTCTGAAATTTCAGGAGAAGAAAACAGTCCATGGAGCTGCCTGCGGCTTCAGAATGCAAAGTTTTACATGAATTTTGCTTGGTTGGTGCTCGCTCTAAGTACAAAGGAAGTGTTTGTCCTGAGGGTCTGGCTCACGCCGCTGTCATCCCAGTGTAAGGGGGAGGTGCTCTGGAGGTAGTGTCTAAGTTCACAGTCTTGCACGAATTCTATAAGGCAAAGAGAAAATGTTCCAGAACAATCCATCTGAGTGAGTTGCCAATGTGATCCTTTGTGATGCATGAAGTTTGATCCAGAATAGGCATGCGGGCCCTAGATAGGTGGAGCATAGATTCACTGAACATGCCTCTGTGCGTGGAGCACTTACTGAGCGCCTGCTGTGTGCCTGGCTCTGCAGAAAGGGAAGGGAGGGTGCAGATTCTCTGCTAAAATCATTCATTCACTCGGCAGGAGATGCACACACATCTGCGTGGAGGGTGTGTGCTCTGTGCCGGGGCGTGCAGAAGTGCCCCACAGAGCACTGGCCCCAGAGGGCCGCAGCGCCGGCGCACAGAGGGGACCCCTCAAGTGCGGCACGCAAATTCTCCTCCGATGAGAGGAGTTTTGTCTCAGCTGAGGGAGAGCGGAGAGCTGCCTGTCTCTCCTCCTGTGCAGAATTCCCAACTCTGCCCTAGAAGCTGACCACAAAACTGCACACCGTGCGAGCAGGACCGAAAACCTCAGCCTCCCCTGGACAGAGCCACAGTTTAGCAAATTCCGTTCCAAAAACAGTCTCAGCCAGCTTTCAGGCGCTTTCAAAAGTTTCTGACAGCTGTGCATCCAAATTCTCATTTTTACCATAAATCCTTAAAGGCAAAATGTTGAAAGGAATGGCCTTTAACACCTCCTTTTGCTTTCCTTGGGAATTCAACATTAAACAATAAAGAACCGTATTTATTTCTTTCAAGAAAACAGTGAAGGTAAACGCACAGCAGGTCCCAGCACTCTGAGAGTTACTGTGAGCGAGGAGACTCTTTCCCTGCGTCTCAGGAACAAATTTCAACGCTAATTGCTTTCCAGGTCTGTTGGATACGCCTCTCCCGCCCAACATCCGGTCAGACCGGGAGCATTTAGGTCCACACGGTCAGCGGACGCATGTCTGAGAAGCCAGCTCTAAGCCCGTTGACGCCTCATCGAAGATGTGCCACCGCGTGACAGCTATACTGTATCTTCCGCATAAGGAGACAGGACGATGTGCTAGATTAATACTTTGCCTTTTTAATCTATTAATCTACCACCTTTGGGACATGATTTTAAATCCAATCCAGAGCAAAGTGACTGAAAATCATTCTGGTCTGACAGCTTTAAAAGATCGCAAGTGAAATGCGTTAAGAAGGTCTCACCCCGTTGATACCGAACAAGGGCCGCTATGTGGATGTTTCCTTGCCCTGCTGGGGCTCCTGCACCCTGCCGTTGAGCGCAGCTGAAATGGACCATCACACACCAGCAGGAAAGTGTTCCTTCCAGACAGGTTAAGGGGACGCGAACGTATCATATCAGATATGGGCCATGGATGCTTATCTCGGATGGGTTTGAAAGATTGCCGGAGTTCCCGTGAAGGCCTGCTTCTTCCGCACGGGTGAGCGCTGGTGTGGCTCCAGGCAGTGAAACCTGGTGGGGGAGGGGAGGCATGCAGGCTAGGCACTAAGTGCACAGGGACTTGTGGGATGACAAAGGTCAAACTTGTTTTCTTAGAAGCTTAAAGTTTGATAACACAGAAGCAAAATGCGTCTGTGTGTTGCACACAGATGATGGAGCCCCTGGTTCCCTGGTTCGAGTCCCTGTTCTCCGCTCAGAGCATCCCGGTGCCAGGGACCATGGCCTGGAGAAGTTCTGCAGGCAGCTCTCCAGTCCTCTCCTGCAGAGGGCAGCGGGGCCTCCAGGGACCTGGAGGTGGGCCCCTACCTCCCCCAACTCCAGCCTGCCCCAGGCCCGCACAGGGGGACAGCACGCAGGCCTCCGCCCGATCACCTGGAGGGGGACCCTCACAAGTTGCCAGAGCAGAGAATAAGCACACCGCCCACTTCTCCCAGTGGTCTTGGGGCCGAGGTGGCTTCGGCTGCCTGGAGGTGGGCCTTCTGAGGCACTTCCGTGGGCCCTTTCTCGCCCTCCTTACCCACCTCCAGGAGCACCCCCAAGCAAACATGCCCCGGAAATCTTTACTCAGAAGCTGCTTTGCAGGGCCTCCTCTTAGACGTTACAGCACCAGTGAGGACATGGTGGGCAGCCGTTCTCGAAATGCTTCCTTGAAAGGAACAGGCAGCACTGACCGGGCCTGGGGAAGCTGGTGTCTCCCTCCCGGGGCCCGGGGGGGGGGGGGGGGGGGGCTCCGCGGAGGCCTGGGGCATGCGGCGGTGGGAGGGGCCTTCCGAGTAGAGTCGGGATTCCAATCTCAGAAAATGCGCCTTTCTGCCACTTAAAGCAATGATAAGGAGCACATGAGCAGATGCTTCTGCAGCCCTGGAGGTGACCGGCCGCGGCCCCACGATCAATCACGGGGGACAAGCGGACCTGCCAGCGCTCAAGGCGCGCGGGCGCTTCGCCGCAGCCGTGCGCTGGGAGCGCGAGCTCCTGGGGGTGCACAACTGGATCCTATTTGATCCAGCAGCGCCCTCCTTTCCTCCGCCGCGTCGCCGTCCGCGGAGAAGCAGCCAGCACCGTTGTCCCTTTCGCTCTGGACCTGCTCCTACTCGTTCGCGTCTCTTAATTAGGAAAGAGTCCCGTCCCCCCCCACCCCCTCCCCGCTTCCCCGGCACTAGCTCACCCACCCTGCAGATGCGGAACGAGAACTCGAAACCACAGGGGAAACAGGGGGACACTGAGCCCCAGAATCGTCAGCAGACCACTGCGGAGACAAGGCCAGGTCCTCATGTTGTCTGTAAGTCCCCGCCAGCATGACGTTTCCTCCCCGGGAGGGGAAGGGATGACACGTGCCGCGGGGCACCACGCGACCCCCAGGCCCTGCCCGCTGCGCCCCCTGCCTTTCTGCCCCGGGTGGCGTGGCCCGCGCGAAGCCGTCCCTCACATCTGTTGGGCCCTGGAATGCTGGGTAAGCCCCTTCTCACCGGATTTCTCACTGTCAGGCTGAGAGCAAAGTGGCATATTTCCTAGAAAGCCCGCTGTTTCAGGTGACCAACAGTTTGCACAGATGTCTCCCTTGGAGACGAGGAGAGCCCGTGTGTGGACACTCCCGGTGACCTGCTCGTACTGCGTGGAAGCCTAGAGGGAGGACCAGCGGGGCAGGGCCCCCAATGTGTGCACTGCCACCTCGGCCCTGAGGGCTGCTCAGGGAGTGTTTGCGGTGTGACTGTATGAGCTGGGATGCCCTTCCCCTTTCTGAGACCCAGGTCGGCTGGGACTTGAGCCGAGCCCGAGCCTCTGAGGCTGCGGGAGAGGAAGTATTGGGGCTACCAGGTGCTTGTCCGGCATTGCGGTGGGGGCCGGGGTCCTGTCATAGACTGGGGTCACCGCTGTCCAGGTCAGGAGCAAACACCACTGTTCACGAACTGATTCCAGAAACGAGTACAGGACAAACACAGACACCCAGTCTTCCCATTGTTTCCATAATTGGACATGTAACTAATGAATATATATTACTAAATATGTAAATAAATATGCAATAAACATATATCTCTGTTTACATCTGAAGATATGCGGATTTAGTTAAGTTTATGGTACATTTATGGCTAGAAATGTACCCACTCGTTATTGAACGCTGGAAAGCTGCACTGCACCTGTGGGGTTTGACTGGCCCATGATGTTAATGTGGCAGATACTCTACTTCCGTGTTTTTTCTATATTTGTACATTTTTAATACAATGAAGTCTGTGGGTGCATGATTTCAATGTCCTGTCCCTTATACTTACTCTTATGAAAAAAAAGTCATGGAGTACCTGAGGGGCTCAGCTGGTGAAGCGTCTGCCTTCGGCTCAGGTCATGATCCCAGGGTCCTGGGATAGAACCTCACGTCGGGCTCCCTGCTCAGCGGCAAGTCTGCTCCTCCCTCTACCTCTGTCTGCTGCTCCCCCTACATGTGCTCTTGGTCTTGGTAAAATAAATAAATAAAATCTTAAAAAAAAAATGTATCTGCTTGGCTTTCTTCCAGTCATTTCAGTCTTCCAAAAACTGTCTGACGTTTCTTGTCTTCCGCGGCCTGGTTACGGTTTAGTTGAACTAAGTGTCTTCTCTGGGAACCTGCAGGACGCATTTATCCTGCCTTCCGTTCTTCTCATGATTGCCCTGAGTTTAGAGATCTGTTCATTCATATGTTCATTATTAAAGTCAAAAATAAAAATCGTCTTAATCCCTTCACACGAGAGAAAATTTTAGTAACTTTGCTGTCTCCCACTGTCCTAGTTTTTTTCTCTTTTTTTCTGATAAAATTTGAGGGTTGAAACACCAATTACCCTCCTTAGAAAAATCAGAGCTCATTCTCCCTTGTGATCTGCCTCTCCGACATCATTTGGGGCTCACCCCATGTTTATTCTCATGCCCTCCCCACATCTGGCCTGGTGGCCCCATCCTGCTTCTCTTCACCTTCCAGTCTTCCCAGGAAACTTCAGCTTGCAGACTTTTGTTCTTTTTCAGAAAAATCAACCAAGTGTTATGCTGTCTGAGCTGTTTGTCTGTCAGGCATGTCTGGAACCGCAGGGAATCTCTAGCCGTGTGCAGAGGCTGAAAGTCCAGAACCGCAGGGAACCGCTAGCTGTGTGCAGAGGTGAGGGGGGCCGCCCAGACTGTGGGTCAAGTTAGAAGAGCCACTGATGCCCCAGGAGTGGTCTCCCTCTCACCCTGTGACCTGGAGCACCAGCACTATCCTTGGCTGGAGGGCCTCATGGTCACAGTAGGGTTGCCAATGCCCAGCAGGCCTGAATGCTTCCTTCCTAGCCATGCACTCTGGGCAGAAAGTGGCTCTGTGTCACAGCCAGCATGTGTTCTGAACAGCCTTCTGAATCGGGCCAGCTCTTGTTCCTCCCGAGGGGGCAGGTGTGGCAGGGGATGGGGTCAGTCCCAGCATCCAGGCTTTCTGCCAGCTGGAAATGCAGCCAGCCCCCTTGGAGGTTCATGGCCATTTAGAGGAGGCACAAGAAGCCACTTGAGAAAATCTCATAAGGGGGACTGGGGCCTGGACACTCTCTGTGACAACAGTTTTCTGTCGATTTCCTGCATCAACAAGCAATTATCTGAGTATACAGCACTGGTGCGAGTGTTTCCCGCGATGTTGACAGAGGTGCTCTTGCCGCGACCTTGGGAGAGGCCTGTCCTCTGCTCCCCTTTTACAGAGCAGTAACTCTTGGTGCATCTCCATAATTAAAAAATAATAAATCTGCAAGCATGATTTCTGCCTGGAATATCCTGAGCACTTGGGAAGGAAATTCTCTGCCGTGTATCATTTCTGAAGCTGTTTCCCTTTTAGTGTCCCTGACTCTTTCTACAAGGACATTGGCAATTCATCTTGATTCCACGCTCTGCGCTCTACGTCCACTTACACCATCATTCACAAAGAATAAGATAGTTATGTATGCTGCATATTAAAAGAAGTGTGATCCTCAGTGAAGTCCGTAGGTCCCAAAAGGTTGGGAAAGCAGTGTTCCCTCCACGCCCCCCACTTCACCCAGCCACTCCCCTGCCCGGGAATCTTTCCATCACCGTCCTCCTGTCGCCTCTCTGTTCTTTGGTTCCCAAAGTCAGAAAAGCCGAGTGCCTTCCTATGCCACTGTCACTCCGTAACAGGTGGCCGGCTACTCTGGGATGTTCACATGCAGCCTCTTCATGTCAGAGCAGATCCCCAGGCGCCCAGGGTCCTGCCAGGGAGGCCCAGGGCCACTCAGCCCTTGGGTGGCTGCAGCAGTTCCTAAGCCCCTTCTCAAGGACAGGCGGCTCACCATGTTCATTCTCTGCGGCCACAGGACAAAGCGCCACGGCGGCTGGCCTCCAGCAGGAACTGGATTCTCCCGCTGCTCTGGAGGCCAGAGTCTGAAATCAAGGTGTCGGCAGGGCTTCGCTGCCTCCAAAAGCTCTAGGGAAGACCCTTCCTGCCTCTCCCAGCCTTCGCGGCCCCAGCACTGGGCTTGTGGCCACGTCTCTCCAATCTTTGCCTTTGTCTTCTCGTGGCCTCTTCCTCTGTGTATTCTTCCGTCTGTCTGTCTCATCTGCCTCTCCCTCGCTCCTAGAGTGCACCTGTCATTGGACTTAGGGCCACCAAGATGATCTAGGAGAAGTTCCTCAATGCAAAACCCTTCACTTAATTACATCGGCAAACCCTTTTTCCAAAGAGGGTCCCCTTCACGGGTTGGGGGTGAGGACACGGACAAATTGCAGAGGCCGCCTGTCCACGCACGATGGCTAGTGACTTTGAACTTGCTGTAGCAGACGCTGCCTTGTGTTTGCTACCTCGTATCTGTGGAGCTCAACCTTCCGCAGAATTTCCGGGACTGGGTTAGAGTCCACATTTGCTGGATATTGTCCAGCTCCCCTCCACGGGGCTGCGTTGCTCCCCAGACGGCGACGTGGAACATTACCCGCGTGTCTAAAGGCAGCTCGTGGGTGTTTTCCAGTAAAATGTCTTTTCTGGCTGTTTGCCCATTGTTCTGTTGCATGGTGGGGGGGCTCCGTTTTCCTTGGTTGGTTAAACCGCTAGCCCGTAAGGGGGAGTAAGAGCGGAGAATATTTTCCCACTTTGCCATTGCTTTTGATCATGGGTTTTGGGGGTTTTAGGGGCTATGCAAATATTTATATATTATTGATGCTACTAATTTTTCCTTATTTAATTGAATCTTTACTTGGGTCATAGCTGGAGATTTTCACCACTCAGGTTAGGAAGGAATTTGTCCGTGTGTTCTTCTGGCATAACTGAGGTCTCATTTTTCACTTTTTTCCTAGAGCTCTCGGACCCATTTGGCATTTTGTTGCTGCTTGTTTGTTTGTTTGTTCCTGTGTCAAGTAAGAGAAGGGTCCAATTTTATGGCTAATTTTAGATGGCTGTTCCGTTGTCTTACTGTCACTTATTTTTGCCTTGATGATGTGAGATGCTGCGTGTGTCACAAACAAAACCCCGTGTTCCCTGCTTCTGTCCTTTGTGCTCACCTTCTGCTCCCTTCGCCCAGGCACGCGCTGGGGGCCGTTCGGTTGTGGACACTTTACAACACGTTTTCCTGTCCGGTAGGCCTGCTGCCTCTCTTCGTTCTTGCACATCTTTTTTAGGGATTTTCTAGGGAGTCTGGCATGATTTCTCATCCATATAAACTGTACGACCACATGCACGGTCGTAACATACACTTGCTGGCATATGTATTGGGTTTGGGCTGAATTCATATATTAACTCGGGTAGAACCGAGTCCTCCTAGCCGACCTCAAAGAGTACCTTCCCACCGCCCAGACCCAGACCCGACGCTGTCGGAAGTATTTGAAAGTTTCCCAACATATATTTTCAGTTGCTTATCAAGTTTATTCATAGGCATTTTATGTTCTTGGGATGCCTGGGTGGCTCAGTCCATTAAGGGTCTGCCTTCAGCTCAGGTCATGGTCCCAGGGTCCTGGGATCGAACCTCAGGTCAGACTCCCTGCTCAGCAGGGGAGTCTGGTTCTCCCTCCCCTCTGCAGCTCCCCCTGCTTGTGTGCTCACTCTCTCTCTCTCTCTCTCTGTCAAATAAATAAATAAAATCTTTAAAAAAAAAGAATTTTGTGTTTTTCATTGATATTTTCAGTAAAATTTTCTCTTTCCTTACATCTTCTAAGTGGTTGTTTGGGGTACATAGGAAGGCAACTGAGTTGTATGTGTCACATTTATATCTGCCTAAATGTCGCTAAAGAAGATTTTTAATTGTTGAAATAGGTTATTTAGACTCCAAGGTCATGTCAGTAGATGGGGTAAGTGTCGGATCTTCCCCTTCCACTCCAAACGCATGGATATGTTGGATAAAGATCATTTAATTTTAAATACACAGCTGCCTAGGAAAGCAAGCAAGGAGCATCCTTGTGCCTGGAAACGGGGTGCATTGCACGGTGATGAGCATGGATCCAGAGCAAAACAGGTCCCTGGGACCAGAGGCCTCCACATGCCTGGGATGGAAGTCCTGAAGTCCTTGGGAGGAAGCTGGATTCCTCTGAGCTGACCCTTCAGGAAGGGTTTGGAACTCCCCTCCCTCCCTCCCACCTACTCAGGGGTGCAGCTGGGAATGAGCTTGCTGCCCAGCGCTAGACTGAATACGGCTTCAGAACGTAGGCAGGCCTGCGGCGTGCGGGTGCCGGTGTGGAGCAAGGCCAGCCTGGGCGCCCCCTGGGGCTCTGCATCCAGAGCAGGTGGGACCCCCTGTGGGACGACTCCTGCTCAGGACGCATTTGGGAAACAGTTAACAGACCCACAGCCGGGGAACTTCAGTAGGGGCACATAGAAATCACAGGAAGCTGTACGCGAAAACCAGTAGTGATGGAACATCCTAATCCTTTCCCCGAATTCGGGGTGAGAGCGGGCAGTGCAGCAGGTGTCCGGGAGCCTGCTGGAAGAGGCAGGAGGTTGGGGTCAGAGGTGGTAGGGGCACAGGTGTGGGGGAGGCTGGCTCCCACACCCAGGTCGGCCCAAGCAGCCAGCTGCGGGGTTTGTCCTGAGCCTCCTGCCTCCGGGTGGGGGGGGGACAGGGTCCCCAGGGTTACAGCAGGACCTCTGGGTCCAGACATGTCCCCCCCGCTGTAAAAGGAGCTGCTCCCCGTTGGGTCTTCTGTTTTGCTCAGGCTCCACACACCTCGCTGACGGGCGTGTTCCTGCTGTGCCCCGCCGTGCCCCTGGTCTGCCGTGCCTTCCTGGAGGCAGGACACCTCCTCTCCACACAGACGGAGCTGCGACGTCCTCACAGAACGACTGACGGGAGGGACCAGGGCAGGAGCTGGCTCCTCGCTGCCGCTCAGCCTGCCCCGAGCTCCCTGAGCCTCTCTGGTCGAGGCCCCGTCTCTTCCCAGCGTCCTGCAGCCTCCAAGCCCCTGAACTTCAGGACAGCAGTGGTGTTGGCAGGAACAGGCCCTCCCCCTCCCCCCTCGCTGAGCAGCTCCTGGAAAGGCACGGCCCACCTCCCTCAGTCTGGCCCATCTGGACCCACACCAGATATTTATGCCTGTGCTTGGCACCGTTTCTGACTTCCAGGACTGACGCTCACCTCCCTTTCTCCCTCCCAGTTGGGCTCATTCCTACCATTGAGGCCAGTCCCTGGGAAGAGGTTTCTAGAGCCTCTCTTCGCCCTGCCACCTGGCCGCTGGGCATGCATTCTCCCCAAGGCCAGTGGCGGGAACTTCAGCGTCCGCCCTGCTGCGTGTGCCACACCTGGCCCTAATCAACAGCAAGGTGGGGTCTCCAGCTGTGGTTGTCCTTGGGAGACGTCAGACCTGCTCTGGGCTCCTGGTGGTCAGGAGAGCTCTCCGACAAGGGCACCTGCGTCTGCAGGGACCTCTCTGCCTCGGGAATGCGGCAGGTGCACTGAGGCCGACTCACACTGGGGTGAGGTCCGCCTCACCAGCACACCTGTGTCCAGGGCAGACCCGCCACTCAGGGAGACACAGTGGTCACAGGCACGGGGAAGATGGGTAGGCACGCTGTGCTCCAGGCACGTGGCTGGGCCCTCCTTCCTCCTTCCTAGCAGCAAGTGTCTTCACCTGTGACCCTGGGACACCAGGCGGGAGCTTCTAGGGGCCAGGATGAGGCTTTGCTCCAGGAGCCCGAGAGTGAGTTAGGTGGGCTTGCATTGCAGACCCAGCGTGAGGGGGGGAAGGTTGGGGGATGCAGCAAGCCCTCACCCTCCTCTGCACAAGCGGGGGGCAGTCAACTGCTTCCAGGGTTTGAGTATCTCCATGAACCCCTCCTAGCAGAAGGAAAACCATACAGAGTTACCAAGAAAACAGATTTCACATTTTCAATCAGGTTCTTTCAAAGTTTGGTACCCTGTAATCCAGTGTCAAAAGTCAATACTTTTCTTATTCCATCCAATAGGCAAGTGTAGGTCTTAAAAAAAAAAAAAAGAGTATCATGTCCTCTGCGAAGAGAGACCCACATTGAGATACCACCTTACGCCAGTTAGAATGGCAAAAATGGACAAGACAAGAAAAAAACAAATGTTGGAGAGGATGTGGAGAAAGGGGAACCCTCTTACACTGTTGGTGGGAATGCAAGTTGGTACAGCCACTCTGGAAAACAGTGTGGAGGTCCCTCAAAAAGTTAAAAATTGAGCTACCCTATGATCCAGCAATTGCACTACTGGGTATTTACCCCAAAGATACAGACGTAGTGAAGAGAAGGGCCATATGCACCCCAATGTTCATAGCAGCATTGTCCACAATAGCCAAAGTGTGGAAGGAACCAAGATGCCCTTCAACAGATGACTGGATTAAGAAGATGTGGTCCATATATACAATGGAATATTACTCAGCCATCAGAAAGAACAAGTTCTCAACATTTGCTGCAACATGGACGGCACTGGAGGAGATAATGGTAAGTGAAATAAGTCAAGCAGAGAAAGACAATTATCATATGATTTCTCTCATCTATGGAACCTAAGATCTACAAAGATCGGTAGGAGAAGGAAGGGAAGAATGAAGGAGGGATAAACAGAAGTGGGAATGAAGCATGAGAGACTATGGACTCTAGAAAACAAACTGAGGGCTTCAGAGGGGAGGGGGGTGGGGGAATGGGATAGGCCAGTGATGGGTAGTAAGGAGGGTACGTATTGCATGGTGCCCTGGGTGTTATACGCAAGTAATGAATCATCGAACTTTACATCAAAAACCAGGGATGTACTGTATGGTGACTAACATAATATAATAAAAAATTATTATAAAAAAAGTGGAATAAAACATACTAAAAATGAAAAAGAAAGAAAGAAAGAAAGAAAGAAAGAAAGAAAGAAAGAAAGTCTAAAACTAAACCAGAGCTAAATCAAACACTACAGTATCAATTCACAGAATGTGGTAAACCCCTATGAGATGTTTTATTTATTTTATGTTGAGCCAGATTAATTGGTAAAGTGTGATAGAGCTCAGACCTTAAAAATACCATTTCCATAGTCCATACCTGCATATACTTCAAAAAATTCAATTGCACATGTATTCATAAACTCAAGATACAAATAAATAGAGAAACTAAGATCAGTTTTAAAAAAGAAGCAGCAGCAAAAACATGGAGCATGACGGCCATGAAAAGCGAGCTCAGTTAGGCCGCCCTGGCGAGCAGGAGTAGGTCAGTCACCGCCTCCCACGGAGCGAAGCATCCCAGAAGCCGCCTGTCCCTGGGAACTGCGGCCGAGCCCTTCAGCATACGCTTCCTCTGTCCTGTTGCCGCAAGCTTCCGTGCTATCTGAACACCAAGAGTAGAGGTCACCTCCTTTCCCTAGGGGTCTTCAGCCTTTGCCCTCGTGGGGACCGCGGCAACCAGGCTCCGCCCCGGCCCGTGCTGCACGCTGTCTGGCCCAGCCCAGGCCCCCAGCACGGACCGTCCCAACCAGACGCCGCCACCCTGGCCCACGGCCCCAGGGGGCTGGCCTCCTGGCGGTCAGAGGGCCTGGCCTCACGTCCCCCTCCCACTTGCCACACTCCTGACTAGCTACACGCCAGCTGTGCCTGGAAGCCCCGGGCGATGTGACCTAGGAGCGCGAGTCGGCTGTGGACCGCGGGCCGCTGCCACTTCTAAGTCTGACCCTTTGTTCCCCTTGGCCGGGCCAGGACAACACGTCTCCTGCCCCTCGGACTTCCCAGGATGCCGGGCTCCCATCGCTGGCTCTTCCTCTTGGGCCCCCAGCTAAGGTGCCTGCCTTGGCTCCCTGTACCTGCGATAAGTCATACCCACGCTGGTCTGGCTCACGACACGCTTCGGAGAGTGACACCCGGCCAGGTGGGCGTCGCTGCTGGTCTGCAACCCCCCACATCAGCCCCCAGTTAAACAGCCGCCAGCCCACATGTGCGAAGCTAGCGCAGTCGCCGGCCCCTCCACACGCACTGGGGACCCCACAGTGCTGTGGGCGACGGCTCCAGCCCACCTGCCACCCCCCACCTGTCCTGATGCTTCCACACCGGGCACAGTCTCACTTCCAAGTGCCTTACATATCCGCCACCTGCGGCCTCCTGTCTGTCCCCACCGTGTCTCCTGCAGAGGGATCCACCCACCACCTCTGGGTCCCCAGTGTGACGACTCCAAGCTGTCCTCAGTCTGCAGCCACAGGGCTTTCTGTCGGTGGAAGTCAGGCCTGCTCTGATGGGCAGCCCTTCAAACCTTCCCCTCCCCGCCGGGCTGGAACTCAAAGCCACGCACGGCTCCCATGATGGGGCGCATCCCTGCCTTCCCCATCCGTGCCAGTTCTCAACATCCGCAATGACCTGGAGAGGTGTTGTCTCAGCGTCTTCTCCCCTCAGCGAGCCCGGCCCCACCTGCCCTTCGAGGTCCTTCTCCGTCACCACCAAGCACTCCTCCTTCCTGAGGCAGGAGACACACAGCCCAGAAACAATGTCCACTATGTACACCTGACCCCCCCAGGGACGTATTCAGGCTCCTGCCTCTGAAAATCGTCCGTACCTCTTACCAGCTGTTCTCGAATAGCAAAACAAAGAAAACCGGGTATTGTGCAAAGAGAAGCATGATTCTGCTGGATTGTGTGGGTTTGGAAGATCGAGAGGCAGGGGCGCCAGTGCCGTCCACATGGTCAGCGGGGGGCTGCCGGGAGGTGGCAACCTGGCCAGGGGCCCCTCTCCATGACGGCCGCTCACCGAGGGCCACTGCGGGTGGGGTTGCTCGCCAGTTGCTTTTGGAGCCTCCTCAGGGGTGTGGTATTGAAGTTGGGATTCTACCTCTGGCTTCAGTATTCTTTGCAAATTTAAAATAACCAAGTGTTTAAAAAATATATTCTAACGAGTAAGTCCCAGCTGTAAACGCATCAGGACAGCTGGCACTGCCCCCATTTACGGTGTTAGAATTGAAGTTGATGGTGGCCCCAAATTATTCATCACATCAAATGGAGATGCCTTTAAATTTATATTAAATTCAATTTAAATGCCATCAAAACCATGGTTGACAAAGTACTGACAGACGAATATTTTAGTGTGATTCAATAGTAGTAAACTGCATTTTCTTACCTTGAGGCAAGGTGATGGAGTTTTTATATGCAGTAGGTTGAACTGGGTTTGTAGTAACATGGCTTATGATTTCCATGAAATAAAATTTTATCTTTAAAAAATGATTTTAAGGGGTTTAAGTCGAACCCTGAAAACATTTCTTCAGGGTCCTTCTTGCTTTACTCATTACTTTATACTATGAAATCCAATCGCTTCCTTCTCCCAGTCTGCCAAATACCTTCTGGTTTAGAGTTAATAATTAGTCGTTTTAAAGGACTCATGTTTGATGTCGATATTCAGTAATACTTCATCCTGATCTTTCCACTTAGTTCTTGGGCACAGGGGGTAAAGTGCCTTACACAGAAACTCACTTGTACCTGGTCCTGAATACACAGGCGTCGACTGAATGAACGAAATGACCGACTAATTGATCCTGGTGACTGGTCTCTGCAACTGGATCTCTGAGAGAATCCGCAGCCCTTCGTGTGACCGCTAGAGTAACCCTGGGCTCGAAAGTTCACGGGCCTCATCACACAAGGGCACGCCCAGCCTCCCTAGACATTATTAGTGGCAGGTACGTATTGATACTATGTATAGATTACTAGTGATAGATATTGATGTGTAGAAGATTATTGGTTTTCTCTGTATTATTATCAGTTTGGAGAGATGGTGACCATGCGTGTGCTGCACCCACCAGCCTCGGGCTGTACGTGCTCCCACCTAAGCTGCTAGAATTCTCTCCGTATCTGTTTCCTAGAGTCGAGAGCCTGGCTTTCCAGTCTCTTGTCTCTCCTGTGGATTTACAAAAGCTCATGTGCTAGGATTACATTTTGTAAAATATTTCAAATGCTTCATGATTTTCATTAGCCCACTGTAGCTCTAATTCCTGTGAATTATCTCACTAATGGTGCATTTCTAAAAGGACGCAGCCATGCTTCGTGGTAAGGACGGGTGGAGCTGAAAGTCAAGGCACAGTGCTCCACGGTCACTTTCCAAATAGGACTTTTTATAACATGGAGCCCGCTGAACTTAGGAGCCAAAGTTCAGCCCAGGAGCCACGTCCTCGAGAAAGCAAACGATTTCCTGAACTCCGAGGGTTTCCTTTGACATGCCAAGGGCCAGAGCCTGATGGGCGCAGGACAGAGAATGCATCCTGAGAGCAGGACGCGGCGCAGTGGCCTTTCCACCAGCGGAGGGAAGGAAGGTCTGGAGTCTGGGCCTGGCGTCGGCAGCCTGTGACCTCCCAGGACATGCAGGGCAGGATGGAGGGGCTTGGAGTAGCCTGTGCCCCCACGTGCTTGGGAAGGGCTGAGCGTGCTGGCTGGCAGCGCCCTGAGTGCTGGGATGGGTTTGGAGGCAGGAAGCAAGTGCGCTCAGACTGGACTGCAGACAAGAGCAACCAGAGCAGGAGAGATGGAGTCTTGGG